>NC_072402.2:136482857-137156428 GCF_028858775.2 Pan troglodytes
CGTCCACTTGGACTCGGAGATTACTCAGCTTTCCTGGGTTTCTTGTCGGTTGGACGCACTTAGCTTTCAGCCCTAGTTTTCAGGAGTGGCATTAGAGAGTTTTTTTTTTTTTTTTAAATTGTTGACTTTTAAAGGAGCGTGTGTGTGCGTGCGAGTGTGAAGCACTTGTTGGAAAAAATGTTGCCTGAATGAATGCCTGACCTTTGCTTGGCAGCAGTGGCTTCCCAGTAATGCAGGCGGCGGTTGGCCCAATTCCAAGGTTGACTCCCTCTTACGTCCTCTTGCATCTTGGTGACATTTTTTTGGTGCGTGTGTTTTGTACAGAATTTACAATTATTTGGAAAAGAGCGAGATATGTCAAGTCTACGACTAAATTCGGGGCATTTTATATTTATGATGAAGGAAATGCTTACATCATTGTTGGGACAGGATAGGCATTTTGTGGAGCGGATATTTGTGTTTAGTCAGCAGTGATTTTTAAATACTGGACAGGTGGGTGTTACTTTAAGGAACGGAATTTATAAATCGAATTAATTAGGATGTGTTATTTTGTTTTACAGGAAGAATGAAGAATGAGTGTAGGAGTTACCTATAGTTTCTGCCTAATTATTTACCAATCTGGACTTTTGAACAAACATTTTTTTTAAAGACGGGGTCTCCGTCGCCCGGGCTGGAGCGCAGTGACACGATCATGACTCACTGCGGCTTCTGTCTCCTGGGCTCAAGTGATCCCCCCACCTCGGCTTCCGAAGTAGTTGGGACTACAGGCACGCGCCACCACATCCGTCTAATTTTTGTATTTTTGGTAGAGATGGTGTCTCGCCGTCTTGCCCAAGCTGGTCTCGAACTCCTGGGCTCAAGTGGTCCTCCTGCCTCGGCCTCCCAAAGTGTTGTGATTACAGGCCTGAGCCAGGGTGCCTGACCCCATCTGGATATTTATTCAGCGAAAGAATAATTTTTTAATCCACCTAAGAGCTCACAGTGTAATAGGGGAGACACACACCCCAGGTGTAGTACAGAGCGGACTGCAGTAAGTGCCTTAACAGTACTAATGAAACTATTGTCTGAGTCAAATCTTACCTAATAGTAACAACAAAAGAAACTTGTAGAGGCACGGAGAGGGGGCTAATAAGTTTTACTTGGGTAAGTCCAGAAAGGCTTTCAGGAGGTGGTGGCATTTGATCTGGATGAAACATGAGTCGAGTTTTTTTTAAGTGAAGGGAGAAAGTCATGAGAAGCATAAAAGGGCATAGGAGTTTGGGGAATTGTGATATCACTCTCCTGGTTTTCTTTTCCTTTTGACTCATCTCAGTTTCTTTCTTTTCCTCGCCCTCACTCTTTCCTCTCGTACCCAGGGTTCTTTCCAAAGTATCTTTGTCCTCCACACCACTGATGTGGCATCACCTTCACTCCCATCAGTGATAACTCATTTCGTATAGTGACTTAGAGATGAGAGGTACCCTCCTCCAAGATGAGAATCACTGCTCTGTGCAGTCTCTTCTGTCATCAGCCTTATGTGCTAAAAGTCCAAGTCTTTGAGTGCAGGTGTGTCTCCTGACCCACATGGTCACCTGTGCATTGGGAAGCTTTTTGGGTGTCCCAGGCTTCTCAAACTCAAGGTGTCCAAAGTGGGACTCCTGTCTCTTCTGGAGACATGAACCAGATGTGGAGATCCAGGGTAACTGCCCTGCCCGGGTTTTGGGATTTCCTTCTTCTTTTTTTTTTTTTTTTGATGGAGTCTCCCTCTGTTGCCCAGGCTGGGGTTCAGTGAGGTGATCTCAGTTCACTGCAAACTCCACCTCCTGGGGATTCAAGCGATTCTCCTGTCTCAGCCTCCGGAGTAGCTGGGATTACAAGTGCAAGCTACCACGCCCGGCTTATTTATTTATTTATTTATTTATTTATTTATTTATTTATTTTGAGATAGTCTTGCTGTGTCTCCCAGACTGGAGTGCAGTGGCATAATTGCGGCTCACTGCAACCTGTGCCTCCTGGGTTCAAGCAACTCTCCTGCCTCAACCTCAAGGAGCTGGGATTACAGGTGTGTGCCAACATGCCTGCCTAATTTTTTTGTATTTTTGATAGAGAGGGTTTCACCATGGTGGCCAGGCTGGTCTCAAACTCCTGACCTCGTGATCCACCTCGGCCTCCCAAAGTGCTGGGATTGCAGGCTTCAGCCACCGTGCCCAGCCTGATTTTTTAATTTTTAGCAGAGATGGGGTTTCATCATATTGGTGAGTCTGGTCTTTAACTCCTGACCTCAGGTGATCCACTCGCCTCAGCCTCCTAAAGTGCTGGGATTACAGGTGTGAGCCACCGCACTTTCGGATTTCTTTGAGAAAGTAACTCACTGTGGGGCATAACAGACAGCCCTGATTGTTGGGGGTAGTGTTGTGTGCTGGTGAGAATGTGGAGAGAAGGAACAGGGCCCTCTGCATTTGTAAAGGTCCTGAGACAGGAAAGACTCCGTGTATTTAGAGACTTGAGAGAAGACTTGTATAGCTTGGGTACTTTTTCAGTGGGGAGAAGACCTCACATGAGATTGCCAGAGAAGGCAGAGGCCGTGTTGGGGTTTTATTCTAGAGGTGTAAGAAGCCATTGTAGGGAGTTTCATGATTTGATTTCCTTTTTAAGACTCCTGCTAGTGCTTGGAGAAGGCTTGTGTTTGGGTGCATGTGGAAGCAGAGAGTTGAGCTAGGAAGATGGTGGAGTACGAGGTGGTAGGGATGAAGGGAGCTGTATTTTGGAGAAATGAGACAGGACTTAAATATGGATTGGGGCTGGACAGGGAGGCTCATGCCTATAATCCTGTTTTTTTGGGAGGCTGAGTTGGGAGGATCACTTGAAGCTAGGAGTTCAAGACCAGCCTGAGCAACTTTATGAGACCCCGCCTCTAAAAAAAAAAATCAACCAGGCATGGTGACACGCTCTGTAGTCCCAGCTACTCAGGAGGCTGAGGTGGTAGGATTCATTGCTTGAGCTTGGGAGGTGGAGGTTGCAGTGAGCTCTGATCATGTCACACTGCAGCCTGGGTGACAGAGTGAGACCCTGTCTCAAACAAAAGAAAAAAAGGGAGGAAGGGAGGGAGGAAGGAAGGAGAAAGAAAACAGAATGGTGGTTGTTAGGGGCCAGGTGAAGGGGAATAGGGAGCTATTGTTATGGGTACAGAGTTCGGTTTGGGAAGATGAAAAAAGTTCTGGAAATGGATCGTGAATATATGTAATGTTGCTGAGGCATACAGTATTTAAAAACAGTTCAAGGCTGCTGTGAACTATGATCATGCCCCTGCACTCCAGCCTGGGCAACACAGTGAGACCCTGACTCAGAAAAAAAGAAAATGGACTGGATGTTGGGGGCCTAGGGTAAAGTTGCTTCCTCAGTGATTCTCTTCTACTCTCCCAACATAACCTTTCATGATGAGCTTTTAGTCATATCTTAAGACTCAGCACTTTCGTTTCTGGTAGCAAATTTTTTAGCACTGGGTGGTGCATTACATTATGCTGTACGTTATTATTGATGTACCTGTTTGCCTTTACTGCTAGGAGGGGAGCCTTGTAAGCTCCTTGAAGGCAGGAACTGAGAGTCTTAGTTCTTGTCTTGGTGCTTAGTACCTGGCATGGAGGGCAAATTAGATGCTTGTTGAGTGAAGGAGGAAAAAGTCTTTTCTGCCTGGAGTCTAGCTTGTGGATGGAATGATAACAGATGAGGCAACAGTCAGATTATGGAGGGCCTCCAATAACAAATTTGGGCAAACTGAGAACCATCTACAGCCCATTCTTCTTCCTTGCCACCCAGATCTAATCACTGATGAAATCCTCTCCATGCAGTCCTCAGCTTATGTGTAATATATTCTTTTTTTCTCCTGTCTGTTTCTTTTTTTTTTGAGATGGAGTTTTGCTCTTGTTGCCCAGGCTGGAGTGCAATGGCGTGATGTCGGCTCACTGCAACCTCTGTCTCCTGGGTTCAAGTGATTCTTCTGCCTCAGCCTCCCAAGTAGCTGGG
The DNA here is from genome assembly GCF_028858775.2 of Pan troglodytes. Classification (NCBI taxonomy): domain Eukaryota; kingdom Metazoa; phylum Chordata; class Mammalia; order Primates; family Hominidae; genus Pan; species Pan troglodytes. The sequence continues at coordinate 136,486,860 of NC_072402.2, forward strand.
ATTATAGGCATGTGCCACCACACCTGGCTAATTTGGTATTTTAATTTTATTTATTTTTTTATTTTTATTTTATTTTTTTGAGATGGAGTCTTGCTCTGTCACCCAGGCTGGAGTGCAGTGGTGCGATCTTGGCTCCCTGCAACCTCCGCCTCCCGGGTTCATGCCGTTCTCCTGCCTCAGCCTCCCTAGTAGCTGGGACTGCAGGCGCCTGCCACCACACCCGGCTAACTTTTTTTGTTTGTTTGTTGTTGTTGTTGAGACGGAGTCTCGCTCTGTCACCAGGCTGGAGTGCAGTGGCACGATCTTGGCTCACTGCAACCTCTGCCTCCCGTGTTCAAGTGATTCTCCTGCCTCAGCCTCCCAAATAGCTGGACTACAGGCACATGCCACCATGCCCAGCTAATTTTTGTATTTTTAGTAGAGATGGCATTTCACCATGTTGGCCAGGATAGTCTTGATCTCTTGACCTCGTGATCTGCCCACCTCAGCCTCCCAAGGTGCTGGGATTACAGGTGTGAGCCACCACACCCGGCTGATATTTTTATTTTTAAAATACATTATTTTCTTGATTTTTCCCATACCTTCCTTTAGTTTTTTGAACATCTGTAAGACGGTTGTTTTAATGTCTTTGTCTAGTAGGTCTTCCATCTGGTCTTTCTCTGGGACAGTTTTTGTTTTTTTTTTGAGATGGAGTTTTGCTCTCGTTGCCCGGACTGGAGTGCAATGGCATGATCTTGGCTCACCGCACTGCCTCCTGGCTTTAAGCGATTCTCCTGCCTCAGCCTCTTGAGTAGCTGGGATTACAGGCATGCGCCACCACACCTGGCTAATTTTGTATTTTAAGTAGAGACAGGGATTCTCCATGTTGGTCAGGCTGGTCTTGAACTCCTGGCCTCAGGTGATCCACCCGCCTCGGCCTACCAAAGTGCTGGGATTGCAGGAGTGAGCCACCGTGCTTAGCCGGATTTCTTTCCTTTTAAAGGCTGAATAATGTTCCATTTATTGTGTGTATATGCCGTATTTTGTTTATCCATTCATACTTTTTTTTTTGGAGGGGACAGAGTCTCACTCTGTTGTCCAGGCTGGAGTGCAGTGGTGCGATCTTGGCTCACCACAACCTCTGCCTCCCAAGCTCAAACGATTCTCCTGCCTCAGCCTCCTGAGTAGCTGGGATTACAGGTGTGTGCCACTACCACCCGGCTAATTTCTTTATTTTTAGTAGAAACGGGGTTTCACCATATTGGCCAGGCTGGTCTCTAACTCCTGACCTCAAATGATTCACCTGCCTCAGCCTCGAAAACTGCTGGGATTACAGGCGTGAGCCACCACGTCTGACCTATCCATTCATATGTTGATGGACGTTTGGATTATTTCCAAGGTATGCTACTTTTTTATAGCTCTTAAAATTTTTCCAAATTCCTCTCCAGAAATGTACTTTATCATCACCTGTGGTACATCGGATATTTTCCACTTTAGACATTCTTGATCTATTGTCTGAGTACTTGAAGTGGTGTGACTGTAGGCTGACTGTTGAATGAAGCTGAAAGGGGGGTTTTAATAGCAGGTCACGAACTTGGATAGAAGAGGAGATGTCTCTCGGGCTGGTTGGATATATAAGTTCTGGAAGGCCACATGCTGGTGATGATGTCATCCAGAAAGGGTTTGGTACTGAATTTCTGTCCAGGAACGTTCCTTGTCAGGGATGTTAGGGATCTGCCTTGTCAACTGTAGTCCTTCGTCAATCTCTTCAGAAGTTGATGCCCACTTAGCTCTTGAAGCAGGTGTTCTAAGTAAATAATATTTTGTACTCTTATATTCTGTGGATTAGTTGTAGGTACATGCTGTTGTGAAAATAAATTCATTTGACTTCTCTGTATCTTGATTGTGGAGGTGATCACACAACTGTTATTTATTTTTTTTGAGACAGAGTCTCACTCTGTCGCCCAGTCTGGAGTGCAGTGGCATGATCTCGGCTCACTGCAACCTCCGCTTCCTGAGTTCAAATGATTCTCCTGCCTCAGCTTCCTGAGTAGCTGGGATTTGCAAGCATGTGTCACCACGACCTGTCTAATTTTTGTACTTTTAGTAGAGACGGGGTTTCACCATTTTGGCCAGGCTGGTTTTGAACTCCTGACCTCAAATGATCCGTCCGCCTCCTAAAGTGCTGGGATTGCGGGCTTTAGCCACTCACCTGGCCCACACAGCTGTTTTTAGATTGGTATACGAGAGAGTGAATTTTATTGTGCATAAAAGGTGGAAAAATGAACAGCTAAAAAAATTTACTCAAAAAAACTTTGGGGGTGAGTTTGGCCTTCTATATGGAGATAATAAATAAATAGTGAAAAACATGAACCCAATTATTCTTTCTACCTTCTCTGCCCAAATCATTTTTTCTCAAGTGACCAAAACCACACACTTTGAGGTCTTTTTGTTGTTGTTGATACAGGGTCTCACTCAGTCATCCAGGCTAGAGTGCAGTGGTGCAATCACACCTCACTGCAGCCTTGACCTCCTGGGTTGAAAGTGATCCCCTCACCGCAGCCTCCTATGGAGCTGAGACTACAGGCGCCTGCCACCATGCCTGGCTAATTTTTGTGTTTTCTGTAGAGACAGAGTTTCACCGTGTTTCCCAGGCTGGTCTCAAACTCCTGAGCTCAAGTGATCCACCTGCTTTGGCCTCCCAAAGAGCTGAGATTACAGGCGTGACCCACTGCGCCTGGCCCACTTTGAAGTCCTAAAGAAATTTAGGTTATTATTCTATGCATGTTGGAGGATTTAAGTCTTATTAGCACCTTCTGTTTTCTGTAAGGAAAAAGTTAAAACACATCTGGAAGAGTCTCATAGAGCAGCACTTTCTGAAACTTGCCTGGGTACCAGTATGCCTGCTTCCAGACCTTGAAGATATTACATGTACTGCTTGGTGATCTGCCCTGTCCCCCACATGTTGTGGGCCTGGATTGAATGGACTGAACAGTGTGGGGAATTAGTCCAGCGTGACTTGCCTTGTCTCATGCTGTTTGCTCACTTGTGAGAGCACTATACTGAATTATCCATTATTGAAAGTTCCAAGTGTGCAGAAAGAACCACACTTCAAAAATAAAATGTCAACATTGCCCTTTCTCTGTTAGAGCCTTAAATGTTCATTATTTTCTTTAGTTTTTTTTTTTTATAACTATCAAACTTATTTTTCTCCATGTGGAAGTATGCCAAAACTCCATTTCTAATGGAGCTTGAAATTAGCATGTATTTCCACTTACTTGTTGATGGGCTGTCATCGATCAACCCCTCTTTTTGATTGGGATTTAATTTGTGGTTTTTTTTTTTTTTTTACCAGCTGTAAGTTTGGAGTAATGCATGTAATGTAAATACAGTTCACAGGGCAACTTCGGATGTTCTAAATACTTGTAACATTTGCTCATTTTGAACAATATTGTATGAGTAGTGTGAAGTGATTTTTAAAATGTCTGTCATTTTTTTCATGTTCCCATTTTATTAAAAGGAGGGATGGAACTATATTGTGGAAGCTAATGTAATTTTCGTCTCTAAGAGGTTTTTTTTCTTTTTAGACTAAAAGGGCTTAACAGAAGAAAAATTTATCTTTCTTAATTGTTAATTTAAAGGCTAATTTTTTTCCTAGATTGCTTAGTTTTGACTATTTGATTCCATCATATCAAGCTGTGAATTTCCTTCATTTTCTTGTTTTGAGGTTTCATTATTAAATATTGTCAAAAATAAGTGGCTCATCAACTCTCTTGAAAGTGTCTTATTGCTGTTTTTTTGGTCAGTATTTGACATTCTGAATTGAAGATGTGAGTTGGAAACCTGATTAATTACCAAGTCACATAATCCTGTATTTGTTTATTAACTAGGTTAGACTACATACAGACTGTTCTTGAAAATGAAAGTGCTGTTATAACTCAGAAAACACATTACTATGGCCCATTTCAAGTTAAATGAAGGATTGAGCCTTTGATAGTGCATTTGCCCTATGCGGCTCTGTTACATGCATTCTTTCTAGGCAAAGATGCATTGTTACCATTCTCTCATGGTATGTTGAATATTTCATTAGATTCAATATTTCAATATTAATCCAAGCTTTTTTTTTGAGACAGGGTCAAGCCATCCTCCCACCTCAACCTTCTGAATAACTGGGACCATAGGTGTGTACTACGACACCCAGCTAATTTTTTATATTTTTAGTAGAGACAGGTTTCACCATATTGCTTAGGCTGATCTTTGAACTGAACTCAAGCGATCTGCCCACCTTGGCCTCCAAAGTGCTGGGATTACAGGCATGTGCCACTGTGCCTGGCCTGAGTTTATAATCCAAATTCTAAATCATGGTTTGTGAAATATGATGGTGCAGTGAATAACCTAGAGGCTAAAAGGGAGAAGCATGTTACTATTACTGATGAAACAGTGTTTGTGCGTTTTATATTCCTGGGGATCTCTAAATTGGCAAAAGGTTTCATGAGGGATTCATTTGTTGTCATTCTCTTGCGTCTGTGGACCTGGGTTATCATATTTTTAGAAAAGCTTTGGACTGACTTTTAAGTGTGTCTTTAGAAACCTGCCATTTTGGCTGGGTGCGGTGGCTCACGCCTTTAATCCCAGCACTTTGGGAGGCGGGCAGATCACCTGAGGTCAGGAGTTCAAGACTAGCCTGACTAACATGGGGAAACACCGTCTCTACTAAAAATACAAAAAATTGCAGGGCACGGTGTCTCACACTTGTAATCCCAGCTACTCCTGAGTCTGAGGCAGGAGAATTGCTTGAACCCGGGAGGTGGAGGTTGCAGTGAGCCGAGATCGTGCCATTGCACTCCAGCGTGGGTGACAGAGCGAGAATCTGTCTCAAAAAAAAAAAACAAAAAACAAAAAAATAATTAGCCGGGCATGGTGGCACATGCCTGTAATCCCAGTTACTCGGGAGGCTGAGGCAGAAGGATCCCTTGAACCTGGAAGGCGGAGGTTGCAGTGAGCTGAGATCGTGCCATTGCACTCCAGCCTGGGCAACAAGAGCGAAACTCTGTCTCAACAAAAAAAAGAAACCTTCCATTTTGCAGAGAGGTAACTAAGTGAAATGTGAGTTTGATCCCTTGGGAGGGAAAAAAAGTGGAAATGGAAGATGGCAACTTTTTTTTTTTTTTTTTTTTTTTTGAGACGGAGTTTTGCTTTTGTTGCCCAGGCTGGAGTGCAGTGGCATGATCTCAGTTGACCGCAACCTCTGCCTCCTGGGTTGAAGCGATTCTCCTGCCTTAGCCTCCCGAGTAGCTGGGATTACAGGCATGCACCACCACGCCTGGCTGATTTTGTATTTTTATTAGAGACGGGGTTTCTCCATGTTGGTCAGGCTGGTCTCGAACTCCTGACCTCAGGTGATCTGCCCACCTCAGCCTCCCAAAGTGCTGGGATTATAGGTGTGTGCCACTATACCCGGCCAGATGACATTTATTTCGGGTCTTTAAGACCAGTGAAAGATGTGATGTTTTCTAGTTGCTTTGAGTTAGTCTAAAGCAGTAATTTGCTGTATCTCTCTCTCTCTTTTTTTTTTTTTTTTTTTTTTGAGATCTCGCCCTGTCGCCCAGGCTGGAGTGGGAGTGCAGTGATGCGATCTCTGTTCACTGCAGCCTCTGCCTCCAGGATTCTAGCGATTCTTCTGCCTCAGCCTTCCGAGTATCTGGGATTACAGGTGCCTGCCACCATGCCCAGCTAGTTTTCTTTTTGTTTTTTTGAGACGGAGTCTTGCTCTGTCCCCCAGATTGGAGTGCAATGGCACGATCTCGGCTCACTGCAACCTCCGCCTCCCAGGTTCAAGTGATTCTCCTGCCTCAGCCTCCCAAATAGCTGGGATTACAGGCACCCGCCACCACGCCCAGCTAATTTTCATATTTTTAGTAGAGATGGGGTTTCACCAGGTTGGCCAGGCTGGTCTCAAACTCCTGACCTCAGGTGATCCGCCCGCCTCGGCCTCCCAGAGTGCTGGGATTACAGGCGTGAGCCACTGCGCCCGGCCCCAGCTAGTTTTCTTATTTTTAGTAGAGACGAGGTTTCACCATGTTGGCCAGGCTGGTCTTGAACTCCTGACCTCAAGTGATCCACCAGCCTCTTCCTCCCAATGTGCTGGGATTATAGGTGAGAGCCACTGTGCCTGGCCATTTTGCTGTATCTCAATTGCATCAGGAAAGGCTCACTTAAATACAGTTCATTTATTAAGTCTGCCTTGCAAAGCAGTGTGCTGTGTGCTGGAGGGATGTTAATGTGTAAGCCACCATTGCTAACCCCAGGAAATTTATGAACTCAGGAGATTAGGTTTGGTAAAATAGCTGATAGGTAAGAATTGGCGCTGGGCGAGGTGGCTCATGCCTGTAATCCCAGCACTTTGGGAGGCCAAGGCAGGTGGATCACGAGGTCAAGAGATCGAGACCATACTGGCCAACATGGTGAAACCCCATCTCTACTAAAAATATAAAAATTAGCTGGGCATGGTGGTGCATGCCTGTAGTCCCAGCTACTTGGGAGGCTGAGGCAGGAGAATCATTTGAACCTGGGAGGCAGAGGTTGCAGTGAGCCAAGATCGCGCCACTGCACTCCAGCCTGGCGATAGAGTGAGACTGTCTCAGAAAAAAAAAAAAAAAAGGCAGTTTATACCCACTTTTTGCTAATCTGTCATGAGAGATGTTTCTTATTTCTTTGTGCATAGAGCAGTTGAGCTAATTCAGTTAAACATGTATAGAGTGTTAGATTAGATGAAAGTTACCACGATCAAAAAACTGGAAAGGGCTCTCAGTTTCATGGGAGACACACATACACACACACAGATAATAGTGCTATGTGACAAGTGCTGGCGGAACATGGTATGTTGTGTCTCTTTGTGAGGCAGAGATGACAGATGTCTGAGTCTTGAAGGAAAATCGTAGCTTTCCAGTTTGAGAAGACTTGAAGGGTGCTCTGGGCAGAGGAACAGTCTTGTGTATAGATCTGGAGGCATGCAGGTGCATTGGGGAATATTTTCTTGGAGTGGAGACAGGTGATAAGGCTGACAGGCTAGAGTAGGCGAGGCTTGTAGGAGTTTTTGGCTTCATCCTGTATGTGGTGGGGAAGCAATACTATGTTTTTTTTTTTTTTCAGAGGGAGTGACCCAATGATAATGATAACTGGGGCTCCCTGGAGAATGATTGGAAATTAGAAGACACCTAGATATTCTCAACCAGAGATAACAGAACCCTGAGAGCAGGAAGGGGGTTAGTAGGGTGAGTGAGGTGTTTACTGAGGTACGGAGGAGAAAGAAAATGAGGCTAGAGTCTCATTCTAGGGACCTGGATTGGTGGAACTTTGGTCAGCGGAGAAGGGGAAGGCCACAGGGGGAATGCAGTGGAGTATAGAGGGGATGCTTGGTTTGGGGCTCATGGAGTTTGAGGAACTCAGCTTTGCAGTTAAGTGCAGGGAGAAGCCCTATACTTGTGAAAGTGCAGCTCTGGTGAAGGCGTGTCTCGTCACTTCCCACCTTCACTGTGGTAATGGGAAGAGGTGGGGTTTGCTCCTTTACCTTTGTTTTTTAGGGGGCAGAGGGAAGGGGTTGTTTCAGTGTTGCTCAAGTAGTTGTTATGAACAGTAAGAATACAGTGGGTCCAAATATTTTTAAGATAGGAAGAATAAAGCTGAACCCTCCAATGTCTTCTGAATTTCATAGCTTTTCTTTCTTTCTTTTTTTTGAGACAAGAGTCTCGCTCTGTCGTCCAGGCTGGAGTGCAGTGGCGTGATCTCGGCTCACTGCAAGCTCCTCCTCCCGGGTTCACGCCATTCTCCTGCTCAGCCTCCCGAGTAGCTAGGACTACAGGTGCCCGCCATCACGCCTGGCTAATTTTTTGTATTTTTTAGTAGAGACAGGGTTTCACTGTGTTAGCCAGGATGGTCTCGATCTCCTGACCTTGTGATCTGCCCGCCTTGGACTCCCAAAGTGCTGGGATTACAGGCATGAGCCACCGCGCCAGGCTGAATTTCTTAGCTTTTCTTTCAGCTTATTATCTGCCACTTCACTGTGCATCCTCTATTTTTCACTCACTGTGGTTGCCGGAAGGTGCTGCTGTTCTTTGGCACCATTGTCCTTCACAACCTGAAACAGCCTCCCTGCCCTCAAACAGTACGTCAAACAGTGAGGCCTTCCTGACTATTTGGGGACCGTCTTTTGGGTGCTCCTGGAGCACTTAGAACATTATACCTTCTATCGTATTGTAACTCTTTTCCTGTATAGACTGTTGTAAGCATTTTCCCCCTACTTTTTTTGGGGAAGATCTTCAAACCTACAGAAAAGTTGAAGTACAGTGAGTGCTTGATTTACCAGCTGACCATTGTTAACATTTTTCAAATTTTCTCAATTACTCGATAGAAACTATTTCAGAGTCATTTGAAAGTAAACTGCAGACCTCATGGGACTTCACTCTTTAGCATGTTATTCTGAAGAATAACATAACAGGCCCTGCATAACCCTGACACTACTGTCACACTCAAGACCTTTTACATTGATACAGTAACATGTAATACCTTTTAAAGAGCAGTCTGAGGGTTAGCATTGGCTCTTCCTGGGAGCTCTTGAGAAATGCAGAATCTTAGGCCTTACCCTAGATATATTGAATCAGAATCTGTGTTTTAACAAGATCCGCAGAAGTACTGATGTACTTTTGTGCAGTCCATATTCAGATTCAGATTCTCACAGTTGTTCTAGTGATACCCTTTATGGTTTTTCTTTCTCTTTTTAAAAATCAGGAATCAATAAAAGATCACATATTGCATTCGATTGTCGTCTGTCTTTAGCCTTCACTTCCAGCTTTCCCACTTGGAACAGTGGCATTTTTGTATAGTTTAGGCCAGTTGTGTAGATGTTCTCTATTTTGGATTTGTCAAATAGGTGTGATGATGTTTTTTTTGTTGGGTTTTTGAGATCGAGTCTCGCTCTGTCACCCAGGCTAGAGTGCAGTGGTGCGATCTCGGCTCACCTCGACCTCTGCCTCCCAGGTTCAAGTGATTCTCATACCTCAGCTTCCCAAGTACTGGGACTACAGGTGCACACCACCACACCCAGCTAAGCTTTTTTTTTTTAAAGTAGAGATAGGGTTTCACCATGTTGGCCAGGGTGGCCTCAAACTCCTAACCTCAAGCAATCCACCCACCTTGTCCTCCCAAAGTGCTGGGATTACAGGCATGAGACAACGGTGTCTGTTTTTTTTTTTTTTTTTTTTTTTGAGATGGAGTCTTGCTGTGTTGCTTAGGCTGGAGTGCAGTGGCTGTTTGCAGGCACAATCACGGCATGCTAAACTCCTGAACTCCTGGGTACAAGTGGTCCTTCTGCCTGAGCCTCCCCAGTAGCTGGGACTATTGGTGTAAGTCACTGTGCCTGGCTTGATGATGTTTCTTTCTTAGGGCATTCAGTGGGTCAGGTTGTTCCACTGGTGATGATGCTAAGTTTAAACACTTGGTTAAGTAGCATCTTCCAGATTTCTGTGTTACAAAGACAGAATGGTCTTTTGGTCTTAATAATTAATTGCTACAGTGATCTGCTAGCAATTTCCAATTCATCTAGCATCTAGCAGGATCTGACATCTAGCAGGATCCCAGAACTGATAATTGGTCAGTCATTGATGAATGAATGACTGAATAGGTCATCCAAGATATATACCACAAGTTTTAGAGGCCATTCTTTCTTGTTTTCTTTCTTTTTTTCGTTTTTATATTTGTAGAGACGAGGTCTTCCTATGTTGCCCAGGCTGGTCTGGAACTCTTGGGCTCAAGTGATCCTCCCGCCTTGGCCTCCAAAGTTCTGGGATTACAGGTGTGAGCCACTGAGCCTGGCTCTTTCTTGTTTTCCTGCTCAGTCTGGGTAACTTCTCAGACTCTAGTCAAGTCCAGGCATCTTTTTGCCTGGCTTTCCAACAAAAATACCTCACTCTTCTCCCTGTGGGCTTCTTAGCTGTGTGAAAGGTTTCTCCTCCCTTAGTCCCACTGTGTTTTTAAATTTTTATTTTTATTTATTATTTTTGGGTTATTATTATTATTATTATTATTTTTTGAGATGGAGTCTCACTGTGTCGCCTAGGCTAGAGTGCAGTGGCATGATCTCGGCTCACTGCAACCTCCACCTACTGGATTCAAGTGATTCTCCTGCCTCAGCCTCCCGATATTTTTATTTTATTATTTTATTTTTATTTTTTTGAGACGGAGTTTCGCTCTTGTTGCCCAGGCCGGAGTGCAATGGTGCGATCTTGGCTCACCGCAGCCTCCGCCTTCTGGGTTCAAGCAATTCTCCTGCCTCAGCCTCCCGAGTTGCTGCGATTACAGGCCCTGCGCCACCACGCCCGGCTAATTTTGTGTTTTTAGTGGAGACAGGGTTTCTCCCTGTTGATCAGGCTGGTCTCGAACTCCCGACCTCAGGTGATCCGCCTGCCTCGGCCTCCCAAAGTGCTGGGATTACAGGTGTGAGCTACTGCACCCAGCCGCTTATTTTATTTATTATTTATTTATTTATTGAGACGGAGTTTCGGTCTTGTCGTCCAGGCTGGAGTGCAATGGCGTGATCTCGGCTCATTGCAACCTCTGCTTCTTGGGTTCAAGCGATTCTCCTGCCTCAGCCTCCCAAGTAGCTGGGATTACAGGCGCCTGGCTGATTTTTCTAATTTTTAGTAGAGAGGGGGTTTCACCATGTTGGCCAGGCTAGTCACGAACTCTGATCTCAAGTGATCCGCCTGCCTTGGCTTCCCAAAGTGCTGGGATTACAGGTGTGAGCCATCGTGCCCGGTGATACTTTTATTTTTTTAAAAATGATTTTTGGTTCAAGGAAGTCAGTTCGGTCCAATTGTTCTAAAACAAAAATGTCTTCTGTATTTTCTTTTTTCTCTTGTGCCTCCAGTCCAGGTGCTTGTTTCACATTCTTTGCTTTTTAGACTAGTCATTCAGTCTCATGGAAACAGGGACTTCCTCTGTATCCATTATCAGTTGTTAGGAGGGCTTGATGCAGCTTTCTGTTAAACACTCTTCCATTGTTAATGTTCTCAACTATAATACGATGGAAGCTGAGGAAATGAACATAGATATCCAGTCCATACAGCAAACTGTCACTTCACCCCAGGAGCTTGTTTTGTTTTCCTTCACTTGACCTCCTACTGCTTCTTGCCCTGTTCCAGCCACACTGGCCTTCTCTTTCTGTGAGTCCTTGAAAATAATGCCTCATCTGTGTTCCCTCTGCCTGGAATGCTCTCTTCCTCCAGATACTCACTTGATTAGTTCTTTCCTGACTATTAGATTTTCGCTCAGATGTTGTCAAGACAGAAAGACCTCGCCGGGCGCGGTGGCTCATGCCTGTAATCCCAGCACTTTGGGAGGCCGAGGCGGGCAGATCACAAGGTCAGGAGATTGAGACCCTCCTGGCTAACACGGTGAAACCCCGTCTCTACTAAAAATACAAAAAATTAGCCGGGCTTGGTGGTGGGCGCCTGTAGTCCCAGCTACTTGGGAAGCTGAGGCAGGAGAATGGCGTGAACCCGGGAGGCAGGGCTTGCAGTGAGCCGAGATTGCGCCACTGCACCCAGCTTGGGCGACAGAGCGAGACTCCGTCTCAAAAAAAAAAAAAAACACAAAAACAAACGAACAAAAAACAGAAAGACCTCTAAGGACCCTACTTAATTCCATTGCCATTACACTGCTTAATTTTCTTCCTAGCTCTCATACTGTCTTCTTTGTTTAGTTATTTATGCCATTATTGCAATGAAGGCTTCATGAAGGCAGGGTTCTTTTTTTCTTGTTGACTGCTTTCTGGGATAGTGACTATACAAAGGAGGCACTCATATTTGTGAGTGAAGGCTAAATGGTTGGCTGAATTTTTTTTTTGTTTGTTTACTTTTTGTCCTTTGCTTAGTGCCTTTTGTTGTAGTGTCTCCTGATGCTTGTAGCACAGCAGTTCCAACTGCTCCCATTGCCTTTGGTGCCCTCAAAAATAAGAAAAGGAGCAAAATAAAAATGATTCAAGTGTTTTATTATTATTATTTATTTATTTATTGTATATTTTTGCAACAGAATCTCCCCCATCACTCAGCCTGCAGTGTAGTGGCATGATCATGGCTCGCTGCAGCCTTGACCTCTTGGGTTCAAGTGATTCTCCCATCTCAGCCTCCTGAGACCACAGGTGTGCACCTCCATGCCCAGCTAATTTTTTTTTTCTTTTTAAAAGTTGTTTTTGTAGAGACGAGGCCTCTATGTTGCCCAGACTGGTCTTGAACTCCTGAGCTCAAGTGATCCTCCCACCTTGGCCTCCCAAAGTGCTGGGATAACAAGTCAGAGTGTGTCTTAATTATAAGTTACCTTGATTTTTTTGGCAGTTACCAGGAGATTTGAGAGTTGAGGTTCCAAAGGCTGTGTTAACTCTGCTTGATGCAGATGCAAGCTGGCATACCTGTGACAGCACTGAGTATTCCACAATCTTCTGTCTTGTGCAGTGACAGTTAACGTTGCTTCGGGTACTTTTAATTTCTAAATTTCCTGATTTGCATTTAAACGAACCATCCTAACATTTCATTAAGTTAACTTCGCTGTTAAAAAAAATTGGCATTGAGTAGCATGGTTAAGGTAGTCTAAATCTGCCACAATATAATAATGAAAATTCAGGAGCAGACACATTTTAAGCATGATGTGGCCATTCTTTTATAAGTGAATGCTGAACATCTTTGGAGAAGGTACGTAGTTCTTTGCACAAATGAGGCAGTTTGCCAGTTATCAGCCCCCTTGGTTCTGATAGAACTATGCTTTTATTTTCTCCTCATTGCTTCTCAATTTCTCTTTCTGTTGTAGATTGCTAGCTAAATGATTGCATCTCTGCCCCTTTCTGAATTTATAGCAAACTTTTGCTTTATAGCCAGGATTACCATTTATAAGGTAATGAAGACCAGATAAGTACAGTTTAACTGTTTATTTAGTTCCATTAAGCATGATCCCTCCTGGAAAAACCTAAGGTTGCTGTAATTCATTAAGGTTGGCTAGCTCTAGTAGGTTTTGTGATAGATCTTGCGAAGGAGTGCTCTGTAAGTTAATTGGAAAAGTAGAAACTGTCAAGAGTTTAAAAGTTATTTGTTTAGTTACTCTGAAAAATACCATTAATTGTAGAGAACCAGAAGATATGACTAAGATTAAGGCAGGAGCTTTGTCTTGGGAGGCTTGTAAATATTTGCAAATTATGTTGCATAAATTCAGCTCAACTAATACTATCTGCCCTGCATAAAGCTCCCAGCCAGCAACTTACGGGATATAAAGAAACATAGGCATGGTTATCATCCTTACACTTAAAATATAGCTCTGAAGACCATATGCTAAACCTGAGAAAATTAAGTTTAATAAAACAATTCAATGGCTGTTGAGTGACAACATAAATGAAAAGAGCACCAGAATTTCAGGACTAGAAGGATTTGGAGTATAGAATTCAACTTCTTTCATTTTATAGATGATAAAACCATTTTATAGATAGATGAAAAGAGCACCAGAATTTCAGGACTAGAAGGATTTGGAGTATAGAATTCAACTTCTTTCGTTTTATAGATGATAAAACCAAGGATCCAGAAAGGTGAAGTGACTTAATCAAAAGTCAGAGGATAAGTGACAGTGCTGGTTCCAGAAGCTGATGTTTCAAGTAGAACACGTTCTCTTTAGATTTTAAGATACTTTTATTTTTTGAAATCCTTTTAGGATTGGGATCACTAAAAACATGCCTTGGCTCTGTAGCATCATTTCATGATGTTCAGCGTCATTCTTGGCAGGACCCTGCGTTCATGAAACTTACACTGTAATAATGGCATAAATAAGTAAACAAGACGATACGAGCTAAAATAAAATTAAGCAGGGTAATAAGTAATGGAATTAGTAGGATCTTTAGAGCGCCTTTCTGTCATGACGGCATTTGAGCTGAAATCTGAAAGTTAGGAAAGAACTGGTCTTCTGAGGGAAGAGAGCATTCCAGGCAGAGGGAACATAGATGAGGCAGTGTCTTCGGGGACTTACAGAAAGAGAAGGCCAGTGTGACTAGAACAGGGCAAGAAGTAAGTGATCAAGTGAAGGAAAAAACAAAAACAAGCTCCTTGGCACTTTTGATTAAAGGTGCTATACAGGGCAGTCTGCTTGCATTATGGTTATTGAAAGTCTTGAAAATACACTGAGTTCTCAATTTTCAAGTGTTAGTGTATTTTAAGTTTCTTAATGTAAGTGAGTGATTAGAGAGTCCTTTGCCTTAACTCGTTTAGAAGCAGGGTTAGGGAGGCTGAGTCTGGTGAATTAATTTTTTTTTTTTTTTTAGACAGAGTCTCACTCTGTTGCCCAGGCTGGAGTACAGTGGCAAGATCATGGCTCATTGCAGCCTCCACCTTCTTTGGCTGAAGCGATCATCCTGCCTCAGCCTCCTGAATAGCTGGACTATGGATGCACACCACTACACCTGGCTGATTGTTTTGTTTTTGTTTCGTTTCTGAGACAAAGTCTCACTCTGTCGCCCTGGCTGGAGTGCAGTGGCGTGATCTCATCTCACTGCAATCTCTGCCTCTTGGGTTCAAGCGATTCTCATGCCTCAGCCTCCCGAGTAGCTAGGATCACAGGCATGTGCCACCATGCCCGGCTAATTTTGTATTTTTAGTAGAGACAGGGTTTCACCATGTTGGCCAGGCTGGTCTTGAGATCCCGACCTCAGGTGATCTGCCCACCTCAGCCTACCAAAGTGCTGGGATTTCAGGCATGAGCTACTGCGCCTGGCCTGTTTTTTATTTTTAAATAATTTGTAGAGATGAGGTCTCGCTATGTTGCCCAGGCTGGTCTTGAACTCCAGGGCTCAAGTGATTTTCCCATCATGGCCTCCCAAAGTGCTGGGATTACAGGTGGGAGCCACCACACCTGGCTTTTTTTCTAATATTAAATAATTTATTTTTGCACAGTAAGACTTCTTGGAAGTTGTCACTAACGTTAAAGTTGGGAGATTCCACGTAAAAATCTGCATCCCTGGCCTCTCTTGAAAAGTCAGATGGTCTGGAAACCCTGGATTTATGTGGTAAAGATTGCCTGGAGTTGATGAACAAGTGGGCACAAGCTTTCTGATTTTGAAGTCCTGGCTCCTCCTAGTGGTCCCTATCCCCAGCCTGGAGAGGCCAGGTGTCATTTGCAATTCATTATTGTGCTGTTGTGCATATTGTGCTGTTGTGCCACCTTTTTTTTTTTTTTTTGAGACGGAGTCTCGCTCTGTCGCCCAGGCTGGAGTGCAGTGGCACGATCTCGGCTCACTGCAAGCTCCACCTCCCGGGTTCACGCCATTCTCCTGCCTCAGCCTCCTGAGTAGCTGGGACTACAGGCGCCCACCACCGCACCCAGCTAATTTTTTGTATTTTTAGTAGAGACGGGGTTTCACCGTGGTCTTGATCTCCTGACCTCGTGATCCGCCCGCCTCGGCCTCCCAAAGTGCTGGGATTACAGGCATGAGCCACCGCGCCCGGCCTGTGCCACCTTTTTTTAAGTTAAGAAGTAAGTGAAATTATTTGTACTCCAAAGTATCAAAATTAGGAAAACAAAAGACCAAGAATGTTTTTTGTTCAAGAAAAAAATGAAAGTTTTTTTTGAGAAAGTGAAATAGTTATGTGTTGTACCTGTTTAATAATTAAACACAAATGTGACCACATATACCTAAATGTCTGCTTGCAGCTAGCTTCACTTAACTTTCCTCTTGGCTCTCTCCCTTTACAACCCTGGAAGGTTCTGTGTTTTGTTTGTGTTAATGCAGTATCTCTGGAATGCTAGGATATGTAGGATCCATAGGGCAAATAGTTCTTCTGAAATGTCTTATCTGTGACATTTGATGACATTTGGTTGAGCTGTTGTCAAACCTTTAGCAATCTAGAGCATTCCATTTCCTAAGGTTCACTGACTTGGGTTGATCAGTTGAGTGGACAAATAACCTTTAAAAACCAAAGTGTAGGCCTGACGTTACATGAATGTAGACAGCAAATTCATCTACCTTCAATGAAACAGATGACTGGGACACAGGCATTCTGTGTTACCAGATTAGGCAAATGCAGGTTCCTTTTGGCACCCCTATCTCTAGTGATTCTAGATTTGATGACAGTATAATGACAGTATAATGATGAAAATTCAGAAATTTAACATTGATACAATGCTACTATTTAATTCAGTACCCATAGTCAAAGTTTGTCAATTGTCTCAATGTTTTTCCCTTTCTCAACACAATTTCAGTCCAGAATCACTGTGTTTAAGTCTCTTTAGCCTCCTTTAATCTGGAAATATTTCTTTCTTTTTTTTTTTTTTTTTTTTGAGTCGGAGTCTTGCTCTGTCTGCCCAGGCTGGAGTGCAGTGGCGTGATCTCGGTTCACTGCAACCTCCGCCTCCCAGGTTCATGCCATTCTCTTGTTTTAGCCTTCCAAGTAGCTGGGACTACAGGCACCTGCCACCACACCTGGCTAATTTTTTTTTTTTTGTATTTTTAGTAGAGACGGGGTTTCACCGTGTTAGGCAGGATGGTCTCGATCTCCTGACCTCATGATCCACCTGCCTCGGCCTTCCAAAGTGCTGGGATTACAGGTGTGAGCCACCGTGCCCGGCCTCTGGAAATGTTTCTTAATCTGTCTTTTTTTTTTTTTTTTTTTTTTTTTTAAACAGAGTCTTGCTCTGTGGCCCAGGCTGGAGTGCAGTGGCACCATCTCCACTCACTGCAAGTTCTGCTCCCCCAGGTTCATGCCATTCTCCTGCCTCAGCCTCCCGAGTAGCTGGGACTACAGGCGACTGCCACCACGCCCGGCTAATTTTTTGGTATTTTTAGTAGAGACGGGGTTTCACAGTGTTGACCAGGATGGTTTCGATCTCCTGAACTCGTGATCCACCCGCCTTGGCCTCCCAAAGTGCTGGGATTACAGACGTGAGCCTCTGTGCCCGGCTGCTTTGACATTTTTCAAGACTACAGCCAGTTATTTTGTAGATCGTCTCACCCTTTGAATTTGATGTTGCCTCATGACTAGTTGAGGTTATGTAATTTTCAGGCGAAATAACACAGAGGTGATGTTGTATCCTTCTCAGTGCATCGTGTTAGGAGATACGTGATGTGGGTTTGTGTCCTTATTAGGGACGGTAATTTTGATTACTTGGTTAAGGTGGCATCTCAGGTTTCTGGACTGTGAAGTTACTATTTCCCCCATCTGTCATAAATAAATAATCTGTTGGGAGTTACTATGACACTAGATCACGCTACTGAGAAACTGAATGCTAATCTACTTGGTTAGCATTCTTTGATTCTTGCCTGAAGCAATTAATATTATGGTTCCTGAATGCTGATTTTTCTAAATACATTGTTCTTTCTACATTTATTAGTTTGTTTCCTATTGTTTGGAAGAACTTTTCCTTCTTTATTCATATTAGCATGGACTCATGCATTAGTCTCAATGGATCATACTTTGTTCTATCTAATCTCCACTAAAGCTCTCTGAAGAAGGCAGTGGTTGGTAGTCTTTTATGAGGGATCTAGTTCAAAGTTATGTTTTTTTTTTGAGATGGAATCTTGCTCTGTTGCCTAGGCTGGAGTGCAGTGGCATGATCTCGGCTCATTGCAACCTCTGCCTCCCAGGTTCCAGCGATTCTCCTGGCTCAGCCTCATGAGTAGCTGCGATCACAAGCACCCGCCACTACGCCTGGCTAATTTTTGTATTTTTAGTAGAGAGAGGGTTTCACCACATTGGCCAGGCTGGTCTCGAACTCCTGACCTCAGGTGATCCACCCACTTTGGCCTCCCTAAGTGCTGGAATTACAAGCATGAACCACCATGCCTGGCCAGTTTTCACCCAGTGGTTTTGACATTCATTGCTAATCCTTGGCTGGATCAGTTTTTACCAGTGGGGGTTGCAAGATGGTCATTTTCTAATTCTATTCTAGATTCATGGTAAAGAAATTCCCTCCCCATACCCTTTCTTTTGAGGATCCCTATGGTCTTAAGGATATTTATTTAATTATTTAGTTACAGACAGTTACAGTCATTATTCTCTTTGATAGTTGTCCTAAATTTGGCTGGTGGGAGCCCTTGCTTCCTGTGTCTTTTGATATGATCTTGTTAGTCTTGTCCCCTTTCCGCACGATACAGTGCTTCAGACCTGGAACTTTGGTTTCTATTAATGGGAAATGGTCCTTTTTTAAAAAAAAAAATAAGTAGAGATGGGATCTCTCTGTGTGGCCCAGGCTGGTCTCAAACTGCTGGGCTTAAGTGATCCTCCTGCCTTGGCCTTCCAAAGTGCTGGTATCACAGGCCTGAGCCACCATGCAAATGGTATTTAATAGAAATAAATACTTGGGCACTGATAACACTGGTTTTTTTTTTTTTGAGACAAAAGCTTGCTCTGTTGCCCAGGCTGGAGTGCAGTGGTGCGATCTTGGCTCACTGCAACCTCCACCTCCCAGGTTCAAGTGGTTTTCCTGCCTCAGCCTCCTGAGCAGCTGGGATTACGGGCGTGTGCCACCACACTGGACTAATTTTTGTAGTTTTAATAGAGACGGGGTTTCACTATGTTGGCCAGGCTGGTTGTTTTGTTTTTTAATTTGCCAACATTGTTTTTAAGAGTAACATTGTAGCCCGTTGTGTCATTGTTACATAATTTATTGAGTGATCTGTTGTTTGAAATTTAGGTAATTTATAACTTTTAATGTTTATATAAAGCAGTGTTGTGAACATCATTGTATCCCAGTTTTTACATGTTCCTTAACTTTAGAATAAGATTTTAGCAGTAGATTTTCTGGGTCATACAAATGTACTTTTTAAAGATTTTATTTTATTTATTTATTTTATTTTTTATTTTTTTGAGACGGAGTCTTGCTCTTTCGCCCAGGCTGGACTGCAGTGGCGCTATCTCTGCTCACTGCAAGCTCCGTCTCTTGGGTTCACGCCATTTTCCTGCCTCAGCCTCCCGAGTAGCTGGGACTACAGGTGCCCGCCACTGTGCCTGGCTAATTTTTTTTTTGTATTTTTAGTAGAGACTGGGTTTCACCGTGTTAGGCAGGATGGTCTCAATCTCCTGACCTCATGATCTGCCCGCCTCAGCCTCCCAAAGTGCTGGGATTACAGGCGTGAGCCACTGCGCCTGGCCAAGATTTTATTTTTTTAATTTTTATTATTATTATTATTTTTTAAGATGGAGTTTTTTTCTTGTTGCCCAGGCTGGAGTGCAATGGCACAATCTCGGCTCACTGCAGCCTCTGCCTCCCGGGTTCAAGCGATTCTTCTGCCTCAGCCTCCCGAGTAGCTGGGATTACAGGCGTGCACCACCAGCCTGGCTAATTTTGTATTTTTAGTAGAGACAGGGTTTATCCTTGTTGGTCAGGCTGGTGTCGAACTCCCGACCTCAGGTGATCTGCCCGCCTTGGCTTCCCAAAGTGCTGGGATTACAGGAGTGAGCCACCACGCCCAGCCTTTAAGCTTTTAAATGTCTACCAGCAGTTTGTTGTCTAGAAAGTTTATATTAGTGTTTACCTCAACTTCATGCCTTTTCTTTTCTTTTTTTCTTTAATAATTGAAGGCACTACTTTTAGAAGAAAAGACTAACTGTTATTTTCGTTGATGTTTTCTCCCTATTCTTAAAGCCGCTGTCTGACAGAAGTTTCTCTTGACACTGATACAGTGATATTTGACTAAGTGTGATTTGAAATTTCTTCTGGCTATGAGTGATAATAGCTGTGGGTGCAGAGGGCAGCTGATTTAAACATATGTTTTAATAGAATAAGACAAGTCCTTCTCTAGGAATCCATCAAAAAATGAAGTGAAGCATACCTTTTAGATACTACTATACCATGAATGTTGTGGAGTAGGAAAAATCAGGATCTTCTGTATTCGTTTTTGAAGCAGTGTCTTTGAAAGTAGCTTTTGGCCGGGTGCGGTGGCTCACGCCTATAATCCCAGCACTTTGGGAGGCCGAGGCAGGTGGATCATGAGGTCAGGAGATCGAGACCATCGTACCCTGGCTAACACGGTGAAACCCCGTCTCTACTTAAAATGCAAAAAAATTAGCCGGGCGTGGTGGCGGGCCCCTGTAGTCACAGCCACTTGGGAGGCTGAGGCCAGAGAATGGCGTGAACCCAGGAGGCGGAGCTTGCAGTGAGCTGAGATCCACCACTGCCCTCCAGCCTGGGCGAAAGAGCAAGACTCTGTCTCAAAAAAAAAAAAAAAAAAGAAAGAAAGTAGCTTTTATTCACTTTAGCTTTTCATCTTGTTTCTAAAGGTGGGGCAGATAAAGTGAGTAGGAACTGAGGTAGGAAGTCTTGGTGCTAGAGAAGCCCAAAGGGAAACATTCTGTGTGTTTGGGAATGCCCTCTTGTAGTACCCCTCCTATTTGTAAGCCTGAAATCATTAAATATTAAGAGGTTGTAAGGTTTACTGGGTCTTCATGTGTAGGCTAGTTAGAATTTTTTCATCTATAGTGAATATAGCTTTCCTGATCCAAAAGTCCCAAAGTAGGAGAAGATTTGTTACATATTTCATGTTTGTGTTTGATGTTTGCCTGACTGACTTTTTGTTTCTTATTTAGAAATGACTGCTGTCCACGCAGGCAACATAAACTTCAAGTGGGATCCTAAAAGTCTAGAGATCAGGACTCTGGCAGTTGAGAGACTGTTGGAGCCTCTTGTTACACAGGTAAGAATCTGAAAACACAAATACATTGTAACATGGTTCTATAGCACAGGCCTGGGTAACAACCATAAGAGCAAGGTTATTTAGTTCAAAGCCTTAATTCCAGTACTTGAGTTTAGATGACAGTTCTTGGATGATTTGAATATTGATGCATGGGTTTAGTTAACCCTTGAGAACGCTGCTGCTGTCGTTTTCTTCAGTCTTATTGCTAGTAACTGGGGTCCGTGGTATGTAGTGCAACTTTGCAAATGTTTGTGCTTTGCAGATACTTCACCTTTCTTCAGAGGGGAAACCCAAGAAAGGTGGAGTCTGGATCCTTGATTGTTAAGGTCTCTCACTCTGCTTAACACACCTTTCATTGTGTGGGATTAATTAGCAGGTAATTCAACTTGAGGGTTTAGGTTTGGTATGCTACAAATGTCACAATGTTAGGGTAGTTCATAAACTGTTAGCAACTAGCTGTGTACTTTTAGTGTTTTGCAATAGTATGTCTATTGTTTGTATGTGAGAGATTCAGAGAGAGAGAGAGAAAATGAGTCTTGTTTGGCAAATTTACACTATAACATATATTCATCATCTTTAACCTAGAGATAATCTGGTATTATGTGTTTTAATGATGGTAATGTTCTAGGACATAAAGCGTCATCACTGTAGGCTTCTTTGGGCAATCATTTGTTTATTGGGACCTTTACTAATTGCTGAGATTTGTGTGAATAAACTGTCAAAAGACTTCAGAAGCAAATTATCTTAAAATGTTTTGCAAAGTTTGAAAACAGTGGCAGTGTGATCTCCAGATAAAGCTAAGTTCATTGTTAACCTCTTTCTGGAACATCTTGGTGACATATAGTAGAGACATCTAACTTGTCTCTAATCATTTTTTAATTTGTAAAATCAAACTAAAAACCTAATGATCATATTTGAGAAATTAAAATATGTGTTAAATAATTCTATACACATTAAGAAAGCTGAATTATTTTGGAAATTAAATATAGCATCATTGCTGTATATCTTAAATATGGGGAATTGTATGTTAATGTTCAGTGGAATCTTGTGATTTTTTAAAAGAATAACTTAATCTTGCTGTCTTTAAAGATATTAGTTTGTCATTTTAATTGACTCCAGTTTAATGTTAAAACTGAAACTTTTAGGTTACAACCCTTGTAAACACCAATAGTAAAGGGCCCTCTAATAAGAAGAGAGGTCGTTCTAAGAAGGCCCATGTTTTGGCTGCATCTGTTGAACAAGCAACTGAGAATTTCTTGGAGAAGGGGGATAAAATTGCGAAGGAGAGCCAGTTTCTCAAGGAGGAGCTTGTGGCTGCTGTAGAAGATGTTCGAAAACAAGGTAGGTCATTACTGCTTTTTAGGTAAAGAGAGGCAGGCCTTTCTAGAAAATCAGTGTTTGAAGATTTTTTTTGTGGTCAGTATTCTCATTCTTATGCTTGCCAATTGCTCAGTAACTTACTTAGTTATTGGAGATGTATTAAGTTGGACTGGCTCATATTTTAATTCTCATTCTTATGCTTGCCAGTTGCTCAGTAACTTAGTTATTGGAGATGTATTAAGTTGGACTGGCTCATTTTAATCATGAGAGATGCTTGCAGAGGGACATCTGGAGAATCTGAATCCACTTCTCTTGGGTATTTCAAGTAATAGTTAAGTCTTAGAAATGTTGTAACACAATTTGATAGGAAACAAATGGGACCGAAGTTTACTTTTCATCCTGTGTAATACTTCTTTTTAGTTCATGCTGAAGAGATGGGTGTGATAAAATGGAAAAATATCTACCTACTCTGAAAATACTCTAGAAATTGTCCTATTGTGTCAGAATAGTATGTTAAATCAGCCATGCATATTTGCACTGGTTGGAGCTTGACATAAATCTGGGTATAAAGGAATCATGTTTTGGGAAATTCAGAATTGATAAAAAGTAAAATGGTAATCCACAGTTTACTAATAATTAATGCTAGAAAAATTGTCCTTATTATGTTATAAATGTGGAAGGAAGACTTTAAATACGGAAGATAAACTTCTTGAAACCTGCAGTTTTTATTTTTAGTAGAGATGGGGTTTCACTAGTTGCCCAGGCTGGTCTCAAACTCCCAAGCTCAAACAATCCGCCTGCCTCGGCCTGCCAAAGTGCTGGGATTGCAGGCATGAGCCACAGTGCCCGGCCTTGAAACCTGTAGTTGTGTGTTAGGTTTCTGTTCCAGTCGGAGAATTTCAACAATGATGTAGGTTTTTGAGGTTATTGGATATCAGCTAAGGTAAATCGAGCCCTGCTATTTACAGGTGCTTTACTAACCCTTGGGAGAACTTCATAGATCTTTCGTGCCTGATGGTGGATTGCATAGTCCAGAGTCTTATGTCAAATTCATCCCTGTGGCAGTACCCATAAATGGGCAGTGCCTTAGATGGAGATAACATCTCCAATTGTTTTCTGAATTTGTGAACAAATAACCTTCAATGGTAAATATTTTTTCAGTTTTCAGGCTGAAGATAAATATTTCTAATACTGAAAATGATGAAATTATTAGAATTCCACAGTACTAATTAGGCAGTTATATTAGTTTCCTAGGGCTTCTATAACATAAATTATTACAAGCTTGGTGGCTTAGAATAATAGAAATTTATTCTGTCATCATTCTGAAGGCCAGAAATCTGAAATCAAGGTGTTGGCAGGCTTGATTCCTTGTTGGGACTTAGGAAGAATCTGTGGATGCCTCTTTCCTAGCTTCTGGTGGTTGCCAGCAATTCTTAGCATTCCTTGGCTTGCAGACACGTTACTCCAGTCTCTGCCTTTGTTATCATATACTTTTCTTTTTTTGTGTCTCTGTGTCCAAGTTTCCCTCTTCTTATAAGGACATCAACCATTGAATTAGGGCCCACCTTAATCCAGTATAACCTCATCGTAACTTGATATCATCTGCAAAGACCGTTTCCAAATAAAGTTGCATTCACAGGTTCCAGGTAGACATGAATTTTTGGGCAATGCTATTCAACCCAGTACAGTGAGTTTTGAATTAATTTATTTTAAAGTAGTTTAATGGTCCAGTTCAGGACAGTTTTTGAGCTTGCTGTTGAGGAAATCAGGCTATTACTTAATTGTATTCTGTGGTA
This sequence comes from Pan troglodytes, assembly GCF_028858775.2. Classification (NCBI taxonomy): domain Eukaryota; kingdom Metazoa; phylum Chordata; class Mammalia; order Primates; family Hominidae; genus Pan; species Pan troglodytes. Next base: position 136,510,668 of record NC_072402.2, read on the forward strand.
CATTCTCCTCCCCAGCCCTTCTTGTCTTCTATAACGAAACTCACAATTATATTAACAGATGAGTTTGGGCAAGTGTTTGCTGGCTCTAGTGACTGACGTTTCTTTTCTTTTCTTTCTTTTTTTGAGTTGGAGTCTTGCTCTGTCTCCCAGGCTGGGATGCAGTGGTGCGATCTTGGCTCACCGCAACCTCCACCTCCTGGGTTCAAGCGATTCTTCTGCCTCAGCTTCCCAAGTAGCTGGGATTACAGGCATATGCCACCACACCCAGCTAATTTTTGTATTTTTAGTATAGTATAGTATAGTGTAGTGTAGTATAGTATAGTATAGCATTGCCTTGTTGGCAGGCTCGTCTCGAACTCCTGACCTCAAGTGATCTGCTCGCCTTGGCCTCCCGAAGTGCTGGGATTACAGGCATGAGCCAGTGCGCCTGGCCACATTTATTTTTAAAATGCATTTAATTGTTGTAGGTAATTTTAAATTTGACTTTATATGTTTCTTATTTCAGAAGTTTCTCCAGTGCAAATATGTAGCAATCATGGTATAATATACATTCCCTGCTCCCCAAACCCCCCACAATTTTGAATGCATATCTGAATTGCTTTTGTTATTTTTGTTTGTATATGATAATCTTTTATGTGGTTCTGAATCATAAGGACTTTTCTGTCCTAGTCCACTTTTGCAATTATTTATTATCATGACCTGTCCACCATAATTTGCCTTCTCTTTGGAAAAAAAGAGCCAAAACCAAAATATAACTTCCTCCCATCATCATTATTGCATCAGATATGAAAAGCTGAAATGCCTTACTTTTTTCTCTTGGCTTACTTTTTTCTTTGGAGAATCTTAACAAATGGTGATAAGATCTCTTTTCTATCATAAATAGAACAAAATACATATTACAAAAATATGAAGCACAGATTGCTTAATCAACTGAGACTTGTTGGCTATGTCGTTGAAGCCATTTACTCATCGTTTGAAACCCTGTAGTGGTGTTAATAGGTCTGCAGATTCTTTGGACACCCCTCCCTTAAAAAAAAATAGAGCCTAACCCTTGAACATGGGTTGAACTTAGTGATTCCTACAATGACTAGAATGTGGTAGAAGTGGTGCTATTTACTTTGGGAGCAAAGTTATAAAAATGGGGCCGTATCCACTCCACTTTTTCTCATGGATTATTCTGTCTGGGGGAAGCTGGCTGCTATGTCTTGAGTGCACTCAGGAGGTCCTGTGGAGAAGAACTGAAGTCTCCAACCATCAGTCAGCACACATTTGTCAAGCATGTGAGTGAACCACCTAGGAAGCAGATCCTCCACCTCCAGTCAAGTTTCAGACAACATCAGCCCTGACCAACCCCAAATCCCTGACCCATAGAAAACTCTGGGAGTTAATAATTGTTTTAAGCTGCCACCTCTTGGAATTTCTTAGGCAGCAAAAGAAAATTTATACAAACACTTTGCCCTGCCCTGGCTTCAGTGGTCCTGAGCATTTACGTAAAACCCTGACCTAACTTTTCTGAATTTTTCTGATAAATAAAAATATGCCATCCACTGAAACACTTAATTTTTAAAGGATTTTTAAGATGTCTTTGTTCTGAATCACTGTTGATGTTGTTTAGGATGGGGGTTGGCAAATTTCTTCTAGAAGGCCAGGTAATAAGTAGTTTTGGCTTTTCTGATCATAAGGGCTCTGGGCTGGGTGCGATGGCTCACGCCTGTAATCCCAGCACTTTGGGAGGCCCAGGTGGGCGGATCACGAGGTCAGGAGATGAAAACTATCCTGGCTAACACGGTGAAACCCCGTCTCTACTAAAAATACAAAAAATTAGCCGAGCGTGGTGGTGGGCACCTGTATACCCAGCTGAGGCAGGAGAATGGCGTGAACCTGGGAGGCGGAGCTGGCAGTGAGCCGAGACCGTGCCATTGCACTCCAGCCTGGGTGACAGAGCGAGACTCCGTCTCCAAAAAAAAAAAAAAAAAAAAGGTCTCTGTTGAAACTATTAATATTCAGCTCTGCTGTTGTATTGGGAAGCAGCTATAGACAAGATATAAAGAAATGGTCATGGGGGATGGCTGTGTTCTAATAACATTTAGAAAAATTACAGGCTGTAGTTTGCTAACCCTGATCTAGGGTTTTCCCAGGCTGTTAAAGATATGAGCTTACTGTCTTCAAAAAGGTAGTTATTTATGTGTTTATTTATTATACTTCTGAGCCAAAAATTAGACCTTCTGAATCTTTGGGTTTGTACATGTCCATTGCTTCCCGTGCAATCATAATAACCAAAAATTGGAATGTACACAGTTTTTGATGTGTAACTTACTTTTTGTGTTAGACCCTGATTACATAAATAATGAATATGCACATTTGTGAGTATACTAAAATTTCACCATAATGCTATAAGTGATGTTAAAAAAATTCACGTACATAAAAACAGGATCATTTGACTTCAAGGCTAATGAAATGGTCAGGTGAGCCACATGTGGTGGATAGGAGCCAGTCACCAATTGCATGGCTTCCAAATCTCTGTGATCTAAGAGTTTAATTGTACTACTAATCTGCTTCGTTTTTCAGTAGCTACCTTATATAGGCAGAGGTGTACATATGCCTCTTAGATGTGCTCTTTTCTTATTTTAGGATCCTGTTTACCTCCCGTATCCCCCCATCCTTATTAGATCAATCTTACCTTTGTACTTTTTTGTCTTAGCGCTTATCACAGTGGTAATTTAAGTTGGTTGCCTTTTCCTCTCCACGCTCCAGCAGTGCAGGTTCTGTGCTGGTCTGGTGACCATTCTGTTTGTATCTATGATAGTACCTGGTCTGTGATAGGCACTTAAATGTTTGAGTAAGATAATTGATTATTCTCCGAGAAGTACAGTAAGAGAAAATGCTCTTTTCTCAAAATTTAAAGTGTGTTTTCCTTTCCAGTGCCAAATGTAAATGCATGGGTAGGGGTGGAGAATCTTATGTTTTTTTTAAAAAATTGAGATATAATTTCACATACCATAAAAATCACCCATTTAAAGTATATAATGCAGTGTTTTTTAGGGTATTCAGAGTTGTACAGCTATCACCATGATCTAATTCCAGGACATTTTTATCATCCCCCAAAAGAAACCTCATACCCATTAGCAGACATTCCCCATACATGTATATTTTAACAGTAGATAAAGAGTAGCAGCTGCCTTGTGGTACATAAATGTATTTTATGAATCCTTGAATAGGGCTCTGACCAGAAAAAGAAGGCTCTTAAGCCGGATAGGGGACTTTCAGGGGACAGAGATGAGAAGACCTAAATGAAGCTTTTTTGAAAAAGGAGAGACATTATGAACAGAGGCCCATTAATGTTAAATTTGAAGTGGAGTGATGAGGAACAGCTTCTTACTAGAACAGTGTTTTATAATCCATTAGCCACAATTTATACTTGGATCTCAAAGGCCAGGATCAGTATTATTGCTACTTCTGTAGCTTCTTCCCTATAGCTCATGGGCATTTCTGGGTCAGTGAAGGGGGAGAAGACCCAAAGAAACTGAAATCCACCTTTTTGTATTCCTGCACTGCTTCTAATCATATTTTGCTCAGTAAAGGGGCCAAATAGATTATTCGTGCACTGAGCAACAGTAGATTTCCTAGGAAGAAGCTTGTGTCAGGGAAATATGAGTGAGGAATGGGCTGGTTGATAGTGTGTGGTCCCTGAGGGGGAGATGGTATTCTAGCACATAGGAGGCTGTTTTTCCTGTTTCCCCCACCCCGCCCCCCCAGAGCTTATAATGATACATGAATACGAAAAATAATTAATAGCATGAGTGGCAGAGGAATGGGAGGATAAGCATGGGATTGGGAAAGTTAACTAAAGGTATTTGAGCTCGCACTGGATCTTGAAAGGTAGAAAAAGGGAGCAGGAGGAAACTCATCCAGGTAAGAAAAATAGACTGTGCAAGATGGGCATGAGGAACAGTGAGGTCCCTGGCTGGAGGTGGGTGCTAGTCATGTTGAGCACTGCTGGCAGGAGAGGTTTTTGTTTTGTTTTGTTTTTTGAGATGGAGTCTTGCTCTGTCGTCCAGGCCGGAATGCAGTGGTGGTATCTTGGCTCGCTGCAACCTTCGCCTCCTGGGTTCAAGCAATTCTCCTGCCTCAGCCTCCTGAGTAGCTGGGACTACAGGCATGTGCCACCACACCTGGCTAATTTTTGTATTTTTAGTAGAGGTGGGGTTTTACCATATTGGCCAGGCTGGTCTCAAACTCCTGACCTCGTGATTCACCCACCTCGGCCTCCTAAAGTGTTAGGATTACAGGCGTGAGCCACCGCACCCGGCTGCAGGAGAGGTTTAATCTAGTTTGGAGCATATTTAGAGGGTGGCTTGGAATGCCATGTGGCATTACATGGTTCAGGTCCCATATGCTTGAATGTGTCAAGTGACACAGGACTCACTCACTACCTCAAGGAGGAGCTCTTTCCAGTATTGGTTTGTGTTTATTTTAAAAGCTTTTTTTTCCCCTTAGAAACTGAAATTTGTCTCTTGAATTTTCTTCCTGTTTTAAGAAGTTCCACCATCTGGGCAATACAGAATATGAGGAAAAGTGGAGTTTTTGCAGGGAGATTAGTGTTAGGTGTGTGCAGGAAGGGTTAAAGTGATTGGTAGACAGCCCAGAGGTAGGACCTAGAGTCTGGAGATGACCATAGTAGTGGGGAGTGAAATGAAGCTGTGCAGGAAGGGACTGCTATAACAGAATTGATGGAAAGAGAGAATTGGCCAGTTGTCATGCATGTTAACTGCCAGCAGGGCCTGTGCAAGTAGCTGATCTTTTCAATAGGTAAAACTAAGGGACCTGGTATGTGAAAAGTTGTAGTAATTTATTTTCCTGTGACTTGAGGCATTTAGGGTGGTGTTGAGGCAGCATGTGCTGCTAAGAACCTGTGTTCTTACAGGTGTAAAATGCTGCCTTTTAAAATGTTTGCATTATTTGCTTGTAATGGATGTCAAACCTTATTTTGTGTTCATTAATCACACTATTAATGTTTATTAATACATCTGAAACATGTTATTTGTGTGAGTTCCTACGGCAATGATAAGTATTGATAAACATTAGTGCTCCTTTCTCTGTTGATTTGTTGAAGCCCTGTTATTTTTCTTTTTAATTGGAATTCCACCAAGTTTTCAAAAATTGAGACATGGCTCATTGGGCTGGAGATGCTGATCTTTTAGATTTCTCTTTACTAATCTAATGGCATAGCAGAGGTTAAATTACCTTGGAGTAGAAAATCAAGAAATGATTGTGTGTGTCTGTAATTTTGGTTTTAATGGTAGGACAAGATTATGGTAGTCTGGGAAAAGGTGATTGAGTGCTGCTGAACAGAGCAAGGATTGATTGTAGCTAAGTCTAGTGACTTACTGCCTGCCATTTGGTTTGACCTTCATTTTGTGACTATCATACCACTAACCACAGCCAGTCACCTCTCATGTATGTGTTGTTATTCTCATGGCAAACACTGTGAAAACCTCTGGGTAATTCACTGCAGCCTCTTCTTCAGTGCTGAAAAAACATTTTATAGTGACAACTATACATCCTTTGTCCCCCAGATGGCCAGAAGGTGAAGATAGAGTAAGTTCTTTTACAAAATATTCCTGTCCATAAATAAAAAGCAGACATCTTAATGTTTGGCTTACAGTTTTTTCCCCTTTCATATCTATTTATGTTTAGACAGATTTGTCTTAAGATTTCTTTGAAACGTTTCTTTTTAGGTTTTGGCTTTCAGGTCATTCCATTTCAGGCAAACTTTGATACTGCGAATGCATTTTCCTTGAGTAGAAGATCTCAACTTATTGAAAGCAGTCAGTGTTGTTAAATACTAAATCTCAATCATTACATAAATCATCTTTTATGTAAAAAATGTCGGCCGGGTGCGGTGGCTCATGTCTGTAATCCCAGCACTTTGGGAGGCCGAGGCGGGCAGATCACGAGGTCAGGAGATGAAGACCCTCCTGGCCAACATGGTGAAACCCCGTCTCTACTAAAATACAAAAAATTAGCCAGGCGTGGTGGCACGTGCCTGTAGTCCCAGCTACTTGGGAGGCTGAGGCAGGGGAATTGCTTGAGCCCGGAAGGCAGAGGTTGCAGTGAGCTGAGATTGCACCGCTGTGCTCCAGTCTGGAGACAGAGCAAGACTCCGTCTCAAAAAAAAAAAAAAAAAAAAGGGTCTTGTTAGTTTTAGAACAAGAAAGGAGTATTTATTGTCTGCTAACACAATAGTTAAAATCTGTGAGTTTGCAAGCATCTGGGTAATCTTAGTACCTATAGTTGATTTGTGAGCATACTCTAATGGTACTTGTTTTCTCAGCTTTTTTTTTTTTAGAGAGGCAATTACTGTTCATTGTAGCTGTTCTTATTTTTTTAAATTTTTATTTTTTATTATACTTTAAGTTCTAGGGTACATGTGCACAGCATGCAGGTTTGTTACATATGTATACGTGTGCTATGTTGGTGTGCTGCACTCATTCTCAGCTTTTTTTAAATCTTTAAAGCATGAAATTACCCAGTCGTATAAAACTGAGGGTCTCTTAGGGCATTGTTATAAAGAAAGGATGGAAAATGAGAGTTCTTAATTGATGTTAATGGAGAGACATTCTTTTATTTATCTCAGTAATTGTGTATAACTGTGTAGTGAAGCTAAGGACATAGATGCCATCTTCCTTGGTACAGCTTGAATAATTTGTATATAGGGAGAAAAAATGTATACACACATGTATGTGTATGTGTATATATACATAGTTCACTGTGAATCTTGGCAAGGCAATTTTCAGAAAAATAATGTATTTCATCCCTGACAAAAGGTTATTGAGCACAAGCTGTCAGGCTCTTGAGGCATGATTTTCTCCCTGGCAACTGACTAGAGTCAAGATTGAAGGAGGCGAAAATTGGTCTCCTGTCCAGTGCAGATGTTGACAGCTTCAGACTGATGTACCCACATCTACTATAGGCAGCCTGGAAGATAGATGTTAAAAGACAGCTGTGATTAGGACAAAGCAAGTATCAGTGACTGTTTTAAGTAGAGTTTGAGACGTAGACAGGAGGCAGAATGGAATCTGGGTTTGCTGGGTTCATGATGTGAAGACTTAAAACATAGCTTTGAAGAGCATTGTGTGGGTGTGTGTGAGAGAGATTGCATTTTAATTTGTCTGATCTGGTTAGCGTGGTTTTAATCGGGTTGAGATCATGAGCTTGATCTCACATATGGGCTCTTTAATTTTTCACAAGAGAAAAATGACAAGTGTTCCTACTTTGGAATGTTGAGTATGGATTTCAAAAAGTGTTAATGATGCTCTGGAAGAGCAGTAGCTGGGAAACATTCAACATTTTGAAAAAGATTAAAGTTAATTAGCTTTTCAGATTAGTACAATAACTTTATTAAAACTAGCAAGAAATCAGCTGATTTTTTTCTCATAGTCTTCCTTTGAGTTCTGGCTTCTCATTTGTTATCTTACCTTTTCCCCTTGTTGTCTTAGAATTTTCATCCTGTTTTCTCCTCTTATTTTTGTGGATGTCTCTTTTCATGTGATCCCATTGTGGCTTGGTCTTTTGTTAGAAGTGCTCCCACTCCAATTCCTACCTTTCAGATGTTCCTGAAGACTGTAATTAATTTAAAAATTGTTATTGACCCCATTCCTTCAGTCTCACCATTTAATCCATTTTTTCTTGTTCTTCATTTAACTTGAGCAGGAAAAGCAAAATATAAATTCTGAAAAATCATTAGCTGGTTGTCATCTGGGAATTTTATGTCTTAAAGTTGTCTGCCTGACTTAAACTATAAGTCTTTAGGGCAGAGGCTATATTTTCTTTGACTTGGGATGTGTCAAGGATGCTGTCTGCTTCTGGATCACTACCCTTGTGTGAGCATATGCTGCTTTGCAGAGACTTGTGTTCTGCTGTAGCCAGCTTGGAATTGAGGAAAGAAGAGTGAAGTTATTACATTCTAATGTCATTTTGAAGTGGTTCATTTTTCCCCCTTTTATTAAAAAGTCTGTCTTGTTAAGCTCACAAAAATAAATAACACTAACCAGGATAATATTTATGAGTTACAGTGGGTAATATTACTGCCTTAATATATTTGTACAGTCAGTGTAGCTGAGGAAGTTATTTTAGGTATTAAAATTTTAGTTTTGGCATGACTTCAACCATGATGTTGCAGTAACATGATTTCTACTAGTTAATTTCTTAAGAAAGTGATTCCAAGTTGAAATGCATGTTATGCATTTATTTGAATGTGTAATCAGGAAGTAAGTGCCTCTCTTTGGAGTGTTTCTGAATAGCAGCAGGGCACACTTGAATTAGTAAGGAAAATGAGAACATGAATATGTGTGTTACTTTATTTTAACTTTTTTTAAAATCCATTCTGTCTGTCAACTGGAAAAAGAAATTTCAAAGCTTCTTTCCTTACCCTCAGGGGATGGGGAAGGGGGGGAAGTTAAGAGGTTTTCTAGGCTTGCTCTGATTCAGATGGGCTTATAGTATTTAAATAACTTCATATTAAATGTTTATTTCCTGGGTTGATTTTTTTTTTTTTTTTTTAAGACGGAGTCTTGCTCTGTCGCCCAGGCTGAAGTGCAGTGGTGCAATCTCGGCTCGCTGCAACCTCCGCCTCCCGGGTTCAAGTGATTCTCCTGCCTCAGCCTCCCAAGTAGCTGGGATTGCCAGCACCCGCCACCATGCCTGGCTAATTTTGTATTTTTAGTAGAGACAGGGTTTTGGCATGTTGGCCAGGCTGGTCTTGAACTCCTGACCTCAGGTGATCGGCCTGCCTTGGCCTCCCAAAGTGCTGGGATTACAGGCATGAGCCACCGGGCCTGGCCTCTTTTCTTTCAAAAGATAAACAGTTGTGTGGATTTAAAAAAAAAACAAAAAAACAACTGCATCCCAGAAAGTTCTCTTAAGGCATCTGTCAGGGATTCTTTGAGTTATTCTCAGTTTATCTGTACTTACAGGGATATCATCTAGGGGTCTGTTTTTACCAAATATCCCTCCTTGATAAATGGAAGGCTTGATTGAGAAGATTAAAGTGTGTTATTCAGGATCATCCTCATGTCATAGGGCACGTGGGTTATGCCAAATATATACTACCATTTGGTTCCTTCTTATAAGGGCTGTGTTATGAAGTCTATTATTCTTTGCATCTGTATTGCCAATTTGCATCTATATTGACAAGTGTGGAAAACATTTTATTACCAGATCATAGAAAATGAATTAAAATTTGGCTGGGTGGGAGTGGTGGGACATGGGGATGGGATGGGGTAGGAAACATATATTAACTTTGGATTATCTTGAAGTTAGGAGATAATTTTGTGAAGTCTTGGTCCTGTTATTTTATTATGTTGTAAAATGAAAGTTGGTGGAATAACAGATGAAAATAGTTATCAGGCCCACGCCTGTAATTCCAGCACTTTGGGAGGCTGAGGCAGGTAGATCACCTGAGGTCAGGAGTTCGAGACCAGCCTGACCAACATGGTGAAACTCTGTCTCTACTGAAAATACAAAAATTAGCCAGATGTGGTAGCACTCGCCTGTAGCCCCATCTACTCAAGTGGCTGAGGTGGGAGAATCACTTGAACTCGGGAGGTGAAGCTTGCAATAAGCCAAGGTTGCGCCACTGCACACCACCACCACCCTAGGTGAAGGAGTGAGACTCTCAAAAAAAAAAAAAAAAAGAGCTGGCCAGTCATGGTGGCTCATGCCTGTAATCCCAGCACTTTGGGAGGCCGAGGTGGGTGGATCACGAGGTCAGGGGTTTGAGACCAGCCTGACCAACATGGTGAAACCCCGTCTACTAAAAATATAAAAATTAGCTGGGCGTGTTGGCGCACATCTGTAATCCCAGCTACTCTGGAGGCTGAGGCAGGAGAATTGCTTGAACTCAGGAGGCAGAGATTGCAGTGAGCCGAGATTGTGCCACGGCACTCCAGCCTGGGCGACAGCGAGACTGTCGCAGAAAGAAAAAAGAAAAAAGCTATCACTTGTTGGTGAGATCCCTTAATCAAATCAGATGTATTTAAGAGAATTTGGTATAAAGTAGGTTTATCAGTAGGTTTTGGAGCTAAAGCACCAAAAAGTAACTTTCAAGAGTTAGGAATCTCATGGTAGGGAAGTTTTGGGCATTCATTAAATCCAGGGCTGGATGTTTTTTACTCTGTAAAACACTGTGTAAAAAGATGCCAAGCTGTTAAGTACAGGGCAGTTTTATTACAGGCTTGCCTGTGATGTTGGTTACTTTCTCTCTTTTTTTTTTTTCTTCCTCTAGTTCTACTCCCTGGGTAGAATTAAAAACGGTTTTAAAATGAGCGTTAATTTTCTGCAGTGAACATGTGTTTTGATAGTAAGAGCAAAAAGAAAAAAAATGAAAACTTACAATTTTGTATCCTAGAGATGAAACTAATGGTTAACATTTTTGTCCTAAATGCTTTCCAGTTTGTCTTCTGTGAATATGCTCACGTGGGTAGAGATATGTTGGGTTTGATTATGTCATTTGCTTTTTTTCATTTAATGGATCCTGAACATCTTTCTGTAATATTAAGTATTCTTCTACAACATAATTTTTAATGGCTGAACACTATCCTCTAGAGAGTAATATGATTTAAGAACATTATTTTATACCAGCAAACTAAAGACTTCTCTTTAATACTGTTATGTCAAGAGTTTTATTCACTTTTCACATTTTCAAAGGAGTATGGTATTAAGAAATAGTTACAATCCTAGTTTTTTACTTTAAAGACTGAAGGCTCCTATTGTTAAGAAGTATATATCGGCTGGGTGCGGTGGCTCATGCCTGTAATCCCAGCACTTTCGGAGGCCAAGGCGGGCGGATAATGAGGTCAGGAGATCGAGACCACGGTGAAACCCCATCTCTACTAAAAATACAAAAAATTAGCCAGGCGCGGTGGTGGGCACCTGTAGTCCCAGCTACTGGGGAGGCTAAGGCAGGAGAATGGCGTGAACCCTGGAGGTGGAGCTTGCAGTGAGCCTAGATCGCGCCACTGCACTCCAGCCTGAGCGACTGAGCGAGACTCCGTCTCAAAAAAAAAAAAAAAAAGTAGTAGTATGTATCTGAGAAGAAATAAAAGGTTTTAGATAGTTAAAATCATTTTGAGATAAAGAGAACAAAGTTACTTGAGCAAGGTTATCTGGGAAATCAGTGGGAGAAGGGAGAGTTGGAATTCCAAGTATGCTCATGAAACTGATCCTGAAATGAGTAATTTGAACATGTTTAAGATAGTTGATGGCGTCTAACTCTTCTCCTGGAAGCTTTTGTCATTTTAGCGCAGGGCTGTTTTTGCTGGTTTGCAGAAGCATATTCAGGTGGATGTCTTTAAAATCTCTTTTCTCTTTTGGATTTGGCAGTTGATAACAAACAATATGCTCCTGTAAAATGTTCTGTTTAAGAAATGCCTACCTAAGGTCTGTGTAACCATTGAATCTTCTTCCCTGCAGCAACTCTACAGAAAATTTTAAAAATGAGATTGGGGCTACAGATACCCATTTATTTTACCACTTGGCTTACTCTTATTTTGGATAAAACCCCTCTAGTTAGCTGACTTTATAAGCTTTTACAGAAAGATTTTGTAATATATGCAAGTTTTACTTTTTCATTTTTGCATGAACTAGCAGCCATGGGATTTTTATACTTCAGAAAAAAGAAAATTTGAAGCCTGAGTTTTATTATCATACACACAAACTAAAGATATTGGCATTTTTATCATTTAAAAACTTTTTTTATATAAAAGTATATTCACTATAGAAAGTAAAAATAAACAATAAACAATCACCCATCAGGCTGTACCACCTTACGATTAAGCTCTGTCGATATTTTGGTATGTGTTGGTTGTAGTGTTTACCATCCCATCCCTTCCCCAGGACATAAACACATTGTGATCTCCATTCTCACTGTGCAGTACAGATCGTTATATATCTGCTATTTAAAGTGGAAATGAAAATCATTTCCATTAATGAAGATACCTGGGTGGGGGCAGATTGTATAATTTATCGAAGATAAGCTGTGTTTCTCTACTGGGCTGGCAAAAATTTTTTTCTGGACCTTAAAGGTAGAAAGGTTCTGGTGAAGAAGCTATTTAAAAGTATCCTTAGTATTATTTTGGGGAAGGAGATATAACTTTGCCCTATTTATTGAGGTTCCTTGGAGGACTTTTAGAGGCAGTAGAGATGTTTCCATAGCTGGATTTCTGAGCCATTACGTTGTGGTTGGGAACCTTTCTTTTGTAGTATACTGTAGAATTTTAGGATGTGACACTGTAAATGGGATAGATGAGGAAGATGACCAGTTCCTGAGAACTGGAAGGAATCCCAGCTTGACTTGAGAACTTCTTTAAAACAAAATGAAACAAAACAAAACAAAAAAACTGCTAAAAAAAAAAAAATTTAAAAAAAGCAGTTGGAAAAACTTAAGGCACAGCAAGCTTTGGTTGTAGCTATTAGCACAAAAGGAACAATTATTACTACTTTCTGCACTATAGACAGTGGAGTGAAGGAAGCTCCCCTCATCCTTTACAGCTTCAACATTTAAAATTAAAAGCTAACATTTCCTCTGTCCTTTAGGAAACTTGCTATCATGACTTTATTTCTAAAAAGGTAAGAAACAGCTGGTGTGTGGATAATGACATGTTCTAAATAGGTTTAAAAACTGGAAAAAGTAGATGGAAAAGTAGAAGGGGGCACAAAAGTATTTGTTGAGCTTTGCATATATTATTTCATTTAATTTTCAAAACAACTGAGTAAGGTATGGGAGATGTGTACTCATTTTACAGAAAAGAAAACAGCTAGAGATAAAACAACCCAAAGTAACACAGCTGCCAAATATCGAAGCTGGATTTAGACCCAGTTCCAATACCTTATTTCATCTACACCAAGTAGTGTTCTGGGAGAGAAGTAGTTATATTCATTAACATTACTTCATAGCATTCTTTGTTTTAAAGGAGCAATGTAACAGGTTCAGGTTAAAACAAACAAGCCTTTTGTTTTTTTTATCCATCACCCAAATATTTTCCAAGCCTATCCTTTCCCCGTAACTTTATAAAGTTTGGTTGCTTTCAGGGGAATTTACTCATGATATTTGATGCTTCAAAAACTTCTTGATTTTGTCTTCTCCTAATAAAGAATTGTGGGTTTTTTTGTTTGTTTGTTTACTTTATAATTGCCCATTGTCTTTGTTTTAAACTCCAGAGGAACTTGTTTTATTCCCAGCTCAGGAGAGAACATCAGGGGATGACAGATTTTATTTCATGGCAGATGGTACAGTAGTATTGAGTTCTCTTAAGTTTCATCTCCTTTGTTAGTAGATGTAGCGTAGTTGACTGGAAACAGCTGGGACAAAGTCAGGTTTTACAACCGTGCAATCTTGGATATATTTCCTGTCTACCTCAGTTTCCCCAGTTTGCCCTTTTGTGTGCAGAGAGCACTTTTGATATCTTATAAATTTAAACTAACAGGTATCTTTTTAAATTTTTAATTTTTTTTATTAAAAAAAATTTTTTTTGAGATGGAGTCTTACTCTGTCACCCAGGCCACCGTGCCTGGCTAATTTTTGTATTATTATTTTTTAGTAGTTCTGGTCTTGAACCTCTGATCTCAAGTAATCCCCTACCCTCAGCCTCCCAAAGTGCTGAGCCATCGTGCCCAGCCTTCTGCCACATTTTGTTTTTTTAGACAGAGTTTCGCTCTTGTTGCCCAGGCTGGAGTGCAATGGCGTGACCTCGGTTCACTGCAACCTCTGCCTTCCGGGTTCAGGCAATTCTCCTGCCTCTGCCTCCTGAGTAGGTGGGATTACAGGCATGTGCCACCACGCCTGGCTAATTTTGTACTTTTAGTAGAGATGGAGTTTTGCCATGTTGGTCAGACTGGTCTCGAACTCCTGACTTCAGGTGATCCACCCACCTCGGCCTTCCAAAGTGCTGGGATTACAGGCGTGACCACCATACCTGGCCATCTTTTTTTATTTTTAGAGTTCTTTTAAGAGACATGAGAGATGGAGGAAAAAAAAAAGTTGTTGATTCCTTTTTACAATTTTTTTAAGCAAGGTTTTGAGCATGGGTTCTTTTTACATTTAATTTTGAAATAAAACTTATTAAACATCTCAAGTTAGTCTTAGTGTCATTTTTTTTTTTGTAAGGATGACCATTCAGAAGTTTGAGGACCTCATTTTTAGCTGGGGGCTTATATATATACTTGTTTATAGTTTTGCTGATGGAGAAAGTGTGAATATTTTAACCCATTATACAGTGTGTTTCTGATGTATTTTTTCATTACTAATACTTTATGTTAGCCATGAAATTAAGGATTTGTCATTAGGGCTGTGAGCTAAAATAAATTAGAGTAGATGTAGATGTATGTATGTATGTATGTATGTATGTATGTATGTATGTGTGTGTGTGTGTGTGTATGTGTGTATTTAGAGACAGAGTCTTGCTCTGTCGCCCAGTCTGGAGTGCAGTGGTGCCATCTGGGCTCACTGCAACCTCTGCCTCCTGGGTTCAATCGATTCTCGTGTCTCAGCCTCTCCAGTAGCTGGGATTACAAGTGCTCGCCACCACACCCAGCTAAATTTAGTATTTTTAGTAGAGACGGGGTTTTGCCATGTTGGCCAGGCTGGTTTTGAACTCCTGATAAATGAATTCAGCACACCACTGTAAAAAAAGAAAATCCATGAAGCTGTAGCTGCTACAGCAGCAAGCATGAAAACCCTGCACTTTTTATGAAAATAATTTTATCTTGTCAACACAAGATAAAATGCAGCTTCTGTGTGGGTGCAGGGCTGCTATAAGAAAGGCATACCTATAGACTAGTAAGATTCGAGAAAAAGCAAAGTCATTATATGACAATTTAAAGCAAAAGGGAGGTGAAAGATCTAGAGTTGGAGAATTTAATGCCAGCAAGGGATGGTTTGATAATTTAAGAGAGATGTGGCTTTAAAAATGTCAAGATAACGGGGGAAGCAGCTTCTGCTGACCAAGAGAAGGGTTCCCAAATGCCATTAAAAAGTGCAGCAGAAGGCCAGGTGCAGTGGCTCACACCTGTAATCCCAGCACTTTGGGAGGCCAAGGCAGGCAGATCACCTGAGGTCAGGAGTTCGAGACCAGCCTGACCAACATGGAGAAACCCTGTCTCTACTGAAAAAAAAAAAGAATAGAAAAATTAGCCAGGCATGGTGGCGCATGCCTGTAATCCTAGCTATTCGGGAGGCTGAGGCAGGAGAATCACTTGAACCTGGGAGACGGAGGTTGCAGTGAGCTGAGATCGCGCCACTGCATTCCAGCCTGGGCAACAAGAGCAAAACTCCGTCTAAAAAAAAAAGTGCAACAGAAGGGTGGGCACGGTGGCTCATGCCTGCAACCACAGCTGCAGACTTCAATTCACAGTATGTATCAGGCAGTTCAGCTTTTTCTTACAATGTCATGACTTTTCTCTACTTCTTGGTAGTACTTCCAGCATCACTAGTGGCACTTTGTATTAGCTTCATGGTGTTTCTCAATGTTTTGAGTGTTGTACTAAACATGATGAATGAGAACTACGAATGATCACTTTTCACTGTCATACAATTTACTGGCTGTGAACTGCTCAGGTGGAGATGATTAGCATCGCATGCAGATGCATCATATGGCATTTTAAGTGGATATTCACAATACTTGAGCATACTGCAATAGCAATAGGAGATGGCTACAAAATTATTACAGTAGTACAGTGTGTACTACAATTAATTTTATGTTTGATTATATTTCCCTTGTCTGCGAATGGCACCATGTACGGCCTGTGTTTGTGTGCATAAGTTTTGATTGGTTAACTTTCTGTGATAGGTTTGTGTATATTTATGGTAGTAAATGATAAAATAGGCTAGTATCTACAGATATTTTATGCATTCACGATATACCTAACTTTCTCTTAATTTTTTGGTACTTCTGGATTACATGATGAGTTTTTTTCAAATTGTTGCAAATCTCTGAAACAATTTTCAATATGCTTATTGAACAAAATCCACGTATAAATAAACCCACGCAATTCAAACCCAAACTATGTTGTTCAAGGGTGGCTGTACAAACTTCGCTGCTAGCTTTTAAGTGTACAAATAGCTGCATAAATAACCGATGTACATCATGACCAGTCATGTCACTTCTTTCAAAGTCTGTTGGTGATAGTTCCCTGCAAATCTGTTCAGTTTATGCAAAGTGTGTAGTTGTGTTGCTTCCTTTTCTCCTAGTGATAAACCCACATGAACTACTTGACAGAATTGAATAATTGAAAGATTATTCAACACAACAAAGATGAATGTGCAACAAAGAAATGAAAAGTGATAGACCTGGAATTGAAATTTGATTAGAATATAAAGGGAAGAAATAGCTGATTGTGGAAATGTTGACCCTGCTGCCATTTAAAACTCTAGCTATGCAGCTAGAACTACTTAGTGAAGGCAAACTTCTCGACTTAAATGAGGAATGTGGTTGTGATGTCCAAGAGAATGGGTGACATCATTAAAAACGACACATTAAAGGAACTCTTGAAGATATTCATGACAAATAAGTGTAGATATTAGATTAAATGTTGGAAATGGGTCCAAACTTAGAAAGAAATATGATGATTCGCCAAGGGATTAAAAAGATGCTCATTCTGCACCCTAATGTAAATGACAAGAAGAAGGCAGGGAAGCATTGTTCAAACTACTTTTGAAAATTTTTTTTCACAAGGAAATAAAATATTTTGTCTCAGTGTTTATAATGTTTTAATTTAGTACATTAAGTAAATATTAGTTGACTATATCATATCCCTATACATTTATAATAGACAATAAAGGAATTTTTAATGCGTAGACAAAAGTATTTTTAATTTTTATTTTGTAGAGATGGGGTCTCACTTTGTTGGCCAGGGTGATCTCAGGAAACTCCTGGGCTCAATCGATTCTCCTACCTTGACCTCCCAAAGTGCAGGGATTACAGTTGTGAGCTCACATGCCTGGCTGACAAAATTTTGGGGGGTCTTATTTTTAAAAAATTTATTTTTTTCTTTTCTCCAAATATGGTGTTGGAAACTGCCAAAAATTTTTAAAGGTTACGGGAGAATCATAATTCTCTGTGATTAATCTCTGATTAAGATCAGGTTGCACTGTTTCAGCTTGTATGGTCATTTTTTACAGTCCTGTGCTACTGTGCAAAGTGAAGATGATCAGTATTGTTATCTCTGTTTTACAACTGTGGAACCTGAGACTATTAAGTGGTGAAGCTGTGGTTTTCGTTTTTTGACTTCTGAGTTTATGATCTTATTCTCTATTATACTGGTACCCCTACACAAGATTTTTATATTCTGAGACAGGGTCTTGCGCTGGAGTGGTCTGGAGTGCAGTAGTACAGTCCCGGCTCACTGTAGCCTTGACCTCGTGTGCTCAAGTGATCCTCCCACTTCAGCCTCCTGAGTAGCTGGGATTACAGGCATGTACCGCCACACTTAGCTAATTAATTTTTTTTTTTTAAATAGAGACAGGTTCTCACTATGTTGGTCTCACTATGTTGGTCTCACTATGTTGGTCTCACTATGTTGGTTCTCACTATGTTGGTCTCAAACTCCCTGGGCTCAAGTGATCCTCCTGCCTCAGCTTCCCAGAATGCTGGGATTATAGGTGCTACATAAAATTGAAAATAAAGTAGAAAATAATTCCTTTAGTAGCCCTTGCTTTTCCTCCTGGTAATGGGCCGAATTTTTTTTTTTTTTGGGAGATGGGGTCTGTCACTCATGCGCTGGAGTGCAGTGGCATGATCGTGGCTCACTGCAACCTTGGCTTCCTGGGCTCAAGCGATCATCCCATCTTAGCCTCCCAAGTAGCTAAGACTATAGGTGAATGCCACCATGCCTGGCTAATTTTTCTTTATTATTTGTAGAGATGAGGTCTCACAATGTTACGTAGGCTGGTCTTGAACTCCTTGTCTCAAGTGGTCCTCCTGCCTGGACTTTTCAAAGTGCTGAGATCACAGATGTGAGCCACCGTGTCTGGTCTCAGGCCAAATTCTTGAAAGAGCAGTCTTATTTATAACTTACTTTATTACCCTTGAAATCTGGTGTGTGCAACTCCCAGAAAGCCACTCGTCTTCTTCGTTGTCTTGTGCTAGCCACATTGGCTTCCTTGGCCTTCCATAATCTTTTTAGATCTTTGATTTGGTGTTCCCTCTACCTGGAATGCTCTTCCTCCAGATAGCCACATTATTCCTGTGATTCCTTTGTCAAGACTGTCTTCAAATCAAATGGTATTTTTTCAAGGAGGCCTACCTTGATCCCCCTATTTTAAATTGTATCTTACATCCCTTTTCTCTCTGTCTTCCTTTCTGTCACTGCCCCCGACCCTACTCCAGTACTATTGTTTATTGTCTTTCTCTCCCACTAGAATGTAAGTTCCCTGGAGCCCGGGATTTTTTCCTGGCCTGGTTGGTTAATTTCCTGGAGCATTTAGAATAGTGCCTGGCTGATAGAAGGTGATCAGTAAGCATGTTTTGAAAGAGGCATGAATGCTCTCGAAGATTGCTGTTGAATAGGTGAATAGTGATGAAACACAGTGAAGACCTTTTCTCTGTCTTCTGATCTTGTTTTACCTAGTATTAATCATTTCTACCAACCCTGTTTTGTCTCCTAGTGCTTGCTGCAAGGCACTGAACTAGGCATTTTACAAGGTATCTTAACTGACACTCACAGCAGGTATTCTACACATCGTGCAGAAGAGGAAACAGAATCATAAAGTCTAGTTGCATAGCTGGCAAGTGGCAAAGCCAAAACTTAGGCCTATATCCAGCTCCAGAGCCTGTGCTCTTTCATGTTACTGCATTCAATACTGTTTTTTTTTCTTTGTGTTTATTGAGCTATAACTCAACATACATAAAATTCATCATTTTAAAGTGCACAATTCAGTGGTTTTTAGTATATTCATTAGGTTGTGCAGCCATCACCACTGTGTAGTTTCAGACATTTTCATCATCCCAGAAAGAAACCTAGTTTTACCTATTAGAAGTTAGTCCTCATTCTTACCTGCTTCCCACTGCCCAGCAAGCATTACCTTCTGTCTCTATGGATTTGCCTGTTGTGGCAAATGGCGATTTCATATAAAGGGAACAATACAGTATTCTTTCACTTAACATATGTTTTGAAAGTTCATCCATGTTGCACATGTATCAGCACTTCATTTTTTCTTACGGCTAAATACTGGATAATGCCACATTTTGTATGTCTGTTTTTCAGTTGGTAGATGTTTGGGTTCTTTCTGCTTTTTCAGCTGTTATGAATGGTGACACTGTAAGCATTCATGTACAGGTTTTTAGTTGTGTAGCTATGTATTAGGTTGGTGCAAAAGTAGTTATGGTTTTGGCCATTTAAAAAAAAGGTGATGAAAACTGCAATTACTTTTGCACCAACTTATATTAGTCCGTTCTCACATAGCTATAAAGAAATACCTGAAACTGGGTAATTTATAAAGAAAAGAGGTTTAATTGGCTCAAGGTTCTGGAGGCTGTACAGAAAGCATAGTGTCTTCTCCTTCTGGGGTGGCCTCAGGAAGCTTCCAATCATGGTGGAAGGGAAATGGGGAGCTAGGCATCTAACATGGCGGGGAGGAGCAAGAGAGGGGGTGGGAGAGGTGTCACACACCTGTAAACAACCAGATCTCATGAGAACTCATTCACCATCACAAGAACAGCACCAAGAGGTTGGTACTAACCCATTCATGAGAAACCACTCTTATGATCCACTCATCTCCCACCAGGCCCCACCTCCAACATTGAGAATTACAGTTTGACATGGGATGTGGGCAGGGACACAGATCCAAACCATATCCACCTAGCAGTGGAATTACTGAGTCATATGATAACATTTAACCCTTTGAGGAACTGCCAGACTGTCTTCCAAAGCAGCTGCACCTTTTTACATTCCCAGCATTGGGGTATGAGAGTTCTAATTTCCCCATATTCTTGCCATTTGCTATTATCTGCCTTTTTTATTATAGCCATCCTAACTAAGTACGAAGTGATATCTTTGTGTGGTTTTGATTTGTATTACCTGATGGCTAGTGAGGTTGAGCATCTTTTCATGTGCTTGTTGGCCATTTCTAAATCTTCAGACAGGCACCTGTTTAAATCCTTTGCCTATTTTAAGTTGGATTATTGGTCTATTTTTGTTTGTTTGTTTGTTTTTAAAGAAGCCAGGTCTTGCTATGTTGCCCAGGCTAGATGCTAACTTCTGGGCTCAAGCAGTCCTCCTGCCTCAGCCTCTCAAGTAGCTAGGACTGCAGACACATGCCACTGCAGCCAACTTAAAAAAAAAATTATTTAGTATAAGAGTTCTTTATATATTCTGGATACTAGATCCTTATAATTTGCAGAAATTTCCTTTCATTTGTGGGTTGTCTTTTTACTTTCTTGGTAGTGTTCTTTGAAGCACAAAATTTTAAATTTTTTTGATGATGTCAAACCTACCTGTTTTTTGTTCTGTTGTTTGTACTTTTGGTGTCATAGCTAAGAAACCATTGTGAATCAGAGGTCATGAAGACTTACACCAGTGTTATCTTCTAAGTGTTTTATAATTTTAGCTCTAACATTTAGGTTTTGATAAGTTTTGTAAGTATATGGTGTGAGATAGGGGTCCAACTTAATTCTTTTGCATATTGCACTTGTCCTAGCACCATTTGTGGACAAGACCATTCTTCATTGAATATTCTCGGCACTCTTGTTAAAATCAGAATATATTTCTGGATTCTCAAAGTTGATTGATCTCTATGTTTACATTTGTTTTGATTGACCAGTTTTCTCTTACAAGTCTGGCCTTCTTGTTTTTGACAGTCTTGGTTCTCTTTATTGTTTCTTTTATTGCAGAATCTTCCTCTCCTTACTCTGCTGTCCACAGTCTCGAGGGTCCTTTTTTTTTTTTTCTAAATCTTTCCCAACTCATGTGTTTTCATACATCTCTGGCTTTCTTCTCCCGCTCAGAAAGGCCCTAGCTTGCAACCTTTAAATAATGTACTGTGCTTAATCAAAGGTGATCAGATCTTTTGACCCCTGCCTTTGTAATTTACTACTACTCTTTTCTGGGCTCTCGCTGTAGCTTTCTGATCCATCTCTCTGGTTAGGTTTATTGTATGTACTTTAGATAGGTTAATCCTCTTTACTTTGACTTCACTCTGGTTGAGGGAATTGAATTCTGTTTGTCTCTGGCCTTTCTACTCCCATCTTCTGCTGCTTCTAAGCATATCCCTTACTCCTCAGTTAGACTAGATAATTCAGACTAGATATTATGTCTCTAAGCCTAATTAATATATGAATTATATATTAATATATAATATACAAGCCTTATTGTATACCTCAGCATGATAAGTGGTTCTACAAAGAGCATAAATACTGGCATTACAAATCCTGACTCTGCCATTTACTAGTTAGGTGGCAGGGATTTAGTTAGTTAATCTGTATAAGCTTTAGTTGCATTATTTGTAAGCAAAGGCTAATACCACTTACTCTCTAGGTGGGTGACAGAATTTTAAAAATATGTGTAGTGCCATAGAGTAGATGTTGGACTTTTTTTTTTTTTTTTGAGACAGACTCTCGCTTTGTTGCCCAGGCTGGAGTGCAGTGGCGCAATCTCGGCTCACTGCAACCTCCGCCTCCTGGGTTCAAGTGATTTTCCTGCCTCAGCCTCCCGAGTAACTGGGATTACAGGCACCTGCCACCATGTCTGGCTGTTTGCATTTTTAGTAGAGATGGGGTTTCACCGTATTGGCCAGATGGGTCTTAAACTCCTGACCTCAAGTGATCCACCGGTCTCAGCCTCCCAAAGTGCTGGGATTATAGGTGTGAGCCACTGCACCCAGCCAGTGTTGGACATTATTATGTTACTGTTCCTTCTGCTTGAGGTGGTAACTCCCTTAACTCTGCTGCCCACATCCTTCCTCTCCTTTGAGGGATGGGTTCATTTCAGAGTACCAACCCTTCCATAAAGCTGTTGCTGGTATTCATTTCTTCCCTAAACTAGTTGTTAGTGCTTCCTCCTTTGAATTCCCATGACACCTTGTGTTTTCTTTCTTACAGCTTGTATGTTAAAATGCCACATAATTTCTTAATGGTCAAATCCATCTTTTCTGGATAAATTATTTGAAGGCAGGGATGTTATGTTCAGCTTTGTGTTTTGGAAGTGGATTTGTTTGTTTTTAGTGTGTAGTAAGTGCTAAATTAGGTGAAGTTCTGCTTATTATATAGGGTCAACATCTCTTGCTTATTCTCTCGTTTGGTAGTAATATTGTTTAAGACAGTATTTATATATATATATTTGAGATGGAGTTTCACTCTTGTTGCTCAGGCTGGAGTGCAGTGGCGCGTTCTCGGTTCACTGCAACCTCCGCCTCCCAGGTTCAAGTGATTCTTGTGCCTCAGCCTCCCGAGTAGATGGGAATACAGGTGCCTGCCACCACACCTGGCTATTTTTTTGTATTTTTTTAGTAGAGACGGAGTTTCACCATGTTGGCCAGGCTGGTCTCAAACTTCTGACCTCAGGTGATCCACCCACCTCGGCCTCCCAAAGTGCTGGGATTACAGGTGTGAACTACCGTGCCCAGCCTAAGACATTATTAATATATTTTTAAGGCAAATATCTCTTTCTGCAAGGCTTTTCAGATAAATTCTTCCCTGAGTAAATAGTTTTCTTCAGCATATTTCCAGAGCACCTTGTTCACAAGGCTATTTAATTTTTGGGTGCATTGTAATACTCTATAATTTGTGAACCCTTTGAGACCAAATGCCGTGTCTTAACCAGCTGTTAATTTTTTGTCTCCCTCCTTCCCTCCATAGAGCTCCAGTAGGGTATGCCCTTGATGTGCGATGGGTGCTCAAACATTTGTTGAACAAATAAAAGAATGAATGATCTCCATCTTTTAAAATACCAGAAGATACTAGCATTAATGTTACAAATCCACATAATGATTGCCATATGTCTGTATCTTCCTGAAGATGTAAGAGAGAAGACTGTGTTAGATCCAGGAAAACCTTTTAACTATATAATTCATTGGAAGTTTTTTTCTGGCCTGACAAATATGTGGAGCGTATCTTACTCTTAGAATTATACAGTGCTTCTAAGCCTAATTAATATATGCATGTGAGGCAATTTTTCCCCCCTCTTCTGCTTGTGTTGTGCATCCAAAGATGATAGCTAGGAGAAATTTCATAGGTCTGTTGAGAAATAGCTAGTCTTCTTGAAAGTGCCTTAAAAAAAAAAAATTCAGGGAAGACTTGAGAGTGTGAATGGGTTTTAGGCTTTAATGTGAACTGAAGTGGGCTTGCTTAGCCAAAGGAGGGAGTAATTGCTTTTCCAGGATTCCAAAGATAGTCTCCATAGAGACCCTATTTGTATAACCAGTGGACAAGACACAACACTGGCCCTTTAGTTGCTTCTAGCTGTAAGAAAAGAGTGGCAATGGGCACTGTAAATAATTTTAAGACACAAATGACAGAAAGTATAAGTTTCACAAGTTTCTAGGAAATGTTATAAATTATTTTTAAAAATTTTTTTAAAGAGACGGGGTCTTGTTCTATCACCCACGCTAGAGTGCAGTGGTGCAATCATGGCTCACTGCAACCTCAAACACATGGGCTCAAGAGATTCTCCTGCCTTGGCCTCACAAAGTGCCGAGATTGCTGGTGTAAGCCACCATGCCCAGCCTATAAATAAATTCTTGAACTCAGGATTGTATAAGTTGGATATTCCTATAAGCTATAGTAAAATCTATTTTATATGTTTTTAGCTAGTTTTTAAAAAATTATAGATACAATACCTCTTCAAACTTTTTATAAGTACCAAATGTAAAGAGGCTGTGTGTAACCCAATGATAACTATTATTTGCCTTTTGACTCCAGTCTTTCCTCTGTATTTAAAAAGAAGCATACATTTATGATTTCATTTGTTTCTGCTTAACGTTTTTCATATATATAAATATTTTCATAACAGTCAATTGTAGGCCATACCATAATTTACTTAACTAGATGCTTATTGAGCATGTGAGCTTTTGGTAGTGTTCTGCGAAGGAAATGAATGAATCAATGGCTGAGCTCTGTATTTTTACATACCAGTGAGTCTCTGTTATGGCTGTACACATCATGTAGTTGGGATGATTAATGAAGTGTGGTGGTTCTGCATAATTGTGGCCCTGTTTCTGTATTCTATGGATGTGAGAGTAGATTTTATTAGATATGTTTTTTTCTCCTGTTCAAATCTTGAATTTTTCTTTTTTTTGGATACATATAATGCCCTTTTTTTGGGAAAGGAACATTATTAGATCAAAGGGAAATATTTTTAAGCCTCTTGATATATAGTGCCAAGTCACTTTCCAGATATTTTGCTTTCACCAGCAATATATGAAGGTGCTTTTTTTAGTGATAGCTATAAAACAAACAAAGGAACAGCAAACAACAACAAAAATGAAAACTCTTAAACTAAATTTGTGCATGAAATATACAAAGTTTGGATTATTTTTATATTTTTAAAAATGTAGATCAGTTATTTGAGTTCATTCTTGCTGAGTTTGTTTTTCATTCTGTAAAACAGGTGATTTGATGAAGACTGCTGCAGGAGAGTTCGCAGATGATCCCTGCTCTTCTGTGAAGCGAGGCAACATGGTTCGGGCAGCTCGAGCTTTGCTCTCTGCTGTTACCCGGTTGCTGATTTTGGCCGACATGGCAGATGTCTACAAATTACTTGTTCAGCTGAAAGTTGTAAGTATACAGGCCTATGTCTGTAATTTGTTCTATCACAGGAAGATTGCTACTGGCCTTCCTTAGTTCAGTATTCCTTAGGATTTAGTTTGGTTTTGAATTTGGTTTATCTCAATGGACCGGAGATGTTTTTGTTTAATTTCCACTTACTCCTCTATTCCAAGTATATATCATCCTGGCTCTGTTCTGAGCCAGTGTTGTCTTGGCTGTAATGAAGAACTTGTAGCAAAGATACTGTTTTGACTCCTTCCCTTTTTCCAGTAATGATTAAATATTTTCCTTGTAGAGTTCTGGAGTTGAGAAACCAATACATTAAATTTTGTACTTTTATTTATTTATTTTATTTTTTCCATTTAACCCTGAGTGGACACAGCACATGTTTCAGAGAGCACAGGGTTGGGGGTAAGGTCACAGATCAACAGGATCCCAAGGCCGAAGAATTTTTCTTAGTACAGAACAAAATGAAGTTTCCCATGTCTACTTCTTTCTACACGGACACGGCAACCATCCGATTTCTCAATCTTTTCCCCACCTTTCCCCCCTTTCTATTCCACAAAACCGCCATTGTCATCATGGCCTGTTCTCAATGAGCTGTTGGGTACACCTCCCAGACGGGGTGGCGGCTGGGCAGAGGGGCTCCTCACTTCCCAGTAGGGGCGGCCGGGCAGAGGCGCCCCTCACCTCTCGGACGGGGCGGCTGGTTGGGCAGGGGGCTGACCCCCTCACCTCCCTCGCGGACAGGGCGGCTGGCCGGGCAGAGGCGCCCCTCACCTCCCGGACGGGGCGGCTGGCCGGGTTGGGGGCTGACCCCCCCCCCCCACCTCCCTCCCAGACGGGGCGGCTGGCCTGGCGGGGGCTGACCCCCACCTCCCTCCCGGACGGGGTGGCTGCCGGGCGGAGACGCTCCTCACTTCCCAGACGGTGTGGTTGCCGGGCGGAGGGGCTCCTCACTTCTCAGATGGGGCGGTTGCCAGGCGGAGGGTCTCCTCACTTCTCAGACGGGGCGGCCGGGCAGAGACGCTCCTCACCTCCCAGACGGGGTCGCGGCCGGGCAGAGGCGCTCCTCACATCCCAGACGGGGCGGTGGGGCAGAGGCGCTCCCCACATCTCAGACGATGGGCGGCCGGGCAGAGATGCTCCTCACTTCCTAGATGGGATGGCGGCCGGGAAGAGGTGCTCCTCACTTCCTAGATGGGATGGCGGCCGGGCAGAGATGCTCCTCACTTTCCAGACTGGGCAGCCAGGCAGAGGGGCTCCTCACGTCCCAGACGATGGGTGGCCAGGCAGAGACGCTCCTCACTTCCCAGACGGGGTGGCGGCCGGGCAGAGGCTGCACTCTCGGCGCTTTGGGAGGCCAAGGCAGGCGGCTGGGAGGTGGAGGTTGTAGCAAGCCGAGATCACGCCACTGCACTGCAGCCTGGGCACCGTTGAGCATCGAGTGAACCAGACTCCGTCTGCAATCCCGGCACCTCGGGAGGCCGAGGCTGGCAGATCACTCGCGGTTAGGAGCTGGAGACCAGCCTGGCCAACACAGCGAAACCCCGTCTCCACCAAAAAAATACGAAAACCAGTCAGGCGTGGCGGCACGCGCCTGCAATCGCAGGCACTCGGCAGGCTGAGGCAGGAGAATCAGGCAGGGAGGTTGCAGTGAGCCGAGATGGCAGCAGTACAGTCCAGCTTCGGCTCGGCATCAGAGGGAGACCGTGGGGAGAGGGAGAGGGAGGGGGAGGGGGAGGGAATTTTGTACTTTTAGAGGCCAATATTAGTGTTTTTCCCACTATGAAGCTCCTGTGTAATTGCTGTTTAAATGTTAGAAGACCATGCGCAAACTCAAGAGAGCTAAGTTTGGATTGCTTTTTGAGTAGTTGTTAACAGGAATGAAAATTTCTAGGATGCCATCTTCTTTATTTACAGACCTACATTCAGAATTTTTGGGTTTTGGGGTCTTTCTTATTTTATAGGTGGAAGATGGTATCTTGAAGTTGAGGAATGCTGGCAATGAACAAGACTTAGGAATCCAGTATAAAGCCCTAAAACCTGAAGTGGATAAGCTGAACATTATGGCAGCCAAAAGACAACAGGTACAGTCATGATTTGAGGATATATTAAAGTTGTTCATTTTACTATCTAGAGGGAAAAACTCATTCTGTGTGTTTTCTGAAAGTACCATTACTTACCTTCGCCAATATAGTTCCATTAAAACATTTAAACCAAAGTGTCTTTTCAGTATTGTGCTGTTAATAAAGTTGTAATTACATTGCATTCATGTTATGCTCCTATTTTAATTCTTGTGAACATTTTATCTTAAGTAGCTTGACAACTTGTGATGAAGGTAGTGTCTGGAGAGGTAATAGGTCTTTGTGTATTTAAGGATTAACCTGAGTTAGTGGTGCAGTTTTGTTCAGATTTTTAATAAAATCTTAATCCATTTAAACATACTGGAATTATCTCTGTATCAGAAAGTATCTCCATACCTTGCCCCACCAGCCCCGTGTCTTGTTACTTTTTAACTGTTTCTTATTGTTATTAGTATTTTCCATTGTGTGGCATGAGGATCAGTGTTAACTTTTCCAAGCTCCAGTAGCCCTTTGACCCTTCGGCATTTTCACTGTTGGTGTGCTTTGAAACCTTTGCTGTGCCCTTGCTGTTGGACGCTGTGTATTTCAGGTGTATATTCTTCAAGGAAGATCCATATATTGCTATCCATCTTCTTATATCTTTCATCGTCCTGATCAAGCTTACGCTTTACATTCTTACTTTAAAACAAGCCCCAAGAAGAATAGTCGTTGTTAGCTAGCACCTTTATCAGTTAGGATACTTTGCACTGGAGTTTGCAGAAAACCCAGCTCCCAAACTGCTTGAAAAATGGGGGATTTATTTTCTCATTAAGTATAAGTCCTGAGTTAGGCTAAGTGACTTCAGGGTTGTTAAATATAAGGGCTTTGCAGTATCACCAAGGATCCAGGTTCTTGATATTTTTCATCACTATCGTCTTCAGTGTGCCTGGCACTGGGTGGCTGCAGAGGCTCTTTGCATGACATCTGCACATAATATGTCCAGTGAGAACAAAAAGGACTGTTCCTTCCATATGTCTCTCTTTATAAGCAAACAATCTAGAAGCTCCTAGCAGACTTGTCCTAAATCTGAATTGTGCAACATGCCTATTCCTCAGTTATCCCTGGCAAGAGGAAAGGAGTCTGCCTGACTCAGAATAATCCAGATCCACCTTCTGCTCTGGGTTAAGGGGTAGCTTTCCTGAGGACAGAAACACCCGACAAAAGGTCTGACAGGTAGTAGAAAGTTGGGTTGGGAGTAGTGGGAGTAGGGAATGGATTTGGGTAGGCAACCTGCTATGACTGCTGTAGACTTTTTTCATTACAGCAAGATGGTTGTCAGTAAACACATAAAAAAAATTTTTTTTGAGGCAGGGGATCTCACTCTGTTGCCCAGGTTGGAGTACAGTGGTGGCATCATGTAACCTCGATTTCCCCAGGCTCAGGTGATCCTCCCACCTCAGCCTCCTGAATAGCTGAGACTATAGGCACAGGACACCACACCCGGCTAATTTTTGTACTTTTTGTAGATACAGGATTTTGTCATGTTGCCAGGCTGGTCTTGAACTCCTGGGCTCAAGAGATCCTCCTATCTCTGCCTCCCAAGGTACTGGGATTACAGGCATGAGCCACTGTGGCTAGCTAAATGCTATTAATGTCTAATATATGACAGCTTCTTTTCTGGGGGCTTCTTAGTCATTTGGTTATATTTACATTAGTATTAAAAATCTATGCCATAGGGTTGAGAGGATTCAAATAAATAATATATGTACAGTGTTTAATATAGTGCCAGGCACTAAGAAGGCCCTTCTCAGTAGGCAGTTGGTGAATAATAGTTTATTGCTTATATTTCAAGTCATAAGATGTGATCAGACTAACTGTATATATGAGATCCTGGTTTTGCATTTCTAGTACTTAAGATTATACATGGTAATATAGCTAGGTTGGTATACCCAAGTTAGTGTAGGCTCAGTGTGCTTTTTTTTTTTTTTTTTGAGATGGGGTTTCGCTCTTGTTGCCCAGGCTGGAGCGCAATGGTGCAATCTCGGCTCACCACAACCTCCGCCTCCCGGGTTCAAGTGATTATCCTGCCTCAGCCTCCCGTCAGTGTGCTTTTATAATTTATTTTTGTATTGGCTTAGTCTCCATCATATAAATTACAAGTATCTTTTCTTTTTGCTGGAGCTAATTGATCCTGAGAAGAACTTGTTTAATAGAATGGTAATCCTATAAATGTGGCGAGCTGGCCAAATTACATTCAGAATTTATTTTAATTAATGGGTTTGATACAAATTCTCTTTTGAATATGTGAAGTAAATATTAAGTTATATTTAAAAGATACAGTTTGGCAAATAGTCCTACTGGTTTAAAACGTAGTCTGAGCTTGGTTTATGAAGACTGACTGTTATTTAGACAAAATAAACATTAAGATTGCCACTATTGTGCATCATTGCAAAATGGCGGAATAAGTAAATAGATGGGTTTTTTTTTGTTTTTTTTTTGTTTTTTTTGTGGTGGACTCACATTCTGTCGCCCACGCTGGAGTGCAGTGGTGCGATCTCGGCTCACTGCAACCTCCACCTCCTGGGTTCAAGCTATTCTCTTGCCTCAGGCTCCCGAGTAGCTGGGACTATAAGCGCCTGTCACCACACCCAGCCAATTTTTGTATTTTTAGTAGAGACGGGGTTTCACCATCTTGGCCAGGCTGCTCTTGAACTCCTGACCTTGTGATCCACCTGCCTCGGTCTCCCCAAGTGCTGGGATTACAGGCATGAGCCACCACACTCGGTCTGGAATTTTGTATGCTATTCAAGAAACTTACTAGAAAGTAATGCTACCTGAGTTGTTTTTTTTCTTTTTTCCAAAGCCAAATACTTCTCAATGCCTAAGTTTTAATACCATGTGCCATGGATCTGTGAAGAGTTCCTTGAACATAATCCCTTATGTATTTTTTTCATGTGTGTTTTTTTTTGAAAGTAGTAGCAAATGCCAAAGTTTTCTGAAATAAGATGTCACAGAAATATTGGAATTATTATATACATGCTGGATAATCTTCTGTTTGCCCTTCCATATTGTTTCCCACCCTTGTTTACCCTATTCTCTGCCTCAGGAACCTAACCTGCCTGGATTTCATTCGTGGGCTCCTGCTTGGGCTTGGTGAGTGGGAGCACCAGCAGGAGGTCAAAGGAGATAGAGTGATGCTAGGGTGTTACTCTTAGGCCTCTTTCCTGCTGGGTGCCCTGGGTTGCTAAAAGTGATGCCTTTCCTGTCGGGTGGCATTCTCTACACATCTTGCTCCCTGGTTTTGGTAACTGCTGCCTCCTCTTGTCCCTTCATTCCTAAGTGTCCTACCAGCTTTGTAGTTTTTCTGTATTTTGTCCATACCTATGTATAATAGTATAGTCTCTAAACTGCCTTTGAGTCACCCGATTTGATTTTATTCTATTTTTTTCTGCCAGAATTTTGATTGATACGTATTTGCATTTTCTTGGGTTTATAGTAAGTCATGGTCATTTGTAGTTTTCCTTGGGCCTAAGTTTTTAGCCTTAGCCTCCTGAAAGAGAATTCACTGAGTAGACTGGTTGTGGGCTCCTGCGTACCCCCGTTCACAAAATGGTCTTTTATAGGCTTGGGCCTTGGTGTATATTCCAGTAGATGAATGCTTTTCTTGGAAATTAAACAAATACTAATTTTGTCCTAAGGGCCCAGCCTGATGGAAACTTCATTCTTTCTTTTGGGCACTGTCCATTGGCCTCCTTCAGTAGAAATTATTCCTCCTATTTAACTGTATATTTGTATCTGATAACTAACCTTTGGCCACCCACCTCTCCGCACTACCCTTCCTCACTTCTATGAGTCAACTTCTTAAGCTTCCATGTAAGTGAGAACATGTGGTATTTATCTTCCTGTGCCTGGCTTATTTGACTTACCATAGTGTTTTCTGAGGTCATCCATGTTGCCATGAATGACAGAATTTTGTCTTTTTTAAATGGCTAAATAGTATTCCATTGTGAATATATGCCACATTTTGTCTGTTGATGGACACTTAGGTTGATTCCATATCTTGGCTATTGTGAATAGAGCTGCAGTAAACACAGGAATGCATGTTTCTCTTTGACTTACTGATTTCCTTTCCTTTGGATACCCAGTAGTGGGATTGCTGGATCATATGATTGGTCTATTTTTAGTTTTTTGAGGAAATTCCATACAATTTTCCATAATGGCTGTACTGATTTACATTCCCACCATCAGTGTATATGAGTTCCCCTTTCCCTGCATTCCCGCCAGCATTTTTTTTCCTTTCGTTTTGCTAATAGCCATTCTAATTAGAATGAGATGATAACCTCTTGGAGGTTTTGATTTGCTTTTCTCTGATGATTAGTGATGTTGAGGATCTTTCCATATACCTGTTGGTCATTTGTATGTCTTCTTTTGAGAAATGTATGTTTAGCTCATTTGTCTTTTTTTTTTTTTAAGACAAGAGTTTTAGTGTGTCACTCAGGCTGGAGTGCAGTGGTGCAATCTTGACTCACTGCAACCTCCACTTCCCAAGTTCAAGCAATTCCTGTCTCAGCTTCCTGAGTAGCTGAGACTACAGGCATGCGCCACCATGCCCAGCTGATTTTTGTATTTTTAGTAGAGTCAGGTTTTCACCATGTTGGCCAGGCTGGTCTCGAATTCCTGGCCTCAAAAGTGATCCGCCTGCCTTGGCCTCCCAGAGTGCCTGGATTACAGGTGTGACCCACTGTGCCCGGCTACATTTGCCCATTTTAAAATCAGATTATTTGAGTTTTTGCTGTTGAGTTGTTTGAGTTGTTTGTATATTCTAGATATTAATCCCTTATCAGATGAATAGTTTGCACATATTTTCTCCTGTTCTTCAGGTTGGCTCTTCACTCTGTTGATTATTTCCTTTGTTGTGCAGAAGATTTTTAGTTTATATAATTCTGTTTGTCTATTTGAATATAACATTCCATTTTTTCCTGGCCTGTAGCGTTTCTGCATAGAAATCTGCGTTATCCTAATGGGAATTCCCTTTTATGTGACTTGATGCTTTTCACTCGCTGTCTTTAGAATTTTATCTTTGTCTTTTGACTTTTTGACAATTTGACTATAATGTGCCTTGGGTGTATAACTACCCACTAATTATAACTACTTTTTTGATTCAATCTCTTTGGGGACTTTTTGGGCTTTTTGGATCTGTATGTCCATATCTCTCCCCAGACTTGGGAAGTTTCCAGCTATTATTTAATTAAATAGGTTTTCTATGCCTTTTCTTTTCTCCTTCTGGAATTCCCATGATGGGAATATTGGTTGATTTAATGCTATCCTATAAGTTTTGCAGGCTTTCTTCACTCATTTTCATTGTTTTTTGTTTGTTTGTTTTTCCTCTGGGTAATTTCAAGCTACCTATCTTCAAGTTCTGAGATTTTCTTTTTCTTGGTGAAATCTTTTGAAACTTTCTATTGTATTTTTTATTGAATTCTTCGTTGTTTTCACCATTAAATTCTTTAGCTGCATGATTTCTGTTGGTTCTTCTTCATGCATTCTTTTTGTTGAATTTCTCATTTACATCCTGATTTTGGTGAATTTTCTATTTGTATTTTATTGTATCTCTTTGAGGTTCCTTAAGATAATTATTTTATTTTATCTTTTTGAGACAGACTTTCGCTGTCATCTGTTGCCCAGGCTGGAGTGCAGTGGCATGATCTTGGCTCATTGCAACCTCCACCTCCCAGGTTCAAATGATTCTTGAGCCTTAGCCCCGTCCCTGCGCCCCCGCCCCCACAACCAAGTAGCTGGGATTACTGGTGTGAGCCACTGCATCTGGGTCTAGATTTTAAATTCTTTTTCTGGCAGTTTGTTGATTTCCCCCTTTTTTTTCCTTTTTCTTTTTTTTTTTTCCAGACAGGGTCTTGCTCTGTCGCCCAGGCCAGAGTGCAGTGGCATTTTCTTGGCAGTCTCAAGTGATCCTCCCATCTCAGCCTCCCAAATTGCTGGGGCTACAGGCATGTCATATCCAGCTTTTTTTTTTTTGGGATGGGGGGTGGGTAGAGATAGGGTCTTGTTACGTTGTCCAGGCTGGTCCTGAACTCCTGGGCTCACACTGACTTCCTTTTTATTGGGTTCTAGTGTTAAAGAGTTATATGCCTTTCTTGGTGTCATATTTACTTGCTTTCTCATGTTTCTTATGTCCCTGTTTTGATGTCTGTGCATGTGGTGGGACAATCACCTCTTCTACAGTCTTTTGAATGGCTTTTATAGAGACTTTCCCTTGCAGTTGGATTTTAGTGTGCTGGTTGGGGAGTGTGTGTTGGCTCTGTGTCCAGTAGGAGCAATAGTACAGTCTTCATGCAGCTTCTTCACCTGTGTTCAACATCAGCAGTAACTTTGGGTGCCTCAGTTGCCTAGGCTGTAGAAGTTTGTGGTAGTTGTGGCAGTCATGTAGGTCCTTGGTGTCAAGGGTTTTTGGGGTCCTCCTCTTCTTGTTTTTCTCACAGTAGGGAGACTTAGGTGACGGGATCCCTGTTTGTGTCAGGTATGACACAGTGTACAAGCAGCTACTGTGGCACTGGGTTCCAGGTACAGGTGCTCGGGGTGGCTGTGGGGCTGGGGTCCCAGGCTCAGGGTTTTGTGAACTTACTGTGGCACCTGGATCTTGGGATGTATTGGGTGCCTGGCTTTGTTCTCTATGGCAGAGTTGGATGTCAGTTGCCCATAAAGCCAGGATCTGTGACTCTGAGGCACCCCAGTAGCTTTGGCCCAGGGGCCTAGGTTGAGGTTATGATTCTTTCCTTAGGGGGCAGGGCACAGCATTGGCGTGACTTGGGAAGAAGGGGTGCTCTGGAGGTTTGGGCCCAGGGAGCAGGGTGTATGTAGCTGCAATTTGGGAACCTGAGCCAATAGGGCTCAGTGGCAAGTTGGAGCCTAGAGGATGAGGCACCATGCAGTAATGACTCTAGGCCCCCGGATGGTGGAGCTTGGCAGTATCCTAGGCTCTGTGAAGCCAGGTGCAACAGCAGCACATATCCCAGAATGGCAGAGCACAGCTGTTGTGTGGGCCCTGGGGAGGGGAGGGAACAGCACAGCGATTACTCTGCAAGGAGAGGAGTGTCTCAGCAGTTCAGACTCTAGAGAATCCAACTTCAGGGAAACAGAATACTAGAGTTGTTTGGCCTGTACGGCGAATGTCTCTGCTCAGCCACTGTTCTGTTTCCCTTGGATGCAGGGTACTATGTCGGCTCAGCCCTGGGATGCTCAGCTGGTTTAGGGCACCAGTTCCCCAGGGGCAATGTGCTGCTTCAGCGCACGCCTGAGGGGCATGACTTTTCTGGACAGTCCAGGCACTGATTCCTTGGGATGCAGGGCACCACTTCTGCTAAAGCACTTGGATGCGTGACTACTCTGGGTGCCATTTCCTTGGATTCAGGGCACTGCTTCAAGTTGGGCACTAGTGTGGGGTGACTCCTCTAAGCAGCGAAGGTACTGTTTTCCCTGGAAGGGGAGTGATATTGTTTGGATTTGTGTCCCCACCCAAATCTCGTGTCTAATTGTAGTCCCCAGTGTTGGAGGAGGGGCATGGTAGGAGGTGATTGGATTGGCGGGGGGCGGGGGGGTGAGTGGGGGGATTTCCCCCTTGCTGTTCTTGGGAGTGAGTTCTCACAGATCTGGTTGTTTAAAATCTCCCCCTTTGCTCTCTTCCTCCTGCTCTCGCCATGTAAGATATGATTCCTTTCTCTTTGCTCTGTGCCATGATTGTAAGATTCCTGAACCACCCACCCCCCGCCCCGCCCCCCACCGCCAGCCATGCTTCCTGTACAGCCTGCAGAACCATGAGCAAATTAAACCTGTAAAGGTAGTCCTTTATAGCAGTGCAAGTATGGGCTAATACAGGGAGAGAAGAGGGGTAGATGGAGTGGCTTCCTCTCTCCTTGGCCCCATGAGTAAGGGTATAACAGTTGCTTGCAGCTTGGGGATGTCTGGCCAATTGGTTGTGATAGTTTGGTGGTGACTTAGCCTTGGGGATGAAGGGAAGCTGTGGCCACTCACACTAGGAGCAAGACACACTCCAGCCATGGTTCCATTTCCAAGATGGTATAGCACAGTAGTTGCATGGGCTGTAGAGGGCAGGTCACAGTGTCGTCCCCTTCTTGGAGGGAGCACAGCAATGTGGATTCTAGGCAGGTCCCTCAGCTGGGCCTAGTGCCTGTGAGAACTGCAGGGACAGTGGTGAGGTCTGTATGTGTCCAAGGTGTTGATGGGGGTTGCTGAAATCCTCTTGCTTACCTCCTCGAAGTAGGGAGGTTTGTCCTGGTTCCCGGGTGATCCTGGTTGGGGTATAGGGTGGTGGAGGCCTGGCGTTTCCTTCTGTTTTCCATGTGGCCAGCCTGAGATTTGTCACCAGGGTTTCTGTAACTCCTCTGATGCGCTTTGGCACTCTATCTCAGTTATTTTTATTAAAATGTAGTTGTTTAGTCATTGTTTTGGGTGTTGTTTTGAGGGGGATGAATGCTAGGAGCTGCTAGTTGGCCATCTGATGTCACTGTTTTAAACCCTTTGTAAACATAAACTCATTTAATCTTCACAAAATAATGTGAGGTAGATACTATAACTGGTCGCATATTAATTTTAATAGAGGTTACGTAATCTTGCAAGGTCACTTATCTAACAAATGGTGGAGCCAGGATTTGAACCTAGGTTGTTTGGCACCAGAGGACAGAGATACTGTGTTTTAATTGTTCCTATAATCACTACTGCCTAGAATATTGCCTGGACATAGTGGTGTTCAATAAATATTTGTTTAACAACTGAGTGACTGAACCACTTTGCTGTACTGGAATTGGATTCTAAGTGTGACGCCAATCAGTTACTTTCTAATTAAGTGTGGCTGGAATATTATTTGCTGACTAGAAGTGTTGAATCTCCATTAGCTGCATGTTGTTCTTTGACTGTAAGTGTGAAAGTGATGGCAGAAGTAAGGATGGGTTGGCATCACCCTTAGATCCTGTGAGAAGGACCACTTCTGCCTCATATTGTCGACTCTGGCTTCCCAACATGCTAGTGATGTAATAATGCTTTGATGCTTACATTCCCTCCATCTGTGTGCAGAGAGCTTATTGAGGTATTTGATGATAATGTAATGCTTCTTATTTATTACCTAGTCTATGAATTCTTGCCTTTTGTGATTATTTTTTTCTGAAAACTTGGACACTGAATAGTAATGTTACTGTCGGTGTTTTATTTGTAAATACTTTGGACTGGTTGGATTGTTTGACCATGGACCCTTTTTTTAAGTGTAGCCATTTGTATCCAAGAGAAATCTATGGCTATAATTTTATATTGTTAAGAGAGAAATGAGAGGAAACTTTCACTTGAATTTTCAGCTCTTGGTTAGAGGCAGTGTTATAGATTGCTTAGAAGTTAGTTTCTATTTTTTGGTCAGTCCATGGGATATCATTCAGATTACATTGAAAGCAGTTCTTTGTTCCTGAGTCTGCTTGAACCATCACTGGGTTGGTGAAGTTGGGGATTATGAAAGCTAAAGTAGACCAAGAGACTCTAGTTTTGTAAATAATCTATTATGTTGCTTAATAGGTCACTTTCCTCAGTAATCTGGATTACTTATTGGCATTATATATCTTGAAAAGAGTACTTTTAATCATTATTCTTATTGCAGTAAATAGTGCTGTACTGTGATAGTGTCCCTTTTCTTTATGTAACAAAATCTAATTTCTTTGTGCTAAGGCAAGAGCAGTTCTAAAGAGAGAAAAAAGAACACTTTAGCAGTCAGGACAAATGATGGTATTTTGTTATTATTTTCATCATAGATTAAAATATATCCCTCATACTTTGTAGATAGGAGTCTATCAGAGATACACTGTGATAAGGGCAAGACAGTTAGAAAATGGGACACAGAACGTATGCACCAGCTGTTTAAGCATAATGGTTAACCCTAGCTCCTTGTCATAACTCGAGTCTTGAAATGATCACCAATTCTCTAAATCCACAGGATCTTGTTTCTGAATATTTAGCCTAATGTAGTCTTTGGAAAAGTAGAAGTTGGTAATACCATACCAGGCAGTGGCTTAGGAAAGTCATGTGTTGAATAGTAATTATGGCACCTGCTAACTTGAGATGACCGTAAGTGTCTTTGGTAACTAACCTTTATAAGAAGCTATGCTGATCTAGGTCATAGATACTTAGGAGGAATGCCAAAGCTGATTGCAAAGCATTTTTATAAAACAGTAGACAATTTAAGTACTTAAAGGCAAATGCCTTCCTAGAAAACTTTTAGAGCCCCTCAGATTGTGGTGAAGGCAAGACATTTAGAAAATGCCACACAAAACATGTGCACCAGCTGTTTAAGTGTAATGTTTAGTCATAGCCCCTTGTTGCTTGAGTCTTTAAATGATAACTGATTCTTTAAATCTACAGGGTCCTGTTTTTGAATATTTAGCCTAATGTACTGTGTTACAGGGCATTTGGAGTGCTGTGAGCTATTACTTGCAAATTTAGATTCCAAATGAGAAAAGAATTCTAGGAGGAAAAGTAAGCTGTCATAATATACAAGGTTTGAATAAAGATGCAAACCTAAATATATACTGAGATGAAGTTTCAGAAAAAGGAAGCCAGTTTGGTGTCTCTAATGCCTAATTAGGAACTCATCTAGAAAGATGAACCACTAAATAGCTAAGTCAGATGGCTAATTGAGTAATTGACTTTGTCCTTTCTAACTTGGCCAATTTTCTGTTACTGTTTACACATGTAATACTCAAAATGTTTAAATTTATACTCTAGGATTTAGATGATGACATTAACATTGACATTTTAACATGTAAAATAAGAGTTGGGCTACCATTTGGTGATCATTTAGAGTTATCACCTGTATTCTTCTTCTGTGGTGGTGATCCATTTTTACTAAAGCCTTTTTTTCCCTTCTGAGTATTGTGAGTGAAAGAGGGATACCAGAAATACCCGCTTCCCATTCCCATCTTGGCGTATTTTTGGCATCACTTATTTGTCGCTTAGCATATCTACTCAGCCTACCAAGTAGATGCCATCATTAGTGGAAATGATGCCAAGGACCTCAAATCCTTCTTACTGTGGATTATAATTATGGGGTAGAAGAAATGAAAAAAAGTAGTTTAAGACCGTATCTATACAGAGTCTTATAATCATAGATTGGGGCTATGAAGCACATACGCCTCAACTTTATGGCTTACTGACCTGCGAACTGTTTAATGTACTGTGTAAGAAAAGTGTGGTTCTGTGTCCTAAAGTGGTTTTTGGGGTGGGGAGCGGGAGAGGAGGAGTTACGTGCTTGTGAGAACAGCCTTGCGATATCCTCACCTATTTATGTAGTTCATACATACCTGTGGCATCCTGTCCCAAATTTCACAAAACTCTTACAATAAAATTATGTAACTTGATAAAAAATAATCCTTATAATAAGTCTTACTCTGTTTGAATGTATCTCTTCATGATCTTTCTATCGTTGGTTGGTATAGGTGCATATATCTATATAGAGTTGTAATCAAGATGCTAGGCAGTTTGTTTTGTCTTTTATTTAATGCCTTATTTAGTGCTGTGCTAAGTACTTTACATACATTATCCCATTTAATCCTCAAAACAATGATAAGAAAGGTACTGTTACTGCTCTTCTTTGACCGAAGGGGAACCTTAGCCCTGAGGGTTTAAAATAAGGTCATAAAATAGCCAGGAGAAAGTAGAAGTGGGGGTGGGGTGGATTCAGATCTAGGTCTGTGTGATTCCAAAGCTCAGAATCTTACCTACCAAGCCATACTGCCTTCTTTGTGATTGACTCTCAACTAGATTGTTAATGAAAATAATGTGTCTAATTAATAGAAATTCTAACTTTTCAGCATTTACCAGCAAATTTTTATATGAGTAAAGCCCATATAAAGAGTGCTCCAATTTCTTGTTTTATTTACTCTTGTAGGAATTGAAAGATGTTGGCCATCGTGATCAGATGGCTGCAGCTAGAGGAATCCTGCAGAAGAACGTTCCGATCCTCTATACTGCATCCCAGGCATGCCTACAGCACCCTGATGTCGCAGCCTATAAGGCCAACAGGGACCTGATATACAAGCAGCTGCAGCAGGCGGTCACAGGCATTTCCAATGCAGCCCAGGCCACTGCCTCAGACGATGCCTCCCAGCACCAGGGTGGAGGAGGAGGAGAACTGGCATATGCACTCAATAACTTTGACGTAAGTTATGCTTGGGTGGAAATTTCCAGCTCTTGACCATCCCCCAAAAGATAACAGATTTCTGGGGAAAAGCGATCAAGGCTTCTGATGATAGCTCAATTTCCACTTAGATCTTTAATCTAAGTCAAAAGAAATTATGAATCATCAGTCTACTTGATTTTAACTTGGCCTAAAACATTTATTTTTATTTTTGTTTTTAGTTTGAATTAAACTTCTGGATTCTTTTATGTAGCTTGTGTTTCCTATGAGGTCATTCTTTACTGAGGATATGGGTTTGGTTCATTTCAACCAAGATTTTGACCTTCTGGCAGATGTGAAGCTATGGTAGATACAGAAACTAAGTACACGTAGGGTCAGCCCCCTAGAGGCTCGTGGTCTATTGGGAGATAGGGAAACATCATAAGTGACTGCAGCAAAAGTACCATCATTCTAATCTTTCTTGTCTGCCTAGATATACTTCTTTTCAATGACTAAATTGGAATAATGAACAGAAATTTAATCAAGTGGAAGCAAATTTGGGATTAAAATACTTTCTTAGCATAATGCCATAATTACTTTTCATAAATGATGCGCTAGGTCTGTCCTGTGTACACAACTCTTAAGGTTAACTTTTTGGTGGGTTATGTGTTCTTAATTCCTACCCACAGTGCCTCTTGGCTTCCAGTAGATGGCAGCAGTATAAGTTTTTTTTTTGTTTTTTTTTTTTTAGGGCTTTAGAAGTAACTGTTGGGGCTAATTAAAAAAAAAAAAACAAACCAAAAAACAGAAATTGTGTTCCAGGTGACCAGTATCCTTTCATAAAGTAGGGATGCTATGAAATATAGAATAAAAAAAAATTACAATGGAGTGCATTTTGTTTTTAAGTTTTTCCTTGCCTTTACCTTTTCTTTCTTTTGCCGCTTTACTTTTGCTTAGGTAGCTGATCCTTGTTGATATGCATGGCCGATTTAAGACTTTTTCATAAAGCAAGAAGGCAGTGTTAAGTCTAAAGACCATGGTGTTAGAACTCAGTTTTTACCATGGAGCTTTAAACATTAAATTATTTTATAACAAACTCTTATGGTGCATGTTAAAATTTACTAGCAATGTTGTTTTTCCCCCCTTCAAAATTTGGCAGTATTAGGTATCTTTCAGGGTAGTAGCACATTTTGCCCTAAGTTGAGTAATATCTACCTGAAGCTACTTAACTTCTCAGGGACACAGGTATTTGTAAAATGAGGGTTTGTGCTAAGTGATCTCAGACCCATTGATGCCCTGTTACTCTATTAAAATTCTATGACCATTCATTTCTCATTTTTGTTGGCCAGAAAGCATTTTGTATTCAGTTTTGACCAGAGAAATCCTGTAATAACCTAATCTTACAAAAAATGATCAGCTAAAATGTGTAGGTTAATAATGAACTGAAGGTATTGCATGTTCAGTTTGAAAACTGAGGGTTCTTTGGAAGGGAAGGAAGAAATGTATAATTATTGGAAAAGGGCAAGGTTTTGGTAGAAAAAATTTGGCATTTAAGTTGAAATCAATAAGGACATAGTCTCTGTAAAGAAAAATTAAAGCCATAATATTTGCACAGACATTTATCAGGGTGAGGATAAATTATATCAAGTGGAGGAATTGGAGGGAGGCCAGTAGCTGCTGTCTTGAGGATGCCGATGTTTCACCTTGTACCTATAGCTTACTTGTGACCAGACCTCACTAAGTGCTAGAAAAGCTGGATGTAAGTGGAGTCGGGAGGGAAGGGGAGACAGAAAAAGGATTTATTCTTATTGGAGCAGTTCTTCCTCACAGCTTAGCTTTTTGGGAGGATTGCCATCATCTCTTACAGAATACTAGAGGTCTTTGAGGAAAGGAAGTCTCTAATTTAGACATAACAGGATAAATTTGAGACTGAATTATTTAGAAAACTTGATTAGATATGTAAGATGAGGCAAATAGATGGAAATTCATTGTAAATGCATTTCTTTCTGAAACTTTAAGGTTAGAGATCAGTTTGTATGTGTGCGCACACGTGTATATATTTTAAGAGACAAAGTCTTGCTCTGTTACCTAGGCTGGAGTGCAGTGGCACAATCATAGCTCACTGCAGCCTTGAACTTCTGGGTTCAAGTGATCCTCCTGAGTAGCTGGGACTATAGGCGTGTGCCGCCATGCCCAACTTATTTTATTTTTTTGCAGAGACAGGGTCTTGCCTCGTTACCTAGGCTGGTGTTGAACTGGCCTCAAACAATCCTCCTTCAATCTCTCAAAGTGTTGAGATTACAGGCATAAGCCACCACACCTGGCTTGTTTGGCTTTTATTTTTTAATTTTTTTGTGGTGCAACAGTTCTAAATATCACATGACAGTTTTATATTCTGCAAGTAAGAGGTAACTTTTATTTTCCTTGTAATTCTCATCTGATGATTTGAATTGCTAGTCTTATACAGGTTTACCTTTAGATGTTCAGAATAAGTTGTGTGAGCATGATATGTTTGTATTTGTGGTATCATACCTTATCATGCCTTGTTTGGCTACATAGCATTACTTGCACTGCTTTCTTTGAGGAGTGATCAACAGTAGGCCATCTTCTGTGGGACAGCCCCTTACCTGCTAAGAAGTATAACTTTCTTTCAGATGTTGGAATTTTTGTGTTAAATCTTGATATTACTAATAACACTTTTCTCACCTTGAATAAAGAAGGGAACAGAGATGAGTACTAACATTCGGTAATACTTTCTCTGCAGAAACAAATCATTGTGGACCCCTTGAGCTTCAGCGAGGAGCGCTTTAGGCCTTCCCTGGAGGAGCGTCTGGAAAGCATCATTAGTGGGGCTGCCTTGATGGCCGACTCGTCCTGCACGCGTGATGACCGTCGTGAGCGAATTGTGGCAGAGTGTAATGCTGTCCGCCAGGCCCTGCAGGACCTGCTTTCGGAGTACATGGGCAATGTGAGTTTGACAGCTTTTCTTTGAAGTAAGATATTTATGGATGAGGAGTTTTCTATAACATGTTGGATCTGAGATGTTTTCACTATAAATACCAAATATGTCCTTGACTCCTTGATTTTTGGGAGTAGGTCAGATTTTTAAAGAAATGGATAAATGGCTAAGTGGCTCTTTCCTCTCTCCAGCTTATTGAGAAATTTTCAACTTATAAAAATCATACAGTGAATACCTAGGAAATTTATCTGTATTCATCAGTTAACATGTAGATACATGTGTAGGTGTGTGTATATATAAATGTATATGTATGTATGTGTATATACACAAACATCCTTTTTTCCCCTGAAGCCTTTGGAAGAAAGTTGTAGACATTGTGATGCTTCACCTCTAATATTTTAGCATGCCTCTCCAAAGAATAATGACCTTCTATACCACTAAAGTTTCATTATCCCAAGTAGGTGGCTAATTTTGGGCAAAAGGGAATGTTGAAAACCTGCCTCCTCAATATTTATAGTTGTGAAAGTTTTTTCGTGAACCATATTGAATGTCACAAGAGTAGATAATTGCCAAGTAGAGTTACATAAAGCAAACTCTGGATAGTGTTTTTGAATTTTGAAGGTTTGTGCATAAAAACCCAGGCTATGAAATTTGATACCCACTTTTTTTTTAAAAGGCCGTAGAAAATTCTATATTTGTTGATTTTTCTCTGTTGCCATATGTCTTTCTTTTTTTCCTTCACTTATACTTCTTCTATTCTGGTTATTTAATGCTAGCTTAG
The DNA here is from genome assembly GCF_028858775.2 of Pan troglodytes. Lineage (NCBI taxonomy): Eukaryota > Metazoa > Chordata > Mammalia > Primates > Hominidae > Pan > Pan troglodytes. The sequence goes on from NC_072402.2 coordinate 136,553,413, forward strand.
GGTTCCTGTCATTTAGACCTTGGACCCAATATTTTACTGTAGCTAATTAGCAATAAATTAAGTAAAAATTATATGAAATCATTTTAAGGGGAAGAAGGACAACAACACAAATTAGTTGTCATCACTAGTGTTTTTTACCTGTTTAACACCTAAAAAAAAGATCTTGGTTCTTTCTCATTTGTTCGTTTGCCATACATCTTGTCTGTTCACTTACAGGCCTGTAAAAGTTAATGGGTGATCATAAATCATGGTGGAATTCCTAGGGTGAAGATGAATGCCTTCCTCTGTTTATCTTGTCTCTACCATACTGTGAAATTAGTGATGCATATTGAATTTTTTAAAGCCATTGCCCCCTGGGCATGATGGTTCAAGCCTGTAGTCCCAGCGTTTTGGGAGGCTGAGGTGGGTGGATTGCGTGAGCCCAAGAGTTTGAGACCATCTTGGGCAACATGGTGAAATCCCATCTCTACAAAAAATACAAAAGTTAACTGGACATGGTGGCGCACGCCTGGTCTCAGCTACTCGGGAGGCTGAGGCGGAAGAATCGCTTAAGCCTGGGAGGTTGTGGCTACAGTGAACCACGGTCGCGCCACTGTGCTCCAGCCTGGGCGACAGAGCGAGAGTGTCTCAAAAAAAAAAAGCCATGTTTTGATTATAGGCAGTCTACTTAAGAAAAATGAGATTAGAGGTTTTGTTAAATCAAATGGAAAAAGTGGATTTTAAGTCACAGTGAAAATGTGGGACACATTTAAAAATCCATAGCTAAGATTGAACATTAGAAAATATTTTAAAAGATGGATATGTTGCAGAATGGCTCACAATGTTGCAGCCTTAAACAGGGGAACAAACACTCATGGTAAGTGGATCAGTCATCTGCTATCATGGGTAGTGCTGGAAATGGTGTAAAAGTGTCATGTAGTTATGATGAGGAAATCACTTCAAAAACAGACTTTGGTGGGAAGGAGGATGTGATAAATCTGTTCCGATTGCTCCGTTTTAGAGCCTCCTAATCAGTCTATAAGATATCCCTTGAGTCTTGAGGTTGGTCACATTCTTGGGCCAATCACCCCTGGTCATGAGTAACCTTGAGGTTTCGAAACCTAGAGTGCCATACAAACAGTACTGTCTATTCATGCCATCAGTGTAAGAAAAGGTGGGAAGCACTCATTTATACTGAAGACATGGAGACTGCAGTAGCATTCTTAAATGAAAACTGGAACAATGTGTGATGTGAGGCTGAAATTTGAGTATTATGGTAGGGATCTTGAAAGAAATCTTGGCCGGGCACGGTGGCTCACGCCTGTAATCCCAGCACTTTGGGAGGCCAAGGCAGACGGATCACAAGGTCAGGAGATTGAGACCATCCTGGCTAACATGGTGAAACCCGGTCTCTACTAAAAATACAGAAAAATTACCTGTAATCCCAGCACTTTGGGAGGCTGAGGCGGGCAGATCACGAGGTCAGGAGATCGAGACCATCCTGGCTAACGTGGCGAAACCCTGTCTCTACTAAAAATACAAAAAAATTAGCCGGACATGGAGGCGGGCGCCTGTAGTCCCAGCTGCTCTGGAGGCTGATGCAGGAGAATGGTGTGAACCCAGGAGGCAGAGCTTTCAGTGAGCCAAGATCATGCCACTGCACTCCAGCCTGGGGAACAGAGGGAGACTCCATCTCAAAAAAAAAAAAACCCAAAAAATAAACAAACAGAAAAATTAGCCAGGCGTGGTGGGGGGCCCCTGTAGTCCCAGCTACTCGGGAGGCTGAGGCAGGAGAATGGTGTGAACCCGGCAGGCGGAGCTTGCAGTGAGCCAAGATCGCACCACTGCACTCCAGCCTGGGCGACAGAGCAAGATTCTGTCTCAAAAACGAAAAAGCACAAAAGAAAGAAATCTTCTTGAGATTTAGAAATGTATTTTAGGAGATGGTCTCTGGGTATGTTTCTCCTAAAGGTAAAAATCTTTAGTTTCCTTTTATTGATTCACGTAACAGTAAACAGGCTTGGTCCTGTCAAAAAGCACTAGAGTGAGGATAAACGGTGAGGGCAGTGGAGCACACTTGAAGAAAGCTTAGAATGATAAAAGGGTCTGGAAGAAGCAGAAGCAACTGGGGATAGATTTTTGCTTATTTATGAAGCATTCAAAAACATTTAGAACCTCTAGTGAGTGTCAGAATATAACCAGCAATGTCTGCCTGTCAGTCAGTTCATTCTGAGTATGTGACACATGCAAAGCAGTGTGTTGGGCACAATGTTAAGAGGAGGAATGAGGCTCTGATCCCTCCCTTCTGGAACAGACAAAGTTTCTATAGGGGGTTTAATGGGAGTGTCATCATAGGTACAGCCAAAATGCTGTGGAAATTGCAAGGAGGTTGAGGTTATTTCTATCTGGGAAATCCAGGAGGCTTTCTCTTCTAGAAGATTTATTTTGTAATCTTTTGGTTGACTTTTATCTTGATTTTTAAAAAATGGTTCATTTTATTTCTGTTGAAAAATATTAGACAAATTATGTTATGTGGAGAATTGAAATCACCTACATTAATTAATACTTGTTTACTACGTGGAACTTTGTATAAACATTGTTGTAAAGTCCAGAAAGGCTCACATAATATTCACTTTTTCTGTTTCTTGGATTCTCTCATGTTGTTATTAATATTTTTATGGACACAGATTCTTAAAGTGTCTTCTTTCTTCATTTTGTGTTGCTTATTACCAGGTTCCACTGGCTTTTTCTCTGAGGCAGTGATTCTTAACTTTGGATGCACATTACAGTCCTTGGGCAACTTTGATGTTTCAGGTGTACCCCAGACCAATTAAGTCAGAATCTCTGCGTCAAGATCCAAATGTCGGTTATTTTAAAACACTTCCCAGTTGATTCCAGTGTGCAACTAAGGTGGAAAAACTGCTCTGGTAGTTTATTCCGTTTGTCCCTTTCTGTCCCCACTGCCATTACCTTACTTCAGTGTCTCCTCACTTTCTCCATTTTCCACTTTGTTCTGCCTGCCCAGGCCAGGCTGAGCTCCTGTCTTTAGTACTAGGGCATTGTTCATTATGTTCTGGAAATTCCCTTCCTACCTATGTAAACCTAATCTACTCTTTCTTCAGGCCCCATATTTGTTTTTCATCTCTTTGCTGAAGGCCATTTCAAACTACATCATCTTACATTATTTCTTTGGTGCTTGAAGTTTTGTGCCTTATTGTATACTCCCTTGAATTGTTGTTTAATTGCATTTCTTTTATCCATTTAATTCTGCAACTAGGTTTTTAAGCCTTTGGAACATGACAACTCCTTAAAAATATTCATTCATGGTCTAGTATAATGCTGCAAGAGGTGCTCAGTAAATGCTTGCTTAATGAACTCATGCTGGTTTGGAGGAATGAATAAAATGAATAATTTTGGATTTTCATGGTGCTAAGGAGGTAATAGTGTGGTGGAAAAAACCAAAGACCCTTACCCTTATGGGCCTTACATTCTACAGGGGATGAAGGAGGAGGCTGTGGTGGTTTATTTCTACTTCCTATTAGATCTTTCACTATACAGATGACATTTGTTGAAAAAATTAAACCAAATACTCTGGAATAAGCAATTAAGTGAAAGTGATATCTTAGAGCAGAGTTAAATTTAATTCATCAGCTGAGGGCCAAATTCCCTTTTAAAGTTTCCAAGGGTCAGGAGGCTAGCAGCCTTAATGTTATTGCTTGCATAGTGGTTTGATGAAGAGTTGGTAGGTAGTCTTGGCTCTACAACTAACTTACTGTATGGACTCTAAGGAAATATTGACATAAAAGTAATGCATTTGACCTCTACTTACTTAACATTAGGGAAATATCACAGACCCATGACAGTGGAGGTTTTGCGACCCTTCAGTGTATCCTTGTAGTTTCAGAGATGGCTTCCAGGTTTCCTTGAAATGAAATGTGGTTATTGTGGTTAAGTTTAATTTGTTTTAGCTCTGTCAGCCTAAAGTTGCTTTGCCTGTGAGAGAGAAAAACAGCTTTGGATGGATGTCATAATCTTAAAAGGTTTAAAAGTGAATGGATTGAAATTAAAATGAAATGTAATTAAATTTGAAAAAGTTATTACCATTTTTTTTTCATGATTGAAAGTCAGACATGTGCATTAAATTACTAAAATACCACTACTATTAGCATTTAGGGATATATATTTTCAGGTTTTTTTCTTTTCTTCTTCTATGCAGAGCATAAAATAACAGTTTTAATTCTCTCAGTGTTTTCTGCCTATAAACATGAAATATCCGTAGAACTAGGTTTCAGACTATTAAGTTAATGGGTTAAAACAGTCTGCTGTCTGGTTAATGGGTTAAAATTTCTGTTTTTCAAATACATAGCTGACTTGGTTGCCCAGTTGTGTGTTTTAATGTTCTCTGAGTTATTTCAGTGCTACTGAGAAAGACTTCTGAAGGGCTCTATGCTTTATACAGCTGACTTCTTTATTTCATGCCTTTCATTCTGCTGAGGGATATGCTGACTGTTAATATGTTCCTTTCTCCGTTTTTTAAGGCATGTGTTTTTCCAATAGTAGAATTTATTGGAACTAAACTTGTCTCTGTTACCGTACCCCCCTTCAACCCTGACTCCTCAATGAACAAATAAGCAAAACCTACCCTTTCCCCAAAACCTCCAAATCTGAATATACTTAATACAATGTCTGAAACATAAAGGACCCTCAGTCTTTGAAATGAACTCCATTTGGTTTTGACCAGAGCAGTCTTGCCCAGCAGGTCATGGTCGTGTTTGACTGACTGGCGTTAGGGCTTAATTGGTAAGAACAAACACATGCCATGGGCTTAAGTAGTTCTAGCTCTCTGCTATTCAGTGTGGTAGCCACTCACCATATGTGGCTATTGAGCACTTGAAATGTGACAAGTCTAAATTGAAGTTTGCTGTAAGTACACCAGATTTCAGAGTTAGTATAGAAAAAAGAATGTGAATTATCTCATTGATATTATTTTAGATATATTGGGTTAAATAAAATCTATTAAACTTTATTTTTACCTGTTTCTTTTCACTTATGGCTACAAGAAAAATCATATTTACATTGGTTATATATGTATCTATAACTTATATATATGTTATAAAAATTCTATGGGTGGTTTATTTCTGGCTTGCATTGTATCTCTGTTGGATAGTTCTAACCAATAAGTAACCAACCAGCTAAGGTGAGTAGATGAGAGGTTAGGATCAACTTTGTTCAATGTCCAGAATGGCATGGTAGTCCATGCATAGTAGCTATTATAACTTGTATTCTTTTAATACTTAAAACTGTAGTTTTAGATAGAAGAAAATTGGTTCAATTTAGGACCTTGTAAGGATAATGTTTCTTAAGGATACATTTTATCTTTGTTCTTGCCTGAAAACATTGGACATAGTAGTTGTAGGATCCCAAAAGAAGAATGCAGTAACTGGACATACTTTGGTTGGACTGGATGTATATTTGAGGAATATGATTATGTTAATATATCAAGTATAAAATTTTAATTCGATTTGGGTAAATTTGATGTGGATTGTATGAATGGTATGCAGCTAATGTTCATTTTCAAAGATCTTTTGAAAAGATATATTGTTATTATAGTGAAGTGAAGCACTCAATTTAGATGTTAATCCTTTCTCAGTTTTGCAAATGCCTTCCTGGAATCTCTTTAGCATAGCCAGAGCTTTTGAAGGACTCTGAAGAGCTTGTTACTGCATTATGTTGTGGCTACACTTTTCTTTTCTTCAGAATTAGAGTAGCTTAATTTTTTCCTGATTATAAAAGTTCTGTGTTCATTATATATTGTCCGTAATCCCACCACTCATTTTTGTGTATAACATTCCAGACTTAATTCGGATATGTGTATATGTACACTTATATCTGTTCTTTTCTTACCTTTTCTTCTTTTTAAAAATGTTGTTAGTAATGATTGTCCATACTTTTACACTGCTTACCATATGCCAGCCATTGTGCTGAGAGACATTTTATCCCCATAATAACCCTATTGAGTTGATAATTGCTCAAAAATACATATACATACAGGTGCAGTTTGAGCTCAGATCTGTCTGACCTGAAAGTCTGAACTCTTAATACTTTTACCATTGTACATCGTCCCAAGTTAACAAATATGATTTTATAACATCTTAATGGTGGCAGAGTTTTCCATTAAAATTAAATACCCCCAGAACTAAAATAAATACTGGAATCTAAATTTCAGTATTAAATTTCTAAAATTGGATATCCTAGACTAAGTAAAATAGATCCAGGTCTGGGATAGCTGCTTGAAGTGAGTGGAATGTCACTTGCCTCCGTGTGAAGAGACCGCCAAACAGGCTTTTTGAGAGCAGTAAAGCTCTTTAATCACCTGGGTGCGGGCGGGCTGAGTCCAAAAAGAGAGTCAGCGAAGGGTGGTGGGATTATCATTAGTTCTTATAGGTTTGGGATAGGCAGTGGAGTTAGGAGCAATTTTTTGTGGGCAGGGGGTGGATCTTATGAAGTACATTGTCAAGGGTGGGGAGAATATTGCAGAGTACCTTCTTAAGGGCAGGGGAGGATATTACAAAGTACTTTCTCAAGGGTGGGGAGGGTGTATTGTCACAAAGTCAATTTATCAGTTAGGGTGGGGCAGGAACAAATGGCAGTGGTGGAATGTCATCAGTTAAGGCAGGAACTGGCTATTTTCGCTTCTTTCTTTTGTGGATCTTCAGTTGCTTCAGGCCATCTGGATGTATACATGCAAGTGACAGGGGATATGATGGCTTAGCTTGGGCTCAGAGGCCTGACATGGAGCAAAAGAGCTTTTAGAGTATTTTCCATGCTAGACTGGTGGTACTTGAGTGCTGTAGCTGTTTAAATGGGCTCTGTGGTTTGCAGGTACAGAGGCTGAGTTTTGTTATACAGTTATGGTATGATTTCCATCTTTCTTTGAACTCTTGAGTTTTCTGGAAGAGATGCTTACCTAAATTAGTAGTCCATAGTTCTGTAGAGGCATTTGAAGATTATTTTATTGAATTGTTAGTGTAAGCTTTTCTGTGAGCTGCCTAATAAACAGGATTTGGGAGAGTTTATATAAGTAGATGATGCATTGAATGCAAAATTTGAGCCTGTGTAGGACTTGCTTTTTTGACAGCGGCATTTATTTTTATTTTTTATTTAATAAATTTTATTTTTACTGTATATGTTTAAGGTATACAATGTGATATTTAGATATACATAGTTAAATGATTACTACAGTGAAGCCATTTAACATATCTGTTATCTTAGAGTTACCTTGTGTGGGTGGTAAGAGGGCCTAAAATCTACTCTCTTAGCAAGTTTTCCAAATACAATACAATGCTATTGACTACAGGCTTCATGCTGTAGATTAGAGCTCTAGATTTTTTATTTACTTATTTTTTGCTCTGTCACCCAGGCTGGAGTGCACTGGTACGATCACAGCTCACTGCAACCTCTGCGTCCCTGATTCAAGTGATTTTCATGCTCCAGCCTCCCAAACATAATAGCTGGGTTTAGAGGCTTGTGTTACTAAGCCTAGCTAATTTTTGTATTTTTAGTAGAGATGGGGTTCCGTGCTATTGGCCAGGCTGGTCTCGAACACCTGGCCTCAAGTGATCCACCTGCCTTGGCTTCCCAAAGTGTTGGGATTACAGATGTGAGCCACCATGGCTGGCCAAGAGCTCTAGATTTATTCATCCTGCATAACTGCAACTTTGTATTCCTTGACATAAGTGTCCCCTACTCCCACCATATGGTAACCCATCTTTCTACTCTCTTGTTTTTATTTATTAGAGAACATGTAAAAATCATGCAATAGTTTTCTCTGTGTCTATGATTTATTTCACTTAGTATAATGCCCTTCAAGTTCATCCATGTTGTAGAGCAGCATTTATTTAATTTGAAAACACTTTGTCAAAAATTAATTTGATTTTCTTACGGTTCAAGATAAGGAGTTCTTTCATAACTCTGAGGAAGACATCTTACCCCAGTTATATTTGTGTTGCTTTCAAAGAGGTTTGAAGTACTTCTCATTTATAAGCTATCCTGGCATTGCGCATTGCAATATTTAGCAGGCAAGTTCTTAATCTCTAATACCAGAAAGATGCATGTTTATGTATTTGTTGAAGTGATGCTGGCCTGATGGAGCAGTAGTGGTTTTGAAATCAGAATGATGGAGCAGGCATGTAAGCCTGCCCAGTGTTAGGCAGCAGGTGGATAGGAGTTTAGCCTCCTCAGGATTGCTGTTAGACTGTCCTTTATATCACTTTGTGCTGTTTAGCCGTCAAGCAGGGTTGAAAAGACTTCATATCTAGAGTAGTATTTCTGAATTAACAGGTAATAACCTCTAAATATATCAGATTATTAGTAATTAGCTGGTGGGGCGATGGGCACTATAAATTTTCTTTGATATTTTTCCCCACATTTAAAAAAAGTTTTTTATGTTGTTAATGTCACAAAGTTTAAAAAACTTAGACTGTTAGATTTGCGTGTCTTAGATTTTTAGGTTTTGTTTATAATCATACACCGTGTTCATTTCCAAAGCACTATTAATATGGAAATTTGATGGTTTTTCACACATTAATATGTTGATTCGTCCTTTCGAGGTAATGATTCATTCAGGACTAGTTTGGCTAAAGTGGTTAGTTTGGTTTTTTAAAAAATGTATGATAGATAGTATACATTTCTATCAAGTCTTGAAGTGAGACTCAATTATCTCTCTGTGATAGCATTTGCTTCATTCTTTTCTTGCAGTGTATATCAAAGCGATTTTTGACCTTGGAAGTATAAAATTGTGAAGGTAGAATTTGGAAGTGACGTTCGTTATCATGTGGTCTAGGGGTTGACAAATTATAGTTCTCAGGTCAAGTCTAGCCTGCCACTTATTTTTATAAATAAAGTTTTATTGGAACACAGCCATACTCATTTAGTTGTTTCTTCCTTCTCCTCCTCCTTCTTTTCTTCTTCTTTCCTCCTCTTCCTCCTCCTCCCCCTCCTCTTGATCCTCCCCCTCCTGCTCCTTCCCCCTCCCCCTCCTCCCCCTTCCCTCTCCTCCCCCCCCTTTCCCCACTCCTCCGTCTTCTCTTCTCCTCTCTCCTCTCTCTTCTCTCTCTCCTCTCTCCTCTTTTTGGTTTTGTTTGTTTGTTTTGAGACAGGGTCTTATTCTGCCACCCAGGCTGGGACTGCAGTGGTGCAATCACAGCTCACTGCAGCCTTGACTTCCCAGGCTCAGGTGATTCTGCCATCTCATCTTCCCCAGTAGCTGGGACTAGAGGTGTGCACCAGCATGCCTGACTAATTTTTTGTATTTTTTGTAGATATGGGGTCTTGCCATTTTGCCAAGGGTGGTCTCAAACTCCTGGACTGAAAGCAGTCTGCCTGCCCCAGCCTCCCAAAGTGCTGGGATTACAGGTGTGAGCCACCATGCCTGGCCAAGTAGTTTCTAAAGAGACCGCATGGCCCCAGAGCCTAAAATATTTGCTATTTGGTCCTTTATAGAAACTTGCCAATTTTTAATCTGTTTCAATCAGCTCCCCAGTAGCTGGGACTGCAGGTGTGCACTGCCATGTCTGGCTAAGTTTTGTATTTTTAGTAGAGATAGGGTTTCACCTTGTTGGCCAGGCTGGTCTCAAAGTCCTGATGTCAAATGCTATACCCACCTCGGCCTCCCAAAGTTCTGGGATTACAGGCGTGAGCCATGGCACCCAGCCCAACCAATTAATTTTTCTGAAGGTTTTAAATTATAAATTCAGTTTCTTCAGTAGATATAAAACTAAGTTATGTATTGTTTCTTGGGTAAATTTTGGAAGATTGTGGCTTTCAATGAATCAGTTCATTTTATCCACTTAGTTGATTTTGTACGCATGGAGATGTTTGTTGTAATCTCTTACTATCCTTCTACTGTTTAGCATCTGTAGCAGTATTCTCTGTTTCATAACTATTGTTGATAATTTGTTTTATTTTTTCTTTCTTTGTCAATCTGGCCAGAAGTTTATCAATTCTAGTGATCTTTTGAAAAATCCAGCTTTGCGTTTCATTAATTTTTTTTCCTCTAATACTTCCAATTTCATCTGTTTCTGCTTTTTATTTATTTATTTTTCTGTCTGCTTATTTTGGGTTTATTTTATTCTATCTTTACTAGTTTCCTGAAGTGAGAACTTAGGTTATTGACTTGAGACCTTTCTTCTTTGTGTAAAGATATAGTGGTATAGATTTCCCTAATCTAAGCCCTGCTTTGTCTGCATCCGATAAATTCTGATACGTTGTATTTTCATTTTAAAATTATTTTTATTTTTTTTGTTGTTTGTTTGTTTGTTTTTAAGAGATCGGGTCTCATCATGTTACCCAGGCGGGTCTTGAACTCTTGAGTTCAAATGATCCTCCCACCTCGGCCTCCCAAAGTGCTGGGATTACAGGCGTGAGCTACCGCGCCCGGCCTATATTTTCATTTTTGTTCAGTTCAAGATATTTTAAAATTTTCCTCGAGTCTTCTTCTTTGATCACTGGCTTATTTAGAAGTATGTTGTGTAATTTCCAAGTATTTGGAGATTTTCTTGCTGTGTTTCTGTTACTTATTTCTAGTTTAATTCTAATTCCATATGGTCAGAGAACATAAACTTTGCATGATTTCAATTTTTTAAAATTTGTTAATTGAGCCTTGTTTTATGACCCAGTGCTACCTTTGTAATGTTCTGTTTGCACTTGACAAATAATATGTATTCTGCTTTTTTTTTTTTTTTTTTTTCTTTTTTGAGACGAAGTCTTGCTCTGTTGCTCAGGCTGGAAGTATAGAGGCATGAACTCTGCTCAAGTGATTTCTCCTGTCTCAGCCTCCCGAGTAGCTGGGATTACAGGCACCCGCCATCACGCCTGGCTAATTTCTGTATTTTTAGTAGAGGTGGGGTTTTCCCATGTTGGCCAGGCTGGTCTCTAACTCCTGACCTCAGGTGATCCACCCGCCTTGGCCTCCCAAAGTGCTGGGATTACAGGCATGAGCCACCATGCCTGGCCTGTATTCTGTTATTGTTGGGTAGAGTGAAAGTGTCACTTAGATCTAGTTGGTTGATGGCATTGTTCTATAGCTTGCTGTTTTTTTAGTTGGGGGAAAGATCTAATTATTCTAAGAATTACTGAGAGAAGAGTGTTGCAGTCTCCAACTTTAATTGTAGATTCGACCATTCTTTATTTCAATTCTTGGATTGCCACTCCATGTGTTCTGCTCAGGATTTTTAGTTACATTCAGTGGGACAGACAGGGTGGAATATATTTATTACATTTAGCCAGAACCAAAACTCAACCAGTGTTTTCAAAACCGAGTCTGAAACTAGTGAAGTGTTAGGCCATGGTCACACCCATGTTTGAACAGTTAGGACTAGAACTAAGGCTTCTGATTTTTTAGTCCGGAGATACTCCTGGTGGTGCTCTTCACATATGATGCCATGGATGATGGGCAGTAAGCTGATACTTCCATAGAATAGAACTTGTTAAAGCTTGATCAAGTAATGTAATCTCCCCAGGGCAGCTTTCTTGGCTGGAATTGGGGTCATTAATAGCTGCCCCTCTAACTGACCTTGTTAAAATGCACAGAGAATCTCTCAAGTAAGACCAAGTAAAACCGTGAAGATGGGGATATAATGGGTGGTGTTATTAAAAAATATCAAGATGCCTTGGAACAAAAGAACAGGAAATAAAGTGTAGCAAAGAATAGGGTGAACAGGGATCTGGATAGGTGGGGACCAAGGGACATGCCTTCTGTGACAGGTGCTTTATAGCTTTCTGTGTCTGCTCCATTGCTTGCTCTCTGCCTCTAGCAAAGAGCCAAAGTGGCAGTCTCCATTTCCAGTCTGCATGATTTTGTAGTTCAAGCATCTAATCATAGCTGACAGGTCTCTCCCTCTCCTCTCGTGTGTGTGTGTGTGCAATGCCATGTTTGATGTGAACGTAAAACTATAAAATGTATGTGCAAATGTGCAAATTGGTGTTTTTAGGGAAAAATATAATATAGTTTCTCCTTCAGTTATTCTTTTTGGCCCAAGGAGTAGGCTTTACTTTTTGGCAAAGTTGTCATGTGTTGATAATAAAAAATCGATTTATTAAAAATATAGTGATTGTTTAAATGTAGCCAATTAATAGTTGTGGGAGGCCACCTATTTAGTTTAGAATGCCCATATGTGACAAACATGTAAAACTAAAAGCTTATCAATCATAACTTTCTACCCTAATAGTTTTTATCCATTCATTTTACATTTTTTTAAAATTAGGTGTCTTAGAGGATTTAAGGTAGTAAATAAAAACTCATTGTGACTATGGCAGTTAAGGATTAAACAAATTGGGTTTGTGTGTTTGGTTTGTCTGCCCTCAAACTAGCCATAATGTTTATTTATTTATTTTTTGTCTTTAACCCTCTCCTCCCCTCATTAAATATAGTTACATAAAGGGATGCCATTCTGCTTTTCATGATGAGTAGTTCAGGTTCTGTCATGAGCATTGAGTTTCCAAACTGTCCTTGTCAGAGACAGGAGATTTCCTCCTTTCTGACTTCAGACCTGCTGTGTTGAAAGTTGCCTCTTTGGTTGATATATTTCTCAGTCATAATGCCAACTTAGAAGGGCACAAGTCTGTGGAATATGTTTTTATTCTTAGATGGGATTATTTTATTCATTTTGAGTTGAATCTTTGTTCATATCTGATGACTGCTAATGAAGTCCTTGCCAGCAACTCAATGGCTTGCTTATTTTATTTTATTATGTTGTATGTATGTATGTATGTATGTATGTATGTATGTATGTATGTATGTATTTTTTGAGATGGAGTTTCGCTCTGTCACCTGGGCTGGAGTGCAATGGTGTGATCTCGGCTGACTGCAACTTCTGCCTCCTGGATTCAAGTGATTCTCCTGCCTCAGCCTCCTGAGTAGCTGGGATTACAGGCGCCCGCTACCACGCCCGGCTAATTTTTGTATTTTTAGTGGAGATGGGGTTTCACCATGTTGACCAGGCTGGTCTTGAACTCCTGACCTCAGGTAATCAACCTGCCTTGGCCTCCCAAAATGCTGGTATTACAGACATAAGCCACTGCACCAGGCCTGTTTTGAAGAGGAATATTGGATATATAGAACCAAAGACTGTTGGGCACCAATTCCATTTGGTCATTCTCTCAAACTGCCATTAGGGCTTTTTGTAATGTCATAATTTGAAAACATAAGGAAGATATTTCCTTTGAGTTACTTTATGCTGAAATAACATCTGGTCAGTAAATATCCTACAAGTATTACTTTCAGATGTTTTGAAATGATTGGCCTCCTGCTCTGGTTTTAACCCCAGTTGAAGACACTTTAATGTTTGCAGTTTATAATAATCTACCAAGTTGAATACAGTGTGACATCGTATTTCAAGGCTTCCTTGCTAACCGTCCTTTAAATTTAACACTGGAACATATTAGCCTGAATTACTTCTCCTTGCTTTGAGAGAGAATTACTGGTTTTATAGATTCAAACATGAAAGTCATCTTCTAGGAGTGAAAAGATTAATGTTTTGGCTTGCCCTTGCTCTTGTGTCTGTAAGAATATTGCTTACTATTTCTGGTGTAAAATGACCTGAGATATTTTATTAGAAAAATTATACCGGCCGGGGCAACATGGCAAAACTCTATCTCTATAAAAATATGAAGAATTAGCCGAGCATGGTGGCACACACCTGTAGTTCCAGCTACTCGGGAGGCTGAGGTAAGAGGAGAGCCTGAGCCCGGGAAGTTGAGGCTGCAGTGAGCCATGATGGCACCACTGCACTCCAGCCTGGGAAACAGAATGAGACTTCATTTCACACAAAGACCAGTAATACTGAACTGTAATCTTTTAAGCTCATACTAATAAACACACTTGTTGCCAGGAGCAGAGCATATTGTTTATGTTACTTTGAAGATTCTGTATTTTTGCTGAAAAATAGCCGAAGCCACTGTATATAGGAAAATTGTTTGTTTTCTAAAATTGGCCATTAATATATACTGTTTAGTGATTTCTGTTGTGATAAAGGATCCTCTCACCTCCCTCACCTTTTCAAAACTGGTTTTTCTTATGCCGTTAAAGTTTTTCAGTTAAGGAAACAGACTCAAGGCTCTAACCCATTTATGCCAGAGGTTGCAAATTTTTTGTTGTGGAAAATCAGACCTTGACGATGACCTTGAGCAGTAGGATATAAATAGCTCCCAGAAGCTTAGTGTTCCAGTAATGGAACACCAGGCCTAAATGGGTTAAGAAATTTGTTTGAGTTTTCTTTTTCAAAGCAATATTAAATGTTGTAGCATTCAGATAAAAATCCAATTTTAAAATTAAAATTTCTAATCATGGCAGTTAAAAAACACCTGACACCATTGGCCACCTCTTACTTGCTTTCTACAGGGCTTTCATATTGGCCAACTGTAGAGGTTAAAAATCAAACTACTCTTTTCAACTAGGTTTTTCTATCCAATGCTCCATTAACCATTTTCTTAAAACCACTCTGAACCTGGAATTACACTAATTTGGGGGTTATGTTAATAAACAGCAATAATTGTATATTTTGGATTTAAGGTATTGATCAAGTGTGAATTATCCTTAACCCTCAAGATTTGAACAGATATGAAAGTTGGTTTAGGAGGAATGGTTACATACAAGATAATTCCTTACAGAGTGAGATGTATGATTTGTTTAAAAACATTCCAGCAGAAAAACCAATGGAAAGGTGATAAATGAAACAAGAAAGCAGAAAGTTGATGATTTTTAAAGTTTGGTAATGGTTAAGTGAGGGAGTTCATTTAGTATTCTCAATCCTTTTGGTGGTTATGTTAGAAAAAACTCATAATAATTTTTTTTTTTTAAAGGACATGTCATCACCATGATGGTTAGTTGAGTAGGTGTTAGCATGTTAGATGTCTGAGAGCACAGTCCTTGCCATGTTAGATGTCTGAGAGCACAGTCCTTGCCATATGTACACCCTTCGGAGGGCATTTGCATGCTTTGCAACCCCTGGAAGGCCTTGTTTTATCCCACTCAGTCCTCTTCTCACTCTCCATTTTATAGGCTGGCTGGTGCCTATGCTGATTCTTAGGCCAATTAGATTCTCTTGGGAATTTGTATGGGTAAATAATGGGAAAATGATGCAATTAGTAATGGAAACTGAAAAAGGAAATGATGCCATTATGTAGAGCCAGGGTCATAGGGGTCTTGACAAAGTGAACTTGTGGCTGAGTAGCAGCTATGAATTAGATAGGCAGCAAAGAGGGTGAGAATGGGTCAGGCATTTGAGATTGGAGAATGGGATAGCCAGCTAAGAGGAGTGTCCTGGGCTTCCTGTATGGCCGCTTCTAGGGGCAGTTGCCCAGCTGTACTTGGGTTCTTCTGTATATGTGTCCTTGAAGTAAAACACTTTGTCACTGTATTCAATTTGGGTTTCTGGATTCCCCCAAAAGGAGTCTACTGTAGTTACTGAACAGTGCAGAATTTTCTTGGCTAAATTAAAAGTAAGCACTTTTTTTAGAAGGTCAAAAATGATCATTGCCTATTCATCTAGGCATTCCATTGTGCAATTCTTAAGGCTTTTTTTTGGAGACTTGGCCCTTCCCCAAGTAATTTAATTTTTCTTTTTAAACCAAAGTGGAAGCAAGTTTATTAAGAAAGCAAAGGAATAAAGAATGGCCACTCCATAGGCAGAGCATTTTAAAAATTTAAAAATTTTTAAAATTTTAAAAATAATAGTAGAGATGGGGTTTTGCTGTGTTGCTCAGGCTGGTCTCAAATTCCTGGACTCAAGCGATCCACCTGCCTCGGCATGCCCAAGTGCTGGGATTATAGACACAAGCCACCGCACCTGGCCCCAGAGTCGTATTTTTAAAGTTCTGTCTTGTATAGTACGAAACCTTTTGTCTCTTAGCTGCTTGACTTTTATATAATTTAGTAGTGATGTTTACATTGTTCACTAGACTTTGATTGAATTGAATTTAATAAATGGCAGTAATCAGGTGTTTTTTGGTGGAGGGGTTAGCTTGCTGTCTTCAGGTTTCCTATGCTTGAGAATTTGCCTCAACACAATTTTAGCTGGCTGTAACACTATTTTGTTGGCCAGTATAATTTTAGATTCCTCACTTCGGTTGTTGGTTGTTAAAAGACATAGGGAGCTTTGTTTGACTCTAAATCTACCATTGTCTTTCTCTTTCCTTTTCTGTGGTGTTCTTTTTTAGGGGACGAAAGTAAGAATTGAGAAGATCTGGCTTAGATAATGCTAGTAATGGAGATTTTTAAAAATTACCTATTATTTTATTATTATAAAGCACTAGAGCAAGTATAGAATTATGTATAGTAAGTAGGATATACAAAGAAAGAAAAGATTGGCATTCATTGGCTCTGGGGAGTGGGCTAAGGTTAAAACAAAGATTTAGAGTCAAAAATTAATTAGTGTGCAGGAGACAGCAAACCTCTTGGCTTGGTGGGAATGAAAAACCATTTAATAAGCATAACTGGCTAGAAGCAGTCTTCTTTCCCCATTAGTAGGTGGCTCACTGACGTTGTCATAGGTGTTTGAAATGTTTGTTTTTCTCCGTTTAATTTGCTCCTGTGTATAAAGTTTTACTGCCGAAGGAGCCAGGACTGAATCAGACTTGAGCAATACGGGGCTTGTGGAAAGAGATGTTTTGATCACATTGTTATTTTTGTGTCATAAAATCTTAGATTGGCAACTTTCTTCTAGGGTGGATTTAGCCTTTGATACATTTTCTTAGGCCCACGAAAATGAGCTGCTAAAGTAGAAATGAATAAAACTATTCGGTTTAGCCTCTAGACAGTGACACATTAAGGACTAATGACTGCCAAAAGGAAATGTCAAACACTAAGCTAGTCTACTTTCTTTGGCAGCTGAGAATCCGGTGAATCAACAGTTTTAGGGGGTGTATATTTAATGTGGGTGGAGGAAGAAAGTGTCTAACATTCTTTAAGGCCCTGTTCAGCAAAGTTGGAATTGGAGCCTGATTCTACTTTTCTAAACACAAGAAAGTCACATGCTATAGAATGAGGGTGGTTACTGTTTGTCACGTAGATAGTATCGACTAAGACATTTTAAAATGTGTTTACAGGCTTTGTCTTTATTTTCATTTAATTGTTGGTAGGTGCGAAGCAGCATGCATTTGTGTGTGTGAGGGACATACTTAAGAGTTTTGATTGCCTTGGTCCCCCTTTTCATAAACAGGAATTATCTGAAGAGTCTTGTGGAAGAGAATGGATAAAACTGTGATCCTTGAGGCATAAGGAGCAAATTTAGACTGAATTTCTACTAAATTACTGTTAAGAAAAGGACAACAAATTTAGAGCTTTTAAGCTTATAACCGAGTATGATTGCCGTGTCCTGGGTACTTGATTGCCATGTCCTGGGTACTTAACAGTTTAGCACTTAAATATTCACATATAGATATAGGGTCAGGGAATGATAGCTAAAGGGTACAGGTTTTTTTTTGTTTTTTTGAGACAGATTCTCGCTGTCTGGCCCAGGCTGGAGTGAAGTGGCGCGATCACGGCTCACTGCAACCTCCGCCCCCTAGGTTCAAGCGATTCTCCTGCCTCAGCCTCCCAAGTAGCTGGGATTACAAGCGCCCACCACCATGCCCGGCTAATTTTCATACTTTTAGAGACAGGGTTTCACCATCTTGGCCAGGCTGGTCTTGAACTCCTGGCCTCAGGTGATCCACCCTCCTCGGCCTCTCAAAGTGCTGGGATTACAGGCGCGAGCCACTGCGCCTGGCCCGAGGGTACTGGGTTTCTTTAGGAGATGATAAAATGCTCTAAAATTGACTGTAGAAATGGTTGTACATATCTGTGAATAAACCAAAAAAACATTAAATTGTACACTATCAATGGGTGAATTTTAGGTGACCTATATCAGTATATAATCTGTATCAGTAGATAATTATCTTATATATTTGTAAAATTATTTAAAGATATTTACATGCTTTTCACATGTCAGTTTGCTAATGATGTGATATGTATTTTAAATTATATTTCCTGTAGGAGTTCAGGCAATTTGTTCATCTTACATGAAGTAAAGAGTATTTTTCCCATTTTGAAACACGGCCTGTGTCTGTTATTGCCACCAGAATTAGATGGTCTACATTAAATCCTATATTGTGTACATTGTTGACCTCTTTAATCTTCTGACTTTGTATGGGACAAACTAATGGCCTACAATTTTCTGTGACTATTTCATTTAAATTATACAAATGTTGAATGAAGGATTGCTGAATTAAAAATAGTTAAAAAAAAACCCTCAAATTATACTGAACAGGTGTCATTTCAAGCTGACTGTTTTTCATTTGGGGGCAGGGTGTCTTCTCTCTGAAAAAGTGTTAGATCTCTACATTATGTACATTGTTAGCCCTTAAAGATTTTTGAATGGTTTGGATTATTAGAAGGTTCTGCATATAATCACCTAGAATTTGATTATACAGCTCTGAGAACTATGAAAAGGAACTAATTTTTCTATTACTTACATGTTTGGATTATTATTTGCAGTCAGAGCTTTGGGGTTGGGTATTTTGGTTGAAATATTGGCGCTCTTAAATACATGGTAGTATCTGAAAGCTTTGTTCTAGGCCCACTTGAAGGAATTGCAAAAAAAGATGTAGCAGAAGTTTTAAGTGAAGTGGTTTGTTTTAGCAACATTAACTTATTTACTTAAAAATAGGTTTTTACTTTTTTGCTTCTATTGGGTAGTACTTGTAGTTCAACAGCATGGATTTTCACCTTTTGGAGGGAAGAGGAGACTGACAACATTCCTTTTTAAAGCCGGCATAGTTCCTCCCTCCCTCCCTCCCTCCCTCCCTGTCTCCTTCCCTGTCTCTCTCCCTCTGTTTTTTTAGAGATAGGGGTCTGGCTACATTGTCCAAGCTGGTCTCGAACTACTGGGCTCAAGTGATCCTCCTGCCTCCGCCTCCCAGAGTGCTGAGATTAGAGGCATGAGTGGCAGGCCGATGTCATAATTTCTTAGTCAAAGTATTAGTTGAAGAATTCAAATATAATGTCCCCTGTCCACTTTTTATTGTTGCTTTATTCGGGGGATATTTACTTTCCTTTTGAAAAGAAAATTCTTGAAGAGAAGCCTGATGGTGGGATTTCAGGCACTGTGGCAGGAAGTAAGAAAGATGTGTTATGGTAGAGGTGGTCACCCTTAGATCAGTGTGGGCAGTTGCTTGTGGGGCATATTTTGGGGAAGGGGCATTTCTCTCTAAATTGATGTACTAGGAGATAGAGCATATTTTTGCTGCCCCAAGTAAATTTTTGATGCATTACAAAAAGGAAACATTTGGGCAACTCCCATTTCTGTTGCTTTGGAGCTTAATAGTCATTAAGTTTGTGTTTCTTTATGTGGTACTGAGTAAAAGCTGAAAGTAGCAGAGATTGTATAGGCCAGTATATCTTTTATTAGTTTTGAACTTGTTGGGAGCACTTATAATTACCTGTGTTTCTAGAGATAAATCAAGTGGCACCTCTGTTTCTTTAAGTTCTTCTTTACCTAGCTGAGATTCAGGGGTCTTGCTTCTTGGGTAATAAATTCTACCTAATTTGAAGCTTTGCTTTCCTTCCAGAGATGTTTGAACTACATTTACTAATGCATATATGCTGTTGGCATAAAGATAAATTTGTTATTGAAGGGATTTTCTATGGAGAGACTGTTCTAGTGCTTGACAGCTGCACTGAGCATGAAAAGTTACCTAAGCTTTCCCAAGTCTATGTTTCCTCAACTGGGAACTGGGGATGATAATGGTGCCTATGCACCCATCATGGTTGCAAGTGTATAGAAGAGAGTCATGTAAGGCACAACCACTGCTGTTAATACTAGTGTTACTATTAACATTGCTATAACTAATAATTTATATTTGAATTGTTCACACTTTAAGTCCTCTTTTTTTTGTTTGTTTGTTTGTTTAGCTCTTCTGATTTCCAGTAGTTTCATAGAGCCATTGCATTTATCATTCTCCTCCAAGAGCTTAGTTCTCTCTCTGCTCCCCCTTTTCTTCTCTCTTCTTTTACAGTCATGGTCAAATACATTTGGAGAATTTTCCCTTTTACATGTGTATTCTGATGATAATGTCTAAAGACTGTGTCCCTGTTGACTGTGCTGCATAGGTTATTTTATTGCTCTCCATTTGTCTTAATTGTCTTGCCTGAAGTTGGTAGCTTTATTCCTAGATTCATAATATGCTCTCTTTACTATTAAAATGTGCATTTTGATTGGGCCTGGCATACTTTTTTTTGAGATAGAGTTTCTCTCTGTCGCCCAGGCTGGAGTGCAGTAGCGTGAGCTTGGTTCACTGCAACCTCCACTTCCTGGGTTCAAGTGATTTCCTGCCTCAACCTCCTGAGTAGCTGGGATTACAGGTGTGCACCATCATACCCAGCTAATTTTTGTATTTTTAGTAGAGACAAGGTTTCACCATGTTGGTCAGACTGGTCTCGAACTCCTGACCTCATGATACGCCTGCCTCGGCCTCCCAAATTGCTGGGATTACAGGCGTGAGCCACCTTTCCCTGCCTGGCATACTTCTTTATTGTTAATTCTGAGTTATCTGGCATGGGGAAGCATGGCTCTGATCGTCAGTGTTCATTCTCTGAATTGAGTTTTGAATAGGCATCTCTGTATAAAATTTCTTGATTATTCTTTCCTACTGGTTTTGGCTTTATTTGGTGATTGCATTTGAAGTAGACTGTTTATTTGAATACTGTAACTATTCATGTAGTTTCATGTTCATTTTTTATAAGTTGTATTTCCTCTCTAGTTTATTTTTTTTTTAATTAGCACTAGAGGAAAAAGCTATTATGAATAGGGTTTTGTTGTTTTTGTTTTAACAAACCCACTATCTCATTGTATAAGAGAATTTACACACGCTAGAACTGGTTGAATAATTAACCAAAAACAGTAAACCTAGGCATAGCCTATGTATTTAAAAAACAAAAACAAAAACAAAGACGGTGGGACAGGCAGTGTGAGGTCTAGAAGTTCTCTTTCCCTTTCATGTTATAACATTCTCTGTCTTTAGAGCTCTTAAACCTCTGAAGAGAAAAATCTTATTAGGAAAATCTTTATAGTTAAGCAGGGCTGACTTTGAAGTGAGGCACGTGGGCTGGCTGGTATCATCACTCCACTTCAGGAGATGTGAACAGTTGCCATCAGATGTTATCTATGAACTTACTCATTGGATTAATGGTTATTTGCTTCAGAAAACTAAAGAGTAATAGGAGAGCATTTCATTTGCTGGCTTTCATAGGGTTCTTGTTTTGAAAAAGGTCTGTTGTTGAACTGAGATCCTTACAGTTGCATTTCCTTATACCTGATAAAAAGTTTTTAAAAAAAATTCTTAAAATAGGCAGTGCATTTACATGGCTTAAAGGGGTCTAAAAGAGTATCTAATGAGCATTGCCTCTCATCCCTGTTACCTAGCCATTCAATTTCTCTTCTTACAGTTTCTTGTGTATCTTCCAGAAATATTTTTTGTAGATACAATAAAACACACACACACACTCTCTCTTAAGATTTTTGTGTCTTTTGACTTATATGGAAAGTTATTTTACTTGATTGTGAAATAGGTTTTACTATGATAATTTGCTGACCTACACTTATTTTGTTTTTTTCCTCTAAAACAATGTTTTCCTAATGTTTATTTACTTTGCTCTTATGGCTACCCAGTCTGATTCCACATGCCCTCTTTTGGCCAAACCATCCGCAATTTGTGCTCTCCCTGTCTACTATCTTTGCCTTCCTTCTTCTTTCTTAGATATGTAATCCTGGATGCCTCTGTTTCTATTCACTGTACTATGGCATCAACTTATAGTCCCTTAATTGCAATGAACTCTGTGAAGCTCACATGTCTGGAATGTAATCAGTTTGGCTTCTTTCATGTTTGAATTGTTTTTCAACCAAGTCAGATCGAGTGGCCTTAGTCTAGGTGCTCTGTTATTGACTGTTCTGTATAATGTTGAGGATACTTCTATTTAACAAATAATTAATACTAATAATAGTACATCTTACTGTATTATCTATGTAGCCATTAGGCATTTACCATCTTCTTTCAAATGTTTATCTTACGGTGTTAGATCTCTTTATACTTCATTAATTTATTTTTCACATCACAGATGGTTTAAAGTCTTCATTTACTATAACAACTTTGAAGGTTTTACTATTTCACTGTAGTCTCTTTCAGTTTGTGTATCCAACGACTCCTGTGGTCTTTAGCTCTGGATCCAGGGTCTTATCCAGAAAATCTTCATTTTGTTCTTTCTTAATTTTTACTGAGGCTCTCTGGTTTTAGAGCCCAAAGATGGATGCTTCTACAGATTTAAGTTTTACCTATTATCACTACAAAACAAACAGAAACCCTGTCTAATAAGTCTTTTGGTGATTGATATTAGTTTCTGCTTTCTAATATTAGATCTTTAATTTTAGCCATGCACAAACGTTCTGTTAGGGGGATATTGAGCATTACCTTAAGCAATGGTAAAAACTGGCATGCTGTGTTATGTGAAGAAAGAAGATGATTCAGTAAACAAACAAAAGGCATTTATTGCCTTGTGCCAGCTGGCATCAGTATAGAAAACATGCAGTGTAATGTCACCCATGATATATTCCTGGGAAGTTGAGGTTCAGGATAATTCCACAAAATGGTTTCTGTGTAGAACATATCATGGATGACAGGGGGCAGAGAATGCACACTGCCTTTGTCGTTTTCACTGTTGGGCTCTTATCTCAACTGAGCCTCATTTCCTATCCTGATGGGCATTCTTGTGCCTGATCTCTGTCTGCAGGGCTTCTGGGGCCCTTGACTTCACATCCTCCAGAGGTTGTTCAGTTGATCATGGCAGCTAGTCATCATAGAAGGTGATGCTACTTTGCCTGTGGGTGAAGGTGGACTCTGACAGCATCTTTGAAGAATAGGTGATTTTAGTCTCTAAGCAGGAGAGGTGTACACCTGGTTAACATGGGTGCTACCTGGCTGGGCGTGGTGGCTCACACTTGTAATGCCAGCACTTTGGGAGGCCGAGGGGGGCAGATCACTTGAGGCCAGGAGTTTGAGACCAGCCTGGCCAACATGGTGAAACCCTGTCTCTTAAAAAAAATGCAAAAATTAGCTGGGCGCGGTGGCATACACCTGTAGTCCCAGCTACTTGGGAGGCTGAGGCTGG
Organism: Pan troglodytes; assembly: GCF_028858775.2. Lineage (NCBI taxonomy): Eukaryota > Metazoa > Chordata > Mammalia > Primates > Hominidae > Pan > Pan troglodytes. The sequence continues at coordinate 136,576,589 of NC_072402.2, forward strand.
AGAATCGCTTGAACCTGGGAGGCGGAAGTTGCAGTGAGCCGAGATTGTGCCACTGCACTCCAGCCTGGGCAACAGAGTATGACTTCGTCTCAAAATAAATAAATAAAGGCCAGGCATGGTGGCTCATGCCTGTAATCCCAGCACTATGGGAGGCCGAGGCAGGCGGATCACCTGTGGTCAGGAGTTCAAGACCAACCTGGCCAACATGGTGAAACCCCATCTCTACAAAAATACAAACAAAACAAAACAAAAAATTAGCCAGGCATGATGGCGCGTGCCTGTAATCCCAGCTACTCGGAAGGCTGAGGCAGGAGAATTGCTTGAACCTGGGAGGTGGAGGTTGCAGTGAGCCGAGATCGCAACATTACACTCCAGCCTGGGCAACAAGAGCGAAGCTCCATCTCAAAAAAATAAAAAATAAATAAATAAATAAATATATAACATGGGTGCTACCCAATTAGTAGTGCTATAGTTCTGGAGCAGGATTTTGGAGGTCTCTAATGGGCCTGGCGTTAACCCTTTAAGTACTTGAGTAATAGGGATATGGAATATTTCAATACTTTTAACATTGCTTCAGTGTAACCCATGAAGATGAGCCTTGCCTGTGAGGCTGTGGGCTAATAGCCAAATACCTTCCTTCCATATTGACATTTTTTTTGCTTCCAGGCTCAGCTCGAGGTACTTTCTTTCACCTCTTTCTCAGGCAGTGTTCTAGGATAGTGATTCCAGCTTTTTCTCTGTTATACATTATTTTCTCCACTGCCTTCATACTTTACATTTCTGCTTCTTTGGGGGGGTGGGGAGGTACACATTTGTCACTTGCTTTCCTTTCCAAGACCCAGGGAATCTCATGACTACTATAGTTCAGTTACAGTTTCTTCCTATATAGGTCATATTTCGTGTTCAATATACTTGTAAGAAATTAGACTTAACTTTAACATGTACAATTATACAAAAATGTGTAAAGGCAAAGGTAATCTTTTAAAATTTACATACACACATACCTTTTCCATAAATGAAATTTATATACATGCTGATTCCCCTGATTTCCCTCCTTCCCTTCTCCTCCCTCCTACCCGCCTCTCTCCACATTCCACATCCTCTCCCCGTAAGAACCAGTGTTACCAATCTGGAATCAATAACTGTATACTTTCCTTTGCCTATAGATTCCTGCTTCCCTTCCCTCTTTGCGCGCACACGCACACACACACACATATTTTTGCATAGGTGTTTGCCTGATCAAAGTGGGATCATTGTTCACAAATGTTCACAAACCTGCATCATCTTATTCATCAGTAACTCATGGAAATCCTTGCAAGCCTTCTGGTTTACCTCTAATTTGTTCATTTTATTGCTGACTAATAGGTCATGGCATGACTACACTATGTATTTGACCACTCCCCTCCCATGTGTTGTGTGTTTTTATTTCAGTGTGCTAACAGTAGGCGTTATTTGTTTTAATTTTGCTGATCTGATGAGTGTGAAGCAGTTGTTCATTATTACTTTTTTTTTTTTTGTCTCGAACTCCTGACCTGAAGTTATCCTCCCGCCTCGGCCTCCCAAAGTGCTTGGGATTATAGGCGTGAGCCACTGCACCCGGCCTGCTCATTATTACTTTAAGTTGCATTTCCCTTGACCACTGTTGAATTCAAATAATCTTTTTAATGTACTTGTAAGTCATTGGATTTGCTTTTTTATGAAGTGTCTGTTCGTATTCTTTGCCCATTTTCTACTGTCATTTGTATGTTTTTCTTTGCCGGAGCTCTTGGTATATTATAGCTATTTGTCTTTTGACATTGCGTGTGTTTTCCCCCGCCTTTTTTATCCTTCCTAGCCAGCGGAAGTGTATACTTAAAAAAAAAAAAAAGTATTGAAGTTTTGTTTTTGTTCTCAGGTAGATGTGTTTATCTTTTGTTTTATGGCTAGAGGATTTCCTGTTTTGGGTTAAAAATGTCTTTCTCACTTAGATTACTTACATGCACATAAGTTTGGGACTATCAGGGTTAAATCACAGAAGCAGAAGAACTAGGAAAGATATGTAAGGAATTTATTATAGGGATTTGACATTTTACAATCATGGGCACAGATTAAAGAGTTTATGTGAGGCTGTTGCTTTTATATTTCTTTTCTAAAAAGGGAGAGGACTTTTCAATTTGGTGTTTCTAGGGAAGAACCTTCACATTTCAAATGAGGGTTTGAAATAAATTGACATATTTCAAATACAGATTCCTTTGCAAAAATGTCATGGGTGATAATAAATTGCCTGACTTTGAGCTTTTGGGTTTAAAGAAAATTCTTTTCACATAGACCATTTTAATTGTTTAAGATCAAAATTCATTTGACCTGGGTGAATGGAAGAAGCCCAATCATGGAGCTGGGTTAGTGAAGGTTTTTGGAGCCTTTCCTGCTATAGCATTCTATGATAAACCTTCCTTTCACAATTATCATTGATATTACATCTGCAAGACTTTCGTACTTGTAAGTAGTTTTAAGAATATTTGTTTTTATTTTTTTACCCACATCTGCAAAAATGTGTGTGGATATCTGTGAATTATTTATGGATATACAAGTTTCTGAATGCAAGCACTGAATGTGACTCTACACACATTCAACTGAGTGGTTCTTTTTCTAATCAAGTAAGAGCAGTCAGTACAAGACTCAAAATCACAGGGGGAGCCAAACTTAAAAAAAATCTTTGACAAGAAATGAGCTAAATAATGGCTTTCTCTTTGAAATAAATAGGGGCTATTTTGTCTTGATCTGGGGCCATTTGCCTCCATTTCCCCCCAACTGAACACATGTACTTGTGTCTGTACACACACTCTCTTACATAGACTTAAGTGAAAAGTGTAAATGCTAGAGGAACTTAAGTGGGAGAAGGAAAGGAGGACAGAGAACAGTTCAACAGACTCCTCAGACTGCAATAGTGTAAAATATAGAAATTATGTGGTACAGTGAAAATAGAATAAAGGATTTAAAATGCAGAATTGATTTGACCCACTAAGCCTCTCTATTAGAAAAACATTTCCCAGTAAGCCTCTCTGTAGACATTTTTCAGTTCCTTCTTTGGATAATTTTTTCTCATGTTACATTGTTTCCCCTTATTCTCTGTAGACACTGTTCATTAAAAAGGGTAATGATGGCTTATGTAATAATGTCATCCTGTGGATGCACATCCAGTGTACTTCATACTCCACGGGACATACACTTTGAGTGATTCTCCTCCCAGCATTGGTAATGTATTTTCACTGAACTCACATCTTTTGAGTACCCATTATAACCATTGACAGATACTTTCCATTTCAGAGAGAAAAAAATATTGGGATTTAGAGTGTGAAGAGCAAAATTGGTCCACTCAAACACCAAACCCATGATTGGCTTTTAAACTGTCATTTTGTTTGTTTGTTTTTGTTTTGAGACGGAGTCTCACTCTGTCACCCAGGCTGGAGTGCAGTGGCGCGATCTCGGCTCACTGCAACCTCCGCCTCCCGGGTTCAAGCTATTCTTCTGCCTCAGCCTCCCGAGTAGCTGGGACTGCAGGTGCCTGCCAGCACGCCCAGCTAATTTTTGTATTTTTAGTAGAGACAGGGTTTCACCATATTGGCCAGGCTGGTCTCGAACTCCTGATCTTGTGATCTGCCCACCTCAGCCTCCCAAAGTGCTGTGATTATAGGCGTGAGCCACCGCGCCCAGCCAAAACTGTCATGTTTTAAACCAAACAAGCTAACCAGCCAGCACTTGTTTTTTCTATGTATAGATATTAATATAATTGTGGATGCAGGAAACTGCAAAGTTACCAGTAGATGCCCTTTACTTTCAGTGAGAGAAAATTCAGTTCATACTGGGTTAAACTGGTTTTTGTTTTTTCCTGTTTCCTAAAAATTTGCATCTAGGTGAGTTTTCATCTTCCTTTTAAAAAGCTTAGAAAGCTGTTTTACCAGTGGTTTTTAGTTGCTGGCACTTGCCAGGAGGTGTTTGGGGAGTCTACAATTTTGTACGGTGTTTGGTGGGTGAGACAAGGTCTTTACTTTGTCACTGTAAGCATGTGTCTTTCCTTCTTATAAAAAGAGCTGGAAAAGCAGTAAGAGTTGATTTTTGGTAGGTACTTTCCATTTGGGTTGGCTAAGTAAAAATGGCAGTAGAATTTTACTGTCTGGGATTTGACAGTTTTTGTAGTTTGCCTAGGTAGAGAAATTTGAGTTGTTAGCTAGTCTTGATTGTGATGAAAATGTGAAAAGAAATGTATGTTATTACTTGAGACTTTGAAGAGCTCTTATAATTACAATTTTTGAAAGAATCTTTCTAAAGAAGGAGAAAGTATGTGACCCTGGAGAGGAAACTAGGGACATTATAGAGTTAATTTTGGGTAGAGAATGAAGGGATTCCAAAATCCTGAAACTTGTTGATACATATTTTTTGAAGTATAACCCTCAAGATGTCATTTCTTAGCTTTAATTTCTGTTAAGATGAGAAGTAGATAATGGCTTGGGGCTTTTATTAAAATTATATTGATAGCCATGCCACATACTTTTTAACAAAACCAGCAGTTCTGCTGAGATTTCCAACAGTGAAGCCATTAATGAACCTCTTGTATATGAACGTAACAAATTAAACCTTATAATAAGATACTCTTTTGTAGTGTGTGAGGGAGTAAAATTAACATTGTCAGTACACTGTGATGGTGCATTTCTTTCTTTTCCTTTTTTTTAAAGAATAAAACAGGGTCTCACTCTGTTACCTAGGCTGGAGTGTAGTGGCCGTGATCATAGCTTACCAAAGTTTTAAACTCCCAGACTCAAGTGATCTCCCACCTCACCACCCAAGTAGCTGGGACTACAGGTGTGTGTTACCACACTCGGCTAATTTTTAAATTCTTTGTAATAATGGGGTCTCGTCGTGTTGCCCAGGCTGGTCTCAAACTCCTGGCCTCAAATGATCCTCCTGTGTTGGACTCCCAAAGGGCTGGTATTACAGACAGGAGCCACTGTGCCTGGCCTGCATTTCTGTTTAATATTTGCACCATGTTAGGGAGCTAGAAATTATTGTTTAAAGCTTTTAAGAGTACATGACTAAGATTGGCAAAAGGGTGGATTTTACTAGGGTAAATTGGACTCAAGCAAGAGTGTTTCCCTCTACTACAAGGTAGAAACTGGACCTTTCTGTGCCTAATTCATGAGATGAAATCCTTATTGAGATTTGAAAAGAAAGCTGTAAATATGGAAGTATTTTAGAGAGAAATTGTGTATCTTTTCAGAAAATAGTTTTAGACTAGAGATTAATAATGAACACTTGAAAGTTGTCATGGGAACTCCAAGGCTGTCTTTAGTACATTCTGGTGAATGAATGATTTCTGTCATGTTTTTCCCTCATGCCCCAGTCTGCTGCCCATTTCTCTTGGAGGGAGTCATGTTCTTTTTCACCTGACCATTGGTTCTTACCCTTTGCCTGCCCTTTAAATAAATTTCTTTCCTTTTTTCTTTATCTCCCTTAACAGCCTTTTTCTAATAGTGGAAGTTACAGATTTTTCTCTGCAAAACAAGAAAAATTGCCAGAATACATCTAAGTCACTGCTTTGGTCATCATATCCTAGCCGTCTTCAGAAATCTGGAGTGACTGCTCTTGTCAACCATGTTAAATCTAAGCTCCCTTCCTAGCCCCAGAGGCTTCTTGTTATTTGGTCCTACTTTGGCCAAGCCCAGAGTAACTTCACTATTAATGGGCATCATGTCTCCGATTACTGGCTCTGGCCTTCTCTGTACCCAGCCGTATTGAAATCCTGCTGTTCCTTTTGTACCAAGCTCAAAGCTCATTTATCCACTGCATTCGTTAAAAAAAAAATTTTTTTTTTAAATAGAGATGGGGTCTTGCTGTGCTGCCCAGGGTGGTCTCCAACTCCTGGCCTCAAGCAGTCCTCCCACCTCGGCCTCCCAAAGTACTGGCATTACAGATGTGAGCCTACCACTGCATTCTTAAGTGCCTTCCTATTTTCTAAATATCAGTAATATTAGTGGCACTGTCCATTTGTATTTAACCATCAAAGCATGAAGCATGGTACTGTTAATGCATAAAGGTTAAATGATTTATACAAGGTCCCATAGCTAGTAAGTAGAGGTGCTATACTTTGAACCCAGCCTGGCTCCAGAATTTGAGCCCTTAACCACTGTGCAACACTGTAAGGTCTAGTTGAAATTAATAGTATATTAGATTGACAGTACCATAACTTACAATTGTAATTCCCTTTCAAACATTTTATTTTGAAAATTACACATGTGTAGGGAAGCTGAAAGAATTATACAGTGAACCACCCACATATAAATCCACTTCTTAGATTCTATTAAATGTTTAAATATTTCCTTTGAGACATATTTAGCCATCCCTGTATCCATCTTATTGTTTTGATGCATTTCAAATTCAGTTGCAGACACTTGTACATTCACCTCTAAACACTGTCCCATATGTGTCATTAATTAGAGTTAAAAAAAAAAATTTTTTTTTTTTTGAGACAGGTTCTTGCTCTGTTGCCCAGGCTGAAATGCAGTGATGTTAACACTGCTCACTATAGCCTTGAACTCGTGGGCTCCAGCAGTCCTCCCACCTCAGCCTCCTGAGTAGCTAGCAGCACGGGTATGCACCACCATACCTGGTTAATTTTTTTATTTTTTATAGAGACAGGGTCTTGCCATGTTGCCCAGGCTGATCTTGAACTCCTGGGCTCGAGTGATCCTCCCACCTTGGCTTCCCAAAGTGCTAGGATTATAGGTATGAGCTCCTGCGCCTGTCCCAGTATTTTTAAAGGTAAATTTTATACATACTGAAATGTACAAATCTTAAGTGTACTATTGGTGAATTTCGATAAAGGCACATACCTTGTAACCCAAGCCTCTATCAAGATAAAATTATATAATACCCTTTTAGTTGAATATTTGGCTTTTTTTTCTTTTTCCTTTTCTGTTTTTTTTTTTTTTTTTTTTTTTTTTTTGAGACGGAGTCTTATTCTGTCACCCAGGCTGGAGTGCAGTGGCATGATCTTGGCTCACTGCAACCTCCGCCTCCCGCATTCAAGCAATTCTCCTGTCTCAGCCTCCCAAGTAGCTGGGATTACAGGCACCTGCCACCACGCCCAGCTAATTTTGTTTGTATTTTTTAGTAGAGACAGGGTTTCACCACTTTGGCCATTGTTGGTCTGGAACTCCTGACCTCAAGTGATCCGCCTGCCTCGGCCTCCCAGGGTGCTGGGATTACAGGCGTGAGCCACTGGGCCCAGCCTTTGGCTCTCTTGTAGTTCAAGTACATGAGTTCTACATTCCCCTGAGAATTAACCCCTGCTTTTCTGATTGTTCATGAACTTTCATTGGTTCTTCAGTTTATTACATTGACTTGAGAACAGGGCCATCTCCAGCTTATTTGCCAGCTTACTTGGCATGGAGCATAGTATGATTGATGGGCTTGTTATTGTAGTCATCACTCTGAATTCCTAAATGGTATACATGTGTATTCTTCATTGATTAAAAATTCCTTTGATATGTCGTTTCCAGTCATTTTCATGAATTAAGCTGACCATATTCCTATTTGTTTTCCAATAGCACATGACTTGTTCAAGTGGCTTTGATGTTGAGGGAATGCTTCCCTTGAAACCTATCCTTTTTTTTCCGTGACTGCCATTTTATAGGTATTGTTTAAAGATTTCTCAGACTGGTTTAGGAGGAAAGGATGGTTCTATGAGTCTCATCTCCCATCTACACCCATTCCCTTGGTGATCTCATCTAGGCTAGTGACTTTAAATACCTGTATTCACGGATGATGACTTCTAAATTTATGTTTCCAGCCTGGACCATTCCCCTGGACTTGTCATCTCTACTTGGACGACTAATAAACATTCTAACTTTAACATGTCACATATTGAATCTTAATTGTTCTGCATCCCCCACTTTCCTAATGTGTTCCACTTAATAGTCTTCTTAATCTTTTCTTGGTATTCAGTTAGTTAAAATGCTAGTTACAAATAACAGGGCTCAGAGCAGTGGCTCACGCCTGTAATCCCAGCACTTTAGGAGGCCGAGGCAGGTGGGTCGCTTGAGCCCAGGAGTTTGAGACCAGCCTGGGCAACATGGCAAAACCCCATCTCTACAATAAATACAAAAATTAGGCAGGTGTGGTGCCATGCACCTGTAGTCGCAGCTACTTGGGAGGCTGAGGTGGGAGAATCGCTTGAGCCCAGGAGGCAGAGGTTGCAGAAAGCCAAAACTGCAACTCTGCATTCCAGTCTGGGCAACACAGCAAGACCCAGTCTCAACAACTAAACAAAAAACAGAAGTCTAACCTTTCATAAGTATATCTAATCCCCAGACTCCCTTCTCAATTTACACTGAGGGCGGGGTGTGGTGTGCATGTGCATGCATGTGTGTGTGTGTTTAAAGATTGTGTGTGTGTGTTTAAAGATTGATATAAAATATTTGAAAGGTGAGATCTTAAAAATATTATTTTCCAATGTGGTACCTCTGATACTGAAATAATTGATGAATAAATCAAAATACTGATTATTGTTTTTGGAAAGCCAGTGATTTATGTTTTTACTGGAAATATATTTGTTTAATAATTCTAGTTATAAATTAGGGTAATGGATTTGGTGGGAGTGTCAGCTGAACTTCAGATAAACCGTTTATAGTTTGTCCTGTTCTTCATAATCTGTCTGATTCAACACACATCTAATTCAAAGCAAGCACAAATGTCTAAATGAGTGTCTAAATGATACCACTTATGCACTGTAATTTTTTTTGACACTTTAGGAATGCTGCATCAAAACTAAGAAAATTCCTGACCACCTGCTGTTAGATTTTCATGTGGAATAATAGACAAATCTTAGACTGGCAGGGTTTGGTTTTTTTTGTTTGTTTTGTTTTGTTTTGTTTTGATACGGAGTCTTGCTCTATCTCTGGAGTGCAATGACGCAGTCTCAGCTCCCTGCATCCTCTGCCGCCCGGGCTCAGGCGATTCTCCTGCCTCAACCTCCTGAGTAGCTGGGATTACAGGCACGTGCCACCATGCCCAGCTAATTTTTATATTTTTAGTAGAGACGGGGTTTCACCGTGTTGCCCCGGCTGGTCTGGGCACCTGACCTCAGGTGATCCACCCTCCTAGGCCTCCCAAAGACTTGGCAGTTTTAATACAGTAATAAAATGGGCTCTAGTTTTTGGAAGTTGACAGCAAGTGTCAGAGAACAGTTTTGCACACACTGGCTTGCAGGGACTATCAGGAGAGAAGAGGGAGATGTGGTGATGTCGTATTGTCCCAGTTGCCGGCAGGAGTGTGCCGAGGATGGTATATTCTTCTTCTCTTTCCCACTGCCATTTTTTTCCTCCTGGTAAATTACAAGGGAAAATAGAGAGGTAGCGCTGTCAAGGCACTCCTGAACACAATCTTTTTTTTTGGAGACGGAGTCTCACTGTGTCGCCCAGGCTGAAGTGCAGTGGCATGATCTCAGGTCACTGTAACCTTTCAGCTGCCAGGTTCAGGAGATTCTTCTGCCTCAGCCTCCTGAGTGGCTGGGATTACAGGCACGCACCACCATGCCCGGCTAGTTTTTGTACTTTTAGTAGAGACGGGGTTTCACCATGTGGGCCAGGCTGGTCTCGAACTCCTGACCTCAGGTGATTTGCCCACTTCAGCCTCCCAAAGTGCTGGGCTTACAGATGTCCACCAACACGCCTGGCTCTGAACGCAATTCTTAATCTGTGGGCCACACGGGCGATCCTTACATGAAATAGTTACTAGTGCCTAATGTTCGTGTCTTTTTTTTCTATTTGGATCAAAAACTGGCAGAACATACTTTCAAATGAAAGGTCCCAGCTTTCTTGTGGCCAATTCTATGGAATCCCAAGAAAACTGGAATGAAAGATTACTGCCTATTCTTAAAGAATTCTACATTTCTGAAATGTTTGCCATATCTTCTACGCCCCAATTCACATTCCCCACTCCCAATTAAAAACAGCAAGAGAGCAACTTTTATTACAGGTATGAAGGGTGTTGGGGACTTTATTTGGTCATAGAACTGGAGTGAGTGCCAATTATTAAAAGTAAAAAGGGTACGTCTTAAATGGCAGGTATTCTTGGTCTTTTAAAAGTGAAAGCAAAATGAATAAATGCTATTTTATACTTGAATCTGTACAAAGAGCAAAGAGAAGCGTGGACTGAAAAGATAGCTCAGATGAGTGACTATACTTTTTATTGTAATTTCCAAATCGTGTAGATTATTTTGTAGCTGATAGGCACTTAGTTTTGTGGATTTGGGAGAAGCAGGTAGTAAGCCCACGGTCAAGAGATGTGGGAAAGTAGAGAAAAGTTGTGGATGAAGGAGGAGATAAAAGGATTTTCCTTGTTGGATAAACTAGATTATTATCTTGGAAAGACAATGCCAAGAAAGTTGTTTTCTTGACTTGAAGAATCTGGGTCATAAGATCTGATAAGCTCTGATAAGATTGTATGTCTTTCATTGAGATAGGTTAATTCTGAGCAAGCTTTATATGGAATAGAGATTTCAGTAATATGGAGGATTACTCTCCAGCTATCACGAAACATATCCTCCTGCATGCATTGAACTAATGGATTATGTTTGTGTTTTTAAATTCTCATACCTCTCCTGCCCACACCCCTCAATAATTCTGGCAAATCTGCCTTGAAACCAAACCTGCCACAATTGGAAGGGCTGCTTCCTAAATTAGATGTGATAGACTTAAAGTACATTTTTTTCTAAACAAAAAGGAATGTAATAGTGATCCTTAATTCTCAGCCATGTATTTTGTCCTAAAATATAATTGTCCGAAGCTGAGACATCAATGAGATTCTTATTTCTTTTGAAAAAATAGTATCCTTTTATGATAATGGATAGTACTTGTTGTCCTATATAATTTTACTGAACAAGGAAAAGACATCACTTGATTTTAAGTGACTACCTTATTCAGAAGGAATTTTTGAATTAGGGATTTTAAACCTTTAGAAATTTAGCCTTGATTCATAAAGCCAAACGAGAGTAATATCATATCTAATATTATAGTACATTTTGCAAAGCAGGTTACTTGACGGTGAGATAATGTGGTAAGTTTTATATCAATATTAGATGTAAAAAGTGTAACAAGGCTGTTGAGGCTTACTGAAAGTTCTAGCTAATTATCAGTTCTCATTTTGAATACTGCACATTAACTTAGAGAAGAAAGACTAGAAAGTAGGGTTTTAGGAAGCAGCACATGGGTCTAACATGTCTTTAATGTGATTACATTCTCTATTTGATGGATCTGTAGCATTTCACTCTCTACACGTTGCTATTAAAAATAACAAAACAGTTTTGAGCATTTATTCTGTGCTAGCCTCAGGACTTTACATGAATAAATCCCCCTGTGGTTGTTACTGCTATTAATTCTGTTTTACAGGTCAAAGGCCCAAGGTACATAAAGGTTGAAGGACTTGTCCAGGGTCAGAGGCTCAAGTGTGGATCAGGGCTCCTAACTGCTGTGCAACTTAACTTGCCCCTGTTGAAAATCTAGGTGTTTTTTTTTTTTAATGGCTTCTAGAAAGAGACAGTTAAATTTCTGACTTGTTCAGGCTAATGATTGCTTCATCTTTTTTTTATATATATAATTTATTTTTTTTGAAACAGTGTCTCGCTCTGTTGCGCAGGCTGGAGGGTAGTGGTGTGATCACGGCTCACTGCAGCCTTGATTTCCTGGGCTCAGGTGATCTTCCTACTTCAGCCTCCTGGGTAGTTGGGACTACAGGCAAGTGTCACTACACCTGGCTAATTTTTGTGTATACATGTATTTTTTGTAGAGACAGAGTTTTGCCATGTTGCCCCTGCTGGTCTTGAACTCCTGGGCTCAAGCAATCCTCCTGCCCCAGGCCCCCAAAGTGCTGGGATTCCAGGTGTGAGCCACTGCACCTAGCTGCTTTATCTTTTTAAATGTGTTCTTTCTTAGGAAATTAGTTATTGTGTTATAGATTCTTACCTAAGGGGAACACGTATGATTATCATCAGCATTTTACAGCCCAGTTGGGTTCTTCTTGCCTGCTGCACAGAAAAAGCCAGTACCCTGAGACAGCAGAAGTTGCAGCAGAGAAAGAGTTTAATAATCGCAAGGCTGATTGAGGTGGACAAGATACCTTTCAAATCCACCTCCCAAAGAATTTGGAGACTAGGTTTTTAAAGATGGTTTGGTAAGCAGGGGCTAGGGAATGGGTACTGCTGATTGATTGGGCTGGGCATGAAATCATAGGAGTGTCGAAACTGTTTCTTGGTATGGATCACCAGTATAGGTGGCGTCAGTTGGTCCACTAGAATGCAGTCTGAAAAATATCTCAAACACCAGTCTTTTTTTTTTTTTTAATTAGATGGGATCTTGCTCTGTTATCTAAGCTGGAGTGCAGTGGCACGATCTTGGCTTGCTGCAGCCTCCACTTCTGAGACTCAAGTGATCCTCCCACCTCAGCCTCCAGAGTAGCTGGGACTACAGGTGCACCACACCCAGCTACTTTTTGTATTTTTAGTAGAGACAGGGTTTTGCCATATTGGCCAAGCTGGTCTCAAAGTCTTGACCTCAAGTGGTCCTCCTGCCTTCCAGAGTGCTGGGATTACAGGCATGAGCCACTGCACCTGGCCTTTTCTTTTTTTTAGACAGAGTCTCACTGTGTTGCCCACCAGTCTTAAGTTTCACAGTAGTGATGTTGCTTATAGAAGCAATTGGGAAAGTTACAAATCTTATTATGACCATTGGCTAAGTGACTCCTGAGCAGTAAACAATTATAAAAAGCAAGCTAGGAAACAGTAATAGGCTACTGTTTTAACTATGCTTAGATCTTATCAGAATAATTTTAACCTTACCACCTTTCATTAATTTTAGAAAGGCAGTTTCAGACCACCAACGAGAAGAAGGGTAGTTTTTGGGAGGGGACTATGATCATCCTTGCTTTAAAGTTAAGCTGTAAACTAAATTCCTCAGCTAAATTATAAACTAAATTCCTCCCATAGTTAGCTTAGCCTATGCACAGGAATGAACAAAGACAACTTGTGAGGTTAGAAACAAGATGGAATCAGTTATGTTCGATTGCTCTCACTTGTATAATTTTGCAAAGGTGGTTTCATGCACAACCAGAGATGTTGTATGAAATATGCTTCTCTTCATTCCTGATGTAGTGGAAGATGTGTTTTTTGTTTTTGTTTTTGTTTTTGGAGAGGGAGTCTCGCTCTGTTGCCCAGGCTGGGGTGCAGTGGCGCGATCTCGGCTCACTACAACCTCCGCCTTCCAGGTTCAAGCAGTTCTCTGCTTCAGCCTCCCGAGAAGCTGGGATTACAGGTGCTCGCCACCACACCCGGCTAATTTTTGTATTTTTAGTAGAGACGGGGTTTCACCATCTTGGCCAGGCTGGTCTTGAACTCCTGACCTCGTGATCCACCCGCCTCTGCCTCCCAAAGTGCTGGGATTACAGGCGTGAGCCACCGCTCCCGGCCGGAAGATGTTTTTAATTTTAAATTGTACTCCTCGTGTAGAAGATGTGTAATATAATGTAGTAGGTGTTTACTGGGTGTCCCTTGTGTGTTGGAGCCCTGTTGTCTGGTCCCAGGGATGTGATAAAGAGGAAACACCAGCTGTTGAAAGTGCTTGGTTCATTCTTGCAGAACTTCTAGGCTCCACCCACCCTTGGGTCACGGCAAAGTTTAGGTCATCACAGAGTGCGCAGCATGCTTGTGTAGGCTCCTTACCCTTAGCCTTTATCAAGGGTCCTGATGAAGAACAACTCTGCCTGTTCTCTAGAACCTCCTTAGAGGGACAGTCCAACGTTGTTCCTACAGCTGGCTCCATTTTATAAATAATTCACAGGTTTTTTCACTTAAGTGTCTCTTTTTCCAGAGAAACCAATGTGCTGCTTTATCCGATGAAAGCTGTTGGTTTTATTCTTTGTTTTGGCCATCAGGAAGATCAGGGCCAAATTGGTGTATAGTGTATACTAGAAATAACGATTTCATTGCTGTACTAGGCCTTCCTAACCCCTTTTTGTAATTTATCAAAACCCATTAGATCTGGTAAAATATCTGGACTCACATACAATATTGTATTATAATTTTAAGACGTTCTTGCGTCCTGAAACGTATTCTGGACCCTTGGGGTTAAGAGTCCTGCTTTTGATCTTTTTATATCTTTATTTCACTATTCTGTACATAGTTTTATTCCAAGTTTCCTTGACTGTATAGAAGTAGGTTATGTGTAAATGATAAATAACATTGTTTTTAGAGGTTTTGGGTACTGAGCAGTTGCCCTCCATGTATTTGACAGCGAGGCAATGGGAAATGTTTTTGTTCATCACAAGAGGAAATTTTTTGGCCCTCACGATGATGAAATTGGTAGGCTAATTATAAATGGCTGCAGAGGCTGGGTGTGGTGGCGAACGCCTGTAATCCCAACTCTTTGTGGGCTGAGGCGAGTGGATCACTTGAGCCCAGGAATTCAAGACCAACCTGAGCAACACATGGTGAAACTCTGTCTCTACCAAAAATGCAAAAATTAGCCAGTCTCATAACCCGGTCTGGAAATAATTAATTAATTAAAAATGGCTGTAGAGTTTTGGTACAATGATTTTCCAGGAAAAGCAACCTGTAGATTCTGTTGTAACTCATTTATTTATTTATTTATTTTGGTACAAATACTAGGGCCTAAAGATGGAAGTCTTATGCTCTAAACACAATTGTCAATAGATATTCAGTAAACTTTATGATGTTTTTACACCTCTTCTGTGTGGTTTTTGGTAAAATCTTGATGAAAGCTATAAAAAGGCTTTGGCAATTGTCTCTAGGGCTGCAGTTTTCATATCTGTTTCCTAAGTGAGGCATGAACCATTGGCCTCTGCCCATCAGGGTTGCTGTTCGCAGATGCTTCTTCATGCTGGATTTCTATTGGGAGTTCCTGACTTGGAGGCATTGGGCAAGCCTTTGCTCTTCAGCCTCCATATATAGAGGGTAGTATTTTCATTTGTAGGCTTCGCAGGATAGGATGCTTGA
Source organism: Pan troglodytes (assembly GCF_028858775.2). Classification (NCBI taxonomy): domain Eukaryota; kingdom Metazoa; phylum Chordata; class Mammalia; order Primates; family Hominidae; genus Pan; species Pan troglodytes. The sequence goes on from NC_072402.2 coordinate 136,591,629, forward strand.
TTGTACTTGACTTTGGAGATTTCTTGCTCTTTACTGTCCTCTTCAGATAGTAGAAGGGGAGGTTTAAGATGTGTCCCTTAAGAGTATTCCCAAAACAAGTATTGAGGATAAAGGTCAAATTCATGCTAAGGAGAAATGTTTTTGCAGTAGCTATGACTTTCACCTCTTTTTCCCCTTCCCTCTTTGTAAAAGACAATTTGTAGTACATTTTGTCTCTCTAAGGGAGACATGACTACCCCAAATTTTTAAACAGACCAGGAAGAATCTATTGTATATTTGAGTGGGAACCTGAGAATGCTGTGGCATATAGACAAAATTAATTAAAATAACTGATAAATCAGATGTAGCTTTAAATGGGATTTTCAAAATTAAAATGTAGGAGAATTATGTTAATAAGCTCTGCTTTTAACTCTATCAAGTATAGGAATGTGTTCCTTTGTGCAATTTAAAACCACCATCACCTATGCCCTCTAGTGCTTATGGGATGAGTTTGACAATAGAATTGTGTTCTCTGTTTCCTGCTTCTGCCCTGGTTACTGCTGATATTCCTGGTGTGAGAGTTCTCTTAGTCTCTCTGATCCCAGCTTCCCTGGCATTGGGAAAAGGGTGGCTTTGCCTATTCCTCCATGTGGTCCTGCTATGCTGCTGTGGTGCTGGAGAAACAATAAGTGCATCTGGGCAAACATGGCAGACTACTTGGCAGTCAGCTCCTGGAAGCCAGGGCAGTTTATGCCCTAGCACTGCCCAGGTGTAGAATCCTGTCCTGAGGATGTTTATCTGTAGCAAGCCAAGGACATTATAGTTGACCCTTGAGCAACATGGGTATGAATCGTTAAGGTCTACTTATATGTGGATTTCCTCCCACCTGTGATAACCCTGAGACAGTAAGACTGACTCCTTTTCTTTCTCTTCCTTCTCGGCCTACTCAATGTGAAGACAACAACAAGGATGAAGGCCTTTATGGTGATCAGTTCCACTTAATGATAAATGTATTTTCTCTTATGATTTTCTTTCTTTCTTTTTTTTTTTCTTTTTTTTTTAAGATGGAGTCTCACTCTGTCACCCAGACTGGAGTGCAGTGGCATGATCTCAGCTCACTGCAACCTCCGCCTCTGGGTTCAAGCAATCCTCCTGCCTCAGCCTCCTGAGTAGCTGGGATTACAGGCGCATACCAGGTTGCCTGGCTAATTTTTGTGTTTTTAGTAGAGATGGGGTTTCGCCTTATTGGCCAGACTGGTCTCAAACTCTTGACCGCAGGTGATCCACCCACCTCAGCCTCCCAAAGTACTGGGATTACAGGCGTGAGCCACCATGCCCCACCATGATTTTCTTAATAACATTTTCTTTTCTCCAGCTTATTTTTGTAAGAATACCATATATCATACATATAACATATAAAATACGTATTATTTTGACTGACGGTATTAAATATGTGTTATCTAATATGGACTGACCGTTTATGTTATCAGTAATGCTTCTTCTAGTCAGCAGTAGCTATTAATAAAAATTTTTAGGAAGTCAAAAGTTATATGCAGATTTTCGACTGTGTGGAGCAGGGGGTTGGCACCCCTAACCCCAGTGTTGTTCGAGGGTCAACTGTAGTTTAAAATCTTCCCTTCCTTTTCCCATCTGTACTCACTGAGTCGTCATCCGGGGTGGAGGAGGTCATGTAGGGATCTTCATGGTCCTAGTGTGTAAGCACCTGTGGACCTCCCTCCTAGGAGTGGCATGCAAGGTGCTGCTGGGATGGACATCAACCAACCCCCAAGGTAGAGGCCAAGTCGCTGTTGGCTAGATACAGGCAATTGGTACCTTTCCGAAGCTCTCTGTGGTGTTAGTTCACTGTAATGGAGGATTCAGAGAGGGGCAGCCAACTCCATGCCCTGTGAGCCTGGGACAGTTGTTTGTCCACTTGCTCAGGCTCTTGACAGAGCAGCTTCTTACTGCATGACAGCTTTTTAGGCACTCTTCCTTCTCACCACTTTACCTTTACTTTCTTCTTATCCTAGTTTTACCTCTCTCTGAATGAAGACAGGTAATGATTAGCTGCCCCTTTTTTCAGTGGACACATTTGACATTGTAGAGGAACATGGAATAAAACAACTGTTCATTTAAGATTTCTATGTCTGTCACAAATGGCTTTTCAAGTTTCACATGTCAAAATTGATAGGTTATCAAGGAAAAGTAAAAAGAAGGCATTCGCTTTTTACAGTATACACAATTTTAATAACAAAACTTTCCTGTACACTGCTCTTTATGTTACCCTCCCCCCTCCCAAAACACCCTGCATAATAGTATTTTCTTCCCACCCTCAACCCATCTGCCCACCTCCCACCCAAAAAGAAAAATGGCTCTTGAAGGTGATTGAACACAATGTATTTGGACTGTACTTTGAGTTTCCAGTCTCAGTGTTGATAGGAAGGTTCACCAAACATTCCATATATCAGACTTAAAAAAAAACAAAAACAAAAAACCGCTAAGGACAAAAATGTTAGTTGAAAGAGTTGCAGAGGTTTCCAAATGTTTGCAATAGCAGAATGAAAGCTTAAACAGTCATTTTCTATTTGTTTTTGGCCTTATTCAAGTACTATGAGTTTGCCCCAGGTTAGATAGAGAAATATTTAATTATCTATAGATGGCCTTACTGTCTCTCTCTCTCTCTCTTTTTTTTTTTTTTCCTGGCTCAAGGGCTTTAGTCAATAAGATATGAAAAGTATGTCCCCAAACAGACTTTTCAGATAGGTCTGTCGCTGTATTCCTGTATTAGGAAAACGATCATGTAAGTCAGCTGTTAAAAATATTCTTTAACAAATTTTATATTGATATCCACACTTCAGAAAAAGAACAGGACATTTATAGCTTTTTCCCCTGATAGCTGTGTGTAGGAAGTGTGCCTTAAGAAAATGAAATGCCTGTTTTGAATTTTAGAATTCAAACCTAGTGCTACATAGGGCTCATTTTTATTGGAAAGATGGAGTCTAGCTCTTGGTGACTAGCATTAGAATAAGCAGATGGATTTTAATAATTAGTGGCGTTGGGAAGTTCAGTCAATTCCATTTATTGAATTGGTACAGAAATTAACTTAGGCACATTAAGAAATTACATGTGTTAGTACAGATTTTTGGCTTAAAAAATTAGTATCTTTGCTTTTTGATGCTGGCAGTGGGTATTCTCAGAGTTGTGTGTGGATTTACAAGTTTATCAGCCCACTCTTTTCAGAAAGGTGATTGAAATCCCTGTCATGCTACAGAAATGAATATAAACGATTTCAAACTAGTTCTTGGTTTCTAGATGGGTATGGTATCATAGTCTTCTTTAGCTTTCCTTTTTCCAGAGAGATTAATTATTTTTCTGGTTCTTAATGGTCATTTTCCTCTAATCTTAAAAATAGAAAAAAAATGGAGTGGGTAGTGGTGGTGAAGAGGATAAAACCCCATCAAAAAACAAAAGCTCTGACACTGTGTAACCAAGATCCGCAGCGTTGCCGTGATGCTGTTCCGTTCTAGCCAGTTGGTAAAGAAAGCACAGATGACTAACAGTCTAATCTTCAAACCTGTGCTGATTCTGAAACACAAATGGACAAAAATGAAAGGAAATCTTGCCTTCTACAGGCAATTAAAAAGGGAGGTTTTTGCTTTTAAATGAGAAAGGAAAATACCTTTTTGGTACTACTGTCATTCACTTTTCTTAAAGGACATTACCCAGAAAAATGGAAGGCAAAAAATTTTGATTTTTTTCAACTGGAAAGTATGCCTCGCTAGCCTTGGCTATGCTGTTCCTCTGAATTAGTAAATGGCTTGCTTTTCCAATTTGCTTTTGTCCATACACTAAGGATTTTGCCTGTTATGGTCCTTTAAGGATTAAGGTGGTGGAGATTCCCAGCCAAAGAAGGGGATTTCTTACCCATCCCACAGTTTAAATCTTAATTTTGTTTGTGGTTTGAAATGATGGAAAATACTCCTCTGCTGTCCTTCAGGGCTGATGGAATCTTGTGTGCTCAGGACACAGTTGTGTTGTGACCAAGCTGTCTGTCACCTGACAAATGGCAATGGTCGTCCTGATAAATGGGTTGGTAAATTTTAGCTCGTGGTGCTCTTATTTGTAATAGGGGCTTCTAATTCAGCCTGTCTGTGGGGAAGTAGGGCGCTGTGCTCTATGCTGTTAAATCAGCTTCTGTCTCTGCCCAGACAAGCCCAGGGTCTGGTTTAACAAGAGATAAAATACTCACCGCTCGAGATCAACTGAATTGAACTGGGCTGAGACTTTGACAAACTAATCTGCCCACCTTAAAAAAGAGCACATTTTTACTGTAATTTGTGATCTTGTCTGCTTTTTACCGAGAGATGTTAGGTGAAGGGTACTAAGGTACCCATCTCTTAGTATTAAAGAAGAAAAATTGTGATTAAATCTTACTGGCTAAACTATAGCCTTAACATGTTTTCAGTTCGATCCTGGGAAGAAAAAATATGCCCTGAATGAAGGATATCATGTTGATGTTGATGTTGGGGAAAAGATAACTTTAAAAATGGTAGTGGCTTTCTCTAAGGTTTTATGTCTTTTTCCTACATACAGTAAATGGCAGTTGTAAAAAATGCTCATTTTCTAAAATCAAGTTAGTGCTATAATTTTACAGTTTTTTCAATATATGGAACAATGTTTATGGAAAAATTCTGTGTGAATGAGTAGCTTGCATCTAAATTCCAAATATTTAATAGGTTTTCTTTAGAAATCATAATACAAGAAACTGAATACCTGTGGTTCTTTTCTGCATGAAAAATGTGGCATCCTTATCATTTGTTAACTATGGCATGTTTATATTTACATTGGAGGATCTACCCCTCTTCCCTTTTCAGCAGCAGGTCCTTTCCCTGTTTGGTGCAGATTGTGTATAATCATTGTTGGCTGCCTTGTAACTCCAGCTAACCTGAGAGTCAGATTTCAAAATCTGCCTTTCCTTTTAATCCCTCACCTCCGTGCTGCGTTCAAGTTACCACTGTGTGGCTGCATAGGCATGTCGAGTTGTTCTGCCATAAGATTCATCTCAGTGGTGCTGTTTTCTTCACCTATCACTGAACTACACTTACAGCGTGAATGCGTATCTTTATTGAAAGATCGAAATGTATTATATAATAGTTAGAAAGTGTTTTTTTTCATGGTTCCTTTGTAATACAATAAGAATCAGTGTTAAGCCTGTTGCTAGCCAATTATTTTTAACTTGGCTCTTTGAGGTTTGAAGATCAGGAAAAAGCAGAAGAAAGAGGTTTAAACCCCTTTGTCAAGGCATCTTTGATCATGATAGTTGAGAGAGAGAGAGAGCGCGAGTGTGTGTGTGTGTGTGTGTGTGTGTGTGTGTGTGTGTGTGCTTTTAAATTGGAGGGAGCATGTCAGGATTGTTAAATTGACTCAGTTTGTCTTGTTTATCTCCAAAATATCTTCTAAATCTTTTTTCACATATTAATGTAAACATAGGATTTAGTACATTAATTAGTACAATGACAGTTTAATGCTAGTTTAAAACAATTGTCTAAATGCCACAAAAATCATGTCCATTATAAGTCAAACGAGAAATGTATAAGAAGTCGGTGTAATTATTTAGGATTGGTTTCATTGTAATGAGACCTTTTCACAGTCACTTGGATTCATTGTGTAAATATATTAAAGAGTCACTCAGCTTATTAGAATTACATTTAAAGGGTTCTGAATTCATGATATGGACTTTGATAATATCTACTAACCCAGGCAGAAACTCTGGAAGAAGAATGTTTAATATTTACCAGTCTTCAGCATACATGAAATTCTACTTCCCACCCTGGCAAGAAATTGAAGATTTGAGTAAATACCAAATTATCATACAAGAGAACTTTACTAAGTCTCCTTTTAAGCAGCAAGATAGTTGTGGTACATGGGATGGAGAGCAGTGATCAAACAGGTATTGATCTGTATCTGTTTCTGCCCAATAGCTTCTTTCTAAATTGTTTTCAGTAGAAAAAAATAGTATATGGAGACCTTAGTGTAAAGGTTTACACACGATTGTATATAATTACATACATTTCTTATTTTGAAGTAAGCATTTTAGACTTTCCAACAGGAGTGCAAATTAATGTGAGCATTGATTCATTTAACACTTAAAATATGGTTTCATTTAAAAAATTAAAAATACTTCAACACTTCAAAAACTAAGTCTCCACTTAGTTTGGAAAATTAGGCTTAATGTCACCATTGGTAAAAATTAGATATGTATTTAGCCTCTACTATGTAAAATAGGTTACTTATCTGATGTGATTTTTGATGACGGGTAGATATTATACTTCACATTCTTTGTATGGCAGCTGCTGACACTTGCACTGTCCATAACCATTAATGATGATGAAGGGTCCTTCATGGGTGGGTTCATATTCATTATACGGTCCTTGGTCTGACATGTTTGACATATGGAGTCGTGTTTGGGATCGGAGCTGCCTGTGGTTCTGAACCATTGAGCACTGCCTAATTCTTCTTAAAGTGGGAGGGCAGCACTTCCTGGAGATGAACACTATAAAAATAATAAAAAAGAAAGAAAACAATAAAGCCATTGTTCCCGTAATTACCCGCTGAGTGAAGATGGCATTGTCTGGTTCAGGAAAGTGTTCCTCGGTAGTAACTGCTATGCCTGCAGTAGTTGGGATTTCTTTGTCTCCCACATGGTAACTTGATGAGCTTATTCTTTTTGTATATTCAGTGGTTGGATCTCTATAAGTTGTAGCCATGACAGTGACAGTGGTTGACAAATTCCAGCAGAGCTGAAATCCATGGACTGCATCTAGAATATCCTCTCCTTGGGTGTGGTCAGGACTGTGGCATAGGATGGAGTGTTCCCACCGACCTTGGAAACTGCCCAGCCAGGAGGCCAGAGCACATATTCGGGCGCTGCATTCCCACAGATTGCCAGAGAGACCAACGGTTGTGAGGGATCTCAGGGAGTTTAAGATCTTGGAATCAAGGCTGTTTAACTTGTTGTTATCCATGAGGAGTATTTTAAGATTGGGCATCGTTTCAAACACTGTCAAGTCGATGGCTTTGATTTCATTTCCAGTCAGGTCTAGCTTTTCTAAAGTGCCCCAGGTCCACTCCATCCCACATGTCAAGTTGCTGATTTTGTTCCATTGTAAGAAGAGCGTGTGCAGACTGCTTAGCCGTAGGAAATGAGCAAAATTAATCTTCGTCAGCTGGTTGTGCTCTAGGTGAAGCTCTCTCAGTTTAATTAATCCTGCAAATCCATTGCGAGCCAAACTTCGCAAACGATTTGTGCTCAAATCCAGAAACTCCAGACTACGACAGTCCCAGAACAGGCGTACTGGGATAGTCCGCAGGGAGTTGGAACGTAAATGCAAGGTCTGCAGCTTCCGAAGGCCATAGAAGAGCTCTGGGTGCAGAGATGACAGCTGATTAAAAGACAGGTCCAAATTTTGCAGGTTAATCAGTTGGGTAAAAGTTGTGTTTGGCAAGTAAAATATTTTGTTGGAACTTAAGATTAATTCCTTAAGTTTATATAGTCCTTGAAAAGCATCTTCTTTTACTGTTGAAATTTGATTGTGATCTAAGTGGAGCCAAGTAAGTTGACTGAAGCTGGCAAATTGATCTCTTTCGAGCTCTGTGATGTGGTTGTGCCTCAGGGACAGGCCCAGAGAGCCCTTGTCTGTGGCGTTTGGCACTGAGTGGAAGCCCTGAGAGTCGCAGTAGAAGAGCAGCTTCTCGCAGCGGCATTTGGGTGGACACGCCATACCCAGGGCAGGCAGCATTTTTAAAACCATACTCATTGCATATATTGCTGCCAGCATAGGGGCCCCTAATGGCCACTTGAAATGTAAGCCTGCAGAATATAATTTAAGGAAAACAAGAAGATAGGATATTTTTCAGCAGAACATATGGGCTATTTAAAAAAAACAACCACCACCAACATTATAGCAAAAGATTTCACTGCATATAACTTATTTTTCATTTACTGCAGAAAAATTAACCTTATTGGTATGACTGGACCAAAACTTAAGCCATTTAAAAAGAAGATAAAACATGTCTCTGTCATCATCGATATATGCTTTTACCTAAACCTCAAAATCCAAAATATGACGGTGATTTCCCTCATAAAATGTGAATTCGGTAGCTTATTTTAAAAGCGTGATTCCTTGTTGAATGTACAAGACATATAAATGCACAGACTTACCCATTCTTCTGAGCACATTGGAGGCTGCATTCAGTCGCGGTTGTTAGACTCAACGCAGTGAGTCTGTAAAAGGCTCTAACATGTAGGAGCCTTTGACCAGTTTCCTGTTTTCTGTGTCCCAGGCTTTCCAAGTAAAATTGAATCCACCAGGACGAGTTGTTTTTTCCTTAGGATATCCCTCTGGAAAGCATTGGTTTCATTTTCTGTGATTGCTCTGATCCCTAAATCAGTTTTGAATATAAGTTATTAAATTTCTCCACCTCTAACTGCTCAGCTGGTTAATCAAAGCTTCAGTCTCCTTTCCGCAGCCGTTAGTTCTCTTGGTCTTAACTTGTTGATGGCAGATGGGTGGCTTGTTGCAGAGAAGAGCTCCTGGAGCAGCATGAGTGCATTTACTGAAAAGCTTTTCCGAGAAACGGCACAAGAATGGATTTGCTTATGTGCTGCGACCACACAGAACTGTATATAGGCTGACGTCACCGGATGACGTGTCTTTTGTTTGGGTGTTCCAGAAGCTTTACTGTTATAAAGCACCATGCTTTGTAACAGCATCGGGGTCGTTGCAGGACCCCCTGATTACAATAAAGCGAGAAAGAAGAACTCCTGACTTAAAAACATGGTATTCCTTCAGTGTAGGAAGCAGCAGTGAGGTTGTAATAAAGGCTGCATTCAAGAAGACCCATCTGAACAGTGAGTTGGGTTAGCAGAGTGATGATTTTTAATGCTTGTGAGAGCCAGTGTTAGACTGCCGATTCTGCATAGAGAGATCATCTAAATGGGCAGAAGCCTGCACAATTTATGAAGTGCTGATTTAATACCAGCCTATGCAAGGTAGTGTCGCTGCACTGGTAGTTTGGAAAGCTATTCAGTTGCCTTGTTGTCATGCTTGGTTAAAATCAAAGTATGACTATGATTTGCTTTAGATGTGTTGATAAACTAGCTAAGTGGGCTTGGCTTGTTTGTCATCAAGAGCTTAACATTATAAACGAAGAATAAAGGGGGAGGGGAAGCTTGCAAAACAAAGCATGTGGTTATTTTTTTCTTTGAGAATTTCAGGGGAACTCTAAAAAGATTTCTCTTTCTTTCTCCTATTTTATAACAATGTTTTGTCGCCATACTGATTGAAAAATAATGCTGAGTTGATCTTTAAATGCCCTCCTGGGAGGACAAGGCAGGTTGATACAGTCATTTTAATGCACATGCCCTAACAGCAAAGCAGAGATGATTTAGGACAAGTGATACCGTGTAGCTGGATTCTGACATGGCCCCTTTTATTTTACCTCAGAATCTCACCTGCTCCGTAACTAAAAGCCTCCGCTGGTACTGAGGTTGGTGGTTGTGACACTGAAATAATAGAGCATTTGCACCCTAGTTCCCAGCCACCCAGTGGCTGACTTAACTGAGCCTACTGCTGTTGTTAGAACCTGTCTTGTGAATACAAAAGGTCACTCATGCTTTGGACTGGGATTTTTGTTTTGACTTGATTTTGCTTGCCCTAACTCCAGTTTCTCCCTGTTGAATGGTGTCTTCACTTTTTAGACCTCAGTTGTGGATGTATAGCTCCATGTTTAGTGTTATATAAATGCAAAAGATGTTTCTAGATGTTATATTTTCAGGCCTGACAAAGGTAAGCCCTTTTCTACATCTTGCCTTATTGATTTGACCCAACATACCTATTTCTCCCATATCATTGGCACTTATCCTTTGTGGGTCTTGTCTCAGACCTAAGGACAGACATCTTTAAAACTACTGATGGTGTCTGTGAAACAAGAACATCGTTGGCCTTTTTGGTTCTGAGGGATTCATCCCACTGGGCAGATCTAAGAAGTAATTGTCTTGGGTAAAATTTTTCTGTTGTAGTGTTGTGCTGGAGTGAGAGCTGTGAGACTCCAAGGTCCCTTCCTTAGGGCTCTGTGTAAAGGTGCTATGAAAACTGCAGCAGTGCAGGTGTGTGGTTTGAGTCCTCCTAGAAGTGATCCCAAGGTAGAATTAGAAGTACAAGAGGCAAAAATGCCTACGAAGTACAAAGGGAGACAGAAGGCAGCAGGAATGCTCTGAGAGTCTTCGTACCACAGGGCAGGTCTGACACCTGTGAAGGGACAGAGGAAGCAAAGAAGATGAGATCGGCATTGTGGTTCTTAGACAAATTTTGTAGGCTGAATGGAAATTCCCAAGCCAAAGTTGCCAGTGAACAGACTCTTGAGTCCTTAGCAATGAGCCTGCACTAGTACGTCCTCTTTGTTCCTTCTTGCTGGTTAAAGAAGGGAGGGAAACAAGTCCTGGTTTAGACCCGGGGAATGCTACTCCCCCTCTGACCTTAATCCTTCCTATAGTCTCTCTCAATAGGCTAGAACTTCTTAACCTGGTTCCATAAACTGTCTTGTGAAATTTTTTTGCTTGTTCATTTTTCTGTGGATAAGGTTGAGTCCGATTCCTACAGGGTCTCTCACCCTAGGTTTCAGAGCTGCTGTTCTACAGGAACTTGCCCCCAAAAGTTCTAAGGACAGTAGTCTCATAGGAGTGGTCTCTTAAATTTCTTAAATGAAAATAAGCCCTTGGGATGTTGTAAATGCCCTTATTGAAGTCAGCTACCTTCTGATGAAAAAAATCCTTTGCCACGCAGGAGAAGCTGGATTAAACTCTTCTCTCAAGTAACTACTTTAGTTCCTTGGGGAGAAAAGCATTTTAGTCAGTTGGATTAGAGCCACCACGATTAGGAATGAGTTGTGTGTTAACATGCAGAAGGAAAAGCATCTCCGTGCCCTTAAACTCTTGGTTTTTAGTCTGCTTGGCCTACCTCTTAAATACTAATAAATGGAGACTACTTAAATTATATTATCTCAGTACTATTATAACAGATTTGTGGGCAAGGAAAATTGCCCAGAGAAGCATCAGTGCAATCAAGAGTAATTATTTTTTGAAGGCCTCTGAGGAAGTGGGCACTAATGCTTGCAGTATCATGGTGCCCAGAGAGCACAGCCACTTCCAGGTCACCAGCCATCTTTCTCACCTGCCCACTCTTTGGGTTCAAGAGGTTCAGGCTGTGGAACCAAAGAAGACATGGAGTTTGCCTTAAAATTGGTAGAGTGCAGAGTTCCCATTGATGGAATTTTGTATCATTTTTTGGTCTTTATCTTTCTTTAGCTAAAAGGGCTACATATCTATTTTTCTAAACTTTCTCTTGGTTTCGCTGTAGAGCAGCTTTTTTCCACAAACATACGCCGTTGACTTAAAGTGGCAATACTACTTCTGGAAGGTACTGTCCATATGATCTGTTTCAATTTTCATTGCTTTAGATGTTCATGATAAGGCAAAGGAGAAGTAAAATCTAACCTGTCTCCTCTCTGTAAATGGTTTTAAGCAAATTAACTGAGTCAAGTGGCAGGGCTTAGATGGCTGTAGTTGTCTGCATTCCTCCACATGAGAGTTTGCTTTTCATATGTATTGCTGATTAGGGAGAGTTATTCCCCTACTTGGAGAAGCAAATGTACAGATATATTCATGAAATTTCCTGTTCTTCTGTGGGAGGGAGGGTAGAGAGGGAGCTTTATATTTGCTTTATGCTAAAAAGGCAAATGTTTCTTTCATCATACCCAGCTCCAAAAATTGTGTATGCCCTGGCACCAAAGTGTTGCCCAGAGGTGTTTTGGAGGAGCATGTTAAAATAAACCTTGTTGCTGGCAGTCTCAATCCCTGCTTTTAAAAAAATGATAGCTGGCCAGGCACAGTGGTAGCCTGTAATCCCAGCACTTTAGGAGGCCGAAGTGGGTGGAGCATGAGGTCAGGAGTTCAAGACCAGCCTGGCCAAGGTGGTGAAATCCCGTCTCTACCGAACATACAAAAATCAGCTGGGCACGGTGACAGGAGCCTGTAATCCTAGCTACTCAGGAAGCGGAGGCAGGAGAATCGCTTGAACCAGGTGGCAGCCTGGGTGACAGAGTGAGACTCCGTCTTTAAAAAAAAAAAAAAAAAAAAAAAAAGCCATTTTTAGGGTGGAGGTCCTAGATGTTGTGTGTCTTATGTCCTCTGCTAAGAACCTTTTAAGGTGTTAACTGGCAACCACATACTTAGGTTTATGTCGTAGCCAGACTTGTATTAGAGTAAGTGGGTTTTACTAGCTTGTCTTTTTTTGAAAGAGAAGGGAATCTTTCAATAGTAGAGTGTCTACATTAGACTACCAGAATCTCCATTTCTGCCTGGATCCTTGTCTCCATCCCTTCCTTCTGTTGATTTTATTTTGTTGTTGTGTTTTTTTTGTTTTTTTTTTTTTAAAGACAGTGTCTTCGCTCTTTCACCCAGGCTGGAGTGCAGAGGCACGATCATAGCTCACTGTAACCTTGAACTCCTGGTTCAAGTGATCCTCCAGAGTAGCTAGGACTACAAGCACATGCCACCATACCCAGCTAATTAAAAAAATTTTTTTCGTGGAGACAGGGTCTCACTATGTTGCCTAGGCTGGTCTCGAACTCTTGGCTTCAAGAGATCCTCTCACCTTGGCCTCCCAAAGTTTCTGGGATTACAGGTGTCAACCACCATGCCAGCTGATTTTGATTTTTAAAGTCCTTTTGTTATCTTGTTAGTAAACACAACTGAGAAAGCAGTAGAAGGGGATTCTGATTACACTAACAATGGTAAGCAGTGTTTCTTTGGATGCACCTTACACATTTTGGGACATATCCTTCTAGTTTTGGATACATGTGCACTCCGGCAGTTGTTGCTGTTGGGGAAGTTTCAGGATCAGAATCATGTGACGACCTGCTTCCCTTGTATTTTGTGCCCAGGGCTAGATAGTTCAGCAGGAAATCTTGGAGCAATGCGTCTAAGTTGGGCATTAGGTTATGGAAGATCTTCCATAGAAGTTTGGACAGATGAACGTTTATACTATTAAGATGTTTTATTTCTCCTATTATAGACATCAAAACAAAAATAACAGAATCTATCTTGAAGTTTTTGTGTTTGTTCGTTTGTTTTTGAGACAAGGTCTCACTGTGTTGCCCAGGTTGGAGTGCAGTGGCGTAACCTCCCAGGCTCCATTGATCTCCCTCCTTAGCCTCCCAGATAGCTGGGACTAGAGGTGCGTACCACCATGCCTGGCTAATTTTTTGTGGAGACGGGGTTTCATCATGTTGCGCTAGGCTGGTCTTGAACTCCTGGGCTCAAGCCATCCTCCCACCTCAGCCTCCCTAATCGTTGGGATTACAGGCATGAGCCACCATGCCCAGACCATCTTGAAGTTTTGATTAAAGCACAGGCTGAAATGTTTATGGCAACCTCCCCGCCACCCCTTTTAAAACTCTTCTTCTGCTAGTGGCTTCATTGTGTTCATGTTTCCCCTTTCCTCTCTGTGTAGCATGCTTCATCTTTTATTCTGAAATACATAGCCAAGTTTGGGGTTGTCCTTCCTTTCTCCTCTCTACATTTCTGAGTAGCTTTTGATGTAGATGTTATTTCCTCTTACCTACATAAATGGCCCAAGGGGCTATACAAAGAAAGCTGTTTGCACAGGATAGAATTAAGAGGTAAGATACCCATTCATACTTACTTGAAGAATCATTCAATTTTAGTGGACTCTCTGACCCAGTTGTCTAAATTTAAGGGGTTAGTTTGCATGTTTGTTGGCTATATGCTAGCACTTAAGGTGGATGAAGCTTGGAAACCATCATCTGAGAACCCTCTTAATAGGTTCTGAGCTGGAGGGGCAGTGACAAGTGATATGGCAAGGAAAAAAAAAGACACATTGAATATGTGATGTTGTTAATGCAAAGAAAATTCATAAAAATTTGGCCCAAAGAGAACAAGATCATTTCTTACTCTGTATGGTTTATAGCAGCATGTCAGCATTCCGTCTGCAGTTGAGATGTTGATTCCTCCTTGTATTGCACATTGCTGAAAGGGGCTTCCTGAGGCTGGAGAGAGCAGTGAGGTAAGACTGTCCTCCTTGAGAGCTTGTCTTGATGCTTGTTGCGTTTGTCTGTGTATGTCTGCAGTGTCTGTTCTGCTCTTTGTAATTTAAGAAGAGGGCATTCTTTGAAAAGAATTTGGGAATACAGGACTATATAATCATTGTATTCCAAGATTGATCTACTGTTGAGCTTTGCATAAAGCACTCCCAGCAACTCTTGTTACATGTTCAGCTTAGGCAGAGTCCACCAGCCATTTGTGGGCCAGGTAGAACAACCAAGGTCAAATTGCTTCTCCTGTTATTCATTAAATGCATGTTGTACGACACTGTGTTGCCCAGCCCACAGCAAGCCTTTTAGCCCTACTCATGAAGACATGTATTGACTCCCTAAAAGCTGCTAGTTTCCCTTAGTTTTCAAACATTTTTCTTGATAATTCTCTTTAAAGTTCTCTTTCCTCTCAGAAACCTTCTTGGTTGTGAGCAACAGCTTGGTTATCACTTCCTTTCTCAAGATCTTCATCTCTTGCTTTATTGAAGGTCCCTACTGTATGGATGACAGCCCCAGTTCTCTTTTTTATTGTCTTGGGTAGAAGAAGCTTCAATGCTGATTCTTACTTGGTCTTGTAAAATGCCATAATTCATTGTTTGTTGTTGTTGTTGTTGAATTTTCTAATGGCTGAGGAGGTATTTTATCTAACTAGATCTTCCTGTTAAACTAATCAGACCTCCTGTTTGTTACCTTTTTAAACAGTCCTTAAATGTTAAGGGTTAAAACACTGTATTTCACCCTCCTCTACCCACCTCAGGCTTACTCTAGATTAAAATGAGGATAGAAAGCAGAGGTTTATTTGAAGTCTTATATTCTAACTAGTGACAAGGAAGCAGAGACTGATGACTTGCCACACAGATTACACATGAAGTCCTATATCTTTTAAATGTGTCTCTAATTGGTTATTGGTTTCTCATTTCATTCATGTCCAATGGGAGACAGACAAGTCAACAGGTAATTATCCTAAGGTATGATTTGAGAAGGTCTTTGAGAGGAAACATGAGATGGTGTGGTAGCATTCTGTGGGGACACTGAACTTGAACTTAGGGCTGAGGTTGGCTAGCGGAAGCTTCCACAAGGAAGTAGTTTCTCATCTGAACGATGGGTAGGAGTTGGAAGGAGGGGAGAAGAGTATTTTATGTAGGTGAGAGAGAGCACGGCATGTCTGAAGAACAAAAATGTATGTGGGTGGGTCAGCATGGAAGATGGCAGAGTGACCATAGGTTCATTAAAGCAGTAGGAATGACCAGGTTCCATAGGGAGAATGTGTAGAAGAAGGAGAAAAGAAAGCCTTTGTTTAGCGGAAGAGGTTATGTGGATCTTTCAATGTAGGGCACTTTTTATCTAAGAAGTATGGTGAGATGATATTTGTTTCGTGCAGTCAGGTTGAGTAGCTTTTTTGTAGGTTCACCTGGAAACCTTTGCCTTTTCATTTAGGGACTAAAACGTGCCTTGAGATGCCACCAGCAATGCCAGGAACATATTTCATCCCTTCCAAACTGACAAGGGTTGGAGTAAAAAGTTTCCTCACTACTTCCAGTAATAGTTATACGCTACAGGGTTGCTTTTCCTAAGGTTATGTTTGAGTAACTTAATTTTTGTTCAGTTAATGCTAGAAATAAAAAATCATAACTTTAATCTCAAAAGAAGTAGAATCTTGTTTTTGTTTGTTTGTTTGTTTTTTGAGACGGAGTCTCGCTTTGTCACCCAGGCTGGAGTGCAATGGCATAATCTCGGCTCACTGCAACCTCTGCCTCCCGGGTTCAAGGGATTCTCCTGTCTCAGCCTCCCGAGTAGCTGGGATTACAGGCACATGCCACCACGCCTGGCTAATTTTTGTAATTTTGTAATTTTAGTAGAGACAGGATTTCACCATATTGGTCAGGCTGAAACCAAAGGTTTCAGCTTTGAGGCTAAAGGTCTCAACTCCTGATCTCAGGCTGTCCACCCGCCTCAGCCTCCCAAAGTGCTAGGATTACAGGCATGAGCCACCGCGCCTGGCAGAATCTTGTTTTAAAATGAGCAAGCTTTATACTTTCCTCAAGCTCAGTGTTAAGGTTGTGAGTGTGTCTATGTGTACTCATCTCTATTACATTTTAAATGATTGGTACCCTAAACTTGCTATTTGGACTGTATTTTTCTAAAATGATACTGTGATTTTAAAATGGTCTGTCTAGTATAACTTAAAGGGCTTAGTAAATAACTGCTCCTAAACTGCTCCCCTTCTGATTAATGAGGCATAAACCTCTATTTCCTGCAATAACAAGAAAGACAAATTGATTTTTTGGGTAGTTTGACAAAGACAGAATTAACAGATTCATGGTGTGGGTTGCATTGCATCTTAAAGTGAATTTTGGTGTGTGACTGTAATTCTTTCAAAAGTCAAATTCAAGGATTTGGTTTTACATAACTTGAACAGTAAATCTTTTTACTCAAATTGAGAAGATTCCTGGGCATTTCAGGTTGTAGGGGATTGGGCTTTCATGAAGTCTACATGCTCAACCTTTGGGTTTCAGATTCTAAGTGTTTTCTAGAACAAATGATCTATTAGAAACACCAGAAAAATGTGGCTAGGAACAATGGCAAACTTTACAGGGTTTATTTAGAGAAATTTTCTTGACGTGAGTGCTTGAGTATCTTAAGGAATATGCTGAGACTTTCCTGATTAAAGCATTAATTATGAAGTCAGTTTGATTGTGATTCAGTTTTAGCTATCTTTGTCTTAGATCCTGGTATTTTGAGCTTTAAGATTGCCAGTAAATAATTGCACGTCTCAAGCTGACTAGTGTCAACAAGAAAGAGTCAAACTCTGTAGAATGTTTGAAGAAATAAATATTCTAGGGCCCAATATGAGTGGCCAAGGCCCAAGGCACAGTCTCAAGAACATATTGCCAAGGTGGTTGGGTCATACCTTGATTTTATACATTTTAGGGGGACAGAATTTATAGGTAGACATCAATCAACACATGTAAGGTGTACATTGGTTTGGTCCTGAAAGCCTGGACAGTTTGAAAGGGTTGGTGGGGGGCTTCCAGGTCATAGGTGGATTCAAAGATTTCCTGATGGCAGTTAGTTGAAAGGATTAAGCTCTCCCTGAAGAGCTAAAGTCAGCAGAAAGAAATGTTTGTAGTTAAGATAAATGGAGGCGGGAAGCCAAGGTTCTTGTTATGTAGATGAAGCCTCCAGGTAGTAGGCTTCAGATATTAGATGGCAAATCAGATCCTAAAAGGTGCCAGATTCTTAGTTAAATTTCTCCTAAATCAGGAAAAAACCTAGAAAGGGAAGGAGATTCTCTACAGAATGTAGATTTTCCCCAAAAGTGACCAATTTGCAGGGCCATTTCAAAATATTAATATTTCAGATAAATACATTTTGGGGTAAAATAGTTGGATTTCTTTCAGGGCCTGCTATCTGTCATGTGATGTTATACTAGAGTCCATTTGGAATTTGGTATCTTATTGCTACAAATAATCTGCTTTGTCAGTCTTAGGTCTGTTTTAATGTTAGTGCTGGACAGTTGTGCCTGAATTCCAAAGGGGGAGAGTATAATGAGGCACATCCAACTCCCTCCTTCCCATGATGGCCTTAAACTAGTTTTTCAAGTTTACTTTGGAATGCCCTGGCTGAGAAGGGGGTCCATTCAGTTGGTTGGTTGACATTCATGACCCTGAATAAATCAGTTTATTCCTGCAGGTAGAAATCTTCCTATTTGAATGAGTTTTTGTTGAGACCTCTCCTCCCCATCAGTATTAATGGAATATTTAATTTGATTGGCAGTACAAGAGTGCTAGGGGGAAAGGCTTAAGGAATGAGACCATAACCAGATTTGATAGTGATCATATCAATTTTACTTATATTTCAACTCTTACTATTCCCTGTTGTCTCCTTTCTGCCCTTTGCTAAATAACCTATATCCCTCAATATTTCTAACAGTCCATAGAGAGATAGGTGGCATTTTCCACAATTGACAGGTAAGGGATAAGAGATAAAGTGAATAACAAATGTACATTAAAGGCACTTAGTAAACAGATCTCCCCATTCCTAACCATTCATCTGCTCTACTGGCTTGTGTACTAAGAGCATACCCATACCAAAATGTCTTGAGGGCATCCAAAGGGAGAACATTGGGCTAAATTCCTTTGTTCATTTGTATCTCTCCTGTTATTTGCTGACATGTTTTTCAGAAAGAACCGTATTTGCTTTGCGAAAACAAGCTTTTAATATACTTTATATATACTTTATAGTTTAACCTACATGATGTAGGCATTTCCAGGGACACAACAATCTCCACCTGGGATTTAAAAAAAGACTTTTGTTCCTTTTCTTTCAACTGCTATCTATTTTATTCCATTTGATTCTGCTTAGAATGTTACCCTGGCAAATCTCGACTCAGCACCTTGACCTCTGAAGAAATGCTGTTTTACATACCACTTCAAGAGTGACTAGTGGGTTCTTTTCTGTGCAATATAACTGCATTAAAGCTTAGTCTAGGATTTTTTTAAAGTGACCAAAGTAATCCTACAAAGCATTATGATTTGAGCTGCATAATAAACATTATTAGCTCTGACCTATCAGGTACATCTTAGTTTTTAAATTTGTTGTTTCACATTGTTTCAGTGCCAGGTCCCATTTTTCACATCTTGACATTCTTCAGATCTCAGAGTTCATCAAAATCAGGTGTACCCTGTTCTTGCTGCAGTTCAAGGAGAGCTGCTTCATTAATAAAATTGGTGTATGCTGAACCTTGAGTTAAAATATAAATTTAATTTTTAAAAGCCAAACTTTAAGCAAAGCTCTTTGTCTCTTGGCTTCTCTTATTTTGGCAAAACTCCCTCAATTCCAGTCATCAGATAATGTGGAGCCCAAGAATTGTAAGGTTGGGTTTTTATGAATAAAGCCACATAACACCCCTCTGCTCCCCAGTATTTTCCAACTTTGAGTTTAAGAAGTTGTACTGTTTTTTCAGTGTTGACATGAGCACAAACGGCTATAGGCTATCATTAGGTTTCTTTGTAAATGAATAAAATGCTCATCTCTTTTCCTTTTATCCAGGCTGGACGTAAAGAAAGAAGTGATGCACTCAATTCTGCAATAGATAAAATGACCAAGAAGACCAGGGACTTGCGTAGACAGGTAATCTGGATGAAAGTGCTGATTGTTTTTCTAAGTTCTCAATTTTGTAGTTTTGATTAAAATCCTAATAAGCACTGGCCTTATATTTTTTTATTGAGAGAAAGGATGGATTTTCACAAGAAAGTGCCTATCTTTGTTTTGTTGCTAATATGCTTCTTAATGGCTAATCAAATTTCATGAAGACATGGGATAATACAGTCTCACTGTGTTGGACTGAATAAGTTAGCTCTAGTGTGAAAGGCATGTACAGGTAGGAAAATAAATTTAAAATGACTTGGAGACCTGTGAAAATAATCCTGAAGGATCTTGTTGTATTGGCTATGTACAATAGAGACAGAAATTTCAGTTATTTATATGACTTGCCCTATACTCATTACACACTTGCAGTTCCCTTTGATCCATGGTGAAATGTTTCCAGTTCCAAATATGGTAGGTATAGAGATATTTGAGGTGCTGAATTTTCTGAGTTAGTAAATACAGAGTAGAGAAATCGAACCTTTTAATGATAAATGACCCCATTAACATTTGGAGTCAAATTGAGTTTTAGTCTTTAAAGAAGTTAGAGTTGATTTTATAAAGCAATGTATTAAGACTTAAGAAGCTGTAATACAGACAATTTTTAAGAGGTAATGGACAGATATTTTATTGCTTATGTCTGATATAAAACAAAATTAAAGATAAAATATATCTTTATTCAATTTCCTTTTGGTGAAGCAGTATCAGAAATGGTTATAAAGAGAACCTTAAGTTTTAAGGTTCATAGTGTGTGAATCCTTTCAGATAAACCAGATAACTCTTTTTTCTCTCTTCTCTTTTTATTTAGCCAATTAGGCTAATTATATATATTCCAAGGCTATGTGCCAGTTCAACCCAGAGCTGCTTTCAGTTCAGCTTTTGTATTATTTAAGTTGTAAGCCTTAGTTTTGTAATTCCCAAGAAAAAAGGATATTGTCTTAAGAACTGAGATTCTGTTGCTGAAATGCTGTAACTGTAGTAATGTAAACCATTGTCTCCATGATCATATGTTTCCTGTATTGCAGATTATGTAACTGCATGGCTTACATGAGGGGTCCTCATGTAAGTGCAGCAAGTCTACCATAAGCTTCATTAGATTTAAGTGTACAAGAGAATAAAAAGCAATCTATTTAATACCTTTTTGGTAGAAATAAAATCAAATTTTTACAATTTAATCATTAGCTCCGCAAAGCTGTCATGGACCACGTTTCAGATTCTTTCCTGGAAACCAATGTTCCACTTTTGGTATTGATTGAAGCTGCAAAGAATGGAAATGAGAAAGAAGTTAAGGAGTATGCCCAAGTTTTCCGTGAACATGCCAACAAATTGATTGAGGTAAGTGAATTAGCAGTTTCATTGACTTGTAGGCAACTTGGTGAAGTGTGGTGAGTTTTAATCACATTATTTAATCAGTTAAAATTTGTAAGGGCTTGCTTAACATACAACATGTTTGAGATGATGGTCTTTCATTATCACTTAACATCTAAGGAAAACTACCATTTTGGTCACTTTACATTAACTATGTACGTTATTAAATACTAACAGTTCCTATCCTAGAAGCCTAACATCTCCACTTAATGCAAATAAAGATAAATCATGACATGACTAGACTCAAAAGATAGGATAGAAAGCAACAATGCCTAAGAACCAGAGCTCAGGAACCACACTGCCTGCGCTTGCATCCTGACAAGTTAACCTAACCTTCCTCAATTGCCATTTCTTGTCTGTAAAATTAGGACACTGATAATATCTATCTTGGGATTATTTTGAGGACCTAAAAAGATGATGTATGTCAAATGCTTAGCTTTATGCCTGAGACATAGACTCAGACCAGTCTTGTTTTAAAAGCAGAGAAACTGAGCCCTGACATGGGGCTAATTAGTTACATTTGCTTGGTAGAAATCTGTATGTTAGTAGTTGGTTTGTAGGGTGGCAAGAAGAAAGAGTGAATCGTGACTTATTTTGCAGGTAAGTTAGGCTTACTGCTCCTTTTGCTAACTGAAATTATGTTACTTAATTTATTCGTTATTGCTGTATTTTGGAAATGGGACGCAAAATAAGCATATATTCAAGTTATTTGATTTTGTAATCTTAATGCAGAACATCTAATACTTGGTAAAGATATTCCATATACCATATGGTAAGCTGGTCATTGTGTAAAAACAGAAAACGGGACCTTATGTAAAATGTGTGTCTCGTACTTTTGAATTTATAGTGATATTAGGCCACGTTTTGTTTTGTTTTTATTTGTTTGTTTTGAAACTGAGTCTTGCTCTGTCGCCCAGGCTGGAGTGCAGTGGGGCAATCTCAGCTGACTGCAATCTCTGCCTCCTGGGTTCAAGCAATTCTCCTGCCTCAGCCTCCTGAGTAGCTGGAATTACAGGCACCCGCCACCATGCCTGGCTAATTTTTTTGTATTTTTTTTTTTTAGTAGAGACGGGGCTGGTCTCAAAACTCCTGACCTCAAGTGATCTACCCGCCTTGGCCTCCCAAAGTGCTAGGATTATAGGCGTGAGCCACTGCGCCTGGCTAGGCCATGTTAATACCATAAAAATTTTCCGAGGAAGACACCAGTAATCACATCGTGCATTACTAATTTTACATCATTTTCTTTGAACAGTAAGTGTTATTCTGACCTGAATTCATTATTTACAGAATACATAGGTCAGTCTGCTATTTAAGTTAATGATTCTGGCATTTGAAACTAAAATTAGAAGACTTTGATTTTATGTCTCCATTAAGCATAATCTTGTTCACAATAGTCACATGACAGCATGAGGTATAACTTCCAGATACACACAGATTGCGCTCAGGAAGCCAGTCTCTTGTAAGTAGCATACATATTAGAAAGTTCTTCCGCATGGTAGGAAGCAAGGATGCTGCCAGCCCAAGGCCTTGGGTACCAGTGTGGTGAAGGGCTGAGTGTGGCAGCTGAAGAGAGGGCAGTCCTTGTCTGTATTGGAGCATCCTTTATTAGGGCCAGCTGCATTATCCTCTGCCTCTCCAGCCTAAGAGAGCTGACATTTGCTGAGCACCTACTGTGTATCAGCTATGTGCAAGTACAGTGTACTTCCCACAATATTTCTCAGGTAAGGAAACAGGTTTACAGAGGTTAAGTAAGTTGCCTAAGTTCACTTGGCTTACATCCCTCCAATAATGAGCACTGTGCACTCAAGCTCACTGGCTTAGTGGACAGCCTAATACCCCACTGAAGCATTGAGTGGGCCAGGAAGTATTGGAGACCTTGCTCCAGGAGCTTTTTCCAAGCTTATATATTTTATTGTATTTCATTTAATTCTGAACACTACTAACCAAGGCCCCGCCCCCCCCCCCCCCAGAATTGAGAGTTTGGTGTTCCCCATCACAGCTCAGTTCTGACCCCTTTCTAACCTCTCTTCTCTCCACACCCCCACACATTAACTATGCATTAAATGACACATGGCTTTTCATTGCTTGAGGCATAACCATAGGCTTTGTAGTCCCATTCTGCAAACAGTTAAATTACATTTACGGTAATAGAGACGCTAGGATGTATAATTGCATATGTCCATGAAAAGGAAATAAATTTTTAAAGTGTTGTAGAAGCCTCAAATTCCTGACTTATGGCAGAATTTTATTCTTCAGTGACAAGACTTCTCCTCCCCTACCACTTTTGTATTATAATGAAACACTTTGAACTAGTCAGTGACTTGTTTTAAGCAAAGGTAAAATATTTCATTGTGAGTGTTAATTTCTTGACTGCTTCATTTCTTCTTGTTCTAACTGGATTAAATGTCTACAGGCCAACTTTGGTTTTAAGGGCCATTTGCCATTTTCCCTGGGGTGTAAGGGAAGTGAGAGTGCTATATGAAAGTTGGGCAGGGTTGATGGTGATAAGCCTCTGGCAAGAGAGGAGAGGTTCAGACATTGCAGCCACTGAGAAGTCTGCCAGATGTGTTTGGGTTGAGTGCTCCTCTTAAAATACTGCAATACAGTTCTGATGCTAATCACCAGAAGTTAGTGCAGACCCCACAGGTTAAGGGCATGGTCCCCAATAAGATTGCCTTCACTTCACATGTCAGCTGCAAGTTCTGGGGTCCCCAGGCCACCTGTACTTCTGACCAGCCAGGTACAAATCTGAGGGGTTCCTATGACCCACCTCAGATTTCAGTAATCCACTAGAACAACTCATAGAATATTTTATTATAAAGGATACTAATCAGGACCAGCCAAATGAGGAGACACATAGGATGGAGTCTGGGAAGGTCTCAAATACAGAGATTCTATGCCTCTTCCAATGAAATCAAGGTTCATCATCCTCTTGTCACATTGATGTTTCACCAACCAGAAGCTCCACTGAGTTTCAGTGTTCAGAGTTTTTATTGGGGTTTCATTACGGAGGCATGATGATCCAATAATGATATAGTTGAACTCAATCTCCAGTCCCCTTCCCTGAAAGCCCCAGTCCTCTAATCACATGGTTGGCCCCATATCCTGAGGAATCTCCTTAGCATAAACTATCAGGGCTTGCCATGCATGAATAACATTCTTCCATTACTACTGAAATTCCAAAGATTCAGAGGTTTCCTCACAGGAATCCAGGACAAAGACCAGACCAGACAAATTATATAATACCTCCCCATCTTAAAGGTATGTGGAATGCATGATTTTTAGGTAGCTTGACTACACAGGCCAGCTTAGCATGCTGCAGAGTCATAAACACCACCTGGAAGAGGTAAGGCAGGGCAGGTTTGTTTCTGCAGCTTTTTGTCGATCCTTTTTATGGTCGTTACCCAGTGATTTACCACTTGTCTTATTGGGTGCTATTTGCTTTGAGCTTTCCTTTTCCCTAGAGATTCTCTTTTCTGAGTCAAGTTTTTTCTTCTCCGCAGGGAATCTGATCCCATCTCTTCACACCAGAGTGAGTGGTCCTTTCTTGTAGAATCATAGGTTCTTAGTCTGGTGTGTAAATCCCTTTCACTTGTAATCTTTATTGTCATGTAGTCTTTATTGGATCCTTCAGCAGTGGGAAACTCTCCCTCCAGAGACAGCATATTTAACTGGTATGGTAGATTCTCTGGCTGTTAGGGGAGGGGAGTTACAACCTCCTTTTTTTTTTGGAACCTCTCCTGTCCATGTGCTTGCTGATTACACACATGTGAATTAGAAGTACTTTAAACATAAGATAAATCGCCGGGCACGGTGGCCCATGCCTGTAATCCTAACATTTTTGGAGGCGGAGGTGGGCAGATCACTTGAGGTCAGGAGTTCGAGACCAGCCTGGCTACATGGTGAAACCCCATCTCTACCAAAAATACAAAAATTAGCCGGGCATGGTGGCGGGCGCCTGTAATCCCAGCTACTTGCGAGGCAAGGTAGGAGAATTGCTTGAACCCAGGAGGTGGAGGTTGCAGTCAACCGAGGTTGTGCCACTGCACTCCAGCTTGTGTGACAGAGCGAGACGCCGTCTCAAAAAATAAATAAAATAACAACAACCACAAAAACAAAAAACCATAAGATACATATGTGAAAGGAAAATAAATCTTGGGACCCCCAAATCACTAAGCTAAAGGGAAAAGTCAATCTGGGAACTGCTTAAGGCAAACCTGCCTCCCATTCTTTGCAAAGTCATTTCTCTGCTGCGGGGATAAATGCATATCTGATTGATTGCTTCCTTTGGAAAGGGAATCAGAAACTCAAAAGAATGCAGCTGTTTGTCTCTTTATCTACCTATGACCTGGAAGCCCCTTCCCTCCTTCGAGTTGTCCAGCCTTTTAGACAGAACCAGTGTACATCTTACATATATGGATTGATGTCTCATGATTCCCTAAAATGTATAAAACCAAGCTGTGCCCCAAGCACCTTGGGCACAGGACTTCCTGAGGCTGTGTTACAGGCGTGTCCTTAACCTTGGCAAAGTAAATTTTCTTAATTGACTGAGACCTATCTCAGATATTTTGGGTTAACACATACTTACATATTTTCAGGATGTGGTATAGAAAAAGAATATAAAATATGGAAAAAGAATATAAAATAGCTTAGTTTTTTGTTTTTTTTTTTTGTTTTTTTTTTTTTTTTTTGGAGACGGAGTCTTGCTCTGTTGCCCAGGCTGGAGTGCAGTGACATGATCTTGGCTCACTGCAGCCTCTGCCTCCCGGTTTCAAGCGATTCTCTGCCTCAGCCTCTCAAGTTGCTAGGATTACGGGTGCCTGCCGTCACGCCTGGCCATTTTTGTATTTTTAGAAGAGATGGAGTTTCAGCACGTTGGCCAGGCTAGTCTTGAACTCCCAATCTCGATCAAGTGATTCGCCCGCCTCGGCCTCCCAGAGTGCTGGGATTACAGGTGTGAGCCACTGTGCCCGGCCCAGTAATAATTTTTTATATTGCTTGTATGTTGAAATAATTTTTGGTACCTTTTTGCTTTTTTAATGTGCCTACTAAAAAATTTAAAAATTCAGGCTGAGTGCGGTGGATCATGCCTGTAATTCCAGCACTTTGGGAGGCTGAGGCAGGCAGATCCCCTGAGGTCAGGAGTTCGAGACCAGCCTGGCCAACATGGTGAAACTCTGTCTCTACTAAGAATACAAAAATAGCCAGGTGAGGTGGCAGGTGCCTGTAATCCCAGCTACTCGGGAGGCTGAGGCAGGAGAATCACTTGAACCCGGGAGGCGGAGGTTGCAGTAAGCAGAGATCGCGCCACTGCTCTCTCTAGTCTGGGCAATAGAGATAGAGTCCGTCTCAAAATAAATAAATAAATAAATAAAAATAAATTAAAAATTCTTCAGTGGCTCTTGTACTTTTGTTGATCTAGATGATTTCCCTGAGCCTTTTAGAGGGTCATTTTTGTCCCAGCTCTCCTCTGAATGCCCTTCACTCAAGGCCAGCCCTCACGGAACACCTGTTCCAGGGTCTGGGGATGAGGGTAGAGCAGTGGAGGCTGTCATCATTCCGGAAGGAGACTGCCCAGTGTATCCCAGGATGCCTTCAGCCTTTTGGGCAGCAGCCTCACTTTGTGATGCCCATTGAGCTCACAGTTGGTCAGCATCCCTAGGCTTTCCATACATAGGTGCTGCTGCTCAGTGTCATCATGTTCGTTCCTATCAGCGTGGATGTGGGTGGGTGTTTGGCTCTATGTATGGCTTTGAAACTCACCTAGTATAACCTTATATTCCATCTCATGTTCTGTCCTATCAGGATTCCTGCTGCATTGTTCCACATATTATTGGCTGCCCCCTTCCATTTGTGTCCTTTCTTTAAAATAAAATATCTTTTCTCCTTTTATCCAACCTGATGTTTTATTTTTATTTTATTTATTTATTATTTTTTCTTATTTAATTATTTTTTTAAATTTATTTATTTATTTTTGAGATGGAGTCTCTCTCTGTCACCCAGGCTGGAGTGCAGTGGTGCAATCTCGGCTCACTGCAACCTCCACCTCCCAGATTCAAGTGATTCTCCTGCCTCAGCCTCCTGATTAGCTGGGATTACAGACACGTGCCACCACGCCCACGTAATTTTTGTATTTTTAGTAGAGATGGGGTTTCACCATGTTGGTCAGGCTGGTCTCGAACTCCTGACCTCGTGATCTGCCCACCTCGGCCTCCCAAAGTGCTGAGATTACAGGCGTGAGCCACCGCGCCTGGCCTATTTATTTTTTTTGAGACAGAGTCTTGTTCTGTCACTTAGGCTGGAGTGCAGTGGCATGATCTCTGCTCACTGCAGCCTTCGCCTCCCGGTTCAAGCAATTCTCCCTGCCTCAGCCTCCCAAGTAGCTGGGATTACAGGCACCCACCACCCTGCCTGGCTAATTTTTGTAGTTTTTAGTAGAGATGGGGTTTTACCATGTTGGCCAGGCTGGTCTCGAACTCCTGACCTCAGGTGATCCACCCGCCTCAGCCTCCCAAAGTGCTAGGATTACAGGTGTGAGCCACCATGCCTGGCCTCTGATGTTTAAAAAATGTTGCCTAAGATTAGGCATAATGTAGAGCCTTTACTTTTCTTTCTTTTTCTTTTCTTTTTTTTTTTTTTGAGACAAGGACTCACTTTGTCACCTAGGCTGGTGTGCAGTGACACAATCATGGCTCACTGAAGCCTTGACCTCCCAGGCTCAGATGATTCTCCCATCTCAGCCTCCTGAGTAGCTGGGGCCACAGGTGCACCACCATGCCTCACTAATTTTTTTCATTTTTTGCAGAGATGGGGTTTTGCCATGTTGTGCAGGCTGTTCTCAAACTCAAGTGATCCTTCCACCTTGGCCTCCCAAAGTGCTGAGATTACAAGTGTGAGCCACTGTGCCTGGTCTACTTGGTTTCTGTGGCCACCTCCCTAGTCTGCACTGCCATCTCTCACTGGGCTTCTGTAGCAGCCTCCTAATTATGATTATGATTATGATAATTATTTTCTAGCACTAACCCTGTCCCTCCCCTGACCCACCCATCCTGTGGCTTCTAGGTAAGCCTGGAATAATATTCAAAAATCCAGATTCTCAACCATGGCCCCTAAGTTTCCCTGCCTACAATTGCCTTTCGTCCTGTGTCTCCCTTGCTGAATGACTTCTGCCATAGTTGACTAGTTTTCATCTTTGACCATACCTAAACATGTCACCACCTGTGCCCTCTACCCACATGTCACTTCTGTAGAGAAACTTTCCTGGAACGCTTATCCCCTCCATTGCATCCTCTAGCAGTCATTTTTTCATTCACCAGTTTTACATCCTTTGTAGTGCTTCTTACTATCTGAAACTATTGAATTTATTTTCTTATTTGTCTGGCTCCCACCCCATACTCCAAAAGAATATAAGTTATCTGAGGACATGGGCCAAGAATAGTACCTAGAATATAGTAGGTGCTCAGCAACTACTAGATGAGGGAACCTATTGGTTCTCAAAGTTAATAAACATTAGAGTTGCCCAGGTGCTCAACATTCAGATTCCTGGGCTACCACCCAGCCCCCTCCCCAAGATTCTGATTCAGTGGGCTGAAGACTATACTTTAGAAATGCAGAGCTCTACATTATGACTGATCGTCCTTGTTAGTGGACTTTGTCTTATTCTGAAGTATCTGTAACATTTGCACAAAAGAGCATTGTAATGCATCTTGCATATATACCCAGTGTGCACAAGGGGAATGAACTGGGAAAACTTGTGGGATGTGGAGATGGTGGGAAAAATTTGGAGATTTTTTTTGAAAAGGTTAACTGACATTGATTTGAGCAGTTTTTTGGGGGGGGGGGGGTGGTGGGAGTGGCTAGAATGAAGCTTTCAAAAACCTGTAGCAAACTTCCTGTATTTGAGGGAGAAGAAAATTGTAACAAAATTCTTAAAATAAGTATTTATAGATTTCTTAGTATGTCCTGGTCACAGTTCTGGACATTAGGAATATAGTAGTGAATACAACAATAATCTCTACTCACATAAAGATTATCTTGTACTAAATATGTATTTATATAATGTATATATTTTTTACAATGTAGTAGAAATTGTACTGAGGTGATACGTGCAAGTTGTCCATTTTATCAGCGTTTGAAATGAAAGTTGAACAAAAGCTGTTATTTCAGTAGCATTTTAATACATGACCAAAACAAATTTGGGGCAGATGTGTTGACTCTTGCTAACTTGGTTTTTGGAAATCTTATCTGTTGCTTTGATAGAAATACTTTTCTCCCAGACCAAATAAAATAGTATAAAAAGGTTATGCTTTAATCTGGAGTTTCACATAAAGTTGCTTCAAATATATGAATAGTTCCTGAGTAGTATTAGGGCTAACACCCACTCAGAAGTGGAAGTGTTTTATGATGCCTTGTGTGTATATCACACTATGGAAATAAGATTCGTTTCAAGAATAAAAACCACATATTGACTATTGAGGTTTTATCGACAGAAGTAAATTCCTCTAGTCCCCCTGTGTATACACAGTGTCAGGGAGTCTGTGTGGTGCAGGCTGCCTATTGGATCTTTATTATTTTTTGAGATGTGGTTCTTGCTTTTTTGCCCACACTGGTCTCAAACTCCTGGCCTCAAGCTATCCTCCCTCCTCAGCCTCCCAGGTAGCTAGGACTACAGGTGCACATCACTGTGCCCAGTTCCGGGTCCTTATTTTAATAAGAATCTTTTGTGATTTTACTTAAAAGCAAATAGCAGAATATTCGCCATGAGATCTCTCTTAACTGTTATTTTCTGAGGGTCTGGCTGGGACCTGTGACCGCCTCATACTGCACTTCTCAGTGGAATCTGGTAACTCCCTGCATGGTATTGAAGCCACTTCTCTTGTGTGAAGGGTGCATAGATGTTGTTTATCCTCAAGGCCAGTGAGTAAGGGGAGCAGGAGCCAGAGGGCCGGTATTGGTAGGCTGGATGGCTCTTCCCTTTACCATTTTCTTCTGTTCTGGAGCGTAGCATAGCACTGAGGGCATTTCTTTCATCTGTTTATAAAATAACATGGCCTTTCAAGGCCATGGTAAGGATAACACCTTTTATACTCACCCCTTTCTCCCCTATCAAGTTCATGATTTCTTTATGTTGCTCTTCAATTTAAAGTGTACTGAGGTGAAGAATTTATTCGCTATCAGAAATATTAACCTTTTTGTCAATAACGCAGTAACCATGTGTCCTTTTTAATTGCTTCATTCCTTGCCCACCTCCTTTGGCTGTGAGCAGCTTAAACAGCTAAAGAGCATTGTTTTACCTTTTATTTTGCTCTCTTCTGAGTACATTTTCAATTTTGTGAATTGAGAGAGTGGCATAGGGAAAATGCCATTAATGAAATCCTGCCTATAAAAATGATATATTATTCATATGATATATACAGCTGATTGTGTTTCATCCTTTCCCCGCTGCTACCAGTAACTTCAGTCCAAAATCCTTTCCCCTCAGCTCCAGACCTTGTATTAAAATGTGGCTGTTATTCTAATGAATTTGCTACAATAAGATTCTATTCCATGGACTACCTTGTGAATTAAGAACCAAAAAGTGAATGTAACTGGCATGCTTTTGAGCTGTTACCTATACCTCACACCGCACCCCCCCCCCCGCCCCCGCCCAGCACACACAGTATTTCCCATTATCTGGAACTTCATAGGCTATGGCTTTATTGGTTTGAAATGTATATTTTAACTGCAAATTGGATGATCTGCATTATAACTTTTATTCCGTAGTATGCTGATAATATGTGGTAAAGTGGCCTTGAAAAAGGCTCTGTAAGGAGCATTTGAATTAAACACTGACCTGACGTGACTACCTGTGACATCTTGGGTATTTTCTCAGTACTGTAGGCTGATATTCTGGCAAAAAGTAAATTTTAAATGAAGCTTCCGTTTTCTCAGATTATGGAATGTTTTCACGAGAGAAGTTAGCTGTCCTTGGGGAGAATGCTGACCTTGGATTCCAGAATTCTAAGCATACTAGCTTGATTTTTCTCACATATTCAAGGGTTTGTAAGTTCAGACCCTTACTTTTGTTTGAGACAAAATTGTCTTACATGTGTTCTATTTTTAACACTTTGACCAAAAATAAGCTTTTTAGGCAGAATTTAACTACCTCGTCACATTATGGGATGATCAAGCAAAGGCAGTTGGATGAATCTTGTTCTCAAGGGGCATCAGGATTCTTCTTTTCTCTTGGAGCATTGGTAGGCATGACTAAAGAAGCACTCTGCCCAACCTTTGCTCTGTTCCAGAAAAGAGATGCAGTTTGGATACAGCTTTTGATACAGTTTGGATATTTGTCCCTGCCCAAATCTCATGTTAAATTGTAATCTCCAGGGACCTAGTGGGAGGTGTTGGATCAAGGTGTTTGGATCTGTCATAGCTGGTGCTGTCTTTGTGATAGTGAGTTCTTATGAGATCTGGTCATTTAAAAGTGTGTGGCACCTTCCTCCCCCACTCCCCCCCACCCCTTCTCTTGCTCTTCGTCTTACCGTGTGATATGTCTGCTCCCACCTTTGCCTTGCACCATGATTGGAAATTTCCTGAGGCCTCCTCAGAAGCAGGTGCTACTATGCTTTCTGTACAGCCTGCAGAACTGTGAGCCAATTAAACCTCTTTTCTTATAAATTACCCAATCCCAGGTATTTCTTTATAGCAATGCAAGAATGGCCTAATACAGCCTTCTTGTTTCCTCATCAGTAGAGCTGATGGATTAATGTTTAGACAGTACCTTTGCTAGCTTTACTTATAAATTATTCACACACTTAGGTAGACTAGAAGTAGAGAACTTTAAAAGTGGTTCATATAATACCATGTGAATGGAAATGATTACAAGATCATCTGAGTGGTGATCTGCACCACTGCACTCCAGCCTGTGTGACAGAGTGAGACCCTGTCTTAAAAAAAAAAAAAAAACAAGTTATCCTAAAGCTTTACTACGACACGTCTAAGTGTGGATTTCTTTTTATTTGCCCCATTTGGAATTTGTCTTCCCAAGTCTGAAAATGATATTTCATCCCTTCTGAAAAACATTCAGCCATTATCTCTTTCAGCATTGTCTTTCCCATCATTCTCTCTGTTCTTTCTTTGAAATTCTTGGTAGTTAAATAGTAGACTTTCTCAGTTTATCTTGCATGTCTCTTAAATTCTTTTGTGGTTTCCACATTTTCCATAAGATGAAAATATCTTGGTTTTTCTAAAGAATTTCCTCATTTTGACTTTCTAGGTTACTAATTCTCTTTTCAGTAGAGTTTAAGTCAATATCACTTTAAATTTCTAGAAGTGGTAAAAATTACTACTTTTTTCTTGAACTTCTATTTTGATCCTTTTCAAATCTGCCTAATTATTTTTGAGTGTCTTTTTCCTTATCTGTACTCTTCTGTTAACATAAATATATTTTTTAAATTGCATTTTCGATCATTTGAGTATTGCGTTATTATGGATCTGATTACACAGGTGGTGGTTTTGCTTATTCTTGCCCAAGACAGCTCATTTCCTTGTATACTTTTGTTTTTGTTTTTTTAATTTGTGAGTTCACATTCCTGGAGTTTTATTGTGGGAATTCTTTGAGGCCTGTGTTTAGCTTACCTTCCATGAGGTAAAATTTTCATTTATATTTGCTTCTGCCACCTGCTTAGAGGTACTACTAATACATAACCTCTTAAATGTAAAAGTTTTCTGAACCATATACATAACATAATTTCTATACCTAAACCTCTGCCAGCTTTTGATTAGAATTTGGAGTGGGGTATAGTGGCTTTTTCTTCTTTTCCTCCCTGAGCGAATGCTTAGACTGAGAAATACCCTACTCTTTCCATGGTGACTTTCTTGATCACTCTTAGGGTTGATCACTTACTAGGGTTGTTGCCTTTTGCCTGTTCCAGCTCTGTGCAGTCTCTGATCTGAGTCATCTACCTTGAGAGGACCCTGGCCTTGGCCCATTAAAACCCAAGTTCTCATCATGAAATGGTACCTCCCTGCAAAACCCCCCACCACCAACCAGAGGAAACACTGTTTTGGCTGATTGCTTACTTCTCTGAAGTTCTCCTTTCTCTTTTCTAGCCTCTGAGAATTTCTCTTAATTTTTCACCTGCTTAGCTCTGCATTAAAAATTGAAAAAGCATTATTAAAGCATAATCTGTATACCATAAAATTAACCATTTTAAGTGTACAATTCAGATTTTGGTAAGTTTACAGAACTGTGCACCCATCACCACAATCTAGTTGTAGAATTTTTCTATTATCCATGCATACTTCATTTTTCAGTATTGTAAGATACCTTGTTTCTCCTAATAAGATCACCAACACCTTTCCCTGGAAATTGGAAAGGTAGGGGCTTATCATCATTTCCCCTGTGGGTTTGGAAGTAGTTGTTAAAAACTTATTGAGTGCCTCTGAAATGTTATGACCTGCATTTGGGACTTTTACTTTACGTACGGCAAGTTTGTAAAAGTTGAGTTTTTGATTTTATTGTTATTTTTGACTTTTAGACATTCAGATCATTTTAAAGAAGAGAACTCGGGTGCTAGCTTGGCCCAGGGGCACAGGGGAAGAGATGAATGTTTTGAGCTCTGTTCCTTTGGGCTGCTACTGCGTTGGTGGGTCATTATTTAGACTTAAAAGCTCCCTGTCCCACATCTCTTCTCACTTGCTTACTCCTACAACAGGTATAAACTGTTATGAGAGTCAGTCATTAATTTATTATCAAGAACAAAAAGAAATCTTATCTTGTCTTCCTACAAACATTCCAGGATAAGAGGAACTCAGCCAAATAGGAAGCCAGGAGCAGTTAAGGAAGTGGGAAACAACTTGTGTTTGACTTCAGTAAATCACAAATCTATGTATAATAGAGAAAAATAGTCATTATGGTTACAGAAGGAGCAGGATTGAAATAAAGTCATAATGGGATTTTTTCCTAAATGAAACTTCATTTAACAAATTTTATGTAAGTAAAGATCATCCATCGTGGAGTAAAGGTAGAGCCTTCCTAAAAGACTGAAAAAGTTGTCTGTCATGTACAGATGTCTAATCTGTTGATCTGACACAGGGGGGCTGTGAGTCATTTCCTCAACAGCTCAGATTTGAGCTTGGGTTTTCCTGAAACCAGCAAAACCCAAGGCCGATTGTTTAAATGTTTTCTGAAACCTGCTCTTCCGCAAGGTCCAAACTTCCACACAGTAGGCACAGATGGTACAAAAGAGGGCTGCCTGATCTCAAACTAGTGGTTGTGGTGTCAGTCTTAGCCTACCTCTTCGAATAGTGGGAATCAGAGACATTTTAGTTGTTAATACAAGTAACTGTGGTAGGAAAGATAATAATTTATTCTCCTAACAAATCCAGAGATACTTCTCACTGTTCTACAAAGTCTTGGCTCTGCTGGGTTCTCTGTGGAAGTTAACTGCTCCAAGTGTTTTTCTTTTCTCTTCTCTTCTCTTCCGCTCCCCTCCCCTCTTCTCTTCTCTTCTCTTTTCTCTTTCTTGAGAGAGTCTCGCTCTGTTGTCCAGGCTGGAGTGCAGTGGCGCCATCTCAGCTCACTTCAACCTCCACCTCCTGGGTTCAAGCAATTCTTATGCCTCAGCCTCCCAAGCAGCTGGGATTACAGGGGCGTGCCACCACGCTGGGCCAATTTTTGTATTTTTAGTAGAGGTGAGGTTTCACTATGTGGCCAGGGGCGGGTCTCCCAACTCCTGGCCTCAAGCAGTCCGCCCACCTCGGCCTCCCAAAGTGCTGGTATTACAAGCATGAGCCACCACACCCGGCCTCTTTCTTTTTTTGGGACATGGTCTTGCAGTCATGGCTTGCTGCAGCCTCGACCTTCTGGGCTCAAGCTATTCTCCCAACTCAGCCTTCCAATTAGCTGGGACTATAGGTGCGTGCCACCACACCCAGCCAATGAAAAATTTTTTAATGTATAGAGATGGGGTCTTGCTATGTAGCCCAGGCTGGTCACAAACTCCTAGCCTCAAGTGATCCTCTTGCCTTGGACTGGAAGCCACTGCACCCAGCTCAGAGTGTTTCTCATTCTAACCTCAGGATCTTCTTTAGTCTCTTTGTTAATAGTTACGTCATTCTAGAGCCCCAGATTTTCCACAGAAAGAGGCATTTAGGAAGCTCCTCTCCTCGCCCTCTCCTTTCACTGTAGTCAGGCCTGACACTAGTATGTGAGGTTAGCCTCTCAAGAGAGCTATGGTCGTGATGTTGCATTTGCACATTTGTCATTGTTAGAAGTGAGTAGCCCTGTCCCTGGGGGGTGAATTGAAGCTCATTCATCTGGAGAAGACTGTTAGTGACAGGCACTCCTTCCTCCTCCCAGGCCTCCTGAAATAGGCAGTGTGCTCTTGTAGAACATTACTGCTTCAACAGTACACCAGAAATATTTTAAAGTAATGTTTTAAAATAAAGAACAAGTCTTCCATAACCTTTGTTTTGTTAGTGTTTGTAATCATGAAACAGAAAAGATGGTTTAACAGCCATTTCAGCCTTAGCCACACACTACCCTCATGTGTCTGATGTAGAGAGTACTTACGTAATCTTTTGCTTCTTTTTTAAAAATCTTTTGCTTCTTAATTTAAATATTTTTCTGAGTTTTAAGGATTCATAAGATTGAGAATATAGATTGAAATAAGATTGTGCTAGTAGTGACTGTCCTGGATCCAACATTCAAGTGGCCTCCTAAATGATTGGAATAGGCAGGGTGCTGGGCACCTCACCAGGGATCTTTGTTTTTTGTTTTTGTTTTTGAGACGGAGTCTCGCTCTGTCGCCCAGGCTGGAGTGCAGTGGCGTGATCTCGGCTCACTGCAAGCTCCGCCTCTCAGGTTCACGCCATTCTCCTGCCTCAGCCTCCCGAGTAGCTGGGACTACAGGCGCCTGCCACCACGCCCGGCTAATTTTTTTGTATTTTAGTAGAGACGGGGTTTCACCGTGTTAGCCAGGATGGTCTCGATCTCCTGACCTCATGATCCGCCCGCCTCGGCCTCCCAAAGTGCTGGGATTACAGGCATGAGCCACCGTGCCCGGCACACCAGCGATCTTTGTTAGTCACAAAATGCTAATTTTTTCAATGATCATCATCAGATTTTATGTTTGTTGTTCAAAATGTCGTCTTAAGGCAGTCAAGCAATAGAAGTTGTAGATTACTCTTCATGAACACATCTAATTCAAGCTTTCTCCTTCAATGAATATTTGTTTCCTTTTTTTTTAAGTCTTACATTTTACAAAATTTATCTTAGGTCATATTTTGCAGTGATTTTTTAAGCAAACAAATAGAAATCCCCAGTCATCTCTGTAGATTTGTCATCCTGAAAAGAAATGTCTCTCTGCTTGGGTCCAGATGACAGAGAAGGTGGAACTGTAAGCGTCAGGGAGTGTAAATGTTGCTTCTTTATGTGACTTTGAAGGACTCGTAAACATCAGAGATCTGACTTTCCAGTTCCTTTACATTTTTATGTTTAAATTGCACGTTAACTTCTTTTGTTTCTCCTTGTGTTTGGGCATTGCAGGATTCTGATAGTTAGCAGTCTTATAGAAAGCTGATAATCCTTAACTCTAGCACTACAAACAACTGCCGTAATAGTGTATAATTTTTCTGATGTGTTTATGTGCTTAAGTTGGGCGGAGGAGTGAAAATCAAAGGTTATTGCCATTGCCCTTGTTTACTCTAGCATTTAAATTCCCAGAAAGTGCCTCTGATATTCAACTGCCTACGCCTTTATCATTCATAACTCAGTTTGCAACTGGGGTAAAGATGTGTCTCAGTACCGTGTATTCAGTTGGGCCCAGATATTGCTAATGGAATTGGCAAGCCTGTTCATTTAGAAATATGGATAAGTGATCACAGCCTTAGCAGTCACTACGCAGTAACATTCCAGAGCTTCAGCAAAGGAAGTATGACACAACCTGGAAAGATTGTTCCTGGCCACGTGAGCTGTATCATTGAGATGGCTGGACGGGAAGGTAAAGATTTCGGTTCAAATTAAGCCGCATCAGCCAGGAGAGATTCAAGCTGTCAGTGTTTTTCAGAAACCAGTTGAAGGGCAGTTTTGCTTTTAACTATGAAACATAATCAGTTTCCTTTTCCACTTTCGATCATGATTGCCTTTGGTCCATCTTGATGTTGTCTTCATGTTATTTTTTTTTGTTTGAAAAATTGTCTGGTGTTCAAATAAAATTCATCTTGCCTTAAATTAAGCATCTATTCCCTGTCAAATGAGCATAGCACCTTAGAGTTTTTTATTTCCTTCCTTCAAGAACACTGCAAAACACATTTTTATTTGAGGATAACAACAGTTCTTTCCTGATGCCCTTGATTCTTCAGCTTTTCTCACCTTATTGCCCATACTAGAAGAACCTTTTTCTGAAGTTACTGTTCAGGCGGGTTAGAGGCCATGCAAAGCATGTGAGTTACAGGCCCTGGGATCTTTCAAGGTTTTGCCACCAACCTGCAATGTGATGTATGTTATGAGTCTGTATAGTTTGCTTTGTGTAGAGTTAAAAATGTGTCCTCATCTAAGTAAATAATCAGGCTGTGAGAAGGGAGGCACCCTTGGTGCCCTTGTCATCTGTTCCAGAATGGTCAGAGGTAGGGCCAGGTGTGTGTTTTTTCCTTAGCAGTCAAAAAAGAAAAATCTTTAAAGATTATTTTTTATGTTTATAGGTTGCCAACTTGGCCTGTTCCATCTCAAATAATGAAGAAGGTGTAAAGCTTGTTCGAATGTCTGCAAGCCAGTTAGAAGCCCTCTGTCCTCAGGTAAAGTACAACTGACACTGGTGACAGCATAACCAAATTAAATTTTGATTCAAGTGGAGATGAGGTTTATTTTGTTAAGTTTTGTTTTGTTTTTAGGATTTTAGATGGAAGTCTTGGGGACAGATCACTGACACAGAACCCACATAGTTTGGAATATTTTTTGTTTAACATTAAGTGACATTTGCACGGGAGATTACATGTTACTCCTGGCCCTTCATTGAAAATGCACAGTGGGCTGGGCACGGTGGCTCACGCCTGTAATCGCAGCACTTTGAGATCCCAAAGTGGATGGGTCAGTTGAGCCCAGGAATCTGAGACCAGCCTGGGCAACATAGCAAAACACCATCTCTTAAAAAAAAAAAATACATATTTTGGCCGGGCGCAGTGGCTCACGTCTGTAATCCCAGCACTTTGGGAGGCCGAGGCGGGCGGATCACGAGGTCAGGAGATCGAGACCATCCTGGCTAAAACGGTGAAACCCCGTCTCTACTAAAAAAAAAAAAAAAAATTAGGTGGGTGTGGTGGCAGGTGCCTGTAGTGCCAGCTACTCGGGAGGCTGAGGCAGCAGAATGGCGTGAACCCGGGAGGCGGAGCTTGCAGTGAGCTGAGATCGCACCACTACACTCCAGCCTGGGCGACAGAGCAAGACTCCGTCTCAAAAAAAAAAAAAAAATACATACATACATACATAAATACAAAAATTAGCCCAACATGATGGCGTGCACCTGTAGTCCCAGCCACTCAGGAGGCTATGGTGGGAGGCTGGCTTGAGCCTGGGAGGCAAAGGTTGCAGTGAGCCGAGATCACACCACTGCACTCCAGCCTTGGTGACAGAGTGAGACCTTGTCTTGGTGGGTTGAGGAAGGTATGGTGCCTTCCATTGCTGGAAAATACAGGGTGGCAGTGACCACAGTCTCCTTGAGGGAGAGTCTACACCCTCCTTGAGGGCCATTTGTGACATCTGGCCATCCTGGAACCATGAGAGTTACCTCACACTATTCACCTATATTCATTTTAATGGTCAGTATTTGGGTCTCTGTTTTGGAGGAAACCAAATTCACAAGCTAGTCTCTTTATTCTGTAGTGTCATAAAGCAGCCTTATGATACAGATAGTAACTTAATTTGGCCAGCTTCTGAAGTGAAAGCTCAAGAACTTGTCTCCATTTATAAAGGTATGTTGGAAGACTGGTGATGAAGCTGTGTTACTCATCTGGCCCTCTAGAAAGACTCTGAAGCACACATGACAGCGAATGCTTTTTAAGTGCCCAGTGTGTTGCCTGCTTCCTGTGAGAAGAGCTGAGTTTGTTTGTCTGGCCTGACACTCCTTGTCATTCCAGGGATTTCTAAGGAGTATAAGTGATGATTCAGTAGAAGAGGTTTCCTCTCCACTTTCCCATGTGTAAATTGCTCATGGCATACTCTGAGGACTTACCTCTCTTTACATGTCCTGCCAGAAGGCAGTGGCCACAAATAAAGGAGAGTAAGCAGAGGGACTGGAGAAATGAAATAGAGGTCATAGTGCAACCAATTTTAAAATATTCTGTGACTATTATTTGGCTTTTTTCATATAAATAATCCCTGACATTCAAGGTAGGCAACCAAAATAAGTAAAGCCTCTCTCGGTGGTTATTAATCTGGCATTCTCATTGGTACATAGGTTAGTAGGGCATTTGTTCTAACACCTAACCATGTGGATTAATTTGCCAATGAGAGTTGCTCTGCCTTAATATTACTGTGATGGACCCATTGTGAATTCACATCATCTGATAGACATTTTCCCAGTGTTAGTCCAGTCCTGAAATCTGCCAGTCATTGACAGCTGCATAGATATTTGCAATGGATCCAATCACCACATCCAGAAGGATCTTGGATGGCCAAGTTGTATGAGACAGATTTGAATTTGGATTCTTTCTTCAAGTTTGTTTGCCATTTACCCTATCAGCACTTTGTTTTTAATGTCTTTGGTTTTCCATTTGGTCTTGAAATGCTTGAAAAGCGACAATGCTTTCACAAATCTGTGGAAACAGATGGTAGCCTACACTGATCACACCTACCAAGAGTATTTATATAAATGATCTTAAAACCCAGAAAAAAAATCACACGGAGAGTCTAGTAGATCCTAATGAAAATGATGGTGTGCATAACCTGTGTGGCTAAGCCATGTCACATGGGTTTGAGTTAGCCATCAGAAAGCAACGTGTCTTCCTCTCCCTTGCAGTTTCATTTTTCCTACTAAAACAGATTTCAAGAGGAATAGGCTTTAGGCAGACAGTGCCCAGACCACACTTGGTACTGGGTATGTGTCCTGAAAAAAACCATGTTTTTTCAAGTGTGATTATTCTTCAGATTCTCACCTGGGCTCATTGCTACTCTTGCTCACAAACTGCTATGCACACAGGACTGGGCAGGTTCAGTAATGGCAAATAAAGTAGGTGTTTACAGACATGGTCACAGCAAACTGGGCATCATGTGCTTGATTTTCAGTAAGGCAGCTTTGACTTCACCCCAGCCCCGTTATTGCCAGATCCCTTCCTCCTCCTCCTTCTTACTTGTTTCTTCTTCTTTTTTCTTTTTTTGAGATGGAGTCTGACTCTGTCACCCAGGCTGGAGTGCAGTAGCATGATCTCTGCTCACTGCAGCCTCTGCCTCCCAGGTTCAAGTGATTCTCCTGCTGCAGCCTCCCAAATAGCTGGAATTACAGGCATGTGCCACCATGCCCAGCTAATTTTTGTATTTCTGGTAGAGACGGGGTTTCACCATGTTGCCCATGCTGGTCTTGAACTCCTGGCCTCAAGTGATGCCTGCTTTGGCCTCCAAAAGTGCTGGGATTACAGGCCTGAGCCACCACGCCCAGCCCCCTTCATTATTTTAAACAAAAATTCTGCAATTCAGATTTTTCTGTCATGTCTCAATTTTAAACAGTTGGTAACTAATTTAAAGTTTTTAAAATCTTTGAGGAGGATAACTCAGACTCTTCTGTGTGCTGCCTCTGGCCTGCTGTGGCCCGTGTGTTTCATGCTCAGAGGATCTCTCCTTCAAGGAAGCAAAGGGCTGTCCCTCGGAGGAAGAGGGCCTTGATTGTGGAGACCTCTGCCTCCTCTCTTGTGGGCAGTGATCACAAGCACCACGGATCCTGATTTTGAGGTATTCCCTTCCAAGGTCTAGGCAAGTTAATCAACATGTTAGGTAACTAGGGTAGTTAGTTAATTCACTAGGAGCTTAATTTGGTGTTTTAATATGCTGCAGCATGTAGCCAAACATTTATTATTTTAAAGCATGTGTTTCTTTATAGTAAGGCTACTGTTGACCTCTCTTCACAGTGTGGAAGAGGTGCTCAGTGTTTCTAGGATGTATTTTAGTGTTTTATGCCTCATGCCCAGGCTGCTGTACATAGGCAGCACTACAGTTTGGAGTTGGCTCCTATATGCTATTTTTAGTTTCTGGTGGGGAGAAATGACAGGTGGGACCATTAGAGGAGTTTTCATCCCCATGCCCCCCATCTGCCCTTTTTTTTTTCTTCTTCTTCTTCGAGACAGAGTCTTGCTCTGTCACCCAGGCTGGAGTGCAGTGGTGCAATCTCGGCTCACTGCAACCTCCGCCTCCAGGGTTCAAGCAATTCTCCTGTCCCAGCCTCCCAAGTAGCCAGGACTACAGGTGCCTGCCACCACGCCCGGCTAATTTTTGTATTTTTTAGTAGAGACGGGGTTTCACCTTGTTGGTCAGGTTGATCCCACCCTCCTTGGCCTCCCAAAGTGCTGGGATTACAGGCATGAGTCACCGTGCCCGGCCTTTCATCCCCATTTTAAAGTTTGCCCTATAGCAAATTAACTTTCGAGAGACATAGGAAAATCCATTCTACAGTACTCACTTTTTAGCAGTTAAACAACTTTAACTCGAAACATTTGAGATAGTAAAGTTGAGTTCAGGCCCTGTGCTCACATCTGTAATCCCAGCATTTTCAGAGGTCGAGGTCGGGGGATCATTTGAAGCCAGTATTTCAAGACCAGCCTGGGCAACAGAGCGAGACCCCATCTCCTAAAATAAAAGAATTGGCTGGGCATGATGGCGTGCACTTGTAGTCCCAGCTACTCAGGAGGCTGAAGCAGGAGGATCGCTTGAGCGCAGGAGGATTGCTTGAGTGCAGGAGTTCCAGGCTGCAGTGAGCTGTGATTATACCACTGCACTCCAGCCTGGGTGACAGAGTATGACCCCTTTGACCCCTTCTCTAAATATAATATCAAGTTGAGGAAGAAGTAATCTAAAAGTGGCTATATTTTGTTGGGAGAAGGAACCCACATTTTTTGGCGATTTGTTATCATTAAGAAAAGAGGAGGTAGGTCGGCTCTCTCTCTGCATTGCCTTCTACTTGGTGGCTACTTTCTCTCACTCTTTTCTCTGGAAAGGGACCTGCCTCCATCCGAGCAGAGCGCCCCGGTCTCACAAACTTTTACGAGGAAGCAGTTTACAAATTGGTTTGGGAAGAGACCAGAATCTGTACCCTTTGTATCCCAGGCATTATGTTTTGCTTGTGAATGTGCCCGTTTTAGTCTATAGTAGCTGCTTTAAATATTTTAATTTTTAAATTCAAAACCATTTGGTGTGCTGGTCAGGAAGAAGAAACAAAAACACAAAAACCCCAAACCTTGCAAACAGCAGCAGGTTTCTGACATTTTGAGTCTTTAAAATCAGAGGAGGGCATTTTGGAGATTATCTCACTCAATATTTTTTCTTAGTTCATTATGCAAGAATGAGCATTACACATTCGTATTAACATTAAGTTAATACAAATCTGGCACTTAAATGATTTATAATGCCTGGTTTAATGCATGGCTTTTCTTGGAAATTTACACAAAGGATGAATTAAGTATATGAAGCCTCTACTTATCTACATTTTTTTCTTTCCTCCCCCCCCACCCTTTTTTTTTTAAGAGACAGGTTTTCACTCTGTTACCCAGGCTAGAGTGCAGTGGTGCCATCATGAATCACTGTAGCCTTGACCTCCTAGGTTTAAGCAGTCCTTGCACCTCAGCCTCTGAGTAGCTGGGACCACAGGTGGACTCCACCACACTTGGCTAATTTAAAAAAATTTTTGTTTGCCCAGGCTGGTCTCAAACTCCTGAGGTCAGGTGATCCTCCCACCTGAGCCTCCCAAAGTGCTGGGATTTCAGCCTGTGAGCCACTGTGCCAGGTCTCTTTTTTCTTTTGGTATTTCTCACTCACTAAATTGAGAAGTTACTTCTGAAATTGTTCATTCTTCCTTCTGCCTCCCTAGATTTATCTTCCATATTGCTTCTTCTGTCATTGTGCTTATGGGAACCCTGATCATATTTGTGGCTGACATGCTTGACACACATCAAATAAGCATAAACTCAGGCTGGCCTGGCCCCTAGCTGGTGGGAAAATACATGGCCCTTAAAGGAGCACCCCATACATACAGGACGGGGCAGACCTGTGGCCTCAGCTGTCACTTAACCTATTATTTCACAATCATGGGACCATCTGTCTTTGAATCGCTTCACTTTTCCACTTTGGTATTCTCTAATCTGGTTTTTTACAAAGCAGTTTCACAGAGAACTCAAGGGAGATGCTTCTTACTAAAAGTTTCTCTGAGCATTTTCTGTATCCTCCCATCTCTACCCTTCTGTGCCTCCCACCCCTCCTTGACTGAGGTCTACAGGTACCAGCCCCCCAGAGGTGCTGTGCTCTTTTCATAAGGCTTGCCTGTTGCTTTGCTGATTTCTGTATCTTAAAATTGGAAAGTGTTTCCTACTTTTCTTTTCTTTTTTTTTTTTTTGGAAAAATCTGTGTATATTTGGTATTAGTTCTTTGTATGTTTGGGAGAATTTACCAGTGAAGCCTGGTAACTGTTAAACTCTAGCTGGGCCTGGAATTTGCTTTGTGGGAAGGTTTTTAATGATGACTTCAGTTTCTTTAATAGACAGGGATATTTAGGGTTTTTTTTATTCTTGAGTGAGCTTTGGTAATTTGTCTTTCATTAATTTTCTACTCTTTATTTTCTTCCTTCTGCTTGCTTTGGGTTTAATTTGCTCCTTTTCTAGTTTTAAAATTGGAAGCTTTAACTCATTGCCTTGAGACCTTCCTTCCTCCTTTTCTAAGGTAACATTTAAACATTTTAATACTATAAATTTCCCTCGAAGCACTGTTTTAGCTGCCCCACAAATTTTTATTATGATGTGTTAAATATGGTTAGGATGGGCAGGAAGGACTCACTGAGAAAGTGATGTATAAACAAAGACCTGAAGGAAATGACAGAGCAAACCACGGAGGATGTCTCAGGGGAGAGAGCTCCAGGCAGAGAGAACAGCAAGTGCAAAAGCTTGGAGGAAGGAGATCAGATATCTAAAACAAGTTTAGGGACTGCAGGGCCTTGGAGGCCTTGGTCGTAGGCCTTTGGCTTTTAATTTGAGATGGGAAACCATTGAAGGGTTTTGAGTAGAAGAGTGACATGAGCTTACTTAGGTTATAACAAGATCTCGGCCATGCGCAGTGCCTTACACCTATAATCTCAGCACTTTGGGAGGCCAAGACACAGTGACTACTTGAGCCCAGGAATTCTAGAACAGCCTGAGCAACATAGTGAGACCCTGTATCTATAAAAATAAAAAATTTGCCAGGCATGGTGGTGCAAGGCTACAGTCCTGGCTACATGGAAGGCCAAGGTGGGAGGATTGCTTGAATCCAGAGGTCGAGGGTATAGTGAGCCATGATTGTGCCCCTGCACTCCAGCCTGGGTGACAGAGTGAGACCCTGTCTCAAAAACAAAAAACCAAGATCTCTCTGACTTCTGTGAAGAGGGAAAGAAGCAGAGAGGCTCTTTAGGAAATTGCAGTACACAGAATAATGGCCTCCCAAACATGTCAATTTCCTAATTCCCTAAGCCCAGGAATGTATCACCTCACATGGCAAAGGGGACTCTGCAGGGATGAATAAATTAAGGATCTTTAGATGGAAAGATTATCCTAGATTATCCCAGTGGACCCCCCCAATATAATCATAAGTGTCCTTATATGAGGGAGGCAGGGGCATCAGAGGCAGAGAAGAAAATACAGTGATGGAAGCAGAGGCTGGCCACAAGTCAAGTAATGTGGGCAGCCTCAGGAATTTGGAGAAGTTAGGGGCTGGCTTTTTCACTAGAACCTCCAGAAGGAACACAGATTTGATGATAATGTTGTTGATTTTAGCTCTGTAAGACCCATTTCAGAATTCTGACGTCCAGAAACTGTAAGATAATAGATTTGTGTTGTTTTAAGCCACTACATTTGTGGTAATTTATTACAGAAGCAATAGTAGACTAAAATGGATGGTATTGTACTAATCCAGGCAAGAGTACAGTGGATATGGTGAGCACTGGTTAGAGTCTGGATATATTTTGAAGGTGAACTTTACTGAAGGATTAGATGTGAGGTGAGAGAGAAAAAGAGTCAGGGAATA
Organism: Pan troglodytes; assembly: GCF_028858775.2. Classification (NCBI taxonomy): domain Eukaryota; kingdom Metazoa; phylum Chordata; class Mammalia; order Primates; family Hominidae; genus Pan; species Pan troglodytes. Next base: position 136,636,528 of record NC_072402.2, read on the forward strand.
TAACACAGTTTGGAGCCTAAGCAGCTGGAAGGACGGAGTTCCCATTTATTTTGGTAAGGAAAGATGGTTTGGGGAAAGAGATAAGTTTTGGACATGTTAATTTTGAGGTGCCTATTAGACATGCAAGATGCATGTCATGTTGAGGGCAGAGGTCTAAACAGGATGTGTAAATGTGAGACATCACCAAGGGAGTGAGTCTACGTGAAGGAAAGGTCTGGGAGTGGAACTGGGGTCCCTAACATTGAGAGTTTCAGGAGGTGAGCAGTGGCCAGCACAGGAGCCTGAGGAAGCACTGTCAGGACCAGAGCCCCAGAAGCTGACTGTGTCTTAGAAGCCAAGTGAAAGAAAAAAAAGCGGGGGAGTTTCTAGGAAAAGATTAGATGAGATTGCCCAGGGGTGGGAAGAGTAGAAAGAGGAGAGAAGGCAGCATAGGACTGAGCTTTGATGAAATCCCAGCACCTTAGAAGAAGATGAGAGAGCAAAGGAGACAAAGACAAAATAGCCAGAATGATGGAAACAAAACGGAAATAGTGTTTGAGAAAATCCAACATCCATTCCTGATAGAACACTTTACAAACTAGGAAAAGGAGGGAACTTCCTTAGCCTGATAAAGAATCTCCATGAACAGTTGATAGCTAACATTATACTTAATGGTAAAAACTGAATGCTTTCCCTGTATGATCAGAAATAGGACAAGGACGTCCACCCTTGCCACCCTTATGTCACACTGTACTGGGGCTCAAGCCAACAACAGCATTTTAAAAGTTACGATCAGTACAGTGATTGTGCCTAGTTGGGGGCTCCTTGCAAATTTAATAGTAACATGAATTTCCATTTTTAAAATTATAAGTAAGAGTAAACTCCCCCCAACCAATAGCTGTTTTCTCATCATTTACACTTTACCTTAAGTAAGTGGTCCATTCCTGTCCCTGTTTTTCTACTGCTGTTTTGGTGTTTTCCTTATTGATTTACCTAATACTGTATATTTAATCTGTAATATATATTTAAATACAGACGTACATAATTGAATTTATAGGTTGACGTCTCCCATTGTTATTTTGAAATAGAGTTTTCTAAGACATAAATATTGTGACTAATGGTGACTTAGTATATATGGCGACTTAGTATATAACTGAAGTGACTTTTTTTTTTTAACTTTCGTTCAGTTTTTTTTTGTTTGTTTTTGTTTTTTAACTTTCATTCAGTTTCGTTGAAACTGTTCGTTTCTTTACAGATTTAACCTTTACATATTTCGTATGAAATGCTTTGTGAGAGATCTGACCCTCCCTTCATTTTGTATTCTGTTTTTTTTTCCTGGCATATAGAAAGGCTGTTGGTTTTTACTATTTTATATTGTCTTTAGTTACATTAATGAACTTTTATTCTAAGAGTTTTTTCAGGCCAGGTGCTGTGGCTCACATCACTAATCCCAGCACCTTGACCACCTGAGGTTGGGAGTTCCAGACCAGCCTGACCAATATGGTGAAACCTCATCTCTAATAAAAATACAAAAATTAGCCAGGTGTGGTGGCACACACCTGTAATCCCAGCTACTCAGGAGGCTGAAGTGGGAGAATCACTTGAACCCGGGAGGCGGAGGTTGCAGTGAGCTGAGATTATGCCACTGCACTCCAGCCTGGGCGATAGAGGGAGACCCTGTCTCAAAAAAAAAAAAAAAATTCAGTTGGTGTACTTCAATTTTCTGTGTAATTTGCATTGGAATATGTGATTTTTCTCATTTTTCTAACAGTTTTTCCTATTATTTTCATTTCTCACCTTATTTCTTTGGCTAGAAAGTCCATTATATTATTATTTAACCAATGGTGACAGTAAGTATTCCAATTAATAACATCTTGATTTTTTAAGGTAAATGATTTTATAGTTTCACAGCTCAGTGTCATGTTGGATGATTAAAGTAGCATGTTAAGGACATATCTATATATTTTTTTAAAGACAGGGTCTCACGGTTACTCAGGCTGGAGTGCAGTGGCATGATCATGGCTTACTGCAGCCCTTGGCATCCTGGGTTTAGGCAATCCCCCCACCTCGGCCTCCCAGAGTGCTGGGATTACAGGCGTGAGCCACTGTGCTCAGCCAGGACACCTCTTTCTATTCCAAATTTAGTAAGAGTAATCAGAAATGAGTATTTAATATTATCAGCTGTCTTTTGTACACAATTTTGTAATCAAAATGAGAAAACTAACCTTAGGCAAGGTGTTTCCCCTATTATACTGTATGCGATATATTACAAAGAAAGCATTTTTCCCTTTGTAGTGAAAAATAAGTAAAACGTGTAATTAATTCCCTGCCCATGTTTACTTGGCTCTCTTAGGAAACATTTTCACTAGCCAAATATTCTTACAGTGTATAGCTCCACTCTGATACATGGATACATTATTGAATTAATGAGTTAATTAATGAAGAAAGTGGTCTTACAATGGTGAACACATGTAGTGGATAAGGAATGACAGGAAGGAATAAGTCTTTTGGATGAAAATGTGGGAGACCACAGCATAACGTGAGAAAAACAAGGATCTCTTCTTCCAAATTATTGCCTAAACCCAGGCACTTATGGAAGTGTTGGGCTATTAATAGTTCATAAACTGGGATGGCTTAGTTCCCTGTGCCTGTGAATCTATAATTGACAGTCTGATAATCTACCAGTTCTAAGTATTAAGGAGGGAAGAGGAATAGCGGCACCAATCTAGTGGGCCTGAGTCATCTTTAGTCTGTTTTCACCTCCAGCCTTTGGAGGGCTAAGTTACAACATTCTTGAATACCCCTCCAATAAATTGGGAATTACACCCATGATCCAAAGCATCTGAAAAATCACCCCAGACTCCTCCACTCAGGGCTGCCCCCACACTCCTGCCTCATCCAGGTCCAGCAGTTTCCTCTTGTCTTTGCTTCCTTCCCAAGTTGCATGATTATAAACACATTTACTGGGCCGGGCGCAGTGGCTCCTGCCTGTAATCCCAGCACTTTGGGAGGCCGAGGCGGGTGGATCACAAGGTCAGGAGATCGAGACCATCCTGGCTAACACGATAAAACCCCATCTCTACCAAAAATACAAAAAACTAGCCAGATGTGGTGGCGGGTGCCTGTAGTCCCAGTTATTCAGGAGGCTGAGGCAGAAGAATCACTTCAACCTGGGAGGTGGAGGTTGCAGTGAGCTGACATTGCGCCACTGCACTCCAGCCTGGGCAACAGAGGGAGACTCTGTCTCTAAAATAAAATAAAATAAAATAAAATAAATACATTTACTTCTAATAACCCATAAGCACCTTGTACCTAGGAATCCTACTAATTATCCTCTCAGCGCATTTTCATACTACTCTCATTATTCACTTATTCAATGAATACAGCCGAAGGATCTGAATAGACATCTCTTCAAAGAATATAAACAAATGGACAATAAACATATGAACGGTACCTGACATCATCAGCTATCAGGATGGTGGTCACTTCAGATCCACTAGCATGGCTAGAATTAACCAAAAAGGGGGAAAATAATAAGTGTTAGGGAAGATGTAGGGCACTGTAACCCTCATACACACTGGTGGGATGTAAAATGGTGCAGCCACTTTGGAAAAAGGTAAAGCAGCTTCTCAAAAGTTTAAGCACAAAGTTTACTATATTTCCCAGCAGTTCTACTCCGTTCCCAGAGAAGTAAAAACACAGAAACGTGTATGAGCGTTCATAGCAACATGATTCATAATAGTCAAAGAGTGGCAATAATTCAAATGTTCATTAACTGATGAATGGCTAAGTAAAATGTGGCATGGTAATATAACAGAATCTTATTCATCAACAAAAGGGAACAAAGTACTGGTACATGCTACACATGAGTGAACTTTGAAAACATTATGTTAGGCCAGGAGCAGTGGCTCATGCCTGTAATCCCAGCACTTTGGGAGGTGGTCAGGAGTTCAAGACCGGTGTGGCTAGCATGGTGAAAACCCGTCTCTACTAAAAATACATAAATTAGCCTGGCGTGGTGGCACACACCTGTAATCCCAGCTACTTGGGAGGCTAAGACACAAGAATCGCTTGAGCCTGGGAGAGGGAGGTTGCAGTGAGCTGAGATCGCGCCACTGCTCTCCAGCCTGGGCGACAGAGAAAGACTCAGTCTCAAAAAGAAACACACACACACACTAAGTGAAAAAAGCAAGTTGCAAAAGTCCACATGTTACATGATTCCATTTATCTGAAATATCCAGAACAGACAAATCCATAGAGATAGAAAGTAAATTAGTGGTTGCAAAAAAAAAAAAAAAAAGGGGGGTAAGGAGAGTTATGGGAAATGGCTGCTAATGGATATGGATGGGGTTTCTTTTTGGAGTGATGAAAATGTTCTAAAACTGAATGTGGTGAATGTTGAACAACTGCAAATATACTTTAAAAAACCAATGACATTGTGTCCTTTAAATGGGTGAATTGTAGATAGGTGAATTTTATCTCAATAAAGCTGTTTTTTGTCTTTTTTTTTTGGAGACAGAGTCGTCCTGTTTGTCCAGGCTGGTCTCGAACTCCTGGGCTCAAGCAGTCCTCCTGCCTCAGCCTCCCAAAGTGCTGGGATTACGAGCTTGAGCCACCACGCCCAGCTTGTTTGTCTTTTTGAGGTGGAGTCTCACTGTGTTGCCCAAGCTGGAGTGCAGTGGTGTGATCACAGCTCACTGCACCCTTGACCTCCTGGGCTCAAGCAGTGTTCCCACTTTGGCCTCTCAAGTAGCTGGGACTACAGGTGTGTGCCACCATGCCCAGCTCATTTTCTTTATTGTTTATAGAGATGGGGTCTCACTATGTTATCCAGGCTTTAAAATTAATATTTATTTATTTTTATTTATTATTATTATTATTATTATTATTATTTTTTGAGACAAGTTTCACTCTTGTTGCCCAGGCTGGAGTGCAATGGCATGATCTCAGCTCATCACAGCCTCCACCTCCTGGGTTCAAGTGATTCTCCTGCCTCAGCCTCCTGAGTAGCTGGAATTACAGGCGTGTGCCACCACACCCGGCCAATTTTGTATTTTTAGTAGAGACGGGGTTTCACCATGTTGGTCAGGCTGGTCTCGAACTCCAGACCTCAGGTGATTTGACCGCCTTGGCCTCCCAAGTGTTGGGATTACAGGCGTGAGCCACCACACCTGGCCTAAAATTATTTTTAAACCTTAATAGATTATACATTTTTTGAGCAGTTTTTTGTCAAATATGACTCCATTAAAAAGAAAATGAAAAATACTTATGCTTAGATGCAATGTATTTTTCATGAATACATTTTGATAATGTATTGAGAACCTGAAATGCCACATTTTTATCACAAGATATTTGTAGTGATGGATAACCAGAACAACCCAGACATCCTACAATAGGAGAATAACAGTGTGTCCATAACATAGAATAATATACTTAGTGTTTTAAACATATATTTAATGATATGGAGAAGCATTTAAAATAAGAATCAGTATAGTCCATTTTAAGTGGCATATAATTCTAATTGTGTATTTTTTGATGTGGCTATATATGTGTCTATATGAGGAGAAAAAAGCCTAGAATTTAGTGTCACTGAAAATGGTAGGCTTGCCACCATGAATGAAGCTAGTACAGTTTTTATTTGTTTTATCATTGTCTATAGTTTGGAAATAAAATATGTATTACTTCAACTTCACCATATAAAACTTACTGTTTTACACTCTTCCCCTTCATCTTTGTGATAGTTAGGATAGAGCATGTGGTGTGATGTCTCCTAGTGAAATGCATGTAAGACAAAGCCATGACTCTGAAAAAGAGTAAACAGTGAAGTTTAATATCTTTTGCAGGTTATTAATGCTGCATTGGCTTTAGCAGCAAAACCACAGAGTAAACTGGCCCAAGAGAACATGGATCTTTTTAAAGAACAATGGGAGAAACAAGTCCGTGTTCTCACAGATGCTGTCGATGACATTACTTCCATTGATGACTTCTTGGCTGTCTCAGGTAATGAGCTGGTTCCCCAGAGAAGTATGTGAAGATGTTCATAATTACTTTTGTCTAAGTTGTATTAATGGGCAAACACTCCTGTGTCTTGGCAGGTAAATTATTCTAACAATAATATTGTGCTGGTTTTCATTTTAATATTAAAAAAGCTATCAGCTACAGGGTTTTCAAGTGACAGCTTCTCAGCTACTAGGAAGTAGCTGGGGTTGGAGATGTTTCCCTTGATAGGGCTGGTCTGAATCCTAGGAGCATGAATTAGAAACCTGGCTGGCAAAGGCTTATCCCTGCTTGTATAGAGTGAGGTCTTTCAACTGGGACCGGTAGAACACCAGGACCATCCATCCCTCTTGCTGCCATTGTGTTTAGAAAAAACATTGATCTGTGTCTTGGTGGAGACTGTGGTTATTTGTTATCAGCCTATGAAACTTAGGAGAAGAAGGGATTCTCAACACCATCACCTTTAGTTTCTTTTTAAAAATAATTTCTTCCCTTCTTGGAAAGCCTCTCTTCTGTCTCTCAGAAATGATCATAGTCATAGTTTATCTGCCTACTTTTCCAAAGACTTTCTGTCTGCATGATGCACAGATAGAAAACAGAGAGGAAATATTTAAGTGCCATTTAATTATGAACTTGAAAAAATAAATCTGGGTAATTCACCTCACAAAAACAGTTGATTTCATTATATAAACATAAACTGGTAATGACTTAGTAAATTGCATTCATATAGAAAATGTCTGTCAAATGCAATTCAGTGTTTATCACACAGAGATAAATTTCAATCCCATCTTCTTAGAGTTGAGTAACTATAAATGCATTGTCCATTTAACGGGACCTCTGTTGCCCTTGGCTGCATGGCTTGCTCTCTGAAAGTGCCAGACTTCCTGAGGCCAGTGGCTGTGGGCAGAATCAGTGGCTAAGTTTTTGTAGGGCTGAAACTACCTGTCACCCCAGGGAACCACGGGCTAGAACGTGGCAGTAGGGCTTGAAACAGAAGCGGGGCTTAAGTACATGCACAGCACAGTCCTCCAGCAGTGACCTATATAAGGGTGACTGTGTGTTCTGCATACCAATGCCTCCCTATCTTCACACTCTCTCCTTAGGATGGGTAGCCTTGGCTTAACTTGAGAAACTGGGGAGCAAGCGATCTGTAAACTGCAAAAAGTAGGGGGTAAACCATGTTGCTGCAGGACTGCCAAATTGCAGGTGTTGGTACTTTAAAACAAAAATCTCATTTGCAAGCACATCTTTGCAGGTGCCAGAAATGCAGCAATGGCTTTTTTGGGAAATCTTGGCCTTCTGTTGTTTTTCCCAATGAAGTACTGAATTATTCTTTTTCATCGGTTTAGAGAAAAACATTCCACCTTCACAGCACACTTTTAAGCAAACAACAAATTCTGAAATCTAAATGCAAAGCCCCCTTCCGGATAAATACTACATTCTTAAAGTTACTTTTTTGAGATTAGGTTGGGTATGTCTCAGGCTTGGTCTCAAGGGATTTTCAGTCCTCCTTACAGCCAAATAAAATGTAACAGCATCAGATGTCCCTCATGCACCATTCGTCAAATCAGTGAAGAAAAGGGATTCTGCAGCAGCATTTAGTGGATTCTAGGCAATATCTTTAGGGCATATGACATAAAAGAATGGAAAAGAGAAATCAAATTCTTTTAACAGATACACTGTTGTCTGGTGAGTGTGTTCAGTTTTTATGCAAATGTATGAGAGTATAAGAGGGATTGATTTGATGGAAAGGAGTTTAGACAGTTTCTATTTAGCAAATAAAATCATGGAACAATTCTTTCAGTCAAAGGTGGTGGTGTTTTCAGAGCATCTGAATTTTAGAAGTCTACCTGGTGTGTTTTTCTGATGTTCTGTCACAGCCCTGCTTAGGAATGTTACGTAATTAAATCATTAATAGGGCAAGGCCTTTCTTCATAACTCCTCTGATTTATATAATATGCGGAGACAAGCAGCAGATGCCTGTGCAGGTTTCTACTGGGATGACCAGTTAATTTTCAGCATTCAGACTCCTTTATGTTCTTATGTACATCCCTTACCCATGGTAGCTTTGGCAATTTTTTTTTTTTTTTTTTTTTTTTTTTTTTTTTTTTTTTGAGACGGAGCTTTGCTCTTGTTGCCTAGGCTGGAGTGCAATGGTGGGATCTCGGCTCACTGCAACCTCTGCCTCCCGGTAGTTCAAGCAATTCTCCTGCCTCAGCCTCCCGAGTAGCTGGGATTACAGGTGCTTGCCACCATGCCTGGCTAATTTTTTGTATTTTTAGGAGAGACAAGGTTTCACCATGTTGGCCAGGCTTGTCTCAAACTCCTGACCTCAGGTGATCCACCCGCTTCAGCCTCCCAAAGTGCTAGGATTACAGGCATGAGCCACCGTGCCCGGTCTAGGTGTCGCACTTTTTATTTCGGGGGACTAGAGATATTTCCCCATCGCACCTGACACACAGCCTAGGCAGGTGTCATCTGCAGCAGTCACGGGCAGTATTTAGATGGGAAGCCACATCTTGGCCCTGACCTGACCCTGCCACATTTGCCAATGTCCCCTGGCCCTAAAGCATAGTGGTGCTTTGGTGGACCCATAGTGAGATGGGCTTGTTTTTGAGTAGGGGGCTGCCTGGCAAGGGCCCAGCACAGGATCTGGCTTTTGAGGTAGGTGGGCTTCATAGCTTTTACTAAATGAACAGCAGGGATGCACCCTGACTTCTTGGAGTGGTTGTTTTCTACTGTCTCCTGGGGCTTGAGGCCCTTTGGTACAGAGTGAGAGGTTTTATGTAGTATTTGCATTTGTGATTTTCCACCATCAAATTCTCTTACACTCCATGGGGCCTGGATATTGGCTATAGCGCTGTCCAGTCACTGAGAACCTGTCCAAGAGGAAATCGTTTATGGAGTAGGGCTTCAGCTCCTTTGTTCTGGATATTCTGCCCCATTGGCTCCAGAAATTCCCTCATACTTAGAACAAGTCATGTCCTGATTTGTGGCTCAAAAAGTAATGGTCATCTTGTGTATAACCTGGTGCAGCCACCAAGACCCCGATGCCAGCATTTTATGAGGCTGTAGGGCGGGGGGAACTTTGATCATTGTCAAATATGTGACAGTCGCACTTGCATAGAAAAAGAGGAATATGCATGATAACCTCCAGGGAGGAGGGGTAGGGTCTCCTCACCCCCAAGCTATTCTATTCCAAATGCTGCCTTGTAAATATTGGAGATGGTTTAAGATGCTGGCATTCAGCAGACCAAGAATATATTTATATTGACCAATCCCTTAAGGAGAGTGGTTTGAAATTCATCAAAGTGATAAAGACTCTCTGAATTTCACTTGGATTGTATTTGATAAACGTTTTCCATGGAAATGTTATTGATTTCCATTCTCTGTGCTTACATGTTGCAGTTTTGGCTCCCTTTTTTTTGAAGATGCAAGTGGTTGCTTAGAGAAGCTCTAATTGGGTTTATTAAATTTTTTACTAAATGCTCTTAGAAACAATATATATGCATTAAATGCTTTGGAGCAACACTTGGAGTGGTAATTTGTACTCTCCTTCATTAACTGTCAGTGTCCAAAGCATTTGGTCTGATTGGGAGGTCATTAAATACCTAATTATTATTGTACCTAAATGTTGGTTTTGTGTTTAATAGCAGAAATGCTAAACTATGGACAGTTTCTCTCTTTGGAGGAAGTGGTGAAGTTAGATTAGTGGTGATTTTTTTTTTTTTTTTTTTGAGATGGAGTCTTGCTCTGTCACCAGGCTGGAATGCAGTGGCATGATCTCGGCTCACTGCAGTCTCTGCCTCCCAGGTTCAAGCGATTCTCCTGCCTGAGCCTCCTCAGTAGCTGGGATTACAGGTGCCTGTCACCACACCCACCTAATTTCTGTATTTTTAGTAGAGACAGGGTTTCACCATGTTGGCCAGGATGGTCCCGATCTCCTGACCTCGTGATCTGCCCGCCCTCAGCCTCCCAAAGTGCTGGGATTACAGGCATGAGCCACCATGTAATCAAAAATCACCTGGCCGGTGATTTTTTTTTTTTTAAAGCCTACTATATAGTTTACATGGCAAGCCATCAGAATAGTTCATGTCACAGGGTAAATCCTCTACATAAAGTATGAAACATTGTTTTCATTTTCTTTGTGTGCAGCAGCCCTGCATACGCTGCATGCCATAAAGATACCCAGGGCAGAGGGTACAAAGAAGAGGCTCTATTGCTACACGTTGTAGACTGACGTTCTGACATCTTTTATGGAGAATGCCAGTTGGCATGGTTCCTGGGGGGCAATTAGGTACCATACTTCTACTTTAAACATATATGCTTTTTAACTCAGCGATCTAATTGCTAGACATTTTCTCTAGGGGAGTGTCACAAATATTTGCCAAAATACCTGTATAAGGATGTTTTCTTCAACCAGAATGTCTAAGGAAAGACTGAATAAGTGAATTATAGCCCCTCCATCTATTCAGTAGGGTACTATGCAGCCATTAAAATGGATGAGGTAGATCTGTAGGGCCAGACCTAGAAAGGTTTTCAAGTGAAAAAGATACAATAGTGTCCATAATATAATTCCTTTTATATTCATTTACATATAGTTGTCTATATTTTGTATGGACTGTTACATGTATGGGTATGAATTTTTTTCTATTAGAAGCACACCTATAAATAATGTATTGAACAGTTGTTCATGGGTACAGATTGTTGTGTCTACTCATAGTGGACCTATGCTGTTTCCTTAGCTAAAATGATGTATGGTTTCAGTTAGTGTGGGCAGAGCCTGTCCCCCTCTGTTGAACAGTGGACTCGCACCTCCCCCCATCAGGTTCAGTTGTGGAGAGCAGGCTGGGTGCTCTGTCCTGGGTGTGTGGTAGCCTCAGCGAGGCTGGGGCTTTCCTAGAGACAAGTGTTTCATGAGGGTAGAGAATATTACTTTGGTCAGCTTCCTGAAGTGGGGAATATTACTCTAAAAAATGGCATACTCTTTCCTGGTTTAGGTTCATCTAGAAGGCGGCCAGGATGAATTCAAGAAAGTCTAAATGGATTAAAAAAAAAAAAAAACGTAGAGGTATCTAGACAAAGGTTAAAAAATCCTTGGTGGAAGTTTGGGTCACTTTGTTTAATGAACGGAAAGGAATGCCATACTTCATTGATTCTGAAATAGGGATGAGTCTTAAAATCAATGATATGAGAAAACACTGGTTCTTAGTTTTGCTGTCAACATGATTTCTTTCCATTTTATTCGTTTCCTTTCCTTAGCAATGCAAGTCTCATCTTAACGGTATTGTGTTAGATCCAGTAAAGCAGCAGTTTTTAACCCAAGACCTTGTATGGTAGTCCTGCTCAGTACATTTGTTTAGTTTGAATTATTAGAGTTTATATATTTTAAAAATGCTTGTGATGGGCTCCAAATCCATTTATTCTTGTAATTGGTTTAAATATCCCTCTTAAAATGTGTTTATGTTAGAAGTTTAATATGTTTACTCTTTTCATTAGTTCAGTGGTATAAACCCTGGCAAGTCTCATAATTTGTAATTAATAGAGACCAAAATATGGTCTTAACTATATTGCAGTAATCTAGTTTTCCCTTCTCTAATAAGAATTCTTACTGTTTCCTGGCCTTCCCTGGAAAGGTGTTTTTTGTTTGTTTTGGCTTTTGTTTTTGAGACGGAGTCTCACTCTGTTGCCCAGGCTGGAATGCAGTGGCGCAATCTTGGCTCACTGCAACCTCCGCCTCCTGGGTTCAAGCCATCCTCCTGCCTCAGCCTCTAGATCTGTATCATCCACTTTAATGGCTGCATAGTTCCCATAATTCATTTATCCACCCTTCTCTTGGACATTTTGGTTGCTTTCACGTTGTTACTACAGGTGAGTTCGAGCAAACCCTTTGTGGTGGGGTTCCTAAAAATTTATAGTGTCAGGCTTTTTGCTTTGAGGAAAAATAGTTTTGGTGTGTTGCCCAAATTCAGCTGTATGACTGTTAGGAGCCACCTATCAGCTTCATAGGAGTCAGGGGTTTTCACCTCTAGGGGACCCTTCAAATATCACAATAAGCCCATCTGTGTACCATGAAGAGGGTTATTAAATAGTTCATCTCACACCTCAGGGTCCTCTAGAGGAGGCTTCAACCTGCTTTCCAGCACCTTCTCCTATCCCAGGGCTGTACTGGCTTCTTGGTAGATTGTCTGAATATCATCAGCATCTCCTGGAAGGAGAGGGAGAGGGGACAGTGGACTTTTGTTCTAATTTAGCCTTTCCTTTATTTGGGACATAGAGTCAGTGAAGCTAGAGGAAGATAAGTTATTGATGCTTCTATGATAATTTTCTGCCAGAAAATTACAGAACAACTGTGTCTCAAAGATGGGCATGTCTCCTGTTTTTTGTGTGTGTGTTTTTTATTTTTTGTTTTTTTTTTTTTAAAAACCTGGAATGAAGATTGTTATTCTTGGGGGTGATAACAGGTTTAGTTTCTGTCTCTGTCACTAGTCACTGGTCTCTCCAATGAAGTATATGTAAAACTTTGAGCACTGTGGCTGGCACCAAGCAAACAATAAATGATAGATGCCAGCTTACAGTTGCCACCTTTTCATAGAAAGCCTCCTTCCTCATTCAGCTTTTTGCTTGTTCTCCAGAGAATCACATTTTGGAAGATGTGAACAAATGTGTCATTGCTCTCCAAGAGAAGGATGTGGATGGCCTGGACCGCACAGCTGGTGCAATTCGAGGCCGGGCAGCCCGGGTCATTCACGTAGTCACCTCAGAGATGGACAACTATGAGCCAGGAGTCTACACAGAGAAGGTTCTGGAAGCCACTAAGCTGCTCTCCAACACAGGTACGGGAACTCTCCCTTTCCAGTGCTCGCACACACCGCAGCCTGAGTGAGGCAGGCCACCCCATTAGCCCAGCCCTGTGGTGAGGAAGGAGGAGTTGGGAACTCAGATTTGGTCTCATGGCACATCGGGCTCCTGAGAAGCTGGTCATAGCCAAATTCAGGCCTCACAAGCATATTTTCTTCATCTGTATCTCATGAGTAATCATGGGACTAATTCTAAACACACTATTTAAGATGAATTTCTGAGTTAAATCTCCTATTAGTGAGTAAAGACTAAATTAAGGTAGGTCCCATTCTTAAGCAAGGCTTCAAGTTAGTCTCACTTCAAGTTCTCAACCATCCAATCTCTGTTGCAGAGAAAAAGATGATTTGAGTCGTAAAATACTGCATTTAATTTATTTCAACTGTAAATACCCTTCACATAGGTAGAAGCAGAGGCTCTTCATCATAAGCCTCACCTCTTTCTGTCTAGCTGAGTGATTCAGGGAGGGCCAGGGGAATGATGCTGCCTGCTGACCAGGGTATCTACTGTGCCTCTTTCTCCACAGTCATGCCACGTTTTACTGAGCAAGTAGAAGCAGCCGTGGAAGCCCTCAGCTCGGACCCTGCCCAGCCCATGGATGAGAATGAGTTTATCGATGCTTCCCGCCTGGTATATGATGGCATCCGGGACATCAGGAAAGCAGTGCTGATGATAAGGGTGAGTAACTGCATTTCAGACGTCTTAACAGCTTCTTTCTTATCATTTGCTAAACTTGAGCAATGCGTCATTCTAGAACTCGGCAGATGCGGTGGCAGTATATTAAAACCATGAATCTAAAAGCTGTTAGAATGAGATATATTTAATTACGTTGTCTAAAATGACTGTTAGTTGCAAGTTAGAGCCCAAACTTGGGCCAAGAAGGGGAGCTAGCCTGAGTTGACGATTTAATTTAGGATAAACAGTCTCTACAACATGAGGCTTCAGTTTGAGTTAGGCAGGAAATTATAGAAAATAATGGTTCTCAAGCTAGTATCAGAGAAGGAAGTATTTTCATAATGCGGATTCAAGTTATTGTTCACATGAAGTGCCCCTCTCTTCGGAGGGGCTGCAGGCAGACGGGATGATGGAACCCCAGGGTGTTGGGGGGAGGAGCGGCCCCGGGTGATGCTCCTAGGCTCATGGCCAAGTGCCGAGCCCCTTTCCCCATAGCCAGAGTGCCTGGAGGGCCTCTGTAGCAAGGGCAGAGGAGAAAGGGGCCTCTATGGCATCTGTGATTGAGCTCCCGGCATACCGTCCTGCTCTCTGACAACTATTCCTGTCTTCATTCAAGAATCATCCAGCCCCTGGGCCTCTCAGTTTCTTGATGTCTTGTCCTCCTCCACCTCAACCTCACGGCCATAGCTGTACCTCAGCTTTTGTCACTGCCTGCCATTGTCTTTGTCATCCCCAGCAGCCTAGTTCTATTGTTCAGGTTGCGCCCTCGAGTCCTGCAACTCCCAGCGAGCCTTTGAGTCTACTGTGCGGTCTTCAGTCAGTTGGTCCTCCCCATGTGTCACTCAGCCCCTTGTGTCCTTGGTTCAGTCCTTTGTTAGCTTTGAGTCCATAGTTGAATATACTCACTCCTCTGCCCTGCTGTTTCCTCACACCTGCCTTGCAAGGTGCAGTCCTGGCAAGATCCTGCTCTCCTGAGCACAGTGCAGATGGCCACAGCCACGCTGATGGAGCTGCAGAAGCCGCGGCCATTTGTGCGCCCTTGCTGCCCTGCAACAGGCGTCCACCCACCCACCCACACCTGTGCCCCTGTCCTGTTTGGCCCACTTGCCGATTTCGTTGAGGATACTGAGGCAGTTAGTGCGTCCACTCCTCTGCATCCCATGTCTGTGTGCTCTACCTTCCTCCTTAGCACCATGGGCATTGCTCTCGGTGCTTCTGGCCGAGGCCATCCCTTGCACGTCTTTGTACTAGGGTCCCAGCTTCTTCACCCCCTGCCTCCTGTACCTTTCCCCAAGCCTATGATGTGTACCTTTCCCCAAGCCTGTGATGATTTCTCCCATTTTTAAGGGGAAAAAAAAGTCTCTTGACCCATACCCCTTCTCAGTCTCCTTGGCTGGTTTCTCCCCATCTCCTCAGCCTGTGAAACACGGGTGTGGCCTGCTGGGAAGTCCTTGACCTCTTCAGAGTCCTGTCTAGAGGCCGACTCTCCTAAGTTCCACACTTGTCTGCGCACCTTGCCTCCTCCCTCTCACTTGCTCCACCCAGGCAGCACACGTTAGTTGATGGTGACTCCGTCTTCCCTTGCTCGGGCCCAGACCTCGGATCTTTTATTTCCCTTTTGTCCCATACCTCACATCTGCTTTATCTGTGAATTCTTTTGGCTCTCCGTTCACAGTAGAGAACCTGAACATGTTCTCACCCTCGTCTAAGCCACCAGCACCTCTCACCCGGGTTCATGCAGGTGCCACTCAGCTGGTTCCCTGTTCCCATCCTGGGTGCCTACAGTCTCATGAGCCACAGGGCAGCCAGAGCGATTTCTGTAAGCTTCAATCAGATCATGTTATCCTCTGTGCCAGCGTCTCCACAGGCCGCCACGTCACTCATTCTTTATGCTGGCCTACGAGGCCTTCTGGGACTGGAACCTGTCACTTCTCCAACCTTATTTCCTGCTGATCTCCTCTTGTACTCATGGGGTTCCAGGCAAGCCGGTGACATGGGGGCAGTGAGCTAAGCCCCCCTTCTGTGGCCTCCTTGCTATTCACGCGGTTCCCTGGGCCAACACCCCTTCCCCACGGCCTCTATGTTGCCACCCGCCCCCCCTCCCCCTCCTTGAGAGCACCTTCTCGTGAGACTTTTCCAAACACCCATATAGAATTAAAATCTCCCTTTATTCATCACTGCTTTCTTCATAGCACTGGTCACTTTTGATGTGTCATATAATTCATTTGCTTACTTTGTTGTCATTTCTTCCATTAGAATATGCGAGAGGAATTTTTGTCTGTTTGTCACTTTGTATCTTTAGGGCCCAGAACAGTGCTTGGCAGAGAGATAATGAATGAATGAATGAATGAATGAATGAATGAATGAATGAGAGTACTCGGTTTTCTTGGCAAGAACGGTTCTTGGGTCTGCAATGGGGTGCTGGGGAGGTAGAGATGATGTTAGGAGGTGGTCCTTTGAAAAGCCCCTTAACTGATTGATTGCATGCCAGTCCCGAAGGCATGTGTGACTGCAGCGTTAAAACTGTCAGTGTTGGCATTGTGTTTTGTGCCACCGAGTCCATCGGCCTCCAGGACCTCACACCGACATGCTGTCTGGTCCCCTGCGTGAGCGTCCACTGTTCTCACCTCATCAAGGGACAGGCCCAGCCTTTGCACAGCACGTTCTTGGTGGTTCCAGAATGTTTCTTGCATATCTTCTTGTTTGAACCTCACAGCAAGTCCTTGGGCTGGGCTTGGACTATGTCCTGGTACACAGACGAGAGACTCGCCTCACTGCCCTCCTGTCACAGGCCAGCCGGCTGGGCTGAGCGCCAACCCCAGCTGTTCTGCCTGCTGCCCCCTTACTGATAACTGCCAGAGGACAACATTATGTTTCAAGTCAGTAGCTAATCATGAGAGGCTGGTAGTTGGTACAAAATAAGAATTTTATTTCATAATTAAAGCAAAGAGCTAGGACCAGTAATCAGTCCCTTGGGTATTTACTCAGCCCTTACCTGCCATATTCTCCTCCCTTTTCTTTTGATGAAAGTCAAAAGAATACTTTAAAATACATTGCCTATTTTTACTCCTCCAAGCAGCCTTGGTACCCCAACAGAAGGCCCAGTTATTTAATTTTCTTTTTGTCATAAAGTAGGAAAGTTATACAAATCCGCTTAATACTATACAAAACACCTCTATTTTTAAGTCAGTACCTTTTCTACCCAGGACAGTTCTCATCTTTGTCTTAAAATGCCGGTGTTGGGGAAGTAAATTAGGAAGTAAAAACCTTATGTCACTGGGCACAGTGGCTCACGCCTGTAATCTCAGCACTTTGGGAGGCCAGGGCAGGCAGATCACCTGAGGTCAGGAGTTCAGGACCAGCCTGACCAACATGGTGAAACCCCGTCTCTACTAAAAATACAAAAATTAGCCGGGCATGGTGGCATGTTGCCTCTAATCCCAGCCACTCGGGAGGCTGAGGCAGGTGAATCTCTTGAACCCGGGAGGCGGAGGTTGCATTGATTCTAAGATCACGCCACTGCACTCCAGCCTGGGTGACAGAGCGAGACTGTGTCTCAAAGGAAAAAAAAAACAATCATGTCTTACGAAGAAATAGTGAATTGACTCAGTGATAGCAATTGAGCCCCACACACAGTGAAACCAGCCCAGGCCTGCTGTGGGCCAGGCAGCCCAGCGTGTGCACCAGTGAAGCAGAGGCTCGAGACAAATGCTGAGTGATTTTGACTTTATTCACCATACTGTTCAGAACACTGCACATTAAAATCCAGAATTCTGGGCCTCCGTGCACCTGGCCAAGAGGCTCAGGGTGGCTGGGGGCTGGTGGCCCAGAGATGTGTCTGACCTGTGATCTTTGTCTTGGTGGCAGACCCCTGAGGAGTTGGATGACTCTGACTTTGAGACAGAAGATTTTGATGTCAGAAGCAGGACGAGCGTCCAGACAGAAGACGATCAGCTGATAGCTGGCCAGAGTGCCCGGGTAAGGAAGCGCTCCGTGGGGCAGTTCAGCTTGTGCTGCCGACTTTCCCTGTCCCCTTTCTTGTTTCCAGGAAAACACCCTCAGTATTCAGAACACCGTTTCTCTCTCTCTCTGTCTCTCTGGCAGTAGACTGAAGTTAAACTAAGTTGTGGCACCTGCTGGTCACTTGTAGCCTCCTCAGCTAGAGGCAGACCAGGTCCTGGGCCTCCTCTGCAGTGCCCTGGGGCTTTAGTTTATGATAGAGCCCTGGGTCAGGAAAGGGCTAAGATTTAGTCAATGCAGTGTTTGTTGAAAGGATCGTGAAATTTGAAAAAGATTGCTGCCTTTGTCCATCTCGATACTATGGGTATGAACTATTTAATTATTCATGGGTTTAAAAACATAACAGTGGTACATTCAAGAAAGCCAGTCAGAGCCATTGCATTCATTTGAGTCATTAAATCTTCAATCATCAATAGCATTTATGTTTTGGGGAGGATGCCAAGAAATATTT
This sequence comes from Pan troglodytes, assembly GCF_028858775.2. Taxonomy (NCBI): domain Eukaryota; kingdom Metazoa; phylum Chordata; class Mammalia; order Primates; family Hominidae; genus Pan; species Pan troglodytes. The sequence continues at coordinate 136,654,508 of NC_072402.2, forward strand.
CTAAGGAGTCTTTGATTTCACTCCTTGGAAATCTGTCGTGAACAGCGAGCACATCCCTGCCTTATGTCCTGCTCAGTCATGAGCACTTTGGGAAGCTGAGAGGGAGGAGCTCCCCAGCCGTAGGTCTGTGGGCTGGAGGTGGGCAGCAGGCCTCCAGGTGTTGCTCAAGTATGGCCTGAGTGCCAGCAGGTATCTCTCAGCCCTCTTTCTTCAGGTGTACATTCTAAAGCCACTTTCAGTTCACCTTGAATAGTTGGAAATGTCCATCAGGGCCCACCAGGGAAAGGGCTCCACACTTTCATCAACCCCTTCTCTCATTTCTTGTCTTATATTAATAAGAATTAAGCAGGTTCTGTCCCTGCACAGGTGTGATTCCAAAGCTTCCACATTAGCCTTCCACCCCTCGCTGTTTCCTTCCACACTAAAACTTGTGCTCAAAAGTGGGTCGGAAATTCAGGCTGCCATAAGTTTCTGCAAAAAATGAGAGAAATAGCCCTTCAGGCGAAATGAAACCTATTAAAGCATTATCCTACCTATGCCACAGATTGCCTGTTGGAAATATTCTTGGCTAATGCACTCTGAGAACTTCATATTCTTTTTATGTAAGAGCTCTTTGTGCTTCTGATCACAGGCGATCATGGCTCAGCTTCCCCAGGAGCAAAAAGCGAAGATTGCGGAACAGGTGGCCAGCTTCCAGGAAGAAAAGAGCAAGCTGGATGCTGAAGTGTCCAAATGGGACGACAGTGGCAATGACATCATTGTGCTGGCCAAGCAGATGTGCATGATTATGATGGAGATGACAGACTTTACCCGGTGAGCAGCACCTCGGCCCCACCAGGCTGCACAGGGGCCACTTTCTTCCCCACAGGTCACCTGCGCAGCGGCTCAGACAGCCCAGGCCATGGGGCTTTGTGGACAATCTTCTTTTTCTACTCCAACTGTGAGGGGCTTCACATACAATAATCCTTGTTCTCTCCCTCTTCTCAGAGGTAAAGGACCACTCAAAAATACATCAGATGTCATCAGTGCTGCCAAGAAAATTGCTGAGGCAGGATCCAGGATGGACAAGCTTGGCCGCACCATTGCAGACCATGTAAGTGACAGACTTGCCAGGTGGGTCTCCAAGCTCCTCCTGGGGCTCAGGGTCTCCAAGCTCCTCCTGGGGCTCAGGCAGCCCAGCCTGGTCCATTCAGGGTAAGTTTCATGGGCCACAGCACTTTTGTCACTCATCTCTAAAAATGGTTCTTATTAATCCCAGCATAGATTTGTAAGGATTCTCTAGAGCAGATGTGTATGTCCTGGAATCTTCCATCGCTTGGTAGCCAAAATTAACCTCTGCTATTGTCTCTTATGTCTCAGTTCCCTCTCTCCCCCTTTGGGCAGGGGCCAAGAGCAGCCAGAAGCCATGTGGCCAGTGCTGTGGAAGGCTGGTGTGCCTAGATGGGCCCAGGTTTCTTCATCCTCAGCACTGTGTTTCTCAGTCACCCCGTCTTCATCCCCCTATTCCCTCACACTGATAGGTACAAAAATATGGTTCCTACCGCCTGGAAATTGTACAATACATTTCATTTGGTGTTTTAAGCCTGATCAAGAGAAGCTCTTTCTCAGTTACAGTTTTTCTCTGTAGTTAACAAGCCTCCCCACCATTTTCCCTGAAATATCCAAACTCTCAGCCTCATCTAGGCCACAGGATGTGTGAGACACAAGCCTCCTTACACAAGCCAAAGATTGTAAAGGCATCCTTGACTCCCACACAATCGGTAATAGGGCCTATTGCTTCCATTGGCCAAATGTATCTTGACACAAACCAGTCTTGTCCTTTCCGCAGATCTCCATAGCCACTTGGACTACTGTGGCTGCTCCCGATTTCCTATTCTTTCTTTCCTCTCTCCACTTCCTTCTGCATCCAGCTGTCAATACTGTCATCTGAAAATGCAGATCACATGGCTCTGCCCTGCTTCCATGACTACTTAGAATACAGCTCATCTCCGGTATGGTCTGCGGGGTCTCAGTTCATACCACTCTCTGTGGTGTACTTTGCTCCAGCCTCACTGGAAGAAAATGTTTGCTTGCTATAAACACTTGAGAGGTGCTCTGTGTTTCTCCCTTTGGGTAAAGCTTTCTAGGCTGGTCCTAATCTGGGAGCCTCTAAAACTCTGAGATGTGGAGCGAGACAGGAACTGGGCAGGGGCCACCCTTTTCTCTTTGACCATCCCCAACTGCTTTTTTTCTTGCTTTACTTTACTCACTTGTCTTCCACCTCAGCCTGCAGTGAGTGGCTTTTGTCATCAGGCATTAATAACGCAAAGTGCCTCGGAGCAGAAGAGTTAACTATTTGTTTACTTAGCTAAAAACACCTGGACTTTTCTCCATAGCCAGGCTCCTGCTTGCTGAGCCGGCTTGTTCTCACCTCGAGGGGCATGGGCCTCCACCCTGCCGTTTGGGGTGAGGGGATCCTTGGCCAGGGTGGTTTCCCCGCCGTCATAGGAGGGAAGTCAGTGGGAGGCTCAGAAGGCCTTGGCTATACAACCGGTGCCATGCGGCGCAGTCAGGGTCCCATGAACGACTTCCATCAGCTCACCCGCCTCCATCCCCAAGCAGAGTGTAGGCAAGGGCTGTGATTGCCTCAGGTAATTGGGTGATTTTGCTCCAGCAAGAGGAGAGGAAGCATGTGAGTGCCACACTGAACCTTTCAGAAACAGCCGTGGGGTCGGGGGTGCTTGGGCCAGGCCAGGATACTTGGTGTTAAGCCTGCTCTCTCTTCAGTGCCCCGACTCGGCTTGCAAGCAGGACCTGCTGGCCTACCTGCAACGCATCGCCCTCTACTGCCACCAGCTCAACATCTGCAGCAAGGTCAAGGCCGAGGTGCAGAATCTCGGCGGGGAGCTCGTCGTCTCTGGGGTAAGCATTAGCTGAACAAAAAGAGGGCCAGTGGGAACGTGCTGACCCTTGTCAGAAATGAAAGTCACCTCCTATCCGCATAAACACCTGCCCTGGGAAAGTGTGCTGTGCAGAAACCCCAAGTCCTGTCCCAGTCTCTGGAAACCAAGGTCTGTCCATCTGTTCCCTGTAGAACTGTGACACCTGGGGGGCACTGCAAGGGCTGAAAGGCTGGCCTCCTCCCCTTTGCTGGCCACTCACTGGGGAAGAATTTTTAAAAATCTTCCTTGGGACCGGGCGTGGTGGCAGGTACCTGTAAGTCCCAGCTACTTGGGAGGCTGAGACACAAGAATTACTTGAGCCTGGGAGATGGAGGTTGCAGTGAGCCGAGATGGCACCACTGCACTCCCGTCTGGGCAACAGAACAAGACTGTCTCAAAACAAAACAAAACAAAACTTCCTTTTCTTCCCCCAGAGAGGAATTAAGAGTAGACATAGATAGGGTGTTTTCTCAAAAGCCCTTCACTCCTCAGAGTGCTTGGGTAGCGTCTCTTTCTTTTTACCACATCACAGTTCTGAGGCCTTTCTCACCTAGGGCAGGGGAAAGAAGAGGTTTGCTGAGTGGATTGGGGTCCACCGAGCCTCCATGGCTTCTCTTAATCCCACTGAATTTCCTTTAAAAGAAACACTTCTTATATTGAACATATTGAGACCATTTGCTCATCTGCTTTGCCATAAACGTCCCTGTCTCGATTCCTGCTTCTCCTCCCCCATGTGCTTACAGCTCTGGGATCACTTACAGTGACTTCCAGTTGGTTTGAGTGAATAAACACTTGCTGAGGGGTGGGGGTGAGCAAGGCGAGGTTGCCTCATGTCTTCTCCAAAGGGTCTGAGGGCAGGCGCTTCCAGGCTATTTAGATAAGAGCAGCCGTTGAGGGTGTTCTTCAGGAACAGGCTGCTGCCCAATCCTCTGCGACCTGCCCAGGCCCTGGTCTTGCAGAGCAGTATAGGGGGCTCCCCTTCAAGCACGGCCCACCTGTGTCCACGAGGCTGGAGGTCAGGCCTGTGCTTCTTACCACCCCTGTCTGCCTCGTAGGTGGACAGCGCCATGTCCCTGATCCAGGCAGCCAAGAACTTGATGAATGCTGTGGTGCAGACAGTGAAGGCATCCTACGTCGCCTCTACCAAATACCAAAAGTCACAGGGTATGGCTTCCCTCAACCTTCCTGCTGTGTCATGGAAGATGAAGGCACCAGAGAAAAAGCCATTGGTGAAGAGAGAGAAACAGGATGAGACACAGACCAAGATTAAACGGGCATCTCAGAAGAAGCACGTGAACCCGGTGCAGGCCCTCAGCGAGTTCAAAGCTATGGATAGCATCTAAGTCTGCCCAGGCCGGCCGCCCCCACCCCTCGGGGCTCCTGAAGATCAGTCACTGTTCGTCACTCAAATGAATTTGCTAAATACAACACAACACGGATACTAGATTCCACAGGGAAATGGGCAGACTGAACCAGTCCAGGTGGTGAATTTTCCAAGAACATAGTTTAAGTTGATTTAAAATGCTTTTAGAATGCAGGAGCCTACTTCTAGCTGTATTATTTTTTATATGCTTAAATAAAAATAAAAATTCATAACCAAAGAAAGAGAATCCCACATTAGCTTGTTAGTAATGCTCTGACCAAGCCGAGATGCCCATTCTCTTAGTGATGGCGGCGTTAGGGTTTGAGAGAAGGGAATTTGGCTCAACTTCAGTTGAGAGGGTGCAGTCCAGACAGCTTGACTGCTTTTAAATGACCAAAGATGACCTGTGGTAAGCAACCTGGGCATCTTAGGAAGCAGTCCCTGGAGAAGGAATGTTCCCAGAAAGGTCTCTGGAGGGACAAACTCAGTAAAACATAATGTATCATGAAGAAAACCGATTCTCTATGACATGAAATGAGAATTTTAATGCATTGTTATAATTACTAATGTACGCTGCTGCAGGACATTAATAAAGTTGCCTTTTTAGGCTACAGTGTCTTGATGCCATAATCAGAACACACTTTTTTTCCTCTTTCTTCCAGCTTCAAATGCAAATTCATCATTGGGCTCACTTCTAATAACTGCAGTGTTTCCCGCCTTGGGCTTGCAGCAGAAAAACCTGACAAAATAGTGTTTGCTAAGGCAGTAATTTAGACTTTTACCTTATTTGTGATTACTGTAGTGATTGATTGATTACTATTAACTACAAGGTATAATTTACTATCATCTTATTTAAATTTTATGAATTTGAATGTTTTTTACACTAACTTTTCCCAATAAAGTCCACTATGAAACCACGACATCCAAGAGGCCAAAGTCATCTTCTCTGCCTTCAAGTCATAGATTTGCCCGCAGTATCTGTGGTGCTCTGGGCCCTCCTGGTGTCCCTCTCTTCCAGGATGGGGATGCCCGGGAGGGAAACTGTCTGTGGCTCTAGGCTGCACGGCTCGTGCCAGCCCATCAGGGAGGGCCATGCCCGTTGTCCTATTGAGTGCCCCACCCTGCACCCCCACCTTGGGAATTCACATGTCCATTCCTTGAGGTTCATGTCAACCTCGGAGGCATCCCTGTCATCATCATAGCTGACCCCTCTCCTGCGTCCTGTCAGTATATCCCTTCTGCATCCTTCCCGTCAGCACATACATACCAAGCTATGATGATAGTGGCCTTCGAGATGAAAACCCTCCTTAACCCCATGATCCTTCCCAGCTGGCATCCCCACCCTAAGCAAGGTTCCCTAAAGAGAAGCTTGTTGTCATTTTCTCCCCTTCCTCACTTCCAGTCAGCTGTCACCTTGCTCCCTCCACCTCCCCTCGTCAAGGTGCCTTCCACTGCCAGCCACGCTGGCAATTGTCTTGAGACCTCACTGTGCAAGCGGCCTGGGGGCGTGGCGGGGAGGAGGAGGACAAGGACTCCTGAACGCTGCTCACTCGGCTCCCAGGACACCCCGCTCAGGTTCTGCCTGCCTTACTGGGGGCTCCTTCTCCTTTCCTGGGGCTGAGAGGTTGTGTCTGTGCCCACCCTCCTGAGCTCAGCCAGAATCTCGCATGTAAAGACATCCAAATGCCGACGACTTCTCCCCAGAGCCTGGCTTTTATAACTGACTGCCGCCTCACGCTCCATTCGGATGTCTAATGAATCTCTCAGACTTGACCTGTCCAAACTGCTTGCCACCTCTACTCGCCACCACCCACCCCCACACCCTCCATACCGTTTCCCCACATCACTGCCCCTCCCCCCCTTCCTCTTGCCAAATGCCTAAAAATAAAAATTCTGAGGTGGATCTGTAGCACAATGGGCTTCTAGTGACAAATCAAAATTCTGATCTTTAAAATGTATGCACAATTTACCTGTTACCGCCTGGCCTAAGCCATCCTGCTGTTACTGCTGTGTAGCAAGTTGCAGCCAAAGCGACCTCACACGGCTCCTGAAGGTCAAGAATCTGGGAGCAGCTCAGCTGGATGGCTCTGACTCGGGGTCTCATGAAGTGGCCAAGATGCCAGCTAAGGCTGCCGTCTCTGAAGGCTTGACCTGGCGAGGATTTGCTTCCAGACTCACTCGCGTGGCTATTGACAGAAGGCCTCAGTTCCATGCCACATGGCCCGTTCCACAGAGCAGCTCACAGCTTGGTAGTAGCTGGCTTCCCCAGAGCGGTATCTGCGAGCAGCGTCCAGATGGAAGCCATGGTGTTCCCTTAAAACCTGATATGGAGGGTGATTCCCCATCATGTCTGTATTCTGTGGGTCACACAGACCAAGGCTGCTCCACTGTGGAAGGCAAGGACGAGGCTGCCAGTGCCCGGCGGTGGGCGGCCACAGCCAGCCTCCCTGCCAGTGTCCCCCACAGCCAAGTTGTCCCTGTAAGACAGGTCAGCTCAGGTCATTCCGAGCTCAGACCTTCCAGCGGCTTCCATGTCCCTCAGTAAAAGCCAGAGTCCTAAAGGCCTCTTGCCTGCTCTGGCCTCCTCTCACCATTCTCTGCCATCCTCCATCTGCCCCTGGTGTCCCTGAAGTCTTGAACATGCCGAGCACATCCTGCCTCGTATGCTTCCTGGCCTGGAATGCACTTGCCCCGGGACACCCTGTGCTGGCTTTAGCGTTTCCTTCCTGTCTCATCAAGTCACCTTATTATCAAAAGGACTCCGACAGGCTAAGTGTGGTGGCTCATGCCTGTAGTCCCAGCACTTGGGAAGGCCGAGGTGGGAGGATCGCTTGAGCCCAGGAGTTCAGGACCTGCCTGGGCAACATGGCAAAACTTTGTCTCTCTTTAAAAAAAAAAAAAAAAAAAAGTCCAATGTCCATTTATGTATCTCTTAACATCTTCCCTTGTGCCTCAGTGGGAAAGCAGCCCACACCATCCCTTACTCCCTGGGCTCCTCCATCCTCTGCCAAGGCTCACAGCACTGCAGGCACCAGCCCTCACTGGACTGACCTATGGGGAATAGCCAGTGTTGGCTCTGCTCATCCTCATCAGAGGCAAAGGGCTTGTTGGCATGTGCTCGATAGATAGTAGTTGAACAATGTGGACCATTATTGATTTAAACCAACCCATCAGAAGGTGTTAGAGGGCAAAAAGCTGGCAAATGAGAAGGCACCAGGGGCCTGGAGAGCCGAGGCTGAGGCTCAGAGGCCCTGCCCCGAAGTCCTGACCCCTCCTCTCACCTCACAGACCACGACAGAGCTGGGCCAAGCAGGAGGGGACCTGCCTGTGCGTGCGGGGCCTTTGGGGCCTTCCTGCAGCCTCCTTTATGCTCGCTCCTGCCCCTGTGCCATCTGCAAAGGGGACTGCCTCCCCTCTGCATCCTGAGATTTCGCATCCAGGATGGGCCCCTGCTCTCAGCAGTCTTGTTGATGCCTCATCAGAGGAGGGTTGGGGGAACAGAGCCAAGGAACAAAGCCGAGTCCCAGATCCCTCCACCCCACTGTGCCTCCCTAGCCTGTCACCCTGCGTTGGTGACCCCTCAGACCTGCTCCCTACTCCCTGCACTCAGCACACAGCCCCTGCTCTCCTGTGGCTAGCAGCACCCACGCCTCTCCCAGGATGGCTCTGTCCTGGTCCCTGCCTGCTCAGTGCCCTGCAGGGGTTCCCGTGTCTCCTGTGCAACACCTTCAAAGGCCACAGTTCACTCTGCAGCCTTCATCCTCACAGCTTCCAGCCCCAACCTCTTCCACCCTCCTCCCAGGACAAGGCCACCTCCCCTCCCCACGGAAGCAAGAGAGAAGGAGCTGCCACGTGCTGGGCACCTCAGAGCCTGTGTCCAGCCTTTACTCTCGTCACCCCATTTCATCTGTGTGACCCGAGATGTCAGTGCCATTGCTGCATCTCCAGCTGCACAGCTGAAGAAGTGACTAGGGGAGGTGAAGTCACACTGCGGCAAGTGGCTGGCCCCGCCACCCGGCTTTGAGAGGCACTTCCTCCAGGGCCCCCAGCTTTGGGCCATCCCTCCTGGACCCTCTGAGTAATGGTGATGCCAGTGGCCACTCCCTCCCTCTCACACCTTCTCTAGATTCCCACGGTTCCCTGCCCGTCACCAATGCGTGTCCCTCGTCTCCCTTACCAGCTCCTTCTCCTCGTGGCCCCTGACATTGAGGTGCTCCAGGGCTCCCATCTGGAGCCTCCTCTCCATGTTCAGTGACACCCAGCAGGGGCTTGCTGGTCAATGTTGAGCCACCGGCTCTCTAGGGCCAGGCCAGGGAGGATGCGAACAGATGCACATCTGTGCATTTAGAAAACACGGGACCGCTATAAAGGAATTGCAGCACACCATTCACAAAAGGAGATGTACAGGACTCTAACTGGGAATCCCAGCCAGCCAGCTGATTCCCACAGAAGGCTTTCATTGATTTTTGCCAGACTCTTGCATCCACGGCCAACCTATGGTTGTAACTGACAAACGAGACTAGTTCCAACAGGAATGCTGCTTGATATTTGTGTTTACCTTAAGGAATAAATGAAAGTGAAACAACAAAAACCTATGTTGGACTTTCACTTTGTCAGTGAGTGACTTCTTTGCTGAGTCAGATAATCGTTGTTAACTACTTTGACAATTTCTTCCATTTTTTTGTGCTACTGACGATGTAACTGCTATAGATAACACATATTTACATTTAATTGGCATTATTAACATAACAAATTCACCTTTGATCTGTAGCGTTTCCCAATTTCCATGGGTAAATGCTCCCACCACATCAGATTTCGAGCCACGGGCTGGCAGTGCTAAAATGCGGAGTTGGTTAGAGAAGCCCAGGAGCGCGCCGTGATGCATCCTTCTATCACCCAGACAATTGGACCGATTGTGGTAAAATGTCATTAGGAAAGGATGAGTTGCTATTATAACTTAGGTGAAAATTTACACACAGTGAAATCTGCTCTTTCTGGTGTGTAATTCCATGAGTTTTGACAAACGCAGTCCTGTAACCACCACCACAAGGAAGATGGAACAGTCACCCTTCCCCCAGGATTCCCCTGTGCTATCCCAGTATCATCAAAACAGTCCCCAATCCTAAGTCCTGGCAACACCTTCCCTATCATTTTGCCTTTTCCAGAGTGTACATAAGTGCAGTAATACAGTACGTGGCCTTTTGGGTCTGGCTGCATATGGCGCAGTGCATTTCAATCAGCGCGGCTTCAAAATGCACGCAGATTGCTGTGTGCATCGGTGGCTCGTTCCTTACTGCAGAGTTGTATTCTGTTGTAAGGGTGCATCACAGTTTGTTTATACATCCCCCAGATAAGAGACATTTGAGTTGTTTCCAGTTTTTTATTTTTATTTTTTACAAATAAAGTTGATATAAGCATTGACGCACAGGTTTTCACATGAACACTGATTTTTTTGTTTGTTTGTTTTTTGAGACAGTCTCATTCTGTTGCCATGTTAGCCAGGCTCCTCTGGAACTCCTGACCTCAGGTGATCCACCCACCTCAGCCTCCCAAAGTGTTGGGATTACAGGCATGAGCCACCACACCCGACCTCAACATATTTTTTAAAATGAGCCTTGACCTATTTACAGTACCTCACATCTTATACAAAATTTAACTCAAAATCAGAGACCTAAATGTAAAATTATAAAACTCTTAGAAGAAGACAGAAGAGAAATCTTTGTGACTTTAGAGTTAGGCAGAGTTCTTAGAGACAACATCAAAGTCACCATTCATAAAATTTAAAAATGGATAAATTAGACTTCATTAAAATAAAAACCTCTGTGAAATTGTTAAAAGAATAAAAACTTACAAACAGAACATATTTGTAAATCACATATCTGACAAAGGACTTGTATCCAGAAAATGAACAGAACCCTCAAAATTCATTAAGAAAACAGTCAACCAAACGAAAAATTAGGCAAAACGATTCGATGCCTGTAGTCCCAGCTACTTGGGAGGCTGAGGCAGGAGGATTACTTGAGCCTGGGAGGCAGAGGTTGCAGTGAGCCAAGATTGCACCACTGCACTCTAGCCTGGGTGGCACAGCAAGACTCTAAAAAAAAAAAAAAAAAAAAAAAAAAAAACCTGTCCAATGACTGCAGTACCATTTATTGAAAAGACAATCTTTTCTCCACTGAACTGCCTTTGCATGTTTGTCAAAAATCAATTAACTATATCTGTGTGGGTCTGGCCAATGCCACACTGTGGTATTACAGGTTTATATCTTAAAATCAGCAAGTGTTAGCCCTCCAACTTGGTTCTTCTTTTTCAAAATTGCTTTAGCTATTCTTATTCTTGTTCTTTGCATTTCCATGTAAGTTTTCAAATAAGACTCCTGATACCTAAAGAATTCCTACGGGGACTGCATTGAATCTAGAGATCAATTTTGTGGGGACCGACATCATTTAATAATGTTGAGTCTTCCAACCCATGAATGAACTCAGTAGGTCTGTCCATGTGCTTAGATCTTCTGTGATTTACTTCATCAGTATTTCATAATTTTCAGCATAAAATCCTGCACGTATTTCACTTTTCAGTTGATTTTTATACACTGACTTTGTATCCTATGACCTTGCTAAAGTCATTAGCTAGTTCTGTGAAACTGTTTTTACAGATGCCATGGGATTTTCTACATTGACACTCATGTCATCTGTGAATAGGGACAATTTTCTTTCTTCTTTTTCAATCTGTATGCTATTTCATTTTCTTGCCTTAAGGCAGTGCCCAGAACTTTTAGTACGATGTTGAAAAGGAGTCAGGAGAGTGGGCATTCTTGCCTGTTTTACAATCTGAGGGGGAAGGAATTCAGCCTTTCACCCTTAAGTTTGATGTTAGATGTAGGTTTTTATGTGGTTTCTGTTCATGAGGTTAAGGAAATTCCCTTCTGTTCCAATTTGCTGAGAGTTTTTATTATGGCTGCTTAATATTTGTCTACATCTGTTGAGATGATGGTGTGGCCTTTTCTTCTTTAGTCTGTTAATACGGTGAACTAATTGGACTAGCCTTGCATTCCCAGGGTACACTCCATTTGGTTATATTATCCTTTTACATATTGTTGCATTCAATTTGCCAATATTTTGTTGAGGATTTTTGTAGAGACTTCAGAAAAATCTAAAGTCTTTGCCATAGCCTACAGGATCTCCTGTCGCCATTACCTCCCTAATCTTGTTGATGACGGGATATTAGCCTGTAGGATATTTTTCTTGAAATATCATTGTCAGGCTGGGCACGATGGCTCACGCCTGTAATCCCAGCACTTTGGGAGGCCGAGGCAGGCAGATCACAAGATCAGGAGTTCGAGACCAGCCTGGCCAACATGGTGAAACCCCATCTCTACTAAAAATACAAAAAATTAGCCAGGCATGGTGGCAGGTGCCTGTAATCCCAGCTACTCGGGAGGCTGAGGCAGGTGAATCACTTGAACCTGGGAGGTGGAAGTTGCAGTGAGCCGAGACCGTGCCACTGCACTCCTGCCTGAGCAACAGAGTGAGACTCTGTCGAAAAGAAAAGAAAAGATATATCATTGTCTAGTATTGGTGTCAGGGCAATGCTGGCCTCATGAAATGAGTTTGGAAATGTTTTCTTCTATTTTCTGGAGGAGACTGTATAAAATTGGTATTAGTTGGTAGAATTTGCTAGTGAAACCACATGGGTCTGGAGTTTTCTCTGTGGAAGGGTTTTAAACAGTAAATTCCATTTCTTTAGTAGCTGTAGGGCTACACAGGTTATCTATTGTTGAGTGGGTTTCAGCAGCTTGTGTTAGGCAGAATAATGGCTTCCAGAGATGCCCACATCCTAATCCCTGGGCCTGTGCATATGTTACATGGCAGAAAGCGAATCCAGGTCGCAGATGGAACTGAGGTTGCTAACTGGCTGATTTTCAGACAGGAGGATTATCCTGGATCATCCAGGTGGGCCCACTGTAATCACAGGGTCCTTAAAAATGGAAGATGGAGGCAGAAGAGGAGGTCAGAATGGTGCGATATGAGAAGACCTTGACTTCCTTTTTTGGCTTTGAAGACAGAGGAAAGTCTAGGAGCCAAGGAATACAGACAGCCCCTAGCAGCTGGGAAAGGCAAGGGATGGACCCCACCCAGAAAGGAGTACAGCCCTGCGACACTTGGATTTTTGCCCCATGAGAACTGGGCCAGACTTCTAACCTACAGCACTGTAAGAAAATTGACTGGGAATGTTTTAAGGCACAAAGCTTATGGTAATTTGTTAGCATAGCAGCAATAGAAAGCTAATACAGTGAGAGGCCGTGTTTCTCAAGGAATTGGTCCATGATTTCTTCTAAGTTGTCAAATTGATTTTACAATGTATTTATTTAGAGTTGTTCATAATACTCACTACTCACTATCCTTTAATGCTCGTAGAGCCTATAGCGACACCCCGTTTTCATCCGTGAGGCTGCTGATTTATGTCTTCTCTCTTTTTCAAAGGACCATCTTTTAATTTCATTGATTTTCTCTAGTTTTACTGTCTTCAATTTTATTGGTTTCCACTCTTTATTATTTCCTTTTCTTCTGCTTCCTTTGGTTTTAATTTGCTCTTCTTTTACTAGTTTTTAAAAATTACCTTTGCTTTCTTGGTGTTACTTAATTGTACACTTGCATCATTTAGTTTTAATAATGGCTGTGTTTAACAACCAGCTGGCCACATTCTGAACCCTGCGGCTCCCTTGTGTGAGGTTCCCAGGCCTGGTCAGTATCCCCCACCCAGCCTCTCAGCTCCAGGCTGTCTGCCGCTGCCTGTCAGCACCCCCACCTGGATGTCCTGCTGACATCTCCATATAAACATCAACAGGGTCCACCTCAGAGCCCCAGTCACTCCCCTGTTCTCCAAGCCTCCCACTCTGGTACCAGCTCCTCCCCACGCCCATCTGCTCCATCCCCTCGACTCCTCTCCCCACACCCTGCATCCCGCCAGCAGAGCCCTGAGCTCTGCCTCAGCCCCATCTGGAGTCTGCACACTTCTCACAGTCCTATGTCTTCACACTTCTCACAGTCCTATGTCTTCACCCTGCCCCACATCCTTGTCCAGCTGCCCCCTGGATGCTGCCCTGGGCTCCCTGCTCCTCCTGGCCCCTGTGTCATCTATTCTCACCACAACAGTAAGAAAAGGTGAGGCCGGGCACAGGGGCTCACACCTGTAATCCCAGCACTTTGGGAGGTTGAGGCAGCAGGATCGCTTGAGCCCAGGAGCTCAAGACAAGCCTGGAAAACATAGGGAGACCTCTACAAAAAAATGAAAAAAATTAGCTAGGCGTGACAGCTTGCACCTGTGGTCCCAGCTACTTCGGAGGCTGAGGTGGGAGGACCACTTGAGCCTAGCAGGTCAAGGCTGCAGTGAGCCGTGGTCACACCACTGCATTCTAGCCTGAGTGACAGAACAAGACCCTGTCTCAAAAAGAAAAAGGTGGGTTACATCAGGTCTCTCCTCTGCACCCAACTCTCAACAGCCCCACCTCAAAGAAAATCCCAGGTCCCTTCCACAGCCTCCCCAGGCGGCCCTCCCTTGCAACTCCTCCCTCGGCCTCTGCCTGCTCCAGGCCTGGTTCTCATGGCTTTTCCTGAAGTGCTTCGGCCTGTTCCTGCAGGACCTTTGCCTCTGCTATCCCCTTGTCTACAAAGCACCCCCACGGCTCACTGCTGCGCTCCTGTGCCTGGCCCCTCCTCAGAGGCCTTCCCCACCACTGAGGGGAAACAGCAGTGCCTACCCCTCTTCCCTCCCCACTGGGCTCTGTCTTCCTTGCCTGGCCCTCCCCTGAAGCATGTGTATTTATCATGGTCCAGCCCTCTCCCCTCCTGTCCTACCACTTCCTGCCCTAGAACAGTGCCTGGCTCGTAGTACCCAACCAGATTTGTTGAACAAATGAATGAATAAGCAGCAGCCCAGAGAACACCTGCTAGGATGAGGGCACAGCCCTTGGCAGGGCTGACAAGCTGCCGGAGGACCCGAAATTGTGGATTCTGCAAATGGCCACTCTCTGGCCTTCCTGTATCTTCCCAGGGCCAGAGCCCTCGCCCTGCCTGCCCCAGACTGGCCCTCCCAACTGCCCATCCCTGACTGCTACTCCTGCAGCCTGCAGGGCTTAGCCTGGCCATCACCAGCTCTGGGAGGCCTTTCCTTGGCCTCACCCAGCTCAGCAGACTTCTCAGCTCCAACTGCCTGACACACACGACTGCTCAACAGCCACAGTGTGAATGAAAGAATGAATGAACAAGTGAACTCACAAAACCACAGCTGCTGAGGGATGGGGTGAGGACCTAGGCCCACCACCCTCCCTGCCATCCTCCCACACTAGGGCCTGGGTCAGCCCAGCCCAGGAGCAGGGACCCAATAATCACTGAGGGCCTGTGGGTGTCAGCCCGGCACACCTCTCAGCCCATCCCAAGACAGTGAGGACAGGAAAGCAGGCTCCAGCCCCACAGGAGAAAGTCCCACCTCCCCCGTCACCACTCCCTGCCTCACTTCGAGCCCCGGTCACACTCCTTGACCACAGTTCCCAGGATGGCAGCCAAAGGGAAGGCAGAGAAGGGGTTCCTTCCTGACCTGCAGACAACAAGCCGTGATGAATCAGGAGGCAGAGCCAGAACCCACCCCCAAGCAGCCCAAGCCCAGACCCTGGGGCGCCTCGCCACCCTCTCCCTGGAGGGTCTGCTTAACAGTCCAGAACGAACCTGGATGCGGCCATTGAGGAGAGAGACTGCAGCCCAACTCCCATTCCGATGCTCTGAGTGTGTGAGGGCAGAGTGCACGCAGTCCCACCTCCCAGGCCTCGGGCTCAGCAGCCTGGCGCTGGTCCAGCCCCCTCCCTACAGCCCCCAGGTGCCTGTTCCTCCATCCTCGCTCCCAGAAATCCTCTCAAGAGCACCTGGCCCAAAGCCTCCCTCTGCTTTACAGAATCGCTGCTGAGGGCAGCACACCTGGGGGCAGAGGGGACACTGGGGACTGCAGTTAGGCCCCTACTAGTGGCACTCCTCCCATAGGGACGCTTTCCACACCCCGGGCCAGACCCTGGTGGTCACAGAGGCCTCAAGGGCCAGCCTGGTCCTGACACAGCCGAGCGCCCGGCCTGGCCTCCCCACAAGGCCCCACACTCTCGCCTGTCCACTGTTCCCACTGCCCAGCCTTGGTGCTCACCTCTGAATGCTGAAAGCCTAGAATAGATTCATCCCCAGCCCAGCCCCAAGTCCTCCTGTCTTCCAGCCTCTGCTGAGGCAGCCCCTCTCCCCATCAAACCTCACCTTGCCCCTTTCTCAAGTCCACGCTAGATCTTCCAACACTACCTCTAAAGCGCCCCTTGACCTTGGCCTCATCCAGGCGCTGGCACCTCCTGTCTGAACCCTGCCTGCCCTGTTGTGGCCACACATGCCCAGCCATTTCTCGTGGTCCTCCCTCCGCTGCCTGTCAATTCAACATCATCTCCTTCTTGGCCTCCCATTCAAGCCTCCCACAGCACCATCAGCACCGCAGGCCCACTGCTGCCCCCACAGGCAGATCACTTGGCCTCTCTGAGCCATGATTTCCTCATCTGTAAAATCTACTTCGAAGACTCCTGCGAGGCTGTAAAGGCAGCAGGTACCCAATGGCTGGCAGACTGTGAGTCTGTTCCCCACTCTGCCCTAGCCCTGAGGCCTCCCGCCCTGGGGAAGCTGTTACTCCAGCATCAGCCTGGACTCCTGCCTCCAGCCTGCCCTGCTGGGAGGGGCTCCGTGCAGGCCGTGGCTCTGCTCCAAGCTTCCTGCGTGTCGTGTTGCGGCAAGAGGCGAGCAGGAGAGGGGCTGAGGAGAAGAGCCAGGTGGCCAAGCAAAGGGACTGCAGGGAAGGCCAACTACTGACCCCATGTTTTTCTGGGCCTCAATTTGCCCTCAGCTCAGTAAAACTGAGATTTCTACAAGGAGGCCTAGAGCCAGGGAGAGGAGAGTCCTGCCCCAGACTGGCCCTCCCGACTTTACCACCCGGGGGCCGGAGGGGCTGCCTGGGCCCGCAAGAGCGAGCCTCTGGTGCACTGGGAAAGCTGAGAAACAAACACACCAGAATCCGAGTCTGAAAAGCCCAGAGCCCGGGTTGCCATGGCAACCTGCAGCCAGCTCCAGCCCGGGACTCCGCCAGCCTGGGTGGGGGCCGGGACTCGCCAGGCGCGGCTGCTCCCAGCTCTGAGGCCTCCTCCTTGGGCTTGGCCCTGTTTCTGCTTGGACACAGAAGTGGTGGAAGGCCACAGAGAGGCACTTCTCCCCTGTCAGGTGGGCCAGGCAGGCCTGGGCTCCCCTGGGCTCCCACTGCCAGCTTTCTCCCAGAGTAAGGCCTGGCCCCTGGGCCTCCAGAGTCCAGCACCTCTCAGCACCCCACCCCGGCACCCACTGCTCCAGCACCCATCACTCCAGCAGCCGTCAAGCCCATCAGCTGCCTGGGTCACCACAGCACCAGTGTATGGACAGGCCTCGGGCGCCGGCCAGGTCAGCGGCCTCGAGGCTGTTATGTGGGCACCGATAGAGGGGCAGTGAGATGATTCCCTGCCTTACCTCACAGCTGGGGGGTGCCAGCACTAGTGTGAAGCTTTCTACGTGATTTTTCTCCTTTAATGGCACTCCTGACAGATGAGGAAACAAGCTCAGAGCAATTAAGCGACTTCCCAAGGTACAGAGCTGCTGCTTGGTAAGAAGCAGAGACTTGCAACTCCTGGGCCCAGGTTCCTGCCCTGGAGCCTGTTCCTGGATGCCCTGGGCTGAGCCCTGCACGTCAGCAGAGCCCATCACCCAACCACTCACCTGACCCCCCGGCCACAGGGCTGTGCCCAGTCTACACAGACACACAGCAGAAAGAGGATGGCCTTCAGGTTTCCATTTAATGGCCAAGCCAGCACTGCCAAGATGTCCTCCTGCCTGAGAAGCCCACCCACGCTGGCACCCCTCAGCCTCACTAGCGGCATCCCAGTCCAGTCCTGGTGTGGGGCCTCATCTCAGCTCCTTCAGCAAGCTGTTGACAGAGCCCAGCAGCTCCTGGAAGTAGCCCTCGTCCTCACCATCCTGCAGCTCCAGGCTGGCCAGCGCCTGGTACTCAGCCTGCAGGCTGGCCAGTGTCCTGCCGAGCTGGGGGTCCTGACGGTAGCGGTCCCGGCAGGTGGTCAGGAGGACGCCCAGTGTCTGCAGCACCTTCTCACGGGCATCATGCTCGGGCAGCGCCAGGAGGTGGGCCGTGATCTCGCACCAGCCCTGTTCCCACAGGCCTGGCAGGAGGTGTACCTGGCGATACTGCTGCAGCTTCTCTGGGGACATCTCCTGGGTCAGCTCAGCCTCCTCCTCGGCGAACATCTGCCACCCGCCACAGCCGCAGGCCAGGTAGGGTGGGGGTGGGGAGAGAACACACAGGGAGCAGTTAGCTCACACCTGGCTAGCTCTGCCCTTCAGACAGGAAGGTACGAGGCTGACCCCTGAGGGCCCACCTCTTCCTCTATCCCCAAGTCTGTCTATTCATTCATTCATCCACCAACAGAAACACTTGTGTGGTGCCAGGTGCTGAAGAAACCACGATGGAGACACAGTCTTACCCTCAAGGAGCTTAAGGTCTAGCAGGAGAATAAAAATTAACTAATTCCCAAATAGCATAAACGTAATCTAACAGTGCAGCATGGAGGCAGACAGGCTGGCTTCAAATTCCTGCTCCACCACTGACTTGCTGAATGACCATGGCTGGCACTTAGCCTCCCTGAGACTCATCGTCATCACCTCCTAAGTGGAGAAACTCAGCCTGTCTGTAAAGCGCAGAAGCCCAGCTCTATCAGCAGAACATGGTGGGAGCCAATCCTGCCAGGCTACCAGCAGCGGGAAAGCCAACACCTGAACCATGACAAGCAGGCAGGTTACCTGAAGGTCAGAGGTAGAGGGTTGGGAGGGGGCAGAGATCTCCCGTGCAGCTGTAGGAAGTGTGCCTGTGTGGAGAAAGAAGGAATGCCTGCCCTAACTCCAGGGGAGAATGAAGCACAGGGAAGATGCACAAGGCAAGAGGGAAGCCCAGGAGAAGACGAGGCCACAGTGGACCACCTGTGCTTCCTGCGGCAGCAGGAAGTCGTGGGGCTGATTGGGGCTGGCAGAGGAAGCTGAGGAGGGGTGCAATCCTGCATCCTGGGACAGGAAAGGCTGAGAGGTATCCCCTAGTCCTTTCCTACTTCACCCCTCAGTCCTGCCAGCTTCGCCTCCAAAACACACCCCAATTCTGTCAGCTCCACCTTCGTCCCTTGTGTCCTGCGATCCAGTGCCTCCTGCTCTCACCCTCTCCTCCAGCCCCCAAACCCTCACAGCCTGGCATTGCGGGTGATAAAGACAAAATCAATCCCTTCCCTGGGACTGCGAGGCTCTGCAGGCTCTGCCCCCACTGTGCGCGGCCTGGACCCACTCACACCCACTCCTGTCACTCTAACTCTCCCCGGGGCCTCTGGAGGCGCAGCTCCGACTTCCAGGTGCACCCCCGCATGGCCCCATTCACTCCACGGCTCCCTGCACACCTCACCGCCACTGACCGGCCTCCCCTGACTGGCCTTCTCTGCTTATATGCTGCTGTGGTTTGAGTGTGTTCCCTAAAAGTTCAAGTGTTGGAAGCTTAATTCCGAAGGCAGCAGTATTGAGAGGAGCTGCCTAGGTCAGGAGGGCAGCGGGTTCCTTACGGGAGAGCGGTTGTTATTCTAGAGAGCAAGCCCGGCCCAGCATGCTTTTTTCCGCAAGTGCTCTTGCCCTCTCACCTTCCACAATGTTGTCATGCAACACAAAGGCTCCTACCAGATGCACCCACCCAATCGTGGATTTCCCAGCCTCCCGAATCATGAGCCAAAAACTGCCTTTTCTTTATATTATCCAGTCCTGGGTATTCTGTTAAAGCAGCAGCAGACAGACTACAACACAAGCTCAGGGGAATTCTCTGATAAACATCTGCCTGAAAGCTCAGGGACGGCAGGGACTGCGGATTATTTTCCCAGCACCCGGCACAGCAGGCAGCACAGGCAGGCAGGGTCCCCCTGCGGCCCTTCAGCTCCTCAGATGCACCAGAGGCCATGGAATCCAAACCCCAGGCAGGCATCTCACCACTGCAGAAGCCCAGATGTCAGGGCATGGTCTCTCAGTAGAGGTCCTCTCACAGGCCAGGGTACATATGAGGACTGCCTGGGGCCTGGCAGACCCCAGCACCCTGATGGGGGTGTCACATTGCCCATGGGAATTCCACAGTCCTTGGCTGTCATGACAACATGCTGCAGTGATCCCCGAGCTGCATGGCACCCCTCCATCGTGGTGGACAGCTCATGTCCCTCCACCTTCAGGTAGCTCTGGACCCACCCCTAGCTTGGCTAGGTCTTCATTCTTAAGCGCTGCAAGAGGCTGGACTTAGTGCCTCACGCCTATAATTCCAATACTTTGGGAAGCTGAGGCAGGACTGCTTGAGCCCAGGAGTTCAAGACCAGCCTGAGCAACATAGTGAGACCCTGTCTACAAAAAATGAACAAAATTAACCAGGCATGGTGGCATGGACCTGTAGTCCCAGCTACTCAGGGGGCTGAGGTGGGAGGATCACTTGAGTCTGGGAGGCAGAGTTTACAGTGAGCCAAGATCATGCCACTGGGTGACAGAGAGAGACCCTGTCTCAAAAAAAAAAAAAAAAAAGAAAAGAAAAGAAAAAAGAAATCACAAGAACAGAGAAGCCCTGACTGCCTCAGCCCAAGTACAGTGTGTCCTAAATCTCTCTGGCTGAAATTCATCTGCTGTCCTCCCTGAAAGAAGAGGGCCATTTCTGTACTGTTTGTAGAGAGATGCCAGTCCTCCCCTCCCCAATCATGTCAGCACCCCAAAGCTTCCAGAGGCAGGCTCCCGGGGCAGGCAGCCTCGGGGCAGCCTTGGTGAGCCTGCCTGGTGGTAGTGTGCTAGCAATGCGTCAGTGCCATAGTGCCCAGGATGCCAGGGCTGGGGGCAGCAGGGACACACACCCAAGACACCAGAGAACAGAGCCCAGTTTCCCTGGGAAATGCCCAGCCAGCTGACATGTCCTTCATGTCCTTCTCCAGGCTCACTGGCCCAGTCCCAGAACCTGAACTGTGCCCAGGCCTTATCAATTGGATCTGAGCACCACATGGCTGCCTGCTGTTCTAAGAAACTGGATTTCTGCAGCTTTAACAAGAGAAGAGAGAGAAACAGGCAAAGACAGAGAGTTGGGGAGAGACAGTGATGGACAGAGGTGGCCACAGCCATCCCGACACTGCCTGGGAGAGAAGGCCTGGGGGAGGCGTGTGCAGAGCGGGTGAGGGGCCCAGCCTCCACCATTCGGCAGCAGTTCCAGCGGCTGCCCAGCCCTGCTCCACTAGTCGGCATGCGGCTCTTCTGGGGAGCGTGTGGCCCGAGAGAGGCAACTGAGGAAGCCCTGCCAATGCTCTCTGCAGTAGCTGAATTAAGAATCCAGGCCTGGCTGGTTTTCCTCTCTCCTCCTTAATTAAGACGCTTCTTCAAGCTTGCAAACAGGGCTGGGCACCAAGTCTCCTCCCAAGTGGCAAGCAATTGGGTCCCTGAGACTCTCAAGGGCAGCCGCTCTGAGGCCCTGCCCAGAGCCAAAGCTCACAGAGGAGGCACCTCCACGTTTCTAGAATCCGAAGAGTGAGTGCCATTCGAAGGAGCTCTGGGCTGTTCTACCCCCTCAGCCTTTTGTCCCCTCGGGGCCTGGTCTCGGCTGCTCCAAGGCTTGCCTCATACTGAGCCCTCTGCCTGCACACTTGGCCGTGACCATGGCTGGCAGGGCCACCTCCCACTCCTCATCAGCCCTCAGGTTTCAGCTTAGCCACCACATCTCACATGACATCCTCCCTGACGTCCCCAATCTCTTCCATCTGTCTGTCTGTCCATCCATCCAGAAGCACACACAAAGCAAACAAGTGATGTCCCCAGTCTCTTCCATCTGTCTGTCCATCCACCCAGAAGCACACACAAAGCAAACAAGAGGAGACTGGGTGGGCCTGGGCACTCACCTTCTCCGTGACCAGGTCGTAGAGCAGTGTGACCACGCGCACGGCGAGCACCTCTGTGCCCTTCTCCTGCACCAGGGACCTCAGGACCTGCAGCCCCCCGAGCTTCAGGAACTGCCACTGGGCATAGGGGAAGTGGCGCAGCAGGGAGCACAGTGCAAACAGGACCTGGGGGCACAGACCCAGGGGCAGGTGAGGGGCCAAGCGAGCTGGACCTGCCCTGAGGCCCAGGGAAGGCAGGCAGAGGTGCCCCAAACTAGTCCCCATTCCTCCCGGCCCCACCTCAGTTACAGCTATACCCCAGAACCCAGGACTGTGAGGCCAGGAGGGACTCAGACACCTTCAACATTACCAAGTGAGTAAATGGGAGGTAAACAGAGGCCAAGGGTGGGAGGCCAGGAGTAGGGCCCAAGGCCACAGCACAGAAGCTGCCCCCAGGCCTCTAGTCACCTCGGCACACTGCCATCTGCTTTAGTTGAGTGTAACCTCTCCCCCTGTGCCACCCAGCAGATGATGCTCAGGCCCCCATGGTAACATGCACAGCCTGGACAGGAACCCTTTCCTTTCAGGCCCCGCACGTGTCCTGGAGGCTGGGCAGGAGGAAGGGCATGGAAACACACCTTCTTCTTTGCAGTGAGCGGCTGCTCCGTGGCCAGGATGACCAGCAGCTTCTGCAGGGCTCCCCCTTCGATGGCCTCCACCTGGACCTTGGGGTTGCTGGGGAAGAAGCACAGGACAGCATGACTACCCTGCCCAGCCCAGGGATCGGATGGTCAGGGAACTGAGCCCATGTCAGCCATCCCTGGGGAGAAACAAGAACAATAGAGGTTCCCACACGGGGCAAGTCAAACTCAGCTGGGGAAACAAAGACCATCTGGCACAGACCCACGTGGGAACAGCGGCCCACAGCACAGGTGACAGGGCTGAGTGCTCCCATGCCAGCCCCCACTCCCCAGCAGCCAAGGAGCTGGAGTGGGCTGGGAAGGTGAACAACCTCTACTACTGTAAAGACATTTCGATGCCGAAGGTGCTCCTTCAGCGTCCCTCCCGTAGGAAGCCTTTCTTGGCGCTTCCCAAGCCAGTGCCGGATGTTCCTTCCTCCGTGACCCAAGCACATCACACACTGGGGCAATTACTAATGGGTCTGTTCCCCTCTGGGTCTGGTGCCCCAAGGCCAGGGCCCCATCCCTCTCCTCTCCTGGGTCGGCACTCAGACTGCACATAGAAAATGCTTGCGGGAGAAGGCAGGAAGAAAGTGCAAGAGACAGGAGCCTCTGAATACCTAGGCAGATCCTAAAACAGGACAACCCAATGCCTCCCACTGGGCTCCCACTCTATAACAGCAGCTACTGTCAGCTTCTCTGCCCTGTATTCTCAGCACTCAGCACAGAGCCTGCCACATCACAGGTCCCTGGACAGTAGGGAATGAATGAACGACTGAACGAACGAACAAATGAACAACACGTGTACACAACCATGAACATATCAATAGATAAACATACTGCACTAAAGTACTCAAAACCCTGAGCTGCCTCTGGAACTCCTCTCCCCATTCTGGGCTAGAGAAATAGTGATGTGATTAAAACATTTCAGGCCCAGACCTCCCAGATGAAGGGATGAGGGGCCTGGCGGGGACCCCCATCAGGGCAGGGTGCCATGCAGGGGACAAGGCCGGGATCCCTCACAGGATGCCCTTTTGCAGGCTCCTTGCTTTTCAAGATTGCATTAGGGATCAATTAAGGAGCAAGTGTCAAGCACAGGGACCAGATAGTCAGGCCCTTGGGCAGGTCAGGGCTCCCCTCTCAGCAGCCCACATGTGAGGCCCCAGAGAAAAGAGGGGACAGGCACACAAAAGCCTGAGGCCAATAACAAGTGAAGGGGCCAAGCCAGCAGTCAGATGGTGGCTGTCACACCCATCCAACTAGCCCACAAAGGACACCGCAGTCTACCAAAGCCACCGCATGCCTCTGGCTGCCTGCCCTTGGCATGACCACAAGCTCCCAGAGACCCAAAAAGCACCTGTTCCTCCTAACTCCCAACCCTCCTGGCCAGGGGGCCCTCACGGTGTCCTTGAGAGTGAGCCAGGGTATAAGGAAACAAAGACAAATCAGAAGGAACTGGCTCCTGGTCCTAAACCCAGAAAAGACACACTGTGCCACTGTACAGGAGAGGGCCCGACACACAGCAGGCATGCCCCCAAAGCTGGCTGAATGGAATGAAGATAGCTCCCCACTTCTATTCCGACCAGGAACAAGCTTCAAGGTCCAGAGCAGACCGAGCACGCTGAGCCAGCTTTCTAAAGAGAAAAGCTTCTTTGTACCACGTGTCACTCTGTAGCCTCTCAGCCAGAAAGGAAGTACAGGGTGGGTGCCAGCCCGTCCCACAGCAACTCCACCCCTGTGTCTGCAGAGCAGCCTGGAGATGGGCCAGAGTCCCTGGGGAAGGGAGGCTGACAGCTCCTCTCCAGATAGGCAGGCAGGCGCTGGCGCAGGGGGGCCTGGGAGCTGAGCTGCTCCCCTGCCCCCCCGACTTGAGACAGGCAGCTGTTTCATCAAAGCATGAGCTAATTAGGGCTGTCTCTGCCATCATGTGCCTAAGGAACGCTCACCCACGACAGGAGGGTCCAGGAAGAGAAGACGACCACGCTGAGAGATTCACACAAACATCAAATGCTGCTTCCCCAAGGGGGCTGAGAGATCTGACATCGCATCAGCCTTTGGGAGCACTGCCAAGGAGTCCCATCCCTCATGGGCCCTCAGAGCAGCAGAGACAAGGCCCTCCAAAGACAGCACAAAGCTCATCACAGCACCCCATCATCGCAGCCCCAGTTAATCACCCAGGGCTGGGCAACCAAAGCCCTTCCACTTTCTGCACTGTGACCAGGGCCAAGAGAAGTCCCTTCCCTTCAGAAGGTGGGCTGATGTGGGTCGGGAGCCACCCACAGCCAAGCCAGCAGCAGCCCAGTCCCACCCCTCTGTCCCCCTCAGGCAGGCTCTTCCCACCCCATTTAGAGTAGGAGAGAAAACAGCTCCAACATCAGATAAGTAAATCGGAGAGAAAAGAGAAAGTCTGACCTTTTGTAAATTGCTGAAATCAGGTTCATAAGGCAATAAATTCATGTTTTCACCCACAGCCAAGTCTGTGGGTACGGCAGGACCATGGGCCAAACATGGGCTGTGACAGTGCGCAGCCTTGGCAGCCCTGGGCCCATGCCCTGCCTGGCCTCTTCACATGATCAGCTTACACGAGGTACCCATGGAACCCTGGGAACTCCGGGCCTTACCCCAGGGTTCCCACAGCTTCAGGAGTTTCCTAAAAGGCCACCCTGTGAAGTGGCCTTTTAGGGCTGCCCAGGCAAGGGGTTGAAGAAACACAGCAGAGGAAGAGGGGGAAGATGAGGCTTGCACTTCCAGCTGCTCCTCAGTCCATCCAGGCAGGGCCAGTAGAGCTGAAGGCTTCCTGAGCAATCACCCACAAAGGGTAGAATCTGCTCCTAGAAACAGACCCTCTCGCCACAGTCAGCTCTGCCTTGGGCTTTAAATGCTCACAGCCTGGGGCTGGGGGAGGCAACTACCAAAACAGCTCAGAGTGAGGCCTCTGGATGTGCAAGGACCAGGGCCTGGAGGACCCTTGCTGGGAATCTCATAAGCAATGAATGGCTCATGGCCTTGGGCAAGTTTTCACCTGTGAGGCAGAGCTAGGACTACCCATGTTAAAGACAGAACAGTTAATGAATGCCAAAATGCCACAGTGCTAGCCAATGCACTGTGGCCAAAAGATAATTACAGTAGGCTCACTACACAAAGAGGCCAGACCACATCCTTGAGAGCACAGCTTTATTTGGCCTGGATGCCTCGAGCACATATCATGTATGGCAGCCCCATCCTCCTCCAGCCTATGGACTCTGGATCAGAGCTGCGGCCCACCCCTGGAGGGGCCAGTCCTGCTGGCTGGAAGGTAGGTGTCCTGACAGTTGGGGATCTGAGTTAAGGGGGCGGGGGCCTGGCACGCCTCAAAGTGACATCAGTGGCGCTGGTGTGCTCAAAGTCAACAGAAGGATATTAAGGACGTAGCTCATCTCCGATGCGATAAATGAGAATAAACCTTGTTCAGGGCTAAGCCGGCTGGACTAAATAAATACCATTAGCACTTGGATTACTGGGATGTTCACAATCAGCAGGCAAGTCAGCTGTCTGTGTGCAGAGGGACGACAGCAGCTGCTACTCTGTAAATCTTGCAGGGAGATGGGCTGGGGGTGGGGCAGGCTGCAAAAATGGAAGTGATTGCATTTGCAAAAACCAAAGAGTTTGGGTCAGGGTGACAGCAATTTGGGCAATCAGCCAAGAGTCAGAGGTCATATTTTAGCTAACTGAAGCTAAGCAAGTGTCTGGGTGGAAGGGGACTGAAGGAGCTGACCACAGGGAAGGCAGCCCAGCTCGGCCAGGGGGCCCAGGAGATTGCTGCCCAATACACACCCCGGGGCTGACTTCACCCTTGGGCTCAGGGCTGGCTACATAATTTTCAGGCCCAAGTACAACATGAAAACGTGGGGCCTTTTGTTAAGAATTATCAGAAATTTCAAGACAGTGAGAACAGAGCATGAAGCCAAGCACGGGCCCTTTTGAGTGTGGGGTCCTGTGCCGCTGCACGGGTGGCAGGGCCAACAGGGTACGTGCACGGAAATCCTGCTCCAGGGTCAACCAACCGGAACAACAAGGGCTGAAAAGTAAGCTTGAATTTCTGAAAAGGAAAACAACTGGAAAAGGCAGAGCTCTAGGATGGGAATAAGGATGAGGGTGACTAGTTAGATGGGGGCCAAGGAAATGCTAAGGTGTAACTGAAGAGAACTTCTGTGATTGAGACTGCCAGGCCAGACCAGGACACCAGAGGCACAGCAGAGGGATGTGCTCACTCACGCGTCCTCGTGACATTTCTAAGTGCAACAAATACTCTTTTCATTCCCTTAGAACAGGAAAAAACTATTATTTTTCTTCTGAAATGCCTCTGAGATGATGCCATGCACTGAGGGCAGAGGGCACATCTCAGGGGTATATGGGGCCAGGCTCAATCATTCACCTGATGAAGTGCAGCTCACCTTCTTGCCCAGAAAGAAAGATTTCCTCTGGTGGCCCCACCTTGCTTATGCCTTAATGTGTAGCCTCCATCATCTGGGAAAGCAAGAATTTGCAGGATCTGTAATCCTGAAATAGATGGGTTCAAGAGACATCTATATTCGCCTGCCATCCAGGGATGAGTGGGGCTAGGTATTCAATCAGTTAAGATACAAACAATTGGCCGGGCACAGTGGCTCACGCCTGTAATCCCAGCACTTTGGGAGGCTGAGGCGGGCAGATCACTTGAAATCAGGAGTCCAAGACCAGTCTGGCCAACATGGTGAAACCCCGTCTCTACTAAAAATACAAGAGTTAGCTGGTGTGGTGTCAGGCACCTGTAATCTCAGCTACTCGGGAGGCTGAGGCAGGAGAATCGCTTGAACCCAGGAGGTAGAGGTTTCAGTGAGCTGAGATCACGCCACTGCACTCCAGCCTGGGCAACAGAGCAAGACTCTATCTTAAAAAAAAAAAAAAGATACAATTACCGAATTGAATAAAAATGGAATAGGTTTAACAACAACAACAACAAAAAACAAAAAACAAAACAAAAAAAACACTGTACAAATCTTCCACTGCAAAGTCAAGCTTCCAGGAGTAACAAAACACATGAGCTGCACATCACTTTGTGTTGGGACCTGTATGGCCTCAGGAGTTCCATCTGGACACTGGGGAAAGGCAGGGCTATCATCTGACCCCTTCATGTATAGCCCCCAACTGGAAGCCACCCACGTAAGCAATTATGAGACACCCACTCCTCACGACAGTAACAGCAACTCACGAGAGGGTCTCTAGACCCTACTGACAGGCACACACACAATACACACACACAGACACAATCATCTGCCCACCTCTGAGGAGATAAAGGGAACCTCAGAGGGAGGGGCAGCAAATCACCTTCCTGAGGGTCATCTGGTAGCTCTCCAACACAGCCCTGTGTCACAATCACCTGGGCAGTTTATTTCCTGAAACCATTTCAGACTAGTGCTTTAAAAAATTACAGAAAATAGGCCAGGTGTGGTGGCTCATGCCTGTAATCCCAGCACTTTGACAGGCTAAGGCGGGAGGACTGCTTGAGTCCAGGAGTTTGAAACTAGCCTGGACAAGGTGGTAAAATCCCCGTCTCTGCAAAAGTAAAAAAAAAAAAAAAAAAAAAAAAATTGCCGGGCATGGTGGTATGCACCTATGGTCCCAGCTACTCGGGAGGCTGAGGTAGGAGGATCACTTGAGCCCAGGAGGCTGAGGCTGCAGTGAGCTATGGGCAACAGAGTGAGATTCTGTCTCTCTAAAGAAAAAAAAATTATAGAAAAGTAATTACACAAAAAAATGACTTACTGGAAAGCTGCAAGAATAGTAAATAAACTCCCATCCAGATTCACCAATTGTGGACATTTACCACAATTTTCTGTCTCTCTTAATATTTACACAGATTTTCTTTTTTAAAATATTTGAGAGTAATTGAAGATATGAAGACCCTTTACCCCTAAACATATCAGTGTGTATGTCCTAAGAACATAACCAAAGTACAGTGATCAAAATCAGGAAACTAACACTGACACAGTAATCTACAGATATTTATTCAGCTTTTGCCAGCTGTCCCAATAATAGTCCTTACCCCCCACTCTTTCCTCTTTTTAAGAAACACTTTTTTTTTTTTTTTTTTTTTGTAGATTGGGGTTCTCACGATATTGCCCAGGCTGGTCTTGAACTCCTCCTAGCTTCAAGCAATCCTCCCGCCCTGGCCTCCTAAAACGTTGGGATTACCAGCATGAGCCACTGCACAGAGCCCTCTCAATAATATTGTTTTCAGAAAAATAATTTTGACCCCACGTCCGATTTATGCCCATACGATGTACACAGCAGCCTGTCTCCTTGGTCTCCTTTCATCTGGAACTCTCCCTTAGTCTTGTCTTTCATGACACTGACATTTATGAAAAGTGCAGGCCAGTGGTAGAATGTTTCTCAGTTTGGATTTGTCCAATGTGTTCTAATGATTAGACTGAGGCCGTGGCTTTGGCAGGAATACACAAACACAATGCTGTATCTTTCTCAGTGTATCACACAGGAGGGCAAGTGATGTCCATAAGTCTCACAATTGGATGTTTTCTTTGCATACTTGGTTATGGTGGTATCTGCCAGATTTCTCCACTATAAAAATACTATTTGTTCCTCTGAAATTAATATTTTGTGGGGAGACACTTTGAGATATGAAGACAGCCTATTCCTCATCAAACTTTCATGTAGTAGTTTTGGCAATCATTGACAATTCTTGCTTAATTATCCCAGGTTAAGCATCTTAAGTCCAAAAATCTAAAATCCAAAATGCTCTAAAATCTGAAACTTTTTGGGCATCAACATGATGCTCAAAGGAAATGTTCATTGGAACATTTTGGATTTTGGATTTTTGGATCAGGGATGCTCAAGTGGTAAGTATATAATGCAAATATTCCAAAAGCCAAAAAAAAAAAATGAAAATCCAAAACATTTCTAGTCTCAAGCATCTCAGATAAGGGATGTTCAACCTGTACCATGATGTTTGTCAAATGATGATATTCAAACTCCTATCTTTATTTTTCTTGTTTCTATCTTTATTTGCTGGCATTCTACCTGAAAGAAGAGGTTTTCCTTCTTTCCTATTTCTTCATTCATTCATTTACTGGTATCAGTATGGATTAATAGATTCTTATTTAATCTATGGAATGGCATCCATTTCTATCATTTACTTCAATGCTCAAATTATCCTTAATCACCAGGCATTTTCATGCTGGCTTCTGTGTCTTTTTAACATGTTTCCATCACCCTTTAATATTTTCTTACCTTCTGGCACAGGATGTTCTTGTACAAGATATTGCTCTTTTCCCGTGCCAGCCATGGAATCAGCCATTTCTCCAAGGAACAATTGGAGCCCTTTTTGAAAATCAGACTCCAAGCCCTACCCTGCATATACTAAATCATAATCTCAGAGAACGTGGCTCCGAAGACCTGATTTTTCATAAATGCCACATGTGATTCCTACGTTCTGAGGACAAACATTTGGGATAACTAGAGTCAATGCTCAACCTTTCATCCAGTACAGCATCTCTGGTAATTGGCAGCCCAGTACTTGAAGACTACATCATCAAACAAGGCAGCTTTACGCTAGTTTAAAACTCCTCCAATTGCCAGAAAAACATATTCTGATACTGAGCTGAAATCTGCTCTCATGAAGTTTATACCCTCTGGTCCTATACCCTCTGGTCCTAAGTCTACCCTTGAAGAAAGAAAGGGTTGCCTGATCTTGTCCTGACAGGTCAGCCCTTCTGAAAGTTGGGAGCAGCCAACCATCCAGAGAAAGCTCCCCTCTCACAACGTGGCCTCACGGGATTCTGCAGTCATTCTCAGGGTGACTCTTGAAACTCTCCACTTTCCTGACAATGCTCTATGGGACCCTGTTCCACTTACTGATGAATCCCTACAGTGGTGGTGCCCAAACCTACCCACAGGGATCCAGGCTGGACAACCCCCCACCCAGAGTCCAATGAGCTGCCTCTGCCCCAGGGCCACTCTGCCCCTAATGCCTCAATCTCTAGATTTTTGTTAGTAGCCTCACAGAGCTTACAGTGGCCTGCCTAGGTCAAATCCCTAAAGGCTGCTCACATGATCTTCTGATGAGCCAGGGGGTCCCCAACATGGCTCTGAACCCAAGCACAGGGCTTCGATTTTATTCTTACTAAAGAATAAATATGGTCAGGAGGCAAAAAGCAAATTACAAATGGTATGGGTGATATGGCACCATATATTTATTTCTGGGTGGTGAATTTTTGTTTTAAACAAGGACTCTGAATTACTTATAAATTAGAAGTTTAATAACAATAAAATTTAACATGCCACTTGGCTACATAGACCCTTCCTCCTAGCCTGTCACTATTCTTTTGGATTCTCACTGTCATGTATCTTACATGGTTATCTCTTCCTGATCAGTGCCATCTGTTCCCACATCTTCACATGAGAACCAGAATGCAGGTTAGACAGGACAGAGTCTGCCACAAGCTCTTTGGCACATCACTACAGTGAAGGCTCTGTTGACATTGAACCACTTGAACCATTTCTAAATAAACATTGATTAAATCTGATTGTTCAAGCTGCTACAAATCTACGTCTTTTTTTTTTTTTTTTTTTTTTTTTTTGATTCAGAGTCTCACCTCACTCTGTCACCCAGGCTGGAGTGCAGTGGCACAATCTAAGCTCACTGCAAACTCCACCTCCCAGAACTCAAGCTTAATTCTCATGCCTCAGCCTACCACGTAGCTGGGACTACAGACACACACCACAACGCTAACCACCACGCCCAGTTTTGTTTTGTTTTTGTTTTTGTATTTTTAGTGGAGAGAAGGTTTTGCCATGTTGGCCAGGCTGGTCTCGAACTCCTGGCCTCAAGTGATCTGCCAGCCTTGACCTCCCAAGTGCTGGGATTACAGGCGTGAGCCACGGCACTCGGCCTCAAATCTACGTCTTTATTATCATTTCTCTATCTGATCTATTAGATTATTATGAGATTCTGTCAAATGATTTCCTGAAACGCAGACTTCCTCTGTGTCTATTATACCGGCCTAATCTGCCAGCCTGGCAAATCTTATGAAAAAGAAAATTAGAGTTGGGAGGAACTTGAGAGAGTCTTCTGGGGTACTGATAATGTTACATTTCTGGATCTGGGTGGTGGTTACATGGGTGTCTCCACTTTCAATAATTCATCAAGTAGAATGTGTTAAACTTTTCTATATGGAGGGATGGGGGAGGGAGGACTTAAGCATTAAACTAGTCCAGCAAGACCTGGTTTTATGGAACCCACACTAACTCTAAGAAATGACCTCTTTTCTTTAAAAATACTCTTAAGTCACATCTCAAAAACTTGCTCTGTTATTTTGAAAACCAGAACAGTTGCCCATTGTGTCTCCTTGCCCCTCTCCCAATCCCCATAATGCCATAAAGATTTCTGCACACAGTTTGATGATGATGTCCCTAAGTTTCTGTCTGGCATTTAATTTTTCAGACCCTGTCTAATTTGGAGAAGCCAGTGGTTCATTTACACTTTTTGTACACTCCTGGTCTCAAGTTCCACTTAACTCTATGTTTGTTTTACTTTCTGCAGGAAGGCCATTCTCCTTGAGAGAGAAGGCAGAGGCAAACAGAATAAGCAGCAAGGACAGAGATGCCCTCTATGGCATCTGCTAAATCACCTGATTGAACCAGGTGGCCTAAAGCCTTCCTTGCCATCCCTCTCACTCTCAACAGTAGCTGCGCAGGCGCCTTTGTTGTTCTTAGTGTTTCCCAGGTCTCACCCATCTGGTGCTCCTGACACTGTTCTCGGAGGTTGCATCCACTTCTCTATTTGCTCTTGGTTACAGGTCCCTTTTTCATCTCTAGACAAAATCTCAGCTCGAACTGTGCCCCCTGAAGCCATGTGGGTCTCTTTAGGTGGCTCCCTGTTCCCTGCAGTAATCACTCGTGACTCTATTAAGTACACTTCATTTTTCAAACTCTGAGTCATCTTTCCTTTTGAAGCTCCTGTTCAGACATCATATCTACTCTTTCCTGGACCCTCTGAAATTTACTTTCCCTAAAACTCAGAGGCAGAGAGTTTTACCTTCCCCTTTTAGCTTCTCCAAACACAGTCACTTTCTGCTGATGTTCTCTAGACTTTTTTTTTTTTTTTTTACCAGACAGATCCTTCTTGTTGCTGAGAATATAATTTCAGTGAGGCCCTTCTCCTTATTGCTTCCTTAACCTCCTGAGAGAGAAAACTGTCAGAAAAGAGAATTAAGAATTAAAGCACGTGAAGAATTTATTGGTTTCTTTTTTTTTCTAGAAGATTTCCAACTGCCCAGATACCCCATGCACCACGCCAGTTTGCTTCTGTGCCAGTTTTATAATTTCAATTGAGAAAGCCTCTTCTACACGGAGGGTAAAGAGTTGACAATTACCTCAGAGTTGATTGGTTGGTTAGTTTTTTGGTGGGCTAAAAGCCAATGACCTGGACTTTTTCCATTTTTTTTTTTTTTTCCTCTTCACCAAAAAGCCCAAACCCAGGAAGCAAAACACTGAGTGCTGCTCTGGAGTCAGAGAGACCTAGGTGAAAGTCCGAGATTCTAGTGTTTTCAGCTGTGTGACTGAGGTAAGTTACTAAGCCTCTCTGTACCTCAGTTTCTGCATTTGTAAAACAGGGATTAATAACAATAATATTTATCTCATGGGATTGTTGCGGGGATGAAATGTGATTTTATATACATAAACACACCCAGAGTTCCTGGCAAATGCCAAGCATTAGGATAACAGCTGTTTTATCATAATATACCATTTAACAAAAATTATTATTTTTACTTTTCTGCTAAGACAGAATGCCAGGGTTTTCAGGCTTCTCAGAAGGGAGAGGAGCTATCTGTGTTGGGGGACAAAGAAGACCTCCCACTGAGTGGCCTTAGATTCCCATTCTCAGCTCCTCTGACTGGATAGACAAAGCCAGTACAGAAGGAATTCATGGGGGAGAAATGTAATTAACAAGCTAGAGGGAGAGATTGGGAGGAAGGATCAAAGCAGCTAATTAGAACTGGCTAAAGGGAGACCACAGGGTAGGGAACATGGAAGAAAGCGGGCTAAAGAGAATTATCTGCAGCCTCTAATTATTCAAAGAATGTCCCTGAGTAATTGTCTCAGGCAGTCTGAGGGAGGCAAGGCAGGAGTAACAAGGTTAAGCAGAAGAAAATTTAAGCTAAAACATACCGGAGATTTTTCACACAGAGATTTATCAACTTTATTAGAGAACACAGAGGATGTTATTTTAGGTCTTCTATACTCAGTTGGTGGTATAACTATCCCCATGTCTGGTGGCTGGGGGAGAGCGGAGGAGGCCAGACCCTGCAGGGCAAGAGGGGATCCAAGGAAATGGCCCACACAATCCTCGCTCCAAGCTTATAGGCAACACACCTTGTCAACCCGCCCTTTGAGGCTCAGGAAAGAGCTTCCTTCCTCACTCAGATCTGCACTCCCTCCAACCTCCACATCCCCTCACCCTCCTTGTGTTCTGTCATAAACTTGATAAACATGATAAATCTCACTGTGTGAAAAATCATCTCCTCAATCAGAGCCAGTGGAATCACGCAGGGCCTATTTTGCGTTTGCCACACAACTGTAGGAATGTTTATGAATGAGCCATCTCTTAATAGCAAAAGAAAAGGCAATGATCGTAGGACGGTCTATAGCTGAAAATGACAACACTGAAATACTTCGTTTACAGGATTTGGAAGTCGTATAGACTACAAATCTCTCTGCTGTGCAACACACATAACAAGTCCCCAAAATATCCTTTGTTTGCTGAGGTTTTGCTCAGATATTTAAGGTTCTGACAGTTTAAATATGGTGAACAATATGGTGAACCATCCAAATATTTTGCATCATTGGTATTTGGAAAGATCTTTAAGAACAATTAGTTCTAGTTCAGAGAGGCAAGTGCAGCACCCAGGCTCCCGGTTTTCCGTGGGGGCGGATCAACATGGCCTCCTCAGCTAGCTGCATTTCACAGGGAGTCTCAGGCCCCCCTAGCATGGGTTTCCTAGGCCTGGCCACTTGGCTCACATTGTAACAGAGAAGAAAACTGGGCAGATCCGCTGACTCCCCAGCTAGGCGCAGGGTTCACCAGGTCTCACTGGAGGCTGAGAAAAATACAGAGCTTCCCCGAAGCAGGAACAACACTGGGAGGCCTGACCTTGCTCAAGGCCCTTTGACCTGACTCACCAGACTGGAATGGGAACCTAAAGGAAAGTGGAGACTTCCCATTCTGTGGAAATCTTTAAGAACTGGAGAAAAGTTCCAATTACTTACAGCTTCAAGGGACAGAATGATGGATGGCTTTGTTTGCAAACATGCTATTTGTCTGAGGCTCTCTGTCCAGTCAGCTGGTTGACAAATACTGATCACGCCCAGTGTGCACAGGGACCTCAGTTAAGAATACCAGGGCTAGAGCAAAGAACGAACATAGTTCCTGTCTCTATCAGACAAAATTAACAGCCGACAGAGACGCGCAGAGAGCCACTCTGAGAGAAGCCACTGGGTGCAAGGGTTGTCTGAAAAATGGAGGAGCTGAGCAGGAGGGCATGCTGGAGGAATGACCTTGACAAGATCAAAAGTTATTAAAATAGGAGGAGGAAAGCTAAACTTCTGTATGTACTGCCCAACTGAAGGCAGATGAAAACCTCCTTTTTTCCCCAAAAGAAAATGTTAAGAATCACCTTCCACAGACTCTTTTAACTCTATTTCTGATAAATCATTAAAAGGCCTTCTGCTGGAATCATTCAAATGCCAAAGAAAAAGTTACACTCATAAAATAGTTAATGTCAAAACGTAAATGGTTTGTTTAAGATTCAGCAATTGTTGCTGAATCAAACACAAAATCTCTATGGCTTGAATAGCAAGGGAAACAAAAGGCTTGACGATTTAGTGCTCGTTAAAGCCTGTCTGGCTGAATTTTAGATTGCAACTTAAAAGAAAAAAACATTAAACCAGTTCAAGTGTGAACTGACATATGCACAGCAGTTTTTAGCTGCCTGCAAATGGGGCAAGGACACAGCCTGGAATGTGACTTGCCCACGCCATGGCTGAGTATGGACCAATGTCCAGGGTACAAGGGCAGGGCCTGAGGGAACCCGACAAGAAAGCGTGGGGAAGCTGAGCCCAGGGGCCCACCAGGGGCTGAGGGTGACGCTGGGAAGAGGGGCAATCCCCATTAGCTCTTTCCTGCAGGGAGGCTGGGGGCTTGAGAACAATCAAATGCTAGGCAGGGGCTTCCCTCTTGCCTGGGGAGGTGGGGAAGCAACAGCTTTTTGCTGTCCCTCCCCTTTTCTGGCCTTGCTTGTCAGACACTTCCATGAGCCACAGTGGGACTCCTGCCCTTTCAAATCTCATCACAGGCCTGGTGACCCCCACAACCCTCAAATCGGGTGTTAGAAATAGTCCTTTGTGGTAGGTTTGTGGGGTGCTGAGCAGAATCTTTGTCTACATTCTCTTGCCTACTGGGATATAAACGCTTAAAATTTCACCATCTGGGATTTACTTCTTTGAGTCTTAAAGACAATTCTGTCTTTCAGGGTCCTCTATTAAAATGCCATTGTCCCTGGGTTGGGAGGACCCTGTATAAGTAGGGTGACCACATAATTTATTGTCCAAACCGGGACACTTTTGAGAGTGAAAGGGGCACAATTAATTACTGCGCTGGGACAAGAGGCATAAACAGAACATATGGTCACTCTCTGTATAAAGCTTTGTGTTAAGTTCTATGGAAGACACAAAGGTGAATAAAGCACTTTCATGGTCCTGGAACCTGGACCTTGAGCTGAGGGGCAGGAGATCCTGGGAACAGGCTAACTCTAGGCACCCACGGAGGGGGATAACAGCACTCCAGAGGGAAGTGTCATGGCAGCTTAGCAAAGACCAAGGGCTCTGGAGCCACACAGATTTGACTTTGAATCCTGGACTTCTTTCTGTACAACCTTAAGACAGGTCAATTAACCTGCCTCTCAGCTCAAGGTCCAGGTTCCGGGACCATGAGAGTGCTTTATTCACCTTTATATCTTCCATAGAACTTAACACAAAGCCTTATATAGAGAGTGGCCATATGTTCTGTTTATGCCTCTTGTCCCAGTGCAGTAATTAACTGTGCCCCTTTCACTCTTAAAAGTATCCCATTTTGGACAATAAATTATGTGGTCACCCTACTTATACAGATGAGGACCCAGCTTCCTCATCTGTCAAATGAGGGTTACTTCATGAGGCTACCGAGGATTAAATGAGATACCAAATGTAACAGTACCTGGCATGTAATTTTCAACAGGTTCAATATTGCTAGCATAATCAAGACTAGCCTTCTACTCAAACCCCCGTTACTGCTGTAAATGTCCCAAGTCAGAAGGTGGGGGCAAGGCAGGAAGAGAAAACCACTAAAATGGCAGACTTAGTTTAGCTTCCCTCCAAACTAATCCTCCAAGGGCCACCACCCAGGGCTGGGCAGTGAAAGGACCGGGATCACAGTAGCTCCTGAGGAGTGGACCACCCGGCCACCTTGCTCTCCTGGTGCCCCTTCCTCCTGGTCTTAGGCTTCACACACTGACCCAGCCCCTCAGCTACTGCTCCATCCTCAACTCCTGGAGGCAGACACCACCCACCAGGCTTCCTCAGGCCATTTCCCTCGGCGGGCGGGTGTAGGGGGCTGGTGACTTTCCAAAGTGACTGAGCCCTGTCCTGATGGCTGGGTAATGCTGTCTGGTGGGCACTAGTACATCTTCCTGTGCCTCTTGTGACAGAAATGCCAAAAACAAACAAAACAAAAAACCCGCAGCCCCTCATCGCCATGAGAGGAGGGGATTCTGGAGGCCACCATTTAATAGCTCTCAAGTGCTTTTCAAGCATTAACTCATGCCATCCTCATGACAACTCTATGAGGCAGACACCATTACTCCCATTTTGCTCATCAACAAACTGAGTCATAGAAAGCTAAGTAATTTTCCCAAGGTCACATAGCTAATAAGTAGCAGAGTCATGAAAGCTCTAGAATAGGAGCTAAGAAAACTGGATTCCACTGGGGACACGCCGCAAATTACTAGCCTAATGGCCAGGAAGGAGGCCTTAACTTATCTCAATTTGACTTCTATTATTTGTCAAGAAGCTGTGCTACTTCACCAATGGACCTGCTGTGAGTATCGAGTGAGATAGGGCAGGTGAAATCACTGTACAGGTGTTTACTATTATGATGCCCTGGCAACATCCTCCATCGTTGTGTTTCTGAGAGCTGGACCCAGTATGGAGGAGGAGAATCCTGGTGCCCTGCTGTTCTTTCCTCCCTTGGGCCCTGCACACTCCGGCTCAAGGTAAAGGAGGAATTACTCTAAAGCAGTGGTTTTCCAAGTCTGATCTCTGGGCCAGCAGCACCAGCAGTATCTGGGAGCTAGTTAGAAATGCAAATTCTCAGGCGTCACCCCAGACTCACGAAATCAGAACCGTTAGGGGAGGGGCCTGGCCATCTGCATTTTAACAAGGCTTCCAGGTGCTTCTGAGGCATGCTCAATTTTCAGAACCGCTAGGCTAGAGTATCCCTGGACAGATAACAACCTGGGCCTCTCTCACCCTGGTGGGCCTGAGGCAGGACCCAGCATTGGCCAGAAGACCCAGGCCGTGAGGGCCACTGCCCCAAAGATGAAAAGCTCCCAATAAAACCCAGACCTACATGGCTGCACTGATCAAAATACAATAAAGAAGAAAGTGAGAAATCTGACAAAAAGAAAACGCAGCTTCAGTGGGGGACAAAATACAACAATCTTCTGTGGGAGATGAGAAGCATAAAAGGGACGTTAGATGTTCAAAGAACCAAATGTCACAACGACAAAAAATACAAGAATAAAGACAAAGTGTGGATATCAATGCCACATGGGCCTCAGTCTAATGATGGCAGTTGCAGAGAACAGCAGCCCCCCCCGGACTAGAGCCTGCTTTCCCCCGCCCCCAACACGACAGCCTATATAAATAGAGTCTTGAGGAAAAAATTACCAGCAATTAGTCATGAATCTGCTTGCTGGAATGAGGAGAAACTTGTGGAAAGTCACCAGAGGCTCTGGTGGGAAAAGCTCAGCTAAGGAGGCCACGCAGACAGGGCAAGAGCGAGACGACTAAGGGAGAAGGCCTGTGGGGTGTTCCTGCAACCTTTGATGCCTGCCAAGTCTTAACCTGGAAGGGAAAATGAAGGGCCTGGCCACTGGGCTATAACGAGCTCCAAACTGGGCCCACATCCAAGTCGGAAGTCCTTTAATGTGTGCTTGGGCTGGAGGTGGGGCAGGTGAATGAGGAGAAAGAGTCAGCATAGCAGGCCCTGCCCTGGGTTGCGGGTACCTTGGGGGGATGAGGCGGTAGAGCACAGCTTCTGACCACAGTGCCTCCACCACAGAAAGCCTGTGCCACACAGGTCCTCCCCTGGCCCCTGGGGAATATGCTTCAGAAGCAGTGACAGCAGCAGGCTCAGCGTTTCCATTCAAGAGATCTGCTGAAAATGACCCTGTTTCAGGACCAACGTGATGAGGAGGGAGGACCTCTCTTGCCCCGATGAATTTCTCAACTCATCTCCATCGACAGAGGAATCTCAGTGTGCTGTGTTCCCCACCGCCTCTGCCTGAGCGCCCTGCCCCTGCCCGTCCCCATCTTCATCTGGCCAGTTCCTACTGCAAGAACCCTTCAGACACGATCTCCTCAGAGAAACACTCGCTGACCTCCTGACCCTCACAGGGCCCCTGCTATGCATTCCTGGGGCCCTCCTTCTTTCCATCCTCTTAACAGACCTGACAAGATCAGCTTCCCCTCCTAAACCATGAACTCCCTCAAGGACCTGGACTGTGCCTTGTTGTCTGTTCAACTGTGACCTCACTCTAGATGGTAGAGCCCAACGCCCAGCATGCAATTAACAGGAGCTGCCTGCAGACACAAGGCTGGCTCTGTGTCCCCTCCCAGCTGAGACACTGAGCCCCAGCACTAGGCACATGGATGGGTTGGGCACATGACCTCCCTCCCTTTCTGAGCACCTTGCCCATTCCAAGAGCTCACGGAATCAGACTCCGCGACTGCCCTGAGTTCTGACTTCTCTCCCCATCTCCCTGCACTTTGATTCCCTTGACCATGGGTCCTCCTCACTGCATATCCCCTGCCTGCTTGAGAAAAGGGATGCAGCCCAGATGGTCAATAACCCCCTGAGGTCCTCCTCCTGGGAATGTCTGTATTTGCTCACAAAGAGAAGTTTATATATATAAAACCAAGAAACAAATTTCTAATGGTATTAATTGAATTTTAGGCAGTAGCAGAAAGAAAAAAAGATTTGGGAAGCAGGGAGTTTCACTTGATTCCTGAAATCACCTCTAGTAGGTAATGCCCACCTCTGCTGTGTCTAAGATCAGCCCTGACTCAATCTTAGGATTAGGCACCGCCTGCCAGCCATGGCAGGACAGTCCACAGATATGTCCACAGGTGGCCACTGTCACCTCCTTTCAGCCTGACCTCAGCTGGCTGTCCTCCTTGACAACAGTCCTCTCTGGCTGAAGACTGGAAACTGTAGGCTAGAGCTCCTGCTTTCCTTTCTGGGACTCTTAACACAGTACCAGCCCAACTTTCCATGCCTCTGTCAGGTCAGCATGGTATCAGAGATGGCTGTTTGGCCACTCTCCTCCTGCAATAATACTCCATGCTCCACCAACCCCTGTTCCATCTGAGAGCCACTCACAGTCAGCTCTGCCCGAGGTCCCTGATAGATTGGCTGGTGCCAAGGATCCATTGAGGAGATGGCACAGAGCCACACAGGGGAGCAACAACATTGGAAGAGGGCAAGGTCAAGTTGACAAATACCATATACGATGAGAAAGAATTGCATGAACCGCAGTGGCATAATGTAGCATAACAGATGGATAATTAGATTTATTCTAAGAGCTGTAAAAGTAAGTAATTAAATAAAAATATGGAACAATGAATCTGCCACAGAGAGACATCTAACAGCCTCACAAGGGCCTTGCAGCTGGCACAAGCAGCCTGGGAAGGAAGCAGTGGGCAAGGAACCTCTAACACTGCCCTGATGTTTTAGGCACAATAAATTTAGCACCAGCTCGCACTGGGCACAAGGGGACAGCTTGATCTCAGAGGGGGATAATCACACCCATGGCTGCAACAGTACTGTGCCCTGGGAGTATG
Source organism: Pan troglodytes (assembly GCF_028858775.2). Taxonomy (NCBI): domain Eukaryota; kingdom Metazoa; phylum Chordata; class Mammalia; order Primates; family Hominidae; genus Pan; species Pan troglodytes. The sequence continues at coordinate 136,694,687 of NC_072402.2, forward strand.
GCCTCTTGTCTACATCTGGAAGACAGCAGCCTGAGGTATTCCGATAAATGCCCCACCACTGGCATGTTTGGAAAGGCCCCTGCAAAGCAAGACTGGCAGATTGTATTTATCTTTGCAGAAGCAGAGGCAGAGAGGAAGGGAGATGAAAATGCATGCACAGATGACAGGATTCACTGCCACCAACAAAGGCAGGCTGGGAGACCCAGGTTCAGGTCTCCACTCTCCTCCCAAAGGATGGTGGCAGATGGTGAGGGTACAGTTACCACATAAGAAACACAAGGCAAGCACCCAATGTGTGCAAAGCAAAGTGTTAGGTACAGGATATCACCAGGGAAGCAGCTTCCCTGGACATGACATTAGGTATTTGGAAGCAAACAGATCAGTTGGAAGTTGTTTTGTATTAGTTAGGACTCTGTTTTTAAGGGACCAAAATGAAATTCAGAGGAATTTGAATTCCTTTGAATTCCTTCCTCATCTATGGAAAAGAGAGTGTACTGGGTCCCATTATGAAGAGGCATGACAAAGGTAAAAAGCACAGCTGGGTCCAGAGGCTTAAGTAATGTGCCAAGGCCCTCTCTCAGCCTGCACCTCTAGGCTTTGCTTCTCTCCAGTTTTCTCCCTGTAAACAGCCAATCCCAGCATAAAGGTAACTACATCCTCCCAAGTGGTATAGAATTCCAGGGAAGATCCTGGCCAACATGGGGAAACCCTGTCTCTATAAAAATACAAAAATTAGCTGGGTGTGGCGACGCACACCTGTAGTCCCAGCTACTAGGGAGGCTGAGGCAGGAGAATAGCTTGAACCTGGGAGGGGGAGGTTGCAGTGGGCCAAAATTGTGGTGAGCCAAGATTGCGCCACTGCACTCCAGCCTGGGCAACAAAGAGCAAAACTCAAAAAAAAAAAAAAAAAAGAATTCCAGAGAAGAACTTTGATTGGTCCTGCTTGTGTGACACACACACCCCTGGACCAATTACTGTCCAGATGGAAGTGATACTGTGAGTGGCAAGTCTAGATCACATGACCAGCCCTAACTGGGAAGGGAACAGGTGGGGCATAAAGATTAACAGCCTCACCACACCATGTGGCACTGGTGAAGAGATTCCCAAAGGAAAGGAAGTATAATTTTCCAAAGAGGAGAACAGAATGTGTTGAGAGACCAAAAACAACATAAATCAAGAGCCTTCATAGCCCACCACATTGTTTTATACCACCCCAGGCCAAGATACTAGATGATAATTGACTATCTGGGGCTGGAATGGGAGGTGGCCAAGTCTATTAACAGTCTGGTTGGAGATTTGTTTGCAGAGATCCCATGTGACCTACCGGCTTGAAATGCTCCAAAGGCCCTGCTGCTTGTACTTCTAAAAGCAGCCCATCCTTGTAGACCTGCCCCTGAGACCATGCACAGGACTTTTTCTACTTCAAACAGCTCCACTTAGGAAATCTACACAGCACTAAAAGCATAGTGAGGAGTTCCCCCAGCAGCCAACTCTTTGCAGGGTTTTCTCACCAACTAACTTGAATCTTCTTCTCAGAGCACAGACCATAAAGATTAACTCCCCTGAACCTGGAAACCTCAGCACCTTTGACGGGGGTCAAGGGTGGGGATGAGGCTCAGCCCAGAGTTGCTCCCCATTCACACCAATGGTTTCACAGGATAGCTCTCTATTCCAATATACCCCTACATCCTGGAGAGGGAGGGAAACTCAGCATAATACCTGCAAAAGTAGAAAACTTCCCACATCCCCAGCACCACAAAAGCTGCCACTTTGCTCAATGCCTAGCACAAAGGGCTCACAGTGGGGCTCTCCCCACAACCTGGCTTGAAGGAAGAGAGGTCCTTGGCCTTTCTTCACCTCCAGGGCCCATGGCACACTCTTCTAACATCCTCACTGGGCTCCAACCAACAGGCTCAGTCATCTCTCTGGCTAAATATCAAAGCAGCTTCCCTTCTCAAGCGTGTCCAGAAACTCAGGTCTCCTTCAGGCCACACAGATGACACCCTCCAAAAGCCCAGAATGAGCTCTGTAGGGTCCCTGGGGAGAGCTGAGACATAGGAGGCCTCGTTGTTCCAAGGCCAGCTGGGGATAAGGGTTATGGGGACCTTTGGAAGCCAGATCCAGCAGGAGAATCATGAGGCTTCAGTTCCTGAGCTCTGCACATTCTTAAGTGATTCCATTGACTTCACCAACAACCTGGGGCCCGCCGAAAGCAGTGGTGCTAGCCAACATCTGGTCACCAAGTTCTTTCTGCCACCATTACTTGTCCACTGAGCCTGTCCCTAGAAATGCAGAAAGACAAAGCTCAGCTCCCATGTGGAGTACTCAAATGCTCTAGCCATGCCTGGTACTCACAGCCACATTTGAAGGTCTGGTTCAACGCAGCCATGCTGGGTCCCGATGTAAGAACCTCAAGCTGGGCTAAAAAGCAGCTTTCCCATGGGTGAACCCTCTGGCTCAGAGCTCCTCAGGCTGGCTCTGCTGCTGCTCCACACATGCCACAATTTACTACAGCTGTTAAGAGCCCCAGAGACAAGAAAGCTCCTCCTTCCCACTTGTTCCCTGCCCTTCTTCAGCACAGACTGGAACCAAGCACCAGCCAAACCTGGAGAGAACCTCAGAAACTATGACCCCACCCCACAAACTGAGCTCACACAATTTTTCTTGAGCCACAAACTAATTTTTGTTAATCCCAGAGAAACAGTTCAAACAGCAACTAACCTTTTTCTTCCTTCACAACTATTAAACTTGGACAAATACCTCAAAATAGTACATGAACCAAGAGTTTAATCCTTCTCCCCAGAGGCAAAGAGAGGACTATGTGGGTAACATGAGGGTAAAACCCTGGGTCCACCAAGTCCAGGACAAACGGGTCCTGGGTCCTCAGGCAAGAGGGACAGAGGGGCAGTAAGAGCAGAAGGGAGGACAACCCAGGGCTGAGGCCCCAGTGATGGGGGTAGAGAAGCCCTTGTTCAGTCCCAGCATGGAGCTGAGGCTGGCCACAGTATTCCTACAGTACAGCAGGAGCGACACCTGCCTGCCACCTGGCTGAAGGGATCTGGGCAAACTGATGAGTCCACCCCCAAGCCCAAGCCAATTAAAGGTTATCCTTATACAATTAAAGGTTGTGTAACATATGTAACAAACCTGCACGTTGTGCACAGGTACCCTAGAACTTGAAGTATTTAAAAAAAAAACAAAAAACAAAAAAAGGTTGTGTAAGAATAAAGTGGCCCAGAGAATGATCATGAATGCTAAAACACAGAATCCAAAGGGCTCATGCCAGAAAACCCAACAGCAACTTCTGTGTCTTATTTTATAATAAGTAATTTAAATAATTATAAATCATGTAAGTTCATGGTAAAGAAAAAAAAATCAAGCAGTATAGAAGAGTGCAAAATAGAAAGGAAAAGTCCCTGTTTCTCAGACCATCAGAGGTAAGAGCAGAGTTTTTTCTTTTTTCTTTTGAGACAGGGTCTCGCCCTGTCACCCAAGCTGGAGTACAGTGGTGTGATCACAACTCACTACATCCCTGAGCTCCCAGGCTCAACTGATCCTCCTGTTGCAGCTTCCTATGTAGCTGGGACTAGACATATGCCACTGCACCTGACTAAATTTTTTTTTAATATAGAGCTGAGGTCTCACTATGTTACCCTCAAACTTCTGGGCTCAAGTGATCTTCCCGCCTCCCAGAATGCTGGGATTACAAGTGTGAGCCACCGTGTCCAACCTTGACTAATTTGTTGTTGTGATTGTAGAGACTAAGTCCCACTATGTTGCCCAGGCTGGTCTCAAACTCCAGGCTCAAGTGATCCTCCTGCCTCAGCCTCCCAAAGTTCTAGGACTACAGGCATGAGCCATCATGCCCGGCCCAGATTTTTATATCACATATTTAAAAATATATGTGCAATATAAATTTATATATAAATCTTTACCCATTTACTTTTTATATGAATGGATCACGCTTCTACACATGCTATTTTCAATGTAGAGACCCTACTCTCCAGAAAGAAGAGGCTCCTCAGGTCTCCCCGTGCACCCCTTGATATCAAATTGAGCAGCAAACAGAAGAGAACAGGGGTGGCTGGTCATATTTTAAAAGACTCCAGGATACACTAACATTCCAGAACCAAAAGCTAAATCCAAAGAGCTCCTCAGGAAAGCGTGAACTCGGCTGCAACGGGGTCTCTCTCTACAGGCCAGGGAGAGGGAAGGCAGCCTTTATAAACCGTTCCTCTTGGGCTCTCCTGCCTGTGGCTGTTAGCTTCACCTCCCCCAACTTGCCATCTGAGGGCCTTCATTCTTCACTGTCATGCCTGTCACCACCTCTGTCCTCCCCCTTTGGGCTCTGCTCTACAGCCTCCGCACTGCTCTGAAACATCACCACTGGCAGGGCTGTGCAACTGAGAACAACAGGAGATGACCTCACGGCCTTTACATTCTAATGCCAGCTCCCAATTACTTGTACTGTTGAATAATTGAAAGAGGAGAATAATCCACTCAGCTGATTTGGGAAGCCAGCCAGGCACACAGATTATCTCAGAGTGAATTATTCACACTAGGGATAATTGGGAGTTGCCCAAACTTCTATTTGTAGTTCAGGCATCACGTGGAAGAACATTCGGTATGGAAAGTATGAAAGCTGGAGAGGGAAGGAGCCCCTGTTTCCGGGCCTGGGTTTCCTTTATGTTGCTTGGGAAGTCAATGCTCCTCTCTCGGTCTCACTCAGAGTCGGTGAGCACAATGATGATGATGATGATATTAACATTAACAATATTTTAGTGACAGCTCTTGCTGTATTTCCTTACAATGTGCTGTGTTCTGTGCTATGAGCTTCATGTGTATCATCCTACATTATCTCATTTAATCCTCACATGAGTCTGTGAAGCACCACTGTCTTCTTCATCTCTGAGCTGAGGAAGCTGAGGCTTAGGTTAAGTAACTTGCCCAGAGATATACAGCAACAAGCTGTATGTCCATCCATAGACCAGGATCTTACTCAAGAAGTTCTTTTGCCACCCACCTCTTACCTCTCCCACTTTTAAGAGTCTTCCTTACACAAGACATAAAACTGTAAAGGATAAAAACACCCCATTTTTAGTATAATACTGTCTACTCTCATCTTGAAATTACTGGATTTCAAGGTAAGAAAAATGGCTCCCTCCTCTGAAGGTTGGCAAGAAGCCTATAGGAAGGGGCTGGTCAGCTGGTCAATCCATTTCGAGAAATCCAGTGTCTGGAAGCACAAGCCACTGGCAGACTTCCAGAAGAGCTCAGCCTTCTCTCATGATCAAAGACTCAAAAATGAAACCACTGTCCTCCCCCTGACACGCCACCACTTCAGCCAAGAGGCAGCTACTGAGCTGGGCAGCTCAGCACCGTGAGGCCAGAGCATGGGGGAAGGGCATAGGCTCAGCGAGCTGCAAGGAACACCTGCCTCAGACAAGGGTCCATGAGGTGACTGACTGTCCCTGCATGTGTGGGGTCTCCTTCCACAGTGCCTAGGACAGAGTCCCCAGATACTAGGTGTGGTGCCAGTCTCCAGCACGGTCACCGGCGATCCCCACCAGCGATCCCAGCCTTTGTGTTGGTGCCTCCCACATTAACTATAGATGATCTATGTGACCAAAAGAATAAAGAGGAAGTGATGATGTCGAATTCTAAGGCTAGGCCACAAAAAGAACTGAAGTTTCCATCTTGTTGTCCTATGTTGTTCACTCTGGGGGAAGCCATGGGGAGACCTGCACAGCCCTGTGGAGAAACTCACAGAGAGAGAAACCGAGGCCTCTCACCAACAACTGGCACCAACCAGCCAGGCGTGTAAACTGGAAGCAGATTCTCAGACCCAGTCAACACCCTGCCTACATTTCCAAATTCCTGACCCAAAGAAACAGAAAAATAATAAACTATTACTGTTGTTTTAACCCACTACATCGGAGAATAATTTGTTATACAACAACACATAGCTAATAAACTGGACAAGAGGGAAAAGAGCTGCTTCACAGCATTGTTTCCAGAAGTGTGACGTATCCATAGAAGAACCAGACCTGGTGTCAGGGCCAGAGGCCACCAAAGGCCCTGACTAAGCCCCTAAGGTCTTAGAACACATATGAGAATAAACAATGACCTTCACGGCCCAGATATTCCAGCCCTCCAGTCAAGGAAAAGCTTGCAGAAAATATTCACGATGCCCATACCTCTGCCTCCAGTCAGGATGACAATAACAATATTAGAAGCTACCATTACTGAATGCTTACTATGTGCCCAGCGCATGCTCAGTATTCTTATATTACCTCTCTTTTTTTTTTTTTTTTTTTTTTTGAGGCGGAGTCTCACTCTGTCACCCAGACTGGAATGCAGTGGCACGATCTCAGCTTACTGCAACCTCTGCCTCCTGGGTTCAAGTGATTCTCCTGCTTCAGCCTCCCAAGTAGCTGGGATTACAGGCACGCGCCACCATACCTGGCTAATTTTTTGTATTTTTAGTAGAGACGGGGTTTTGCCATGTTGGCCAGGCTGGTCTCAAACCCCTGAGCTCAGGAGATCCACCCGCCTCAGCCTCCCAAAGTGCTAGGATTAACAGGCTTGAGCCACCATGCAGGCCATTACCGCCCTTATTCTTCATTGCAATCCTCAGAGGAAGCACATAGTAGGGACTCAATAAATATTTGCTAAATGAGTAAATAAACCACCATTAGGAGTTCGTCTCTATAACTGATCTATGTCCTTTTGGTATAATTTCAACTTTCTATATTACGTATTACTTTAACATTTGAAAAGCTTACACTGAGAATGTATTACTTAAATAGAGGAAACAATACATATGAAATTAAAAAAAAAATTTGTAGAGCAAGCAAAGCTCTAATCATTATGTGCCATCCATCACGTTTCCCAGAGAAGTGCACCTCCATCCTGAGCTGACTCTCTGAGAGCTTCTCACACATCCTGAGCTTCTCACACAGCTTCTCAAGAGCTACCTGGATCCACTAGAAAGCCCATTCACACAGCACCCTGTGTTGCTTGACCCTCCAGATTGTCCTCTAACTCAGAGGAAGGAAGTAGGTATGCTGCTAGCTGGTGGAAGTGGCAGGATTGCTCTACTCGTCTCAGGACCAGGTGCCATGGCCAAAGACAGCCCCAGCAATTGAAAATCAGGCAGACATCACGGTCCTGAGTCTGGACAGCCACAATCTTATGATGAGAGTAGCCACAAACATGGAGAGACATGACGCTTTCTGACTCTATATCCTAATCTGGGGAACAATAATCTTCCCAGTTATGAAGCACTATCATGGCCATCAGATCTACCACCCAAAATCCTGATGAGAGGAGGTGACTTGAACTAGATACCAGGAAGAGCTTCCTACTATCAGAGATTTAAGATAACAAGGTAGGCAGTGCTGTAGTCTGAAACCATGAAGAGTTCCTTCTCTCCCGCAAAGCAATCAGAGGAATCTTTTTTTTTTTCTCCTTTTTTTCTTTTTGACACTAGGTCTCGCTCTGTCACCCAGGCTGGAGCACAGTGGTGCAATCATAGCTCACTGCAGCCTCAAACTCTTGGACTCAAGCAATCTACCTCCCTCGGCCTCCCAAAGTGCTGGGATTACAGGTGTGAGCCACTGAGCCAAGCCAGGGGATCATTTTTAAAATGTAAATCAGATCTTGTTACTCCCTTAATTAAATGGCACCAGTGGCTTCCTGCTACCCTTAGAATAAAATCCAAATTTAGTTCACCTAGGTCTCTAGGTGTACTGCCAACTTCGCCAACCTCACCTCTTCTTAGTCTTTCTTTAGCTCACTCCATTCCAGCCACACTCACCTTCTGGCTGCTTCCTCAACTGGCCAAGCTTGTCCCTACCTCAGGACCCTTGCAACGGCTATTCCTGCTGTCTGGAAAACCCTTGGCCTAATGTACATATGGCTGACTCAATCTATATTTGAGCTGAGACCAGAATGACATCTCTTTGGAAAAGTCTCTGTAACTAACTCATCTAAAGAACCTTATATCATCCTATTTTATTTTCTTCATAACACATTACTGACTTAAAAATGCTTTATTGAGGTAAAATTCACATACCACACAATTCACCCATTTAAAGTGTACAATTCAATAGCTTTTTGTGTATTCACAGAGTTGTGCAACATATCACAATTTTAAGGCATTTTCATTGCCCCCCCATACCTATTACTAGTGCCCCCCGCAACTCTCCCCAACCCCCACTCCCTCAGCACTAGGCCCTACAGATTTGAATATTCCAGACATTCCACAGAGATGGAATCATCCAGTATGTGGTGCTTTGTGACTAGCTTTTTTCACTCTGACTTTTTAAAAGTTTCATCCATTCATAACATGTATCAGTACTTCATTTCTTTTTATTGCTAAATATTCCACTGTATGGATATACTACATTATATTTACCCATTTCTCAGTCAACAGATACTTGGGTTGTTTCCACTTTTTGACTGTTATGAATATTGAGGCTATGCACATTCATGTACAAGTTTTTGTGTGGAATATGGTTTCACTTCTCTTGGGTACACACCTAGCATTGGAATTGCTGGATCACATGATAACTCTATGTTTAACTATTTGAAGAACTAGTAGTGTTTTTCAAAATGGTTGGATCAATTTACATTTCCACTAGCAGTATATGAGGGTCCCAATTTCTCCACATCCTTGTCAATACTTGTTATTATCTATCTTTTTGAGTATACAGTGTTCTCTCATTGTGGTTGGGTTTGCATTTTCCTGGGAGTTAATGATGTTGAGCATCATTTCCTGTACTTACTGCACATTTGCATTATCTTCTCTGGACAGCTGTCCATTCAGATCCTTTGCCTATTTTTTAATTGGGTTGTCTTTTTATTGTTGAATTGTAGGAGTTTTTAATTACGTTGTTTTCTGTTGCTGAGTTGCAAACATTCTTTAGGTATTCTAGATTAAAAAGTCCCTTACCAGATATATGACTTGTAAAAATTTTCTCCCATTCGGTGGTTTTCCTTTTCACTTTCTTGATGGTATCCTTTGAAGCACAAGAGTATTTAATTTAATTTAATTTTATTTATTTATTTTTTTTGAGAAGGAGTCTCACTCTGTCGCCAGGCTGGAGTGCAGTGCATGATCTCGGCTCACTGAAACCTCTGCCTCCCGGGTTCAAGCGATTCTCCTGCCTCAGCCTCCCAAGTAGCTGGGATAACAGGAGTGCACCACCACGCCCAGCTAATTTTTGTATTTTTAGTAGAGACGGGGTTTCACCATGTTGGCCAGGCTGGTCTCGATCTCCTGACCTCATGATCTGCCCGCCTTGGCCTCCCAAAGTGCTGGGATTACAGGCGTGAGCCACAGCACCCAGCCAAGAGTATTTAATTTTGATGACATACTGACTGACTAAAAAATCAACTTCTGACATGTAAAAAGAAACACCTATCTGTCTTGTTCACCACCACATCCTCAGTCTAGCAAAATGCCTGGCACATAATAGGTAGTCATGACTTTTTTAAATAATTTTTTTTCGAGACGGGGTCTCACTCTGTCACACAGGCTGGAGTGCAGTGGCGTGATCTCGACTTACTGCAGTCTCTGCCTCCCAGGCTCAAGTGATCCTCCCACCTCAGCCTCCTAAATAGCTGGGACTACCAGCGCAAGTCACCATACCCGGCTAATTCATATTTTTTAATGAATGTATGAATTTTTAGGGCCAGAGGAGATGAGTGTTGGGATGGGCTATGAGAGAGGGCTCCTTGCCAGGAGGCAGGGGTGAACACAGTGATATCTGGAATCATTTCTGTCTAGGGGAGCTGTAAAGAGTGAGAGAATGCGGTCTTCCACAAGAGCACGGGGGCAGTGTTAGATGCAACACTCCTGAGAAGTGAACGGCATCATCAATAACAAACTCCCTGACTGAAATGCTCAGGTAGTCATCCTGTCTTTTCAGCCACCCGGGTGAGCAAAAGACAGAACAATGGCTCAGGAATGGGGACAACTCAGGCAAAAGGGCCTAGTCACAGGGGTGAGGTTCTTTCCAGAATCCTCAGCACACAGCAACACCCCCAAAGGGGGCTCTAGGCTCTTGCTTTACAAAAACCGCTAGGGGCCTGTGTGTCAGCATGGCTGACAGGAAGCAGTTATACTGAGGAAAAAGAGATGAAGTCAAAAGATAAAGTTGACAGATATTCGGGTTGTTTCCACATTTTGCCTATGAACTTGCCTCTTCTAGCCTTTGCCAAGAACAATGAAATAAGAAGTCTGAAGAGCTGAATGTCCATGCCAGGGTGCTTCATCAAAGCACCTCAGGGATCCTAGACTTGACTGCCGAGAGGAGGCATTTTAGTCAGGCAAAGAGGTTGGAGGTGTGGTATGGGTGCTTAAAGTTGGCTAAGTGCTAAAAAAGGTGGACAGTTTGGACAACCAGTCTATGAGTCCCATGGCAGGGAAGGAGGTAACCTAAGAGACAAGCAGGGGTCCAAAAGAGAGGTCTGGAAACTCATCAGTTGCAGCATCAAAAAAGGTATTCAAAGGCAAGGGCCCTTGCCCTTCCATCCCAGACTTCCACTGTGTCACTTTTCATGAGGGAAAGGAAGGAGGGCACAGTGAGTTTTAGAGGCACATGCATGCACACACACATATATGGAGTTGCCTCTGGGAATGTAAATAAATATTCATGAACAGCTCAGTGTATGAAAAGCAAGGACAGAGGATGAAAAATGGTGCCAATTAGAAAGAAAGGGTGGTATCTATTTTTAAAGTGGCTGAATAAACAGTAAAGGATTGCTTGCTAAAAATACTGTGCTTGACCCCCTCCCCAGTGGCAGAGTCCCTCTCCTGTGCTTGGTAACAACAGGCAAACTCTCCTCCCAGTGTGGCAGGTCTAATGCTGCCATGGCAGCCTCATGTTCTTATGAGAGGTTCACCCTGGGCCAGGTATGGTGGCTCTCGCCTGTAATCCCAGCACTTTGGGAGGCCGAGGCAGGCGGATCACTTGAGGTCAGGGGTTTGAGACCAGCCTGGCCAACATGGAGAAACCCCGTTTCTATAAAAGATACAAAAATTTGCTGGATGTGGTGGCGCATACTTGTAATCCCAGCTACTTGAGAGGCTGAGAGGCTGAGGCAGGAGAATTGCTTGAACCCAGGTGGCGGAGGTTGCAGCAAGCCGAGATCACATCACTGCCCTCTAGCCTGGGCAACAGAGTGAGACTCTGTCTCCAAAAAAAAAAAAAAAAAAAAAAAAGTTCACCCTGGGTGCCTGTCTCCAGTAAGAAGGAGATTTCTTGTGAGAAGCATTCTGGGTCTGGGACCACAAGCTGATAATGGCACTCATGCCTCAGAGGTGACTCAGGTTCTCAACAGTCTCCAAAAGATCCCTTGGCAAGAGGGAGCAAGTGAATGCAGGACTCCACTGGAGAATCCAACTATGGAGGCATCAGAACCAATGTAACAAAAAAGGAGGGGAGAGTCCCCAAATTATCCTCCCCAGAGTCCAGATCATATGGGAGTATTTCATGAGAGTCATTTCATGGGACTAGTGGGGCACTGAAATCAAGTTTCTTAACCACTGCCCACTCCTGATACACATGCACCAGGATATTCCCCCCTGGGATTAGATCTGACTGATGGCACATGAAAATAAAGGCAAGGAGTGAAGCTCAGTATGATTCACGGACAGAGAAAACAACAGGAACCCAAATTGTATGTGGGCCAGTGACGGGCAGGGACTGGAGTTTCTGTTCTGTCCCAGATGCGCAAATCTCACCCAAGTCAGTCCTGTAGGAAAAGCGCTTGCTCTCCCACGCTCACGCCTGCTCTCGCGTGCTCTCAATCTCTCTCTCTTTTTTTTTCTCTCTCTCAGCATTTATCACCTCTTGGCACCACACTGTGGTTAGAAGTCTGGCTTTGAAGTCACGCTGCCTGGGTTCATGTCTTGGCTCTGACACAGTCTAGCTGGGCGACACTAGGCAAGTACTTAACCTCCCCAAGCCTCAGTTTCTCCATGCATAAAATGGAAATAGTAATTGTCTTTACTCCATAACAGTACTTACTTGGCCAGATTCAATGAGAACATGCAGTGACTCTCAGCTCGGTGCCTGACATGTTGTAGGTACTTTTTTCTAAATATTCTTCATGTCTTGGTCTAGACTCTAAACATTTTGAGGACAGTAACCATGCCAAATGCATCTTCCTATCCTCTAAGAGTGTAACAGAGTTGAAATTCAGTAAACTTTTGTCAAATGAGCTGGCTTCCCTGAGCGTGTTTGCCATGGGCAACAAGCCCAGCTGGCAAATGCATTTGTCCAGTTCACCGGCCCCATTTGTTCTCATCACCTCAAGATAAATCCTCCCAACCACCAGCAAGGTGTGCAGGGTGGGCAGCATCTGCCCCTCCCTCCATTAGGAAAAGGTGAGAATAAATTGGAAAACAAACAGCCACAGGCAGTATTTGCAGCTCCTCAGAGCGATGCCCTATCGATTTTTAAGTGTCACTGTTAATAACAACAACTGGCAGTGATACAACATTTTTCTTCCAAAACAATCAGAGCATTTTATAGAGACAATTTCATCTATCTCTCCATGGCTCCAGCAGGAGCAGGAGAATATTCCCCACTTCCAGTAAAGGGCAGGAGAGGCCAAGGGGTTTGGCCAAGGTCACTGTACAAGTCAGTGGGATGCCGGTGCTCCTGGTCTCTGCGGCCCTCTGCATCCCTGGATGCCATCTCCCTAGGACAGAACTTCCCTAGCATAGTTCTTTTCAGATGTTTAGCAAAGTTAACCTTTTAACAAAACACCCATGGGTGGAGGGTGGCATCAAGCACTATTCCAAAAAGCATCCTCTTGGCGGGAAGCCCTTAGACATGACCACTCCTTGGCTTAGTCTTCCTCTTCCTGTGTGCCATCAAGAATCACACCTACCAGTTGCGCATGGTGGCTCATGCCTGTAATCCCAGCACTTTGGGAGGCTGAGGCAGGCAGATCACCTGAGGTTAGGAGTTCGAGGCCAGCCTGGGCAACATGGTGAAACACCATCTCTGCTAAAAATACAAAAATTAGCCAGGCATGGCGGCTTGCACCTATTAGTCCCAGCAACTCAGGGGGGCTGAGGCACGAGAATCACTTGAACCCAGAAGGCAGAGGGTGCAGTGAGCCAAGATCATGCCACTGCACTCCATTCTGGGTGACAGAGTGAGACACTGTCTCAAAAAAAAAAAAAAAAAAAAAAAAAAAAAAAAAGGCTGGGCGCGGTGGCTCACACCTGTCATCCCAGCACTTTGGGAGGCCGAGGAGGGCGGATCACGAGGTCAGGAGATCGAGACCATCCTGGCTAACACGGTGAAAGCCTTTCTCTACTATAAGTACAAAAAATTAGCCAGGCGTGGTGGCAGGTGCCTGTAGTCCCAGGTACTCGGGAGGCTGAGGCAGGAGAATGGCGTGAACCCGGGCGGAGGAGCTTGCAGTGAGCCGAGATCGCGCCACTGCACTCCAGCCTGGGCGACAGAGCAAGACTTTGTCTCGAGAAAAAAAAAAAAAAAAAAAAAAGAAATCAATCACACCTACCTAGTAGTCCAGAGGCTGGAGTGCCACACAAAGGGAGGCAGAGAAAGGACAGGTCCAATCTTACCCATGCGACACACAGATGTGTGTCCAAGGAGATTCCCATCCAACCACCCACTCTACCCTGCCCGGACTCCCACGCTCCACCCCTCCCCAACACAGAACTCTACTCCCAAGAGTGAGGTCTGGCAGAAACTATGAACATGAATGACGGTGATGCCCAAGCAGACAGACACAGTCTCTGTGAGACACATGCCAAGTGAGCATCCCTCCTCCCAGAGATGGACCCTAACCACCACTAGACAAGAGCTTCCTCTGCTGGAAACAGCTCATCCAGCCATCTCCATGATACATACCCTGCCCACAGCTCTGGGCATCAGGCAGATAGGTGGGACAGGAGGCCACAAGTAGTGTGTGTCATCCTGAAGGCTAAAATCAAAGCTTCCTGTCATACTGGGCTATGTCGGGGGATTAGCAAAGGTAGCTAATCCTGGTGCAGAGGATAGGTTCCAATCAAGATCTGAAAAATCAAAGGCTGAGGAAGGCACTGAATAAGATCTCCTGCACCTTATATAACCAGCAGGCTCAAGTGTCTGGTCTGTCCTCTTGTCACTGAATAGAGCAGCTGTGCTTTCAGGACTTCAGGAGAAACAGCACTCAAGGCAGATGAGAGATAATATCCAGGCTCAAGTACAAAAGAGGAATGAACTCCTTAGAACCCAGATGCCAAGGATTACTTAGTCTCAGGCAGGACTGATACTATCCCACCAACCCTCCCTCTCTTACGGTGTTTTTTTTTGGTTTGCTTTTGTTTTTTTTTTTTTTTTGAGACAGAGTCTCACTCTGGAGACTCTGTCACCCAGGCTGGAGTGCAGTGGGGTGATCTTGGCTCACTGCAACCTGTGCCTCCTAGGTTCAAGCGATTCTCCTGCCTCAGCCTCCCAAACAGCTGGGACTACAGGCGTGTGCCACTATGCCTGGCTAATTTTTGTATTTTTAGTAGAGATTGGGTTTTGCCCTGTTGGCCAGGCTGGTCTCAAACTCCTGACCTCAGGTGATCCACCCACCTTAGCCTCCCAAAGTGCTAGGATTACAGGCATGAGCCACTGCACCCAGCCTCTTATGCATTCTTGAGGCCTGTGAGCTCTAGAGAATCAGGCATAGCCTCCCAAGTGGGATTACCAACCCCTACCATCCCCTTATACCCAGACAAAAGCAGGAAGGAAAATCTGACCACTGCTTGCTCTTGAGGGCCCAAGCTAGGGTGTGGGCAAAGGGTCCAGCTGAGTCTAAGCTGGAAAGCAGGGCGATGCCTCTGATAAGAACAAAGGCTGTATCAGACACAGGGGGATGAGATGCTTCTCAGGCGCTATTCTTCACAAAGGGGACACCAGCAAAATAGGCAAATTAAACTCATTTGTGCCTGGCACAACGGCAGCAGTGGAAGCTACAGCCAGAGCAGCTAGAGGGGCCGAGGTAATGGCAGGACATGGCAGTGGGCACATGGGGAGAAGAGAAGCAGGGCTCAGCTCTTATCTCTATAGCATCCTAAGGGTGTGGCATAGGCCCTGGTTCACCAGCTCTGATGTGGGACCAAGAAATCTCACCTCCATCCCTTGGGGATATTTTAAGTATGTTCAATTTTGAGAGTGCCAGAGTTAAGAAATGCTGTCAGGGGAGTTGTTTTTGTGTGTTTTTGGTCTCCTTCTGAGATGGCTTTGCTGTACTTGTTTCCATCTAGGGATGAGTGAGATCCCTTATGGTTCCCTTTGACCTGCCTGATTAGCGATTCCACAGGAAAACACCTCCCATGACAAAATGAAAGTAGACTTCAAGCCACCTTCCTTCAGGCTGACTCCTGTGTAAATGAGCTGCCTGCAGCCTGACTCATGGCAGCTCAAAATGGAAAAATGAAGAGAAACAAACCAGTGTAGTTCAAAGGTAAGGGTGAGACTTGCCTATCACGTGAAGCTTCTATGGGCCTAACCCAGCACGCTGCCAGGGACTTGGCATGGGTATACAATTCAGGAAGGAAGGAACTCAGGGCACACTTCTCAAGCCAGAAAGAACCTCATATCTAGTGCTCTTGTTTTCACAGAGACTTAAAGTCTCACAGAAGTAAAATGATGGCTTAAAAGTCAGTTCTCTGACTGTCGACCCAAGACTGTATCCCATGTGTCCAGACTCCTGAGTTCAGGACTAGGTCAGAGTCACACTGAGTCAGGGGCCCCTGTACATATTTGCATCACCTCCCACCCCATGGCCATGGCTAGAGATAGGTGGTGGCAGAGCTGTGGGCGGGAACGTGGACTTCCTCCCTCAGCGACTGGCCAGTGAAGTAGAGCCCGCTGATGAAGGCAAACCCTGCAATCTCCAGCTCCACAGATGATGTTCTGTACTAACAGGCTCCCTGGCAAGGCAGCAGGGCACCCATCATCCTAATGGACTTTGTGATTAACATGGCTAGTCCACCTACAGCGCCAGGCCCTCTCCCTTCCCTCCCTCTGGATTGCAGGGTCCCCACAGGCAGCAGCTACCCCAGGTGTCTGTTTGATCCAAACATTAAAAAAGCGTCCATTCACTATAGTGAAGAGGCAGTTATTTCAAACCTATACATTATGCATCCCTGCTGGAAAGAAAAAAGAGCAAAATTAAATTAAAATTCTCTCTGGAAGATTTCTGCCCAGAAAGACAGAAAAGCACTCTGGAGTTGTACCTAGTTCCCAACTCCAAGCAGCTCTCTGCTGCCCTTCCCCTGCTTCCCCTCCTGGCTGGACAGCTCCAGATGTGTCTCTGAGTTTCAATGATTCACTCTAATGATAATGCACCCTCTGAACAAATCACGGACTCTGATTGATTTAGGAGGCAACTTGCACAAATACCTGTAATCTAGTTCTAATCTTGTTTGTTTCCATTCCAATTATCCTGCATCAATGGTTTAAAAATGGGAACCGTCTGGTGCATACATCCAATCCATTTTAATAGAGGATAAATCTGGGTTATTGTGACCCTTTCCTCTCCCAGGCGCGGGACAACACCAGCCGTCTCAAGGCACTGATTGGGCAGAATCAGCTCTAACTCTATTCAACTCTTCAAGGATTCAATTAATCATAAAGCCAATTCCATTCTAGGCTCCATCTGTCTTGCCTCCTTCGGGGACTAATAATCACTCACTGTGTGTTTTTACACACTAGTTGAACTGAAATTAAGACTGATTTCATCATGGAACACTCAAAAAGAAAATACATTTCTTGAAGAAAAATTTCAGAGCTACTTTAAAGTTCTGTTCAGATAAAGATATTTGTAAATATAAACAAAAACAATTTTAACTTCAAACTTCTTGACATTGTAAAATAATTCCTGCCCCCAAATCCTTGGAAAAGGGCAGCTTCTCAGGAGAATCAGAAACTCCTGAGATTGGATCAGACAACAGAAAGACTCAATTTGTCCTTGGGCACAACATAGGTACCTAAAACATGTGAGGGGAAAAAAAATTGGGTCAATTTGATATTTGATGCACTATTTTGTTTTATTTATGATAGATTATTTTATTTTATCTTATTTTATTTTATTTTATTTTGAGACAGGGCCTGGCTCTGTCACCCAGGCTGGAGTGCAGTGGCACGATCACAGCTCACTGTAATCTCCTTAAGTGATCCTCCCACCTCAGCCTCCCAAGTAGCTGGGACTACAGGCACACACCACCACTCTTGGTTGCTTTTTGTATCTTTTTTGGTACAGATGGGGTTTCACCATGTTGGCCAGGCTGGTCTCAAACTCCTGGCCTCAATTGATCTACCCACTTGGCCTCCCACAGTGCTGGGATTGCATTATTAAAAAAAAATCTAACTAGTCATCCATTCTGGGACCAGAGGACTTAATCTAAAATTTAGAATTATTTTTATTTTGCATTACCTATTCATGAAGGCAGGGAGGTCAGGGAAGATAGGGCACCATATTCTTTTCAATGTGTAGGACCTCTAGAAGTTTTCAGCTGGCCCTGTGGAGTCTAAACCCTCACACTCCTCTAAAGGGCATGATATATGGCTTTTGTATTCATGCATAGCCTGGCTCTCATAGAAGCATTAAAGTGACTGCCCTGGCAAACACTCTAAATGGAGCCCTCTTACCACACCCATCTCATCCCCTACCCTGAGGATAATCTCCTTACCAGGAGGAGCATGACCATGGAAAGGGCCACAGCCCAACCAGCTGGCCACCTGGATCTAGAAGCAAGCCTAACTTGTCAGCAGGTTTCAACAGAGAAAATGAAAATAGTTGAGCTTTTTATTTTTTGAGACAAGAGTTTTGCTCTTGTCACCCAGGCTAGAGTGCAATGGCGTGATCTCGGCTCAATGCAACATCCATCTCCCGGGTTCAAGCAATTCTCCTGCCTCCGCCTCCCAAGTAGCTGGGATTACAGGCATGCGCCACCATGCCCAGCTAATTTTGTATTTTTAGTAGAGACAGGGTTTCACCATGTTGGCCAGCCTGGTCTCAAACTCCCGACCTCAGGTGATCTGCCCACCTCGGCCTCCCAAAGTGTTGGGATTATAGATGTGAGACACTGCGCCTGGCCAAGTTTTTTACTTTTTACTTTTTACAATTGTAAAGACAAAGCATTTGGGCCTCTCCAGAGTCCAAAGCTCCTGGTGGCCACTGTTCGCCTAGCACAGACCCGTACACCTGGTTCTTACAGAACAGTCCCAGCACAGTGGAGGGAACATGCTGCAGCCAAGGAGACACAGCATGTGGCTTCTTTATTGCCTTAACAGATTTTAAACTAAAATTTTGAATTACACAGATTCCCAATCAGAACTAATGACATAGGCATTCCAAACTTAACATCAAAGATGTTTTGTGAGTCATATTGGCTCTAAAAAACCATCAGTAATCACTTCTTAGACACAACAATCAAATACCTCCTTCGTTTAAACAATAAATTTTGCCTACTAATAAGTCTAATTAATTGAAGCACTGTCATTTTTAAACGTAGGTCAATGTAAGCATTTTCCCAAAAGTTTCCACCTGAGTCATTCTACAACTATTGAAAGCAAAGAAACTATCTCCTAAGAAGCTCTTTATGGACTGATAAAGAATGATATTCAAGATACAGTGCTACCAGCCTGACCCAGTGAAACCCCATCTCTACAAAAAATTTTTAAATTGGCCAGGCATGGTGGTACGTACCTGTGGTCCCAGCTACTTGGGAGGCTGAGGCAGGAGGATCGCTTGAGCCCAGGAGGTTGAAGCTGCACTAAGCTATGATTGCACCCCTGCACTCTAGCTTGGGTGAGAGCGAGACCGTATCTCTACCAAATAAGCAAACAAAATACTTACATAGTTAAACAGAAAAAGTAAATTACAGAATGATGAATCTACAGTAAACTGCCTTTCATGTAAAAACAATATATGGAAATATTTACTTTAACATGGAAAAATATCTCTAGAAGAAACTGGCAACACTGGTTGCCTTGAGGCAGGGAAGCAGGGTAGCAAAGGGACACGGTGGAAGGACACAGTGGAGGATACTTTTCATATCCTCTGGTGCCGTTTGAATTTTGAGCCATGTGACTGTATTACCAAATCAGAGTTGAAAACATGAAGTTTAAGTAAGTCATCTCATAGACAGTAATCTGGACACTTACCAAAATACTGCAGAGAAGTCAGACCATGTTCCACAGGGAAAACAAGAATCTTATACATCCCAGCCAGGCATGGTGGCTCACACCTGTAATCCCAGCACTTTGGGAGGCCAAGGCGGGCAGATCACTTGAGGCCAGGAGTTCTAGACCAGCCTGGCCAACACAGTGAAACCCCGTCTCTACCAAAAATTACAGAAATTATCTTAGTCATATGGTTTGAATGAACCTCTGTGTACAGACTTCACGAACACCATCAAGATTAGCCATGGCGAGAGAAAAATGGGGCCCCCAGTGGTCACTACACATATCTGAGGGCAGATGGCAGCAGCACAGGAGGGAGGGAAGAAAGAGAGGAAGGAAGACAGGAAGGAAAGGAGAGAGATACAGAAGGAGGGAGGGGAAGAAGCCTGGAAACAAGGGCCGCACTCCTTTATGTAAGACACCTTTTGCCCTCTAAGGCATCATCTAGCTTGATAAGCCCCCAACAGTTTCTCTCCTTTGCAAAAGGGGAAACTGCAGCTCATTTAAGTCACAGTTCATAGTGAGTTACAGGGGTGGAGAGGGTGGCTTTACATGAACTTTGCAGGAACACATCACTTCTGATCCTAGGACTTCTCTAACTGCACGGGAAATGCCATCTGAAGGCCATGTCTTATCCTGAAAACTCAGAGTTTCTGACTCATCTTCTCATTCTGACTGCCAGCTGGCTCTGTGGTCTTGAACAAATCACTGCAGCAGAGGTACTGAGTGGGAACAGAGGCTCCTCCATTCAGCCACTGATCACTGTCCATGGCTCTTTGGGAAAGGCATGCGTGCGACAGGAATTTCACGTTAAGGGTCACAGGTAGGCACCAGGGCTTGCGTCTTCCTGCCCTCTCTTCCTGGACCGCCCAGCAAGTTCACTCCTGGTCCCATTTTTTGCTTTGGCCTTTGCTTCTCTTTGAATCTTTGTATCCAACCCAATGTGAGCGTACACTTACCCAAGAGTTTTCCATCTAGACAACGAGGACTGTGGAAAGACACTTGCTCAGAGCAAAGGCACCAGTGTGACCACTATGAGGGAAGGTTGTTCTAGGATGCCCACAGAGATCCCAGTCTAATGCCAAACAGCAACTCTAACCAGGGCAGCCTTTAGTCTCAACTCCTTGCCATGAGAATCTAAATGACCAGATAACCATAGAAGGTAACCTGGGGAGGACTGCTGGGAATTGGGCAGATGACTTTCATTCTATTTTCTAGATGCTTTCCAGCTAGCTTTTTATTTATTTTGAGACAGGGTTTCATTCTGCTGCCCAGGCTGGAGTCCAGTGGCGTTATCATGGCTCACTGCAGCCTCGACCTCCGAGGTTCAAGGGATCCTCCCACTTCAGTCTCCAACCATGCCTCGATAATTTTGTTGTTTTTGTTAGAGATGGGATCTCACTATTTTGTCCAGGCTGGTCCCAAATTCCAGGGCTCAAGTGATCCTCTCACCTCAGTCTCACAAAGTGCTAGGATTAGAGGCATGAGCCCCAAACAGGCCCCAGCTGGCTTTTCTTTTCTTCGTGACAGAGTCTTGCTGAAGTCCAGTGGCGCGATCTCGGCTCACCGCAACCTCTACCTCCTGGGTTCAAGCGATTCTCCTGCCTTAGCCTCCCAAGTAGCTGGGATTACAGGCACCCATCATCACATCTGCCTAATTTTTGTATTTTTAGTAGAGACGGGGTTTTGCCATGTTGGCCAGCCTCGTCTCAAACTCCCAGCCTCAGGTGATCCGCCTGCCTCAGCTTCCTAAAGTGTTGGGATTACAGGCGTTAGCCACCACGCCCCACCCCCAGCCGGCTTTTTAAAACAGTCTTTATCCTTTCCTTTTTCCGGGTGATCTGAAAAATGAAGGCTTCATGACAGGAGTCTCTATAGCCTACCCCATCCTGCAATTGCCAGTCAGAAAGAGTAGGAAGGCCTGAGACATTCTGTTTTCTGGCATGTTGGCCAGATGCTCTGGATGGAGGCTGGGGCACCAGGGCCAGCTATAATCTTTTCCCGGCAGCCTGGCTGAAGTAGCTGTGGGACCAAGGCAACTGATTAAATGCAGAATAAAAGCTGAGAGAAAATGGGATAGAAATAAATTAGCTTTAGACCTCAAGGCTGTGTATGCAAGTGAAATGCAGTGGGGGCTGGGAGGCAGCATGGGAAGTTAGTCTTAGAGATTTCCCTGAAACAAAGGGATTATGGATTGTCCAATACAAGGAAATCCTTCTGTTCCACAGCCACATGACAGCCTCTTTTACTCAGGGCTGTTCATTCCACATTTTGCACACATTCTGAGATAATGGGATACACTAACTCCCTAAAAAAGCCCCAAGACTCCCCCAGCAGGCCTTCTATCCAGGCAGCACAGGCTGCAAAGCAGGGCTGGTCATCATCAGGGTACAGGGTCAATATTTCCTGCCATCCTTCAATAATTGCCCTCCCTCTATCCTTGACAGATTCTCCACTTTTAAGTATTGAACTATGGTTAAAGAAGAAGAGATGCTGGGAGAGAAAACATCTAACTGATCAGAATTTAACAAACAAACACTCAAAAGTATTTGGCAGAAGGAGAGAAGAGAAGAAATACAACGGAGAAGGTTCCCCATCTATGTCCTTGTGACTTAAATATCACAGAGAACCCATCCAGAAGGGGCTTGATCCAAAAAATGGACCATAGCAGCAGAGTTTAGAAGCATGCTTACTCTAGTTAAATCAGGGCTATTTCTAAAAAGGCTGGTCAGAGCTCTCTTTCAGGTTTGCTGCCAAAGGGCAGAAGCCTGTAGGTACTGGACTCCTGATGAGGCTCATTCCAGTCAGTGCCCACTGTACACCTTCTAATGCATACGCAGACCATGGAAGGAAAGCAAGGTGCAGAACGGATGTACTGAGTCCCATGGCAATCACTACACGACTATGGGTGCTAGGCTGAATGAGGAGACCTTGCCACAAATCCCACCTGCTCCCTCCCTATCATTACCTATATCCTCCAGATATCCAAGTCAAAAGCTTGTGTGAGTGATGAAGAAAGAGACTAGGAACCCCACTCAAGACCTTCAGAGAGATGGCCCTTTCTGAGAGAGTCTGCTAGCTCTTCAAACTATAGAAAGAACATGGGCTTTGACATCAATGCTTTAGGTTTGAAGTGTAACCATCCCATAAGTTAACTGCATGCTCTTGGGTGAGGACTCTCCTCTGTGAAGCCAAAATCCTACCCCTCACTCTGGCAGTTGTTGTGAGGATTAAATGAGACAGTATATGTAAAGCCCCTGCCCCTAGCAGGCTCCTTTTCCACAGCCAGCCTTTCTCATATCCACAGCATACCTGGTCCAGGTGAGTCCAGTACTCTCTTGGTATGCTATGCTCTTCTACACATAAGAAATAGAGTAATTGGTAATTTTTCAGGTTATCTTTTCAAACATCAAAAAAATAAATAATCCTTGGGCGCTAAACTACAAGGACACAAAGGCCTAAGAATTATATAATGGACTTTGGGGACTCGGGGAAGGGTGGGAGGGGGTGAGGGATAAAAGACTACACACATTGGGTATAGTGTACACTGTTCTGGTGACAGGTGCACCAAAATCTCAGAAATCACCACTAAAGAACTTATCCAGGCAACTAA
Organism: Pan troglodytes; assembly: GCF_028858775.2. Taxonomy (NCBI): domain Eukaryota; kingdom Metazoa; phylum Chordata; class Mammalia; order Primates; family Hominidae; genus Pan; species Pan troglodytes. The sequence continues at coordinate 136,717,511 of NC_072402.2, forward strand.
ACACCACCTGTTCCCAAAAAACTATTGAAAAAAGTAAAATTTAGAAAATAATAATTTAAAAAATATAAATAAATAATCTTATGCTAAACTATTCCAGAGCCAAGAGAAAAGAGAAACTTTTTCTTTTGTAACTGAAAGCTAGCTGAGATGGAAGCTGCTAGTGGTCCCCCACAATCTGTTCTCCCATTCTTCCACAGTAGCAGAATTTTTGCTGGGCAAATAAAGTATAAAGACTATATTTCTCGGCCTCCTTTGCAGGGAGGTATGGCCAAGGCACTACGTTTTGGCCAACAGATTATAAGCAGAAGCATCATTTGACAGCTTCTGGGATCCTCCTTAAGAGATTTTTAAGTGCCCTTTACCTCCTCTTCTATGTCGCTCCTTCCACCCTGCTCCCTGGAATGCAGATCTTGCCATCTGGGATGATGAGGAAGGGCTATTCCTTAGGGATGGCATCCCAGTGTGACTCGAAGGAACTCAAGACCCAAGAGTCTACCCACAATACAGTTGCCACACCAACCCAAAGCTGCTGACCTGAAGATGCTGTTTACATGGAAAAAATAAATATCTATCCCATTATGTCATTTTCTGTCACTTCCAGAAATACGATGTCTAGGCCACAGCCAGACGCATCCTTGTGTAATTACCTCCCATTGGGTGTGGGAATATGACATGCTTCCAACCAATGGAATATGGCAAAGGTGACAAGATATATACGACTTACGACTATGTGTATGTGATTACACTACGTAAGACGGTAACATCTGTTTTGTTGAGAAACACTCTCCCTTGCTGGCTCTGAAGAAGCAGGCTGCCATGTTGTGAGCTGCTTATGGAGATAGCCATGTGGCAAGGAACTGAGGGCAGCCTCCCACCAGCAAGAAACTAAGGTCTTTAATCTGACAGCCTGCAAAGAACTGAACTCTGCCAACAACCACATCAGTTTAAAAGAAAATGCTTCCCAGTCAAGTGCCATATTAGACCCTAGCTCCAGCTGACACCTTGGACTACGGCAATGCAGAGGACCCGACAAAGTCACACTTGGACTCCTGACCTACAGAAAGTGTAATATAATAAGTGTGCATTGTTTTAAGCCACTAAGTTTGTGAGAATTTGTTACCCAGCAATAGATAACTAATATAATGACAAAAAACATTTATTTCAGAAATGTAAGGATGATTCACTACTAGATAATATATAAATAAATTCATCAACCTATGGAAGATATCATATTTAGTGGTAAAATATTAGAATCATTCCCTTTAAAGACAGGAAAAGGATAAGGATGTCTACTAGTATTTCAATAAACACTGTATTAAAGGTGCTAGACATTGCAATAAGAAAGAGAAATGGAGGATAAAGATTGAAAAGAAACAAAATTATTTTTATATTGAAATGATATGATTATCTACAAATAACATCCAAGAAAAAATGTAAACTATTAGAACTAATAAGACATCAGCAAGTTTGTTGGCTATAAAGTCATATACCAGCAACAAACAATTATAAAATAAAAACTTGAAAATTAACCTCTTTACAATAACAAATACTATGAGGTAATTAGGCATAACAAAAGAGATTGATTCACTACCTATATGGAAAAAATTATGATGTTTTATTAAAAGATGTGAGACCATCTAACTGGAAAGACATATCATGTTCATGGACAGAAACACATTTTATAAATATGTTAATTCTCATAAATTAATCTATACATTTACTGCATTCTAGCTTAAATATCCAGTGTTTTGTTGAGCCTCACAGAGTATGCCTAAAATCCATATGGAAGAGTAAAGCGCCAAAAATATCCAAGGCAATTTTTAAATTAATAAATAATAGATGTACATATTTTGGGGATACGTGTAATAAATTTTTAATAAATTTAATTTCCGGGACACACGTACAGGACATGCAAGTTTGTTACATGTAAACATGTGCCATGGTGGTTTGCTGCACCTATCAGCCCATCACCTAGGTGTTAAGCCCTGCATGCATTAACTATTTATCCTGATGCTCTCCCACCTCTTGCCCCCCAGCCCACCACCCCAACAGGTTCCAGTGTATGTTGTTCCTCTTCCTGTGTCCATGTGTTCTCATTGTTCAGCTCCCACTTATAAGTGATAATATGTGGTGTTTGGTTTTCTGTTTTTGCATTAGTTTGCTGAGGATAATGGCTTCAAGCTCCATTCATGTCCTGCAAAGGACATGATCTTGTTCCTTTTTACAGCTGCATATGTACCACATTTTCTTTATCCAGTCTATCACTGATGGGCATTTGGGTTGATTCCATGTCTTTGCTATTGTGAATAGTGCTGTAATGAACACAGGCATGCATGGGATACGTGTGCTATTTATTACATTCATATAATTTGTAAATATCAAATCAGTATAATTGGGATATCTATCACCTTAAATATTCATCTTTTTTTTTTTTTTTGAGACAGAGTTTCACTCTTGTTGCCCAGGCTGGAGTGTAATGGCGTGATCTCGGCTCACCACAACCTCTGCCTCCCAGATGCAAGAAATTCTGCCTCAGCCTCCCAAGTAGCTGGGATTACAGGCATGCACCACCACGCCTGGCTAATTTTGTATTTTTAGTAGAGACAGGGTTTCTCCATGTTGGTCAGGCTGGTCTCAAACTCCCGACCTCAGGTGATCCGCCCACCTTGGCCTCCCAAAGTGCTGGGATCACAGGCATGAGCCACCACGCCCCGCCTTGTCTTTTCTTTATGCTAGAAATATTCAAATTACATTCCAGTTATTTTGAAATGTATTATACAACAGATTATTGTAAACTATAGTCACCCTACTGATCTAGCAAACAATGGTGCTACTGCTTCTATCAAACTGTATATTTGTAACTATTAACCAACCTCTCTTCATCTCCTCTTTCCCCTACTTTTCCTAGTCTCTGGTTACCACCAGTCTACTCTTTATCTTTATGAGATCCACATTTTTATCTACTATATATAAGTGAGAACATGTGATATTTGTCTTTCTGTACTTGGCTTATTTCACTTAACATAATGACCTCCAATTCCATCCATGTTGCTGCATATTAAAGGATTTCTTTTATTGTGTATATGTGCCACATTTTCTTTATCCATTAATCCACTGATGGGCATTTTGGTTGATTCCATATTTCAGATATTGTGAATAGTGCTGCAATAAACATGAATATGTGGTGATTTCTTTGATATATTGATTTCCTTTCTTTTGGACATACACCCAGCAGAATTGCTGGATTATATGGTAGCGCTAATTTTAGTTTTTTGAGGAAACTTCATACAGTTTTCCAAAGTGGCTGTACTAATTTGCATTCCTACCAACAATGTACCCCTTTCACCACATCCTCACCAGCATCCATTACTCCCTGTCTCTTTGATAAAAGCCATTTAAACGGGAGTGAGATGATATCCCATTGTGATTTTAATTTGCATTTATCTGATGACTAGTGAAGCTGAGCATCTTTTCATATACCTGTTGGCCATGTGTATGTCTTCTTTTGAAAAATGTCTGTTCAGATCTTTCACCCATTTTTAATCAGTTTTTTTTGCTATTGAGTTGTTTGAGCCCCTTATATTTTCTGTTTATTAATCCTTTGTCAGATGGATAGTTTGCAAATTATTTTATTCCATTCTGTGGGTTGTCTCTCCACTTTGTTGGTTGTTTTCTTTGCTATGCAGATTTTTTTTTTTTTTTTTTTTTTTTTTTTTTTTTTTGAGACAGAGTCTCACTCTGTCGCCAGGCTGGAGTGCAGTGGTGCAATCTTGGCTTACTGCAATCTCCACCTCCTGGGTTCAAGCAATTCTTCTGTCTCAGCCTCCTGAGTAGCTGGGACTACAGGTGCGAGCCACCACGCCCAGCTAATTTTTATGTTTTTAGTAGAGATGGGGTTTTACCATGTTGGCCAGGATGGTCTCGGTCTCTTGACCTTGTGATCCGCCTGCCTCGACCTCCCAAAGTGCTGGGATTACAGGTGTGAGCCACCATGCCCAGCCTGTGCAGATTTTTAGCTTGATGTAATCTCTTTTGTCTATTTTTGCTTTGGTTGCCTGTGCTTTTGAGGTCTTACACACAAAAAAATCTTTGCCCAGAACAATGTCCTGGAGCCTTTCTCCAATATTTTCTTTTCTTTTGAGACAATATCTTGCTCTGTCACCACAGCTGGAGTGCAGCAGCACGATCACAGCTCACTATAACCTTGAATTCCAGGGCTCAAGCAATCCTCCTGCCTCACCTTCCTGAGTGGCTGAGACTACAGGAATGCAACACTGTGCCCAGCTAGTTTTATTTTTTATAGAGAAGGGGTCTCACTGTGTTGCCCAGGCTGGTCTCAAACCCCTGGCCTCAAGTGATCCTCCTGTCTTGGGCTCCCCAAATGCTGGAATTACAGGTATGAGCCACCACACCTGGTTTCCAATGTTTATTCTAGTAGTTTCATAATTTCAGGTCTTAGACTTAAGTCTATAATCCATTTTGATTTGATTTTTTTGTATATAGTGAGAGATAGAGGTCCAGTTTCATTCTTCTGCATATGGTTATCCGGTTTTCCCAGCACCATTTATTGAAGAGACTGTCCTTTGCCCATTGGATGTTCTTGGTGCCTTTGTTAAAAATGGGTTGGCCATAAATGTGTGGATTTACACCTGGGTTCTGGGTTCTGTTCCATTGGTCTTTGTGTCTGGATTGTTTTGTTGGTTTGTTTTGTTTTTTACCAATGCCATGCTGATTTGGTCACTACAGCTTTGCAGGTGTTTGTTTTGAGACAGAGTGCTCTGTAGCCTAGGCTGGAGTGCAGTGGCGCAATCTTGGCGAACTGCAACCTCCACCTCCAGGTTCAAGCAATTCTTCCACCTCAGCCTCCCGAATAGCTGGGACTACAGGCGTGTGCCACCATGCCTGGCTAATTTTTGTATTTTTAGCAGAGATGGGGTTTCACCACGTTGGTCAGACTGGTCTTGAACTCCTGACCTCAAGTGATCCACCTGCCTTGGCCTCCCAAACTGCTGGGATTACAGGCATAAGCCACTGTGCCCAGCCAACTTTGTACTATATTTTGAGGTGAGGTAGTGTGATGCTTCCAGCTTTGTTCTCTCTGCTGAGGATTGCTTTGGCTATCTGGGGTCTTTTGTAGTTCCATGTAAATTTTAGAATCGTCTCTTTTATTTCTCTGAAGAATTGCATTGGTATTTTGATAGGGATTGCATTGAATCTGTAAATTGCTTTGGGTAGTATTATCATTTTAACAATATTAATTAGTCCTATCCATGAGCACGGAAACTTTCCATTTTTGTGTGTCCTGTATTAAACTCTTTATGCTGCTATAAAGAAACATCTCAGACTGGGTAATTTTTACTTATTTATCTATCTATTTATTTTGAGGCAGGGTCTCACTCTGTTACTCAGGCTGGAGTGTGGTGGTGTGATCACAGCTCACTGAGGCTTCAACCTCCCCAGGCTCCAGTGATCCTCCTGAGTAGCTGCGACCACAGGCGCGCACCACCACACTTGGCAAATTTTTGTATTTTTTGTAGAGATGGGGTTTTGCCATGTTGCCCACACTGGTCTCGAACTCTCAGGTTCAAGTCATCTGCCTGCATCAGCCTCCCAAAGTGCTGGGATAATAAGCGTGAGCCACTGTGCTCAGCTGAGGCTGGGTAATTCATAAAGAAAAGAGGTTTTATTTTGGCTCATGGTACTCCAAGATATACAGAAAGCATGGTGTCGGCATCTGATTCTGGTAAGGGCCTCAGGAAGTTTATAATCATGATATAAGGCAAAGCAGTAACAAGTGTCTCACATGGTGACAGTGGGAGAAGGGAGCAGTCCCAGACTTTTAACCAACCAGATCTCATGTGAACTAACTGAGGAAGAACTCACTTATCACCAAGGAAGTGGTGCTAAACCATTCACAAGGGATTTGCCCCCTGTGATCCAATTAATCTCCCACCAGGCCCTACCTCTAACACTGGGAATTATCTTTCTTTTTTGTTTTTCCCTCATGAATAAAGTAGGATGCAGAGGATTACCCTTCCTTTTTTTTTTTTTTTTTTTTTTTTGAGACAGTTTTGTTCTTGTCATCCAGGCTGGAGTGCAATGGCACAATCTCAGCTCACTACAACCTCTGCCTCCCAGGTTCAAGTGATTCTCCTGCCTCAGCCTTCGGAGTAGCTGGGATTACAGGTGCCCGCCACCACGCCCAGCTAATTTTTGTATTTTTAGTGGAGATGGGGTTTCACTATGTTGGCCAGGCTGGTCTCAAACTCCTGGCCTCAGGTGAAATGCCCACCTTGGCCTCCCAAAGTGCTGGGATCACAGGTGTGAGCCACCATGCCCGGCCGAGGATTATCTTTCAACATGAGATTTGAAGGGGACAAATATCCACACTATATCATGTCCAATTCAATTTTTTCCATCAGTGTTTTATAGTTTTCCTTTTATAGATCTTTCACTTCTTTTGTTAAATTGATTCCTAGGTATTCTTCATAGCTGCTGTAAATGGAAGTGCTTTCTTCTTTTCCAGATTGTTCACTGTTGGCATATAGAAATGCTATTGGCTGGAAACGATGGCCAAGCCTGTAATCTCAAAGCTTTGGGAGGCCAAGATAAACTCTTGGCCTCAAGCAATCCTCAAGGAGTTCAAGACCATCCTGGGCAACATAGTGAGACCCTATCTGTGTGAAAAAAATGAAAATATTAGCCAGGCATGGTAGAGGACACCTGCAGTCCTAGCTACTGAGGTGGAGGCAGGAGGATTGTTTCAGCCCTGAGGTTATATAGGGAGCTATGACTGTGCCATTACACTCCAGTATGGGCAACAGAGACCCTGTCTCTAAAAATAATAATAAAGAATAAATGCTACTGGTTTTTGTATGTTGATTTTATATACTGCCACTTTACTGAAATCGTTTATCAGTTCTAACAGTTTTTTTTGTGGAGTCTTTAGGTTTTTCTAAGTAGAAGATCTGTTGTTTGGAAGGCTAAGGTGGGAAGATTGCTTGAGCCCAGCAGGTCAAGGCTGCAGTGCACCATGATTGCACCACAGCACTCCAGCCTGGGTGACAGAGTAAGTCTCAGAAAAAGAAAAAAGTTCACGTTGTCTAAACTGTTTCTTCCTTTCCAATTTGGATGGCCTTTATGTTTCTCTCTTGCCTAATTGCTCTGGCCAGAACTTCCAGTATTCTGTTGAATAAAAGTGATGTAAATAGGCATCTTTGTCTTCTTCCTGATCTTGCAGGAAAAGTTTTCCATTTTTCCCTGTTCAGTACAATGTTAGCTATGGGTCTGTCATATATGGCCTTTATTATTAGGAGGTATGTTCCTTCTATATCCAGTTTGTTGAGGGTGTTTATCATAAAGGGATGTTAAATTTCATTGACTGTTTTTTCAGCATCCATTGAAATGATTACATGGTTTTTGTTCTTGATTCTGGTAATGTGACATATCACGTTTATTGATTTGCACATGTTGAACCATCCTTGTATCCCTGACCCAAGGCAATTTTAAACATGAATAAGGATGAAGGTTTTGTTCTACTTGATGTCAAAACTTATATAAAGCTACAGTAATTAAAATAATATGAGATTGGTGCAAGGATAGAAAAAGAGACCAATGGATCAGAATACAAACCAATACAAATAAGAGAATTCAGTATATAGTAGAGGAACAATTATACTTCACTGGGGAAAAGATAGATTCTTTAGTACATGATGCCAGAACAACTAGTTGGCCGCATGATAAAAACTAAAATTAAATCTATATCTCACAGCATACATAAAAATAAATATTAAAATAAAAACCCGTCAAAACTTTATACTCTCAGAAGATAATATAGGCAATTATCTCTATACCTCAAGGAAAGATTTCTTAAAACACACAGAGCATAAACTTCAAGAAAAAGATGGATAATTCTGACTTTCTAAAAATACTTTAAAATGTCTGTAACAAAAGCAACATAAGCAATGTGAAATGACCTGCTACACACAAGAATATATTTGCTATGCATATAATTGACAAAAGACAGTATCCAGACTATATATAATTCATGAAAATACATATGAAATATATAATTACCCAGATTATATATATAATATATAAATGCCAACTAAAACATAAACAAAAGACTCTATGGGAAAAAATAGGCAAAAGATATTAAGAGGCAATTAAAAAAGATGGCTGTATTGAAAACACACAAAAACCTACACAATCCAAACCAAAAAATCTCAGAGCAATCTGTATAGTATAATTCCAATTGTCTGTGTGTGTGTGTGTGGGGGGGAAACTACTCAATTTATATAGTAGTCAGGAAAGAGTAAATTCAAAAGAAGAATGAGATACTATACCATACCCATCAAATTGGCAAAAAATAGAAACTCTAATACAAAACATTGACAAGGATATGGAGAAATAGGAACCATCAAACACAGTATGAGTTTTTTGAAACATAGTGGTTTATTTCCACTAGCAACCACTTTGGAAAACAATTTGGCATTATCTAGTGGTACTGAAAATGTGCATATAACCTAGCAATTCTACTTTAAGGCATATATCCTAGGGACATACTTGCATATGTACCCAAGGAGTCATGCACAAGGATACTCATTGCAACATTGTGTGTAACAGCAAAATAACTGGCATCAATCTAAATGTTCCTTAACAAAGGTTTTCAAATAGTGGGATGCTAAACTAAGCTGTACACGGAGCTACCTGTAACAACATAGAAAACTACTAAAACACTATCTGTGTGTGTATGTGGTAGGGGGGATACAATGAAGACAGATATATATGACAAACTATAAAGAACAGATACTGCCGGGCGGGCACAGTGGCTCACGCCTGTAATCCCAGCACTTTGGGAGGCCAAGGCGGGTGGAGCAAGAGGTCAGGAGTTTGAGACCAGCCTGACCAACATAGTGAAACCCCGTCTCTACTAAAAATACAAAAATTAGCTGGGCGTGGTGGCGGGCGCCTATAGTCCCAGCTACTCAGGAGGCTGAGGCAGGAGAATGGTGTGAACCTGGGAGGCAGAGGTTGCCGTGAGCCAAGTCGCGCCACTACACTCCAGCCTGGGTGACAAAGTGAGACTCCGTCTAAAAAAAAAAAAGAATAGATACAATAAGCCAGGAGTGATGGCTCACGGCTGTAATCCTAGGACTTTAATAGGCTAAGGCAGGCCTATCACTTGAGCTCAGGAGTTTGAGACCAGCCTGGGCAACATGGTGAAACCCTGTCTCTACAAAAAATATAAAAATTACCCAGGTGTGGTGGCACTCACCTGTAGTCCCAGCTACCTGGGGGACTGGGGCAAGAGGATTGCTTGAACCCAGGAGGTCGGGCTGCAGTGAACCAAGATCGTGCCACTGCATTCCAGCCTGGGTAACAAAAGTGAGAACCTGTCTCAAAAAAAAAAAAAAAATAGATATGATACACACCAAATTCAGAACAGTGGTTACCTCCGGGGAGAACAAAGGGAAATACAAAGGATTATGAGAGGGTCATCAACTATATCTAATATCTTATTTCTTTAAAAAATCTGAAGCAAATATAGCAAATTTTAGTTTATTAAATCTGGGTAGTGAGCGTAAGATTTTCGGAACTCCTCTTTGAAATATTTCATATTTTTGAAATAATACAAAAATAAATAAATACTCATTGCAGAAAAGGCTTTACTAAGTATCTCATAAAAAAATAGAAACCATGAAATAAGTATCCATTTTCTCTAAATAAACATTTTAAACTTCCATATAGAAATGTATCATAAATAAGGATGAAAGAGAAATACAAATTTGGGGAAATATTTGCAAAACAAAAGATTAATCCCTGAAACATAAAGAGCTCTATTGTTTTCAACAATGTCCTAGGGCACAAATTGCTCCACAAATGAATCAAATCAACTTTGCCCCCTTTGAAGGAATAGTTGCTGAGATCACTGTTTGATATTTCTTCTGATCCTAGGAGGGCTCCTTCCAACTGGCTTACTCCCCGGTTCCCTCCTGAGAACTAGCCCACGTATAGTTTGATTCTGACGCTATATCCATGAATCTCTCCCAGTTTCATTTCACCACAACCTCCACAGTTCTTGAAAGTGTCCTTAGGTTTGAACTTCTGCATGCTCTGTTGCAAATGCAGTCAGTTCCTTCGGGAAGAGATTAAGAGCTATCTGTTTTATGGCCTAACTCAGGCCAAACCTCTGAGTTAGGACCCTGGAGCTAGAGGTGGAAACAATAACAAGGTTCTGAGTGCTCAGTGAGTTGGGGGACAGCAGCCCAAGGCCCTTCGTCACATGGAACCATCATCTCAGGCGCTGGGGAAAGGCAATTAGGACTCCAGTATTCTCTGTGTGCCACAGCCAAGATCCAAGATAGAGCTTCCATTCTACAAGCAGGAGATGAGCTGAAGAAGGGACTCTCCCACCTCCCAACTCCCAAACTCTCAAATGCAGTTGCCTGGGACTTGGCCTTAGCAACAGGTAGCAAGGGGCAGGAGAGAAGTGTTAACAGTCTGCTCCTTCTGGGAAGCAAGCCCTTGGACTTGGGGGAAAGGGAGCTCTGGGTGCTTGGCTGCAGCAGTTTGGAACGGCGTCTCCACTTCACCAAGCTGGAAGCAGGCAGTGAGGGAGACGTCTTATGTGAGATAACACAGACTCCCACCTTTCACACCAAATTTCACAGATTTCCTTGAGCAGATGTTTCTTTATTTACTATTTGCCCTTGGGACTATTCCCAAAGACTAATTTTTAAATAACGTACACAAGTTTTACTAGGAGTGGGTCAACAAAGCTCCTCACACTGTCATGACAGAAGATGATGTCTCCTGTATCATTTAAATATTTTATGATGAGCATATATATTATCTGCAAAACCAAGGAGGACATTAAAAATAAAAACAGAGAAAGAGAGAGAAACTGAAAGCTGGTAGGAGGTAAGAAAGTAAGAACTTCCAGAACAGTAAGAGAAGCCCATGCTGGCTGGTGGCCTCCTTGCCAGTCTCTGTAGTTCCATTCTTCTCTTTGCTTCAATAAATGAATTATACTCTTTCTAATAACCTCAGCCCGTGAACAGGACCTTAATGAGAAAACAGGCACACCTGAAATAACTCCAACTTTGGGAAGCACAGTGGATTTTTCCTTGAATCCAGATGTCTAACGGGAGGTGAGTGGAACACCAAGAGAGGAATGTTGTAGGCAATGGAACCACAGTGGAAACAGCTGTGGAGAACTGATGAAAATTATATCAAACAGAGCCTAGTGTCAGGCCAAGCAACTAGGCTAAGAATACCAAAAGCACTGTCTTCCCTCTTTCCCCACTCCTGGTACTTTGCAGCTAATCTGTCTTCATTATTATTCGCCTGCTTTAATTTTTAATTATTAGTTTTTGAGATAGGGTCTTGTTATGTTTCCCAGGCTGGTCTTGAATTCCTGGCCTCAAGTGATCCTTCCACCTCAGCCTCCCGAAGTGCTGAGATTACAGGTGTGAGCCACTGTACCTGGCCTCTGTTTTTATAACCCAGTCTTTCTGTGGTTTCACTGTTACCAGAAATGGATCTCTTCTGAATCACTGTGCATGGGATTCAGTGGATTTCCTGAAACAGAATTCATGTCTTTTATCAATTTAAAGAGGTTTGGAAAAGTATCAGCCAAACCTCTTTAAATAGAGGTTTATTCTCTTTATTCTTCTGAAACTCATGTGAGACCTTTATATTCAAATCTTCACATCTCTTAACCTCTTTTTTCATTTTTCTGTCTATGCTGCACTTTAGGTAATTTCTTCCATTCTATACTCTAGTTTACTTAATTACTCTTCAGCTGTGTCTAACCAGCTATTTACCTTGTCTACTGAATTCCTAACTGCAATTAGATTTTCAACTTCAAGAAGTTCTATTTGTGAATCAACCTAACTGTCCATTAATGAATGAATGGATAAAGAAAATGTGATGTACATACACAATGGAATATTATTCAGCCAGAAAAAAATAAAGAAAAACTGCCATTTGTGACAATACAAATGAAACTAAAGGACATTATGTTAAGTGACATAAGCCAGGCACAGAAAGACAAGTATTGCATAATCTTGTGCATACGTGGAATCTAAAAAAATTTATCTCATAAAAGTAGAGTAGAATGGTAGTTACCAAGGGCTGGGGTAAAACATAGGATGTCGGGCCAGGTTGCTGGGGCAGGGGAGTATTGAGATGTTGGTCAAAGGATACGAAATTTCAGATGGACAGGAGGATTAAGTCCAAGATATCTATCATACAGAATGGTGACTGTAGTTAGTAACAATACATTGTATTCCTGAAAAATGCTGAGGCAGGGATGTTAAGTGCTCTCACCACAAAAATGATAACTTATGTGAGCAAGATTAGTCATTCCAGAATGTATACATATTTTGAAATATCATGTTTTACAAAATAAATACATATAATTTTATCTGCCAAGTAAAAAAAAATTTTTTTTAATTTAAAAGAAGTTCTAGTTGCGTCATTTTCAAATCTGTCCATTGTCACTTTTGATACCCTATTGTTTTTTTGCCCATACTTTTGATAAAATCTTATTTAAGCATATTATTTTATATTCTGTTTTCTGTGAATTTTACTACCTATAATTATTTAAATTTTTATTTATTTTTTATTTATTTATTTTTCCTTTTTTTTAATTATACTTTAAGTTTTAGGGTACATGTGCACATTGTGCAGGTTAGTTACATATGTATACATGTGCCATGCTGGTGCGCTGCACCCACTAACTCGTCATCTAGCATTAGGTATATCTGCCAATGCTATCCCTCCCCCCTCCCCCCACCCCACAACAGTCCCCAGAGTGTGATATTCCCCTTCCTGTGTCCATGTGATCTCATTGTTCAATTCCCACCTATGAGTAAGAATATGCGGTGTTTGGTTTTTTGTTCTTGCGATAGTTTACTGAGAATGATGATTTCCAATTTCATCCATGTCCCTACAAAGGACATGAACTCATCATTTTTTATGGCTGCATAGTATTCCATGGTGTATATGTGCCACGTTTTCTTAATCCAGTCTATCATTGTTGGACATTTGGGTTGGTTCCAAGTCTTTGCTATTGTGAATAATGCCGCAATAAACATACGTGTGCATGTGTCTTTATAGCAGCATGATTTATAGTCATTTGGGTATATACACAGTAATGGGATGGCTGGGTCAAATGGTATTTCTAGTTCTAGATCTCTGAGGAATCGCCACACTGACTTCCACAATGGTTGAACTAGTTTACAGTCCCACCAACAGTGTAAAAGTGTTCCTATTTCTCCACATCCTCTCCAGCACCTGTTGTTTCCTGACTTTTTAACGATTGTCATTCTAACTGGTGTGAGATGGTATCTCATAGTGGTTTTGATTTGCATTTCTCTGATGGCCAGTGATGATGAGCATTTTTTCATGTGTTTTTTTGGCTGCATAAATGTCTTCTTTTGAGAAGTCTCTGTTTATGTCCTTCGCCCACTTTTTGATGGGGTTGTTTTTTTCTTGTAAATTTGTTTGAGTTCATTGTAGATTCTGGATATTAGCCCTTTGTCAGATGAGTAGGTTGCGAAAATTTTCTCCCATTTTGTAGGTTGCCTGTTCACTCTGATGGTAGTTTCTTTTGCTGTGCAGAAGCTCTTTAGTTTAATTAGATCCCATTTGTCAATTTTGTCTTTTGTTGCCATTGCTTTTGGTGTTTTGGACATGAAGTCCTTGCCCATGCCTATGTCCTGAATGGTAATGCCTAGGTTTTCTTCTAGGGTTTTTATGGTTTTAGGTCTAATGTTTAAATCTTTAATCCATCTTGAATTGATTTTTGTATAAGGTGTAAGGAAGGGATCCAGTTTCAGCTTTCTACATATGGCTAGCCAGTTTTCCCAGCACCATTTATTAAATAGGGAATCCTTTCCCCATTGCTTGTTTTTCTCAGGTTTGTCAAAGATCAGACAGTTGTAGGTATGCGGCGTTATTTCTGAGGGCTCTGTTCTGTTCCATTGATCTATATCTCTGTTTTGGTATCAGTACCATGCTGTTTTGGTTACTGTAGCCTTGTAGTATAGTTTGAAGTCAGGTAGTGTGATGCCTCCAGCTTTGTTCTTTTGGCTTAGGATTGACTTGGCGATGCGGGCTCTTTTTTGGTTCCATATGAACTTTAAGTAGTTTTTTCCAATTCTGTGAAGAAAGTCATTGGTAGCTTGATGGGGATGGCATTGAATCTATAAATTACCTTGGGCAGTATGGCCATTTTCACGATATTGATTCTTCCTACCCATGAGCATGGAATGTTCTTCCATTTGTTTGTATCCTCTTTTATTTCCTTGAGCAGTGGTTTGTAGTTCTCCTTGAAGAGGTCCTTCACATCCCTTGTAAGTTGGATTCCTAGGTATTTTATTCTCTTTGAAGCAATTGTGAATGGGAGTTCACTCATGATTTGGCTCTCTGTTTGTCTGTTGTTGGTGTATAAGAATGCTTGTGATTTTTGTACATTGATTTTGTATCCTGAGACTTTGCTGAAGTTGCTTATCAGCTTAAGGAGATTTTGGGCTGAGACAATGGGGTTTTCTAGATATACAATCATGTCATCTGCAAACAGGGACAATTTGACTTCCTCTTTTCCTAATTGAATACCCTTTATTTCCTTCTCCTGCCTAATTGCCCTGGCCAGAACTTCCAACAGCATGTTGAATAGGAGTGGTGAGAGAGGGCATCCCTGTCTTGTGCCATTTTTCAAAGGGAATGCTTCCAGTTTTTGCCCATTCAGTATGATATTGGCTGTGGGTTTGTCATAGATAGCTCTTATTATTTTGAAATATGTCCCATCAATACCTAATTTATTGAGAGTTTTTAGCATGAAGGGTTGTTGAATTTTGTCAAAGGCTTTTTCTGCATCTATTGAGATAATCATGTGGTTTTTGTCTTTGGCTCTGTTTATATGCTGGATTACATTTATTGATTTGCGTATATTGAACCAGCCTTGCATCCCAGGGATGAAGCCCACTTATCATGGTGGATAAGCTTTTTGATGTGCTGCTGGATTCGGTTTGCCAATATTTTATTGAGGATTTTTGCATCAATGTTCATCAAGGATATTGGTCTAAAATTCTCTTTTTTTGTTGTGTCTCTGCCCGGCTTTGGTATCAGAATGATGCTGGCCTCATAAAATGAGTTAGGGAGGATTCCCTCTTTTTCTATTGATTGGAATAGTTTCAGAAGGAATGGTACCAGTTCCTCCTTGTACCTCTGGTAGAATTCGGCTGTGAATCCACCTGGTCCTGGACTCTTTTTGGTTGGTAAGCTATTGATTATTGCCACAATTTCAGCTCCTGTTATTGGTCTATTCAGAGATTCAACTTCTTCCTGGTTTAGTCTTGGGAGAGTGTATGTGTTGAGGAATTTATCCATTTCTTCTAGATTTTCTAATTTATTTGCGTAGAGGTGTTTGTAGTATTCTCTGATGGTAGTTTGTATTTCTGTGGGATCGGTGGTGATATCCCCTTTATCATTTTTTATTGTGTCTATTTGATTCTTCTCTCTTTTTTTCTTTATTAGTCTTGCTAGCGGTCTATCAATTTTGTTGATCCTTTCAAAAAACCAGCTCCTGGATTCATTGATTTTTTGAAGGGTTTTTTGTGTCTCTATTTCCTTGAGTTCTGCTCTGATTTTAGTTATTTCTTGCCTTCTGCTAGCTTTTGAATGTGTTTGCTCTTGCTTTTCTAGTTCTTTTAATTGTGATGTTAGGGTGTTAATTTTGGATCTTTCCTGCTTTCTCTTGTGGGCATTTAGTGCTATAAATTTCCCTCTACACACTGCTTTGAATGCGTCCCAGAGATTCTGGTATGTTGTGTCTTTGTTCTCGTTGGTTTCAAAGAACATCTTTATTTCTGCCTTCATTTCGTTATGTACCCAGTAGTCATTCAGGAGCAGGTTGTTCAGCTTCCATGTAGTTGAGCGGCTTTGAGTGAGATTCTTAATCCTGAGTTCTAGTTTGATTGCACTGTGGTCTGAGAGATAGTTTGTTATAATTTCTGTTCTTTTACATTTGCTGAGGAGAGCTTTACTTCCAAGTATGTGGTCAATTTTGGAATAGGTGTGGTGTGGTGCTGAAAAAAATGTATATTCTGTTGATTTGGGGTGGAGAGTTCTGTAGATGTCTATTAGGTCCACTTGGTGCAGAGCTGAGTTCGATTCCGGGGTATCCTTGTTGACTTTCTGTCTCGTTGATCTGTCTAATGTTGACAGTGGGGTGTTAAAGTCTCCCATTATTATTGTGTGGGAGTCTAAGTCTCTTTGTAGGTCACTCAGGACTTGCTTTATGAATCTGGGTGCTCCTGTATTGGGTGCATATATATTTAGGATAGTTAGCTCTTGTTGTTGAATTGATCCCTTTCCCATTATGTAATGGCCTTCTTTGTCTCTTTTGATCTTTGTTGGTTTAAAGTCTGTTTTATCAGAGACTAGGATTGCAACCCCTGCCTTTTTTTGTTTTCCATTTGCTTGGTAGATCTTCCTCCATCCTTTTATTTTGAGCCTATGTGTGTCTCTGCACATGAGATGGGTTTCCTGAATACAGCACACTGATGGGTCTTGACTCTTTATCCAATTTGCCAGTCTGTGTCTTTTAATTGGAGAATTTAGTCCATTTACATTTAAAGTTAATATTGTTATGTGTGAATTTGATCCTGTCATTATGATGTTAGCTGGTTATTTTGCTCGTTAGTTGATGCAGTTTCTTCCTAGTCTTGATGGTCTTTACATTTTGGCATGATTTTGCAGCGGCTGGTACCAGTTGTTCCTTTCCATGTTTAGCGCTTCCTTCAGGAGCTCTTTTAGGGGAGGTCTGGTGGTGACAAAATCTCTCAGCATTTGCTTGTCTGTATTTTATTTCTCCTTCGCTTATGAAGCTTAGCTTGGCTGGATATGAAATTCTGGGTTGAAAATTCTTTTCTTTAAGAATGTTGAATATTGTCCCCCACTCTCTTCTGGCTTGTAGGGTTTCTGCCGAGAGATCCGCTGTTAGTCTGATGGGCTTCCCTTTGAGGGTAACCCGACCTTTCTCTCTGGCTGCCCTTAACATTTTTTCCTTCATTTCAACTTTGGTGAATCTGACAATTATGTGTCTTGGAGTTGCTCTTCTCGAGGAGTATCTTTGTGGCGTTCTCTGTATTTCCTGAATCTGAATGTTGGCCTGCCTTGCTAGATTGGGGAAGTTCTCCTGGATAATATCCTGCAGAGTGTTTTCCAACTTGGTTCCATTCTCCCCATCACTTGCAGGTACACCAATCAGACGTAGATTTGGTCTTTTCACATAGTCCCATATTTCTTGGAGGCTTTGCTCATTTCTTTTTATTCTTTTTTCTCTAAACTTCCCTTCTTGCTTCATTTCATTCATTTCATCTTCCATTGCTGATACCCTTTCTTCCAGTTGATCGCATCGGCTCCTGAGGCTTCTGCATTCTTCCCGTAGTTCTCGAGCCTTGGTTTTCAGCTCCATCAGCTCCTTTAAGCACTTCTCTGTATTGGTTATTCTAGTTATACATTCTTCTAAATTTTTTTCAAAGTTTCCAACTTCTTTGCCTTTGGTTTGAATGTCCTCCCGTAGCTCAGAGTAATTTGATCATCTGAAGCCTTCTTCTCTCAGCTCGTCAAAGTCATTCTCCATCCAGCTTTGTTCTGTTGCTGGTGAGGAGCTGCGTTCCTTTGGAGGAGGAGAGGCGCTCTGATTTTTAGAGCTTCCAGTTTTTCTGTTCTGTTTTTTCCCCATCTTTGTGGTTTTATCTACTTTTGGTCTTTGATGATGGTGATGTACAGATGGGTTTTTGGTGTGGATGTCCTTTCTGTTTGTTAGTTTTCCTTCTAACAGACAGGACCCTCAGCTGCAGGTCTGTTGGAATACCCTGCCGTGTGAGGTGTCAGTGTGCCCCTGCTGGGGGATGCCTCCCAGTTAGGCTGCTCGGGGGTCAGGGGTCAGGGACCCACTTGAAGAGGCAGTCTGCCCATTCTCAGATCTCCAGCTGCGTGCTGGGAGAACCACTGCTCCCTTCAAAGCCGTCAGACAGGGACATTTAAGTCTGCAGAGGTTACTGCTGTCTTTTTGTTTGTCTGTGCCCTGCCCCCAGAGGTGGAGCCTACAGAGGCAGGCAGGCCTCCTTGAGCTGTGGTGGGCTCCACCCAGTTCGAGCTTCCCGGCTGCTTTGTTTCCCTAAGCAAGCCTGGGCAATGGCGGGCGCCCCTCCCCCAGCCTCGCTGCCGCCTTGCAGTTTGATCTCAGACTGCTGTGCTAGCAATCAGCGAGATTCCGTGGGCGTAGGACCCTCTGAGCCAGGTGTGGGATATAGTCTCATGGTGCGCCGTTTTTTAAGCCGGTCTGAAAAGCGCAATATTCGGGTGGGAGTGACCCGATTTTCCAGGTGCGTCCGTCACCCCTTTCTTTGACTCGGAAAGGGAACTCCCTGACCCCTTGCGCTTCCCAGGTGAGGCAATGCCTCGCCCTGCTTCGGCTCGCGCACCGTGCGCGCACCCACTGACCTGCGCCCACTGTCTGGCACTCCCTAGTGAGATGAACCCGGTACCTCAGATGGAAATGCAGAAATCACCCGTCTTCTGCGTCGGTCACGCTGGGAGCTGTAGACCGGAGCTGTTCCTATTCGGCCATCTTGGCTCCTCCAATTTTTATTTATTTTAAAAAATTATTAATAGAGACAGGTTCTCGCTTTGTTGCCCAGGCTGGTCTCAAGCTCCTGGCTTCAAGTGATCCTCCTGCCTCAGCCTCCCAAAGTGCTGTGATTACAAGTGTGAGCCACTGCACCCCATCTAGCTATAGTTTTAAAAGTTTGATTATTTGTTTCTGCTGTCTTTCACTCATAGTGCCTTATTTTTTTATGTGCTTTGTGATATTTTGGTTGTGAGCTCATGATCATAGGAAGATTTTTGTTTGTGGGGATGCTCTGAGGCCTGGATGCGAGTTCCTCCAAAGAGGATTTGTTTCTGCATCTACCAGTAACCCAGAAATTCTGCCAATTTCAAACTACGTTTTAAAAAAACCTTTTCCCATGGAAATTTTCATGTATATACTAAAATACAGAGAATGGTATAATAATCCCCATGGACTCTTCACTCAGCTTTCAAAATTATGAAGTCATAGCTAGCACTATTTTATCTATACCCCGACTCAGCCACCTACCCACCTCCTCAGATCTCAAAATAAAGCATAATGGAGACATCCTATCTTTGGTTTTTGTTGTTGTTTTCTGAGATGGAGTCTCGCTCTGTTGCCCAGGCTACAGTGCAGTGGCATGATCACGGCTCACTGCAGCCTCAACTTCCATTCTCAGGCAATCCTCCCATCTCAGCCTTCTGAGTAGCTGGGACCACGGAAACATACCACTAGACCCAGCTAAATTAAAATATTTCTTTGTAGAGACGGAGTCTCCTTATGTTGCCCAGGCTGGTCTTGAACTCCTGGGCTCAAGCAATCCTTTCACTTTGGCCTCCCAAAGTGGTTTGATTATCTATGACCATGCTACCCTGAATGTGCCTGATCTCATCTGATCTTGGAAGCTAAGCAAGGTTGGGCCTGGTTAGTACTTGGATGGGAGACCAAAGTGCTGGCATTACAGGCACGAGCCACTGTGCCTGGCCCGACATCCTATCTTTTACCCATAAATTTTTCAGCATACTTCTTCTCTAAAAAGGCTCTTTTTTACAAAAACAAAACAATACCATTTTCACACCAAAAATTTAATATTATCCTTCATATTATCAAATATCAAGTAATTGTTTAAATGTTCCCAATTATGTCATGATTTTTTCTTTTTTTGCAGATTGCTGATTTGGTCAAGATGTAAACATATCGTAGAGCTCCAGCATGGGGGCTCACGCCTGTAATACAAACACTTTGGAAGGCCAAGGTGGGAGAATCACTCAAGCCCAGGAGTTTGAGATCAACCTGGGCAACAAAGTAAGACCCTGTCTCTACAAAACAATAAAAAATAAAAACTAGCCAGGCATGGAGCATATGCCTGTGGTCTCAGCTAGACAGGAGGCTGAGGCAGGAGACTGAGTCTGCAGTAAGCCATGTTTGCACCACTGCACTCTAGGCTTGGGTGATACAGCAAGATCTGTCTCAAAAAATAAAACAAAAAGTACATACACTGTAACTATAATTGGCTGATATTCATCTTAAATATCTTTTAATTTATGGGCTTCATCCCATCTCTTAATTTTTTTCTCTTGTATCTTATTTTGTGAAAAAGCCAGTAATTTGCCTGCTCTACGGTTTTCCACAGTCTGGTCTTTGCTGATTGCAAGTCTATTATATCATTGAACCTATCACCTGTCCCCAATATTTCCCTTAAATTGGACATCAGATCTAGAAGTATGTTCAAATTCAGATTAGATTTTCTATCAAGAGTGCTTCCTATGTGGTGTTACACTGTTTTCAGAAGGCATGTCAGACTCAGTTTCCTTAGGAAACAGACTGAAGATCTGCAGGCATTTTTCTCCCTTCCACTCAAAGCCAATTTGCCTTAATAATTCCTTTTGAGTGGAAGATTTTCATTTTTCTAATTATTTCATGGCCCCTAAGCTTTGTCTCTTGTCCCCTAAATTATGATTCCTGTTGAAACCAAGAGCTCACAGTCACTAGGGAATAGCAAATGTTCCCAGGTCAGCTGTCAGGTTCAGTGTTTTGTATCTCTTAGGATTTGAGCTTTCCATTTTATTTGCTTTAGAATTTCTCTCACTTTCTTACAGGGCTACCACATAAAGAATATGACATTATTAAATTCCCCTGCAGTTACACAGAGCAGTGGCTCTACAGTTTCTTGTTGGCTGAATTAAGCATTTAAAGAAATGTTTAAGTATTTAATACAACATCTTCAGGTATTTGAACTAAGAGAGTTTCTTGGGAAACGTGCTATTTGATAGATTGAGAAGTCTCCCAGTGCTGTTTTGCTTTGTTTCATCACTCACCATTTAAATGTTAATTACAAAAATAATACATACTCACTGGAAGAAAAATCAAACAAACTCAAAGCACAGAAAAATTTTAAAGCCTCCTTGCTCTTGGTGGCTTTCTTTCTCCCACCAATTTTTGGTGACTTCAATTTTTGTGTTAGACCATTTATGTTAAAAGCATCCACATGAAACTTACCCTCTATAAGGTGCTGTGAGCACCACAGACTTGAATACCAGTTCCCATGCTCAAGAAGCCTTCAATCTTGTTGGGGAGATAGATGAAAGAACTGGCTTACAACAGAGAAGTAGATGTATTAAAGAGTCAGTTTTCCCAGCACTCTGGGAGGCCGAGGCAGGTGGATCACCTGAGGTCTGGAGTTCGAGACCAGCCTGACCAACATGGAGAAACCCCATCTCTACTAAAAATACAAAATTAGCCGGGCGTGGTGGCACACACCTGTAATCCCAGCTACTCGGGAGGCTGAGGCAGGAAAATTACTTGAACCCAGGAAGCAGAAGTTACAGTGAGCCAAGATCACGTCATTGCACCCCAGCCTGGGCAACAAGAGTGAAACTTCGTCTCAAAAAAAAAAAAAAAAAGAGTCAGTTTAGGAGTCCAACAACAAATGCTAATAAAGATGATGATAAAACAAAGAACTTTGTGTGCTGAGAGTTATGTAAGGAAGAAATTAAGAAGGGGATAGTAGTGAAAAAATCTGAAGACAGCCACATAGAGGATGTGGAGAAGGCAGAGGTACATCGCAAAGACAAATTCAAGCGAAATGCTGAAGGGACAAGTTTATTAAGCAAAGTGGTGCCTCCCTCCCCAGAATGAAGGCTTAGTTTCTGCAGTACTCAGGATAGCTGGTCAGAGTCAGAGGTCATTTTCCATTTGTCATTATTTGCCATTTGAAAAAAGTAATCAGACTTTGAATGTAGCTTAAGAGAGCTATGACTATCCAATTTCCTAGGCCAATCTCGGTTAATATGCTAATCAGTTTATCAGATGCAAAAGGCTTGAGCACCTCTCTTGTCACTATAAGAGTGTGGAAAAATGAGCTACTAGAGACAAGAGGTCAGACAAGTCCTAGGGGTCACATTTGAACTTTTATTCAAACACTGGCATCTCCAGTGTGTGACCTCATCCCAATCTCCAACCTTCTATTTTCTGGGCCTTCAGCCAGTGGGGCTATACACTCATTTCCATGGCCTTAGATTTTAAAGGGTCAAGGTGCGGTATCTGAATCATCCATGATTACATCATTAATAATAAAAACAGCACCGTCCACTCAGCCTCCAACGTTCTCTGAAAAACAATTCATGTCCAAGGTATCAATTTATTCCTTTGTTTTTCATGTATTCATTCAATAATTATTTCCTGAGCACCCACCCAATACTAGGTCCTATGCTATATATTAGAGAGACAGCAGAATAAAGATAGAAAAGGGATCTTATCCCCTAAGTACTATCTAATAAGGGAGATTAACAGTAAACAGGTAACCAACCAAATATATAACTGCAAATTGAGATGAATGCTATGAAGATCAACAGGATTTTTTTTTTCATTTAAAAGATCTGAGAGGGATTTTGGAAATATCCAAATGAATTCATATCAATATGAATATATGCTCAGTTGCAAGTAATGGAATCATGATTAACATTGATCTTAAAAAACAAAGACATTTCATTACCTCTCATAAGAAAAATCTGGAAGTAGATGGTTCCAAAATCATGAAAGTGGCTAAACTACATCATAAATAACCCAGTTTCCTCCTCCTGTCTTTCGCCTCTATTATCCTCCTCAGCATGTTGGCTTTTTGTTCTTGTGCTTCTCACCTCACTGGTCCAAGATAGCTGCTGCAGCTCCAAGACAGCTGCAGTCAAGGCAGGAAGAAGTGGGTAGGGTCTCCTTACTATCTTATTATAAGAACAAAATCCTTCCCAGAGGCTTCCAAGCAAACATCTCTTTATGTCTCATTGGTCAGAACTGGGCCACATGGCCATCTCTAAACTAATACACATCCATAGAGAATGGGATTTCCATGCTTG
Source organism: Pan troglodytes (assembly GCF_028858775.2). Taxonomy (NCBI): domain Eukaryota; kingdom Metazoa; phylum Chordata; class Mammalia; order Primates; family Hominidae; genus Pan; species Pan troglodytes. The sequence continues at coordinate 136,740,512 of NC_072402.2, forward strand.
CTTTAGACCATTCATAGCTCATGTCCTAGAACTGGGGAAGGGAATCTTCTGCCTAAACATGTTGCTGCCCTCACATTATCGAGGTTCCTTAGTAGATGAAAAAGGGGGAGGCCAGGCACAGTGATGCATACCTGTAATCCCAGCCACTCAGAAAGCTGGGGCAAGAAGACTGCTTGAGCCCAGGAGTTCAAGCTGTAGTATGCTATGATCACACCTGTGAAGAGCCCCTGCACTCCAGCCTGGGCAACACAGTGTGACCCTGTCTCTAAAAAAAAAACCTTAAAAACCAGAAAAATGGGGAATGATTGTCTAGTAGACAACAATAGTAGAAATTAAAATCCACAGGACTTGTTCACTAAGTTAATGAGAAAGTGAAGAAGGAAGTAGACTCAAATATCACTCAAAAGTTTCAAGCTTGGAGAACTACAATAATCACAATGCCAAGAACAGATAAAAAGAGAATGTGGGAGGAAAAATCTAGTTTGTGAAACAATAATGAGTTCCACTTTCTTGAGTTTGAGGTGCGATGAGACAGTGTGGTAGAAACGTAGAAGACCATAGGAGAAAGGCTGGACTTAAATGTAGACACTAGAGTCATCCACAGTGAGGTTGGATTCGAAACCACAGGAATAGATAGTACCATTATGGGAGAAAATGAAAAGAGAGAAGGAGGACAAGGCTGGAGGAATCTTTGTGAATAGCTACAATTATTAACAGAAGATAGTAAGATGATGATGTTGCCAAAAAAGGAAAAGGGGAGTGAGTGATTAATTACAATCATCCCCAAACCAAGGGACTATAATGACATGGCAGCCAAGAGGTAAAGTTCCCTAAGGAAAGTGGCAGCCAACAGTTTGACTGCCACAAAGATGCCAATGATGACAAAGTACTCTTGAAAAATTTCAGGGATAGTACTCTTGAAAAATTTCAGGGACAGAAACCAGATTGTAGGAATAGTAGTTTCAAGTACATTAATTTAATGCTCATGTGCACTCATTTGTATTCCTTTCTGTCTATTCTTCCCCCCCCGACAGGGCCTCACTCTGTCACCTAGGCTGGAGTGCAATGGTATGATCATGGCTCACTGCAGCCTTGACTTTCCAAGTTCAAGCAATCCTCCCACTTCAGCCTCCCGAGTAGCATAGCTGGGACCACAGGCACATGCTACCATGCCCAGCTAATTTTTGTATTTTTTGTAGAGACAGGGTTTCACCATGTTGCCCAGGTTGGTCTTGAACCCTGGCTCAAGCAATCCACCTGCCGTGGCCTCCCAAAGTGCTGGAATTATGGGCGTAAGCCATTGCACCCAGGTTCAAAGAGTTAAAATTAATTGGTAAACCCTCAGCAGGAAGAGCACAACTAAGGAAATTAAGAGAGCCAACAAAGCATGAGGTGAGAGGGGACAAGGTTGGGGGAGGGGGATACGTTCATTTTATAAAGGGATATATATAACCCAAAATCTGCCAAGGAGGTTCCAAGGATGATGCCAAGGATAAAGGGGGAAGAACAGAATCCTGTTCTGGGGATCCATTGTAAAAGTACATAATCTCACCATGACTAATGGCACATGTACATCCTTTTTTGTACTAGGTTCAGTTCCATGACATCCTGCAAACTGTGGAAAGTTCAAAAGTACTGCAAACATGAATGCTTATAAGCCCATGTAATTGCATAGTAATTCATACATGTGCAGATGAGAACATGGGTTATTAAAGAAGGATACAGGACTCCAAAGGTGACTGAGGCAGGGGCATGAGAACAGCAAAGTCAGTGTTACATGGGGCAGGCATACTAGTTACTTGATAGTTTAACTCCTGACAGTTACGAGGTAAAGGAGATATATAGGGAGCTAAGAGGAAAACAAAAGCAGGCGGCTAGTTTGCTAAGAACCAAAACCAGATTACAGAAGGCTGCCTGGCCTCTGAAATTCACAAAGCCTTTTCGAGACTCCCCTTATACAGAAACACAAATGACTTGTCTGGAACTCCAGAGACTCCTGGTAGGTCAGACTGCAGACAGACACACACAAGTGCCATTATGAGATTAAATCAGGTCACAGAAAGGCCAATGAAAGTATTTACTTGAAGAAGGAGAAAGCAGGTTTGAGATAAAAGAAAAACCATTAAAAGACGAAGCTGCTAAAAGCATCAGCACCCCTACCCCTGCATATCTTTTTATGTAAGAGCTTGACCTGCCTTATATGTGGGCAAAAACAGGAAAATGAATGTGTGTGACCCATATATAAGTGTGAATAGTATTTAAATAAACTTTATTTCAGTGGTCATGTAACATTTAGTAGTCATGTCAATTACATTTACATGTACTCTCTCTTCTCGATCTTGGAATAACTGCTTCATGTTTAACACCAGGAAATAGATCTCTTCATCCACAAAAATGTATATCAAAACCTTATTAAGCAATTAACCCAAGCAGGCAAATAAATGCCCTCAATGAAGCAGCAGGATTAGCAACAAGAGACCGGACATGGTGGCTCATGCCTGTAAGCCCAGCACTTTGGGAAGCCAACATGGACAGATTGCTTGAGTCCGGGAGACTGGCCTGGACAACATGGTGAAACCTTGCCTCTACAAAAATTATAAAAATTAGCCAGATGTGGTGCCGCGTACCTGTAGTCCCAGCTACAGAGATGGCTGAGGTGGAAGGATCACCTGAGCCCAGGAGGCAGAGGTTGCAGTGAGCCGAGATCGGGCCACTGTACTCCAGCCTGAGTGAAAAGAATGAGACCCTGACTCAAAAAAAAAAAAAAAAAAAAAAAGGGTAGCACCAAGAGATACATGGTAGAATATAAGCGACTTAACAGAAGAGAAAATGAGGAAGATAAAGGTTTTTATTGCAGAAAGAAAAGAAATAAGAATTACTATAGCAGAAACTCATACTATAAAGGACACATCCTGATGAGGGGGATGATATTGATACCATCTTGTCATTGACAGGTGCTTTACAACCGTTTTCACAGGTCATTGTATATTATTTGATACTCACTCAATTTTATGAAATGCAGAGAACACCTACTATTGTTCCCTGTTAACGAAAGAAAAAGGTGAGGCTTAGAAAGGTTGTCCATGGGCACACAGATAGGAAATGGTAGAAACTAAACTTGAAACTAGATTGACTGTAGGTCCAGTGGTCTGCCTAATCCTCCTAAATACCCAAACATCTGGACTGACTGAGCAGTATTCATGCCCATCAGCAGAAAACTAGAAAGAATATCTTCTAGATACTATCCCCAGTGCTAGGACTCCATGATTCCAGAGTGCTCACTATCACCTGAACACCCTCTTGATAAAGAGCAAGCTCATCCCATCACTGTGTTGTGTATTTGTGCACATGTGTGGCAGGTGTATACACACCTGTATACTGGAAGCGGTTACAGAGGTGCAGAGCCAATACTTAAGACATGAAGAGTAAATGATGAATATCAGACTAGAGTACTGAAACCTACCTCTCCATGTAGAAATATCCTTACCTTGCATCAAGTTCCTCTTTGCAGAAAACATTGACATTTCCATGGTGTTTGGGAGCCTGCTGTTGGCTTCCAAAAGCTCTGGCGCCATACCATGCTGTCACGGTAACAGCCCTCCAGTGAGCCATCAAAAACCTAGCTAGAACATTTTGAATACAGCAGTTTGCTTGCCACCAAAACACTAAATTGCAATATTTTATATTTATCTCTATTTAAATTTTAGTTGATGCTGCATAAATGTTAACATGGTCTTAAGCTAATACAATCACAGAAAAGTCTTAATAACACCACACATTGGCACAACCCCTGGGTGAGTTACGGGTCTGCAAAGCAGGCCCAACGCATGTTTCTCAAGTCACTTAATTAGTCCCCTTTAACTAGGATGTGACATGAAAATGCTACACAGTTTCCCCCAAGTAATGTATTTCCAGAAGCAATGGCAAGGGACATATAGGATAATTTGTTCATATTAAAGGTAGAATAAAAGTACTCGGGAGTAAGGCAAAGATTTCCAAAAAGGGTCTGGAGAGAGGTTAATAATGTTGGATTTAGTTCTTTTCTGGCCTGAGAAGTAAATAGTGAGCTTTAGTAAGTTCTCAAGCCTCTAAAGCCTTATAAGGCTAAGACCCTGGATTTCCTGGACTTCCTCATGACTGAAACCGCAGATACTAACATCAAACATGCAGATTTTCCATCTTTCCAGTGGCTGCACAGGAGATTTCCCTGGGCTTCCTGGGAGACTTTGGTTCTGGGAGGTGAGACCAAGGGAGGTGGAGTTGCCCTTGAGGCCAGAGCCTTGACTGTCAACACCACCAACACAGGGAGCCAGGGCTTGAAGATCCAGGCAGAGTGGTGATAATGGAAACAAAGGCCGGCAGTGCCTCTCCTCATGGAACAACTCCTCCAGCTTTCCCAGCTCTGCCCTTCAACTTACTAAGAAAATATGCTGAATTCCTTTCAGAGTGAGAGAGCATCAGACTGAGATTCTGATTTAAAAAACAAGCACAGATAAAGCACAAAGGAAATCTTCTCGAAACAAAGCCTATAATGGTAAATATGTTCAGAATAGCTTTTCTCCTGTAACATCGTGACCTGCATCTAAGCATCTAATAGCCTCCACCCATGCCCTTGCAGCAAGAATCAGAATATTTGTTCCTGTTTTAAAGGCACAAATGGTCCTAAGAGCAGATTTTCAAAAATGGGAGGAACAATAGCTCCAATGGACCAATTGCAGCATGCAGATATCTTGACCTTTGCAGGCGGTGTAGAATGATGTGGTGCCTACATATCTTTTGGCATCTACTCTTTCGAGATGCTACCTCCCCACTCCTCTTGCCTTATCAGTCTTCCGTCACAAGCCAGACTAACTGAAATTCTCAACAATTCCCAACCTAGAGAGGGCGATAATCTGACAGCATGTACATTGGTTCCAGACAACTAGGGCAAGACACATTCCTCCCTGAAAGCACCCCCTTGGTCAGGCTCATCATTTATTCGTCACTAGATGTAGCTTTACTGCCAAAAGATCTACTCTTGTTTATTCCCCTCCCTCTCTACTATTTATAGTTGGTCTAACTTTTTACAAGCTTTGAATAAAACAGAGAATGTGACCTAAGATGTGTTATTAAATGTCCATACACATAAGATGGGGGAACAGAGAGTCACAGATGGTGACAACATGGGTAAAAATTCCTATCTACTTGGAATAAGGGCAGAATCAAATTTTACTCTAGTTTCATTGAGATGACACTGAAATGTCAGTAGAAACAGGCATATTCAAGTGTACCCTTCTTCCAAGCAGATCAGGCCAAGCAATTCTGGCCATTGGGACGTCCATTATACTGCTCACCTGGAAAAGGCAGCGCCCAGCACAAACGCAGCATACTCCTTCACGAGGGGCTCTGTGCTGTTCAGCCCATTGATCACCACTTGAAGACCACCAAAGGAAAGCAGGTCCTGCGCATTGTCCATCTGCAACAGAGCCACTGCTTAGTACAGCATAGCCATCAGGGACAGGAAAGCTGTTCTAAGAGCCTTTCTTTTGGTGACTATCCAAAAACAAATTAAAAAGCCATAAAAAAGCAATAATGGCCTTTTTGACTAAGAAAAGGTTTGTAAAAACCAATTTTTTAATACTCTTAAATTTGAGAACTCCTAATTCATCTAACACGATTGATGAGCACCTGCGTGGGAATCAGCGGAAATGACACCTAGCTATTGCTTATGCCAAACATGTCCTGGAAAATTCTAATATCATAATGAGTCACAAAGCTTACTCCTAATGTACAAGCTGTTAACACAAAGAATCTGGCGTCATCAGCACCACTAAATGGTGCCATGCTTCCTGCTGATGTCCAATCCCAATGGGGACAGTGGAGGCAGATTTTTAAAGCTGATTTTAAATTAGAAGCTAGGGACTATAAAAGGAGCCCTGTTGTTGGGAGGGGGGTTGCCGTAAGAGTGCTGGGGAGGGGGGAATAACAATAGTACCTTTCTCTTGCATCTCAGGTTGACTGCATCTGAAGACATTCATGATAAAATATGCAAGAAAATCGCTCTCCCAAAGGTTTCTGTCTAAGCCTGTGCTACTGGCTAGTGGCTATGTATCAGACAGTGCAGAACATTTCTATCATTACATAAAGTTCTATTCAACAGCATTGGTCTAGGCTATCATTTAAGCTCCAAATCCCCAAGTCCAGATTCTCTCTTTTACTCTATAGCGGATCTCATTACCCACGGTTTATTAGTACCCTGGAACAAGACAACTCCCTTTCCTCAGAAAGGTCACTGGATCCTGTTTTCTACATGTACCCGCTACAGTCTCCCTCGAATATATCTTTGTTGCCACAAAGGCTGCATCTTGCCCATATGCTAATCCCACTCTATCAATCATGAGGAAAACTCAGGAAGCTGAAGCCCAACAACTGTGGCTGCTACCCATCTTTCTCCTCCAGATTCCACAGGGCCCCTTCCCAACTGCGTCCTTGCCTCTCTGAACTAGGAGAGGGCTCTGACAGAGAAATCAAGTGTGAGGATTGGTATTTGAATATGCTAGTGTTTTGTGGTGGCCTAGCCTGTTGTTGCCACTTGAAAGATCATATTCATACACATTTGGATGGAATCTCCATGACAGCAGGGGTTTTGTCTGTCTGTCCACGCTTGTAGCACCAGGGACTAGGATGGTGCTGAGCATATGGTTAGGTGTTCAATGAATAACTGTTGCATTAATGAGTATGAATTTGATCAGAAAAGAATGTTCCTGAAATAAAGCTCCAGTGTGAATAAAAAGGCAATCTGGGGTATCTGTGCCAACAAAATGAATGGGCCTCTGGTACCACAGACATGAAGTAATGGCTAAACCAGGTTGTGAAGTAAGCATGAAGTCTGCTCTGCCATGTGGCTCCAGGCCATGGACATTTTTCTGCCCCAAACTGTTCTTATGAAGAGGAATAACTGGTTGAGCCACAGCCCAGCTAACTAAGGAGACTCAGGGTTGGGTGCTTTGCTGACATAAGCACCTTCCTTCCTTCCCTACATGCTCTAATTTTACAATATAAGAATTCACTACCTATTCTTTGGTTGTCCTTCCTCTGGGTTTTCTGGATACAAAACTATGGCTCAGAATCCTGTCATACCACGCCTGGAATGGCCACTTATAAAGCTGGTATGAGTTCCTAGCAGAGCAGCTGCCACTCGGTCAGCTCCAAAGCAACACAGCCCAGAGTCATGGACCTTCTGTTCTAGAGTCAGTTTATCTACTATTACTACAATGATAATTCAGCATGATAGAAATGCAGACATTTATATAAGCACTTCAGCCTTTTTGGGATGTTTTCTCATGGTTTATTTCACTAACAGTGAGGAAGAAACGATTCATTCTGCCCAGTGCACATCAAAAGCTGGGCCCCCCTGGTGACATACAGGAGAAACCATGACCATAGCCCAGGTCCACAGCTCCCCATCTCGGTCTGGGGCCAAAACTGTTCTCAGGCTGCCTTCGGGGTGGGGTGGGACAGGCAGAGAGGAAGAGGAGGAGGGAGTGCAGGAGGGAACTATGCCAACACCCTGGAGGAAAGGAAAGAAGCAGGGCACTGATAAGACAATGAGAGAATGTGAAACAGCGAAGGGGAAAAATGGTGGCACACAGCTGAGGAGACATGTGGGAGAAGGCAAATGTACTGCCCGAGGTAGATGGGGCGGACGGAGGCCGCTCCTCATAAATAACTCACCATCTGTTTCCACACACAAGGTTTTGCTTTTCACATATCCTGTTTAATAATTCAAATATGGCTGTGAGGAAGCCTGGCAGACCTGGTTTGGGTCCTTGGAGCCTACAGCTCCTCAAACCACCATTCAGTGAGTCTGGAATGAGAAAGGACTGGGGAAGATCCTGGCTAGGAAAGTGCCATCTTCCTTAAAACTAGTACTACATCACCCCAAGCCCCCATCACAACTGGGACTCGGGCCGAGTTGTGTCTTACTTAATCCCCCAGTGAAATCACAGCTTAACATTGCTGCATGGCAGCCTGATGCACCAGCCCTTCCAGTCAAAACACCAATGATCCAGAACGTTTCTCTGCCAACAGACAAATTTGGCTTCTGCCAGGGACTGATTTTGGGATGACCTCAGGATGGGTCTGGTGAGGTGGCCTGTGAAAGCAGAATGGGGATGTCACCTTAGGGAAGACACTGCCAAGTGACAAAGAGCCTACAAGGGAAAACAAAGAACTTTGTTGGGGCAATGCTAGCCCAAGCCTCCTGTGGACTCACGCCCTTCCAGGTATGATAAGCTCTCCAGTCATTTTGGTGTTTCATGTGCAAGAGCCCATGGTGACCTGATACCTAAAGATTCATCCAAATATGTTAAGATGAGAAAAAATAGAAGCTGTCAACATCAAAGGAGGACTGAGTTGGCAAATAACCCCTTATATCCTTAATCCTTTAAATATCTCTAATGGAAAAGCTGTTGGAGTTCTTGGTTTTTACCCTGGAGAGTAAGACTGGAAAGGGGAAAGAGAACCGAGGTTCATTTTTTTTCTCTAAGAGGATCAGAGTCCTGCTATTTGAGGCCTGAGAAAGAGTTATGAGCAGAGAAAGAAGATGAAGAGGCTGCCCCATAATTCCTATGGATACAGTGCATACTCATCCTCTTTCACCACAGATGCTGGCAAAATCCTAAAGGAAGAAAGCATGTCTTTTAGCCCAGTTTACAGAGAACAAGGGCACTGTCGTGCATGGTGCATGGGAGGACATTGAGGATCTGTGTCTTGACAAGGATCTCAAACAAGCCTTTGATTATGATTACACAGCCTCCTGGGCCACTGTTGCCCCTAGTCTGGATTACTGCAATAGCCTCCTATCTGGTCTCTGCTTCTACCAAGCCCCCCACCTGCAGTCTAATTCTCAACACAGTAGCTGGAGGAATCCTTTTAAAAGTAAGTCAGATCACATCATTCTTCTGCTCAATATCCTTCAATAATATCCAAGTTCACTCTTTTCCATGGCCTACAGGCCCTCTATATTCTTCCTCCCATTATCTCTCTGAGCTGTATGTACTTCTCCTCTGCCCGCTCTCAGCTCCAGCTGATTCAAACACACTAGGCATGTTCCCACCACCGGGCTTCTGCACTTGCTCTTCCTCCAGCCAGAGATGCCCCTTCTCAATGCTGCCAGTTCCTATCTCGCCGTAGTTTTTATTTTTCTACAATATTTATCACCTACAAACATATTACATATAATTACTTCTTTCTTATGCTTGTCTATCTGCTTCTGCTAGAAGGTTAAGCCCTAATTTTGTTCATAGACGTATCTCAAGTGCCTGGAACAGTGCCTGGGAGTTAGTAGACACTTGATTTATTTATTGAATAAATCAATGGCTTTTATTGGCTCCTTGTTAGCTCCACCTTTTGAGCTTAATTCAAAAGGTACCAGTTGCCTTTGAGAAACAGAGTGGCCAAAAGTTTTAGAGCACAGAGTTTAGGGTCAGACAGACCTTGCTGCAAATTCCAGCTCTACCACTCACTAGGCTGGATGATCTTGAGCAATTACATAATCTCTCTGTGCCTCATTTTCCTCGGTTATAAAATGGGATTAATAGTGGTACCTACTCATAGGGCAGCCACGGAAGTCAATGAATTAATGCATACAGAGCACTTGAAGCAGTGCCTGGTATATGATAACACTCAACAAATATTAGTTATTATAAGTCTGATCAGTTACTTCCCTGCTTCAAACTCTCTAGTGGTTCTTAGGATCAAGGCTAAAATCATAAAGAGCATGATATCTCCAACCTCACCTCTCCAGCCCCCGAACCTTCCCACTTCATCTATGCTCCCCTCCAGGCCACTGTGCTCCAGTCACTCCAATCTTTTCCAGGCCCTCAATCTCCCCAAGCATGTCCCTGCCCTAGAATCTCTGCACATGTTGTTTCCTCTAGCTGGAATGCTCTAATCTAAGGATTGGCAAACTTTTTCTAAAGGGCCTGGTAGTAAATATTTTTGACTTTGTGAGCCATATGGTCTCTGTCACAACTACTCAATTCTGCCATTGTGGCATAAAAACAGCAACAAACAATGCATGAACAAATAGGGGTCGCTGTGCCCCAATAAAATTTTATTTAGGAAAGGAGGTGTTGGGCCAGATTTGACCTATGGGCAGTAGTTTGCCATCCCCTGCTCTAGTCCCCCCTCTTCACCCAGCCAACCCCAATCATCCTATAACGCTTGGCCTAAATGTCACATCCTCTGAGAAGCCTCCCTTATTATCCATGACTAGGCTCTAAGTTCTCCAGTTACATATTCTTACATCACCCTCTAGAGCCCTCATTACAATCTTAAATTATCTCATTATTTAATTAATTTGTTCAATTGTTCATTATTCAATTACTTCCTCTTCCAGGCTATAAGCTGCATAACTAGGACTATGTCTATTTTATCTCTGTGGTACCCTCAGAGGTACTAAAGAAGGTAACACTCCACATGAAAAAGAGGTTGGCTGGCCAGGCATGGTGGCTCAAGCCTGTAATCCCAGCACTTTGGGAGGACAAGGTGGGTGGATCACTTGAGGTTAGGAGTTCAAGACCAGCCTGGCCAACATAGTGAAACCCTATCTCTATCAAAAATACAAAAAATTAGCTGGGCGTGGTGGTGCACACCTGTAATCCCTGTTGCTCGGAAGGCTGAGGCAGGAGAATAGCTTGAACCCAGGAGGTGGAGGTTGCAGTGAGCCGAGATCGCGCCACTACACTCCAGGCTGGGTGACCGAGTGAGACTCTGACTCAGACGAAAAAAGAAAAAGAAGTTGGCTCTGGCCTCTAAGACTGTATCTTACTACAAAAGATAACAAGACTAGATTAAAAATAGTCTGTGCTCTGGGAGAGAAGTAAAGATGTTGATGCTATTTTCTTAGGGCTTAGGAAAGGGGGATTTATTTTTGGAGCTGTTAAAAGTCTGACTTATGGACGAAGAAATACAGTACCTGATGGACATAATATTCAAGATCAAAGAGCGCAGCAATCTTCTCTTCCAAACTGGAGCTGGAACTATTGAACTTGTTGATCAGCCGTACCATGATCTGCATGTCAGTCTCAATGACAACATTCAGCTCATCAAAGTCTTTCTTCAGTTCCTCAATGGGGCGGAAGAGCCGCTTTACCTCAGCCTGCCTTGCCTAAGGAGAGCAGCAAAGAGATGATTAAATTGGTTGGAGACATCTCCCCAAGATGTCTGTGGTCTACCATGGATGCCCATCCTCAAAAAACTGCTGCTCCAAGACTCACAGTCTTCTCTTATCTATGCTATCAAAACTACTAATACTTTCTAAGATGCCCAGAGAAGACAGCCCTCAAAGTCTGCCTATATAGGCCTCAGCTCTAAAAACACACTCAAGATGTTCCAAGGTTCGCTTATTCAAGTCCGATTTCCAATATTCAGGAAGAATAGAAAGGCTTTTTGTCACAACCACTGAGTTAAGGGGAAGTAATGCAAGTTCATCTTCAACCTCAAACCGCATATGAAACAGCTGAGACCTAAGGTAGAATAACCCACACCCTGCTTCTCCACTTTTCACAATCATAGACTATCTTGGCCTTGCCCTACCCAACCCAACAACATTTTAGGCAAACTTGGACATAGAAAACTATGGGTAAGAGCTGTCACAGCAGGAGCAATTTGCTGATGAAAATTAAATCACTGTCATTACTGTCAATCTAACCACAGGTGTACAATTTGTTCAACTGTTTGAAATGGCTAAATTACTATATGTACTATACTCAAATCTCGAACAATTTTCTCTGAATCCTTCCCCACTCCACTCACATATAAAAACTTTAAAAATGAAGTTACATTAGAGGTGAATAAAAGACTTTAATTAAATATTTTATACATGTGACACTGTTTTCTTCCCAATTTGAGAAGATAGTGCCTATAAAGAGAGTCTGAAAAGTCACAGTGGCTTATGTATCTGTCTTCCAAGAAAAATTAAAAGGCACAGATATTTATAAAAAGCCGGATGATGAACAGCTGTCAGCTCCAAATTGCTCATCTATTACCTATGGGTTTTTCTCCCCAGTTACAAGCACTCCATAGAAACACCAACCAAAGAAATGAATCAGCCTCTCTTAAAAAAGACCAAGCTCCCAGCGGAGCAATCACATCCATGGGGCGCCACATCCTGATTCTCTGGGCTAAAATAACATGAGATACTCTCCCTGCACCCAGCTAGAGGTCTCTGGATGGCTGCCAAAGCCAAGCAAAGAGGTCTGGGAAGGCTGAGTCACTTTCTAGAACTGTGAGATGATAGGCAAGTGAGCACAATAAGAAACTAGTGACATCTGTCTCACAAAAACGATGTGTGCCTGGCTCTCAAGAAGGCCTTAAAAAAAAAAAGGTTTTGGCCGGGCACAGTGGCTCATACCTGTAATCCCAGCACTTTGGTAGGCCGAGGCAGGCAGATCACGAGGTCAGGAGTTCAAGACCAGCCTGACCAATATGGTGAAACCCCATCTCTACTAAAAATACAAAAATTAGCTGGGCATGGTGGCTCACACCTGTAGTCCCAGCTACTCGGGAGGCTGAGGCAGGAGAATCGCTTGAACCCAGAAGGCAGAGGTTGCAGTGAGCGGAGATCGTGCCACTGCACTCCAGCCTGAGCGACAGAGCGAGACTCCATCACAAAACAAAACAAAACAAAACAAAACAAAACAAAACTTTTACTTTGAAATAATTATAAATTCCCAAGAAATAACAAAAAATAGTACAGAGAGTGTCATGTACCCTTCATTCAGCTTCCCTCAATGTTAACATTTTACATAAGGATATTACATAAGGATACAATGTCAAAATCAAGAAAAGGACACAGGTACCATACTGTTAACTAGACTAAACACCTTGTTCGGATTTCACCAGTTTTTACATATACTCACTTACATGTATGTGTGTATGTGTATCATTCTATGTAATTTTACCTGAGATGTAGACTTGTGTAACTACCAGAACAATCATGCTAGAGAACTGTCCCACCATGATCACATAATCTACTATGTACTACTCCTTTACAGTTATACTTTATCCTCCCATGCTACTCTGTTACATCCCTGTGCCCTGGTTGTCACTAATTTATTCTCCATGTTTATAATTCTGGCATTTAAAAAATGTTATATACACAGTGGCTCATGCCTGTAATCCTAGAAGTTTGGGAGGCCAAGGCAGGTGGACAACTTGAGCTCAGGAGTTCCAGATCAGTCTGGGCAATATAGTGAGACTCTCTGTATTTATATTTTTTAAATTCTATTTTTTTAAACAGAGAACTGGCCAGCAAAGATGAAAGCGCAGCAAATAAATGAAAGGTGGTAACTTTGGCAATGAAATTTGAATTGAATGTACATGGAGTTATAGAAGAAATGGCTGACTGTGGGAATGTTAACACTGCCACTGTTGATGAGCTCTAGATGTGCAGACAGAGGGACTCAGCAAAGGCAAACTTACAGACACAAATTAGGAAAGTGATAAAAAGGATGAAATGACACTGGCAAAAAACTTCACATTACAGGAACTCTCTGAGAAATTTCACAACATTGAAAGTACGAAGGGTGAAATGTTGGAGGCTCATCCATACTTAGAAAGATGTGTGATAATTAGCCAAAAGAGAAAAGATGCTTGCTCTATGTCATAATTTTTTTGGAGTCAGGGTCTCGCTCTATTGCTCACGTTGAAGTGCAGTGGTACAATCACAGCTCGCTGCAGTCTCACCCTCCTGGACTCAAGTGATCCTTCCACCCCAGCGTGAGTAGTTAGGACTACAGGCACAAGTCACCACGCCTGGCTAAAATTTTTAGTTTTTTGTAGACATGGGATTTCGCCATGTTGCCCAGGCTGGTCTTGAACTCCTGGCTCAAGCGATCCACCCACCTCAGCCTCCCAAAGTGCTGAGATTACAGATGTGGGCCACCATACCCAGCCAATTTTTTAGTTTTCTGTAAAAACTAAAAATTTTAGCCAGGCATGGTGATGTGTGCCCATAGTCCTAACTACTCAGGCTGAGGTGGGAGGATCACTTGAGTCCAGGAGGGTGAGACTGCAGTGAGCTGTGATCGTACCACTTCAACCTGAGCAATAGAGCGAGACCCTGACTCCAAAAAAATTGTGACACAGAGCAAGCATCTTTTCTCTCTTGGCTAATTATCATACTTCTTTCTAATGAGATTAGATTATAATTAGATTATAATCTCAGCACTTTGGGAAGCTGAGGTGGGTGGATCGCTTGAGCCAGGAGTTCGAGAACAGCCTAGGCAACATGGCAAAACCCTGTGTGTACAAAAAACACAAAAATTATTTGAATTTTTTGGCCAGGCGCAGTGGCTCACGCCTGTAATCTCAGCACTTTGGAAGGTCGAGGCAGGTGGATCACCTGAGGCCAGGAGTTCAAAACCAGCCTGGCCAACTAGAGAAGGTGAAACTAGAGAGAAGATGAAACCCCTTCTCTGCTAAAAATACAAAAATGACCAGGCATGGTGACACATGCCTGTAACTTGGGAGGCTGGGGCAGGACAATCACTTGAACCTGGGAGGTGGAGGCTGCAGTGAGCCAAGATCATACCACTGTACTCCCGTGTGGGCGACAGAGCAAGACTCTGTCTCAAAAAAAAAAAAAAAATGTATTTTTTGGTGTGGCATGGTGGCACACACCTGTAGTCCCAGCCACCCGGGAGGCTGAGGTGGGAGGATCACTTGAGCTGTAATCCTGCCACTGCACTCCAGCCTGGGTGACAGAGACCCTGTCAAAAAAAAAAAAAGCAAGCAAGAAAAAAAAAAAGAATTCTTTTTTTTGGGGGGTAGAAAAAAACTATTTTTTGTAGAAAACATAGACCATTTCCAGGCTATGTTGCCCAGGCTAGTCTCAAACTCCTAGAATCAAGCGATCCTCCCAAAGTGCTAGGATTGCAGGTGTGAGCCATTGTGCCCGGCATAATTCTAAATGTTTCTAATGTTTTAAATTACAGTGTGCTAAATAAATATTAGTATTGCTTTTTCATTTCTATATATACTTATAACCAATAGCAATGTAGTTGCTTTAATGTCTGGCAAAACATTTCAAGGATCATGGAACAATCATAATTTTTCCCTTGATTATGTTAAGATTGTTTTGCATAGTTTCAGTGTGCACATTTTTACAATTCCACATAACATAAAATGAGGACTGCTGGTATATGATATGCAAATATTTCCTTCCAGTAGTTTATCTTCTGATCATCTTAACAGGGTATTTGACAAAACAAAACTTTTTAATTTTGGTGAAGTCCAATTTATCAATTTTTTTCTTTTATAAATCTTACATTTGGTGCCATGTCATAAGAACTCTTTACCTGGTCCTAGTTCCCAAAGATGTTCTATGTTTCATTCTAGAAGATTTTTTTTTTCTTTTTAGTTTCACATTTTACATTTAAATCTATGATCTATTTTGAATTAATTTTTTTTAAGGTATGAGGTTTAAGTGACAGCTCATTTTTTGCTTATGGATGCCCACTATTTGCTGAAAAGACTATTTGTCTTCCATTGAACTACTTTTGCACCTGTCAAAAATCAGTCAGTTGTATTAGTGTGGGTCTATTTCTGGGTTCTCTACTCTGTTCCATTGATCTGTGATTCTTTCTCTCCACCAATACCACATTGTCTTGATTACTATAGCTATAGAGTAAGCCTTAAAATCAGGTGGTGTGTTTTCTTCCACTTATTCTTCTTTTTAAAATTCTAGCTATTCTAGTTCCTTCAACTTTCCATACAAACTTTAGAATAAGCTCATCTACAAAAAAATCCTGCTGAAATTTTGATAGGAATTGCACTAAACTTATACATTCAGAGAGAGTTAACATTTTTACTGTGTGGAATGTTTCAATCCATGGACACAGTGTGTCACTCCATTTAATTAAGTCTTCTTTGATTTAACTCCATCCTCATCTTTCACCCAACTTTTATACTTTTGAGCATATAGATCTTATATCTGTCTTGTTAGATTTGTTCCTAAATATTTCATTTTTAGGGGAGCAACTGTAAATGGTACATATGTTTTTAATTTCAATTTCCAAATATTCTTTGTTAGTATATAGAAATACAATTGATTTGCATTGTCTGTATATCTTGTGACATTGCTGAACTCACTTATTAATTCTAGAAGACTTTTTTTTGGAGGCTCTTTGGGAGTTATACATGGACAACTGTGTCATCTGGAAAATGAGATAGTTTTATTTTTTCCTTGCCTTGCCTTACTGCATTGGCTATGACTGTGTTGAATGAGTGGTAAGAGTGAACATCCTTGGCTTGTTTCTGACCTCAGTGGCAAAGTATTCAGTCTTTCACTGTTAAGTATAATATTCCATGCAGACTTTTTGTAAATGCTTGTTATCAAGTAAGATTTCTATTCCTAGATTTCTGAGTTATCATGAATGGGTACTGAATATGGTCAAATGCTCTTTGTGTATTAACTGACATAAGATGATGTGATTTTTCTTCTTTAGCCTACTGATATGTTGGGTTATACTGATTATTTTTTGTACACTGAACCAGCCTTGCATTCTGGCAATAAACTCCATGTGATTATATATAATGCATAATTCTTTTTACATATTGCTGGATTTGATTGGCTAAATTTTGGTGAGGATTTTTGTTTCCATGTTCATGAGGAATGTTGCTATGTAGTTTATTTTGTACTCTGTCTGGTTCAGGTATTAGTGTGACACTGGCCTCATAAAGTAAGTTGGGAAGTGTTCCTCCCTCTTACATTTTCTGAAAGAAACTGTGTAGAATTGATGCCAATGATTTTTAAATGTTTGGTTAATATCTCCAGTGAAACTATCTGAACCTGGAGACTTCCTTTATAGAAGGTTTTTCACTACAAATTCAGGTTTTTTTAATGGTTATAGGACTACTCGTATTATTTCATATTGGGTAAATTTGGATAATATGTGCTTATAAAACAGCTGGACTATTTCATGAAAGTTATCAAATTTATATGCATAGAGTTGTTCATAGTATTCTCTTACTGTATTTTCCTTTTAATGTCTGCAGGATCTGTAATGATATTCCTGGTTTCATTCTTGATATGGGTAATTTTTATCTTAGTGCTTTATGTGTTTGTCAGTCTTGTGGATTTTTTGTTTTTGTTTTTGTTTTGTTTTTTGTTTTTGAAACAGAGTCTCGCTCTGTTGCTCAGACTGGAGTGCAGTGGTGCAATCTTGGCTCACTGCAGCCTCTGCTTCCTGGGCTCAAGTGATTCTCCTGCCTCAGTCTCCCGAGTAGCTCGGACTACAAGCGTGCGCCACCATGCCTGGCTCATTTTTTTTTACTTTTAGTAGAGAAGGGGTTTCACCATATTAGCCAGACTGGTCTCGAACTCCTGACCTCAGGTGATCTGCCCACCTCAGCCTCCCAAAGTGCTGGGATTACAGGCGTGAGCCACCGTGCCCAGCCATGTTTGTCAGTCTTGATAGAAGTTTATCACCTTTTGGTTTCACTGATTTTTCTCTACTGTTTTCATGTTTTCAATTTCATTGATTTCTGCTCTTTATTTCCTTCCTTCTGCTTGCTTTGAGCTTGTTTCGATCATCTTTTCCTAGTTTCTTGAAGTAGGACCTTCCATTATAGGTATGAGACCTTACTTCTTCTCTAATATAAGCAAATTTCCCTTCCAGCTTTAGTTGGATCCTGAAAATTTTGATAAAGTGCATTTTCATTTTTAATCAGTTCAATGTATCTTTTTTTTTTAACCTCCCCTGAGATTTCCTCTTTGACTTGACTGGAGATTTTCTTCCTATCTATGACTGGTTTCTAGTTTGATTCCATTATAATGAGAGAACATACTCTGCCTAATTTCAGTTCTTTTAAAACTGTTGAGATTTGTTTGATTACTCAAGATATACTCTATTTTGAGGAGTGTTTCGTGGACACTTGAAAAGAATGTATATTCTGCTGTTGTAGAATGGAATGTTCCATAAATGTCAATTAAATTTGTCTGGTTGAAGGTGTTATTCAGCTCTTTAATATCCTTACTGATCCGCTGTCTAGTAGTTCTAGCAATTCTGAGAAAGGGATGTTGAAATCCCCAACTGTAATTGCGGATTTGTCTGTTTCTTTCTTTTAGTTCTGTTAGTTTTTGCTTCAGGTATTTTTATATACAAATAAAAGTGGTACATACACATTTAGAATTACTGTATATTTTAATGGACTGGCCCTTTTATCATTATGTAAATTGCTCTTGTTCCTAATAATTTCCTTTAATCTAAAGTCAACTTTGATATTAATATAGTAACTCCTGCTTTTTAATTAATATCTGTATGATATACTTTCCATTCTTTTACTTTCAACCTACTGTCTTTATCATTATATTTGAATTTCTTGTAGAAAGCATATTTTAAAAATTCATTTAAAATTCATTATGAAAATCTGTTTAATTGGTATATTTAGACCAATTATAAAACATTTTACAATTATTATACATTTATGTTTTAAGGTAATATTTTTATATGTTAGAGCTTAAATACACCATTTTATTTTATTTTTTTTTTTTTGTTTCCTCCAGTTTTTGTTCCTGTTTCCCATTTCTCACCTTCCTGTGACAAACCAAGGTACATTTTATATAATTCCTTTTTGGATTACCTATGCTTTTGAGTATAACTGTTTGTATAGTTTTTAATAATGATTGTTCTAAGTATTATAATATACATAGGTAACATCATAATCTACTGGTATCAATGTTTTATCACTTTGAGTGAAATGTAGAAACCTTACCTCCAATTATGTTTAATCCTTTCTTCCTCCTAATTGTCTTCAAAATTCCTCACTATACATTCAGAAACAGATCTTTTCATAATTTTTGCTTCAACTATCAAACAATTTTAAAAACTCAAAAACATATGCATGTGTGTCTTTATAACAGAACAATTTCTATTCCTTTAGGTATATACCCAGTAATGGGATTGCTGGGTCAAATGCTATTTCTGTCTTTAAGTCTTTGAGGAATTGCCACACTGTTTTCCACAATGGTGGAATTAATTTACACTCCCACCAACAGTGTATAAGCATTCCTTTTTCTCTACAACCCTTGCCAGCATCTATTATTTTTTGACTTTTTAACAATAGCCATTATAGTTGGTGTGAGATGGTATCTCACTGTGGTTTTGATTTGCTTTTCTCTAATGATCAGTGATGTTGAGCTTTTTTTCATATGATTGTTGCCCACATGTATGTCTTCTTTTGAAAAGTGTCTATGTCCTTTGCCCACTTTTCTTTTAGTTGTCAAATGATCCTTTATTGAAATATTTTCCTTTGTGCTTAACTAGCTGGGCATTCCACTGCACCACTGTTGATGTCATCTATGATGTCATGAGGTGACGGCCATCAACACTGCAGCCCACAAACTGAGCAGTCCCCAGGATCTCTTTAATGGTTCTAGAGAGTTCTCTGGCTAAAGATTGGTGCCGCATCTGTCAAGTAATGTTGACAATCTCATCACAAGTGATATTTCCACTGTGTTTAATGTTTTTCCATTTCTTTCTGTCCCTTGGCAGTTCCTTGAGGGCTTTGACGATCGGGGCAGAGGCAGAAGGTACTACCTCAATCAGGGCCTGTCTGTTCTGAATGGCCAGTTTCACTGTAATCCTCAGACCCCTCCAGTCACCGGCTGCCTTGGCAATGTCATCACCAACCTTTTTTGGAGACAGACCCAGGGGGCCAATCTTGGGGGCCAGTGCCAGATACCAGCAATGATACCTGTGCCAGCACAGACATGGCGCCCATTTCACCCTCCGTGCATCTCAGGTATACAACTTTTTTTTTTTTTTTTTTTTTTGAGATGGAGTCTTGCTCAGTCGCCCAGGCTGGAGTGCAGCGGCGTGATCTTGGCTCACTGCAAGCTCCGCCTCCCAGGTTCACGCCATTCTCCTGCCTCAGCCTCCTGAGTAGCTGGGACTACAGGCGCAAACCACCACGCCCGGCTAATTTTTTTTGTATTTTTAGTAGAGACGGGGTTTCACCATGTTAGCCAGAATGGTCTCTATCTTCTGACCTCGTGATCCACCCGCCTTGGCCTCCCAAAGTGCTGGAATTACAGGCAAGAGCCACCATGCCCGGCCAGGCATACAACTTTGATGTCGCTGGGGTCAAACTTCAGCAGTTTGCCCAGTTTTTAACGGGGTTGTTTTTTTCTTGTAAATTTGTTCAAGTTTCTTACAGATGCTGGATATCAGACCTTTGTTGGATGCATAGTTTGCAAAAATTTTCTCCCATTCTGTAGGTTGTTTATTGATAGTTTCTTTTGCTGTGCAAAAGCTCTTTAGTTTAATTAGATCCCACTTGTTAATTTTTGCTTTTGTTGCAATTGGTTTTGGCATCTTCGTCATGAAATCTTTGCCCATGCCTATGTCCTGAATGGTATTGCCTAAGTTGTCTTCCAGAGTTTTCATAGTTTTAGGTTAAGTCTTTAATCCATCTTGAGTTCATTTTTGTATATGGTATAAGGAAAGGGTCCAGTTTCAATATTCTGTGTATGGCTAGCCAGTTATCCCAGCAACATTTATTGAATAGGGAATCCTTTCCCCATTGCTTGTTTTTGTCAGATTTGTCAAAATAGCAAACACATGGAATCAACCTAAATGCCCATCAAAGATAGACTGGGCAAAGACCATGGAATACTACGCAGCCATAAAAAAGAATGAGATCTATCCCTTCAAGAAAGATGGATGGAGCTGGAGGCCATTATTCTTAACAAACTAATGCAGGAACAGAAAACCAAATACCACATGTTCTCTCTTATAAGTGGGAGTTAAATGATGATAACACATGGATACTTAGAGGGGAACAACACACACTGGGGCCTAATGGGTGGAGGATGGGAAGAGGGAGGGGATCAGGAAAAATAACTGTTGGGTACTTGGGCTTAATACCTGGGTGATGAAATAATCTATGCAACAAACCCCTATGACACAAGTTTATCTATATAACAAACCTGAACATGTACCCCTGAACTTAAAAGTTAAAAATTAGAAAATAAATAATAAAAACTCAAGAAGAAAAGGATAGGCTGCATTTTCCCTATTTTTTATTCATTACATTGTTCTTTCTTTATTCCTGATATTTCAAGTTTCTTTCTATTATTCTTTTTTCATTCTATTTGGAGAATATCCTTTAGTCATTCTTTCAGAGTAGGTCTGCTGGTGAGAAATTTTCTTAATTTTCCTCTCTCTAAAAGTGTCTTGACTTCCCTTTCACTCCTGAAATATATTCACAGCTATAAAATTCTGTGTGGACAGTTCATTTTTTCCCCCAGCAACTGAAAAATATTCCACATACTTCTGGCCTCTATGGTTTCAGATAAAAAATTCAATATCGCTCAATCATTGTTCCCCTATAGTTGTGTTATTTTTTCTAGTTGCTTTGAAGATTTTTCTGTCTTTAGTTTTCAGAAGTTTAACTGTGATGTATCTTGGTGTTGATTTCTTTGAGTTTATCCTGTCTGGAGTTCACCTGGATTCGCTGGATTCACTTTATGAATCTGTGAGTTTATGCCTTTCACCACATTTGGGAATTTGTTAGCCCTTGTTTCTTGATTATTTTCTAGCCCCATATTCTTTCTACTCTCCATCTGGAATTCCAATGACACAAATGTTAGATCTTTTGTTACAGTTCCACAGGTCCCTAAAGCTCTGTTATTTTTTTTCTCCAATCTATCTTCTCTTTGTTGTTCAGACTGTGTAATTTTTATTTATCTGTCTTTAAGTTTACTGATTCTTTTCTCTGTCATCTCTGTTCTGCTACTGAGCCTATCTGGTGACTTTTAAAGTTTTAGTTATTATATTGTTCAGTTCTGTAATTCCATTTGGTTCTTTTTTCTTATCTTCTGTTTCCTTGCTGAGACTTTGCTTCAAGGGTGCTCATAATTGCTTGCTGAAGCAATTTTATAATAGTTGTTTTAAAATTCTTGTTAGATAATTTCAACTTCTGAGTCATTTCAGTATTAGCATCTGTCTCAGTCTTCTCGGGCTGCTATAACAAAATATCATATACTGGGCAGCTTAAACAACATACATTTATTTCTCACAATTCTGGATGCTGGGGAAGTCCAAGATCAAGGAATGAGTCGATGTGGTTCCTGGTGAGGGTCCCCTTTCTGGCTTACAGATAATCACCTTCTAGCTGTGTCTTCACATGGTAGAGAGAGAGAGAGTACTGGTCTCTCTTATTCTTCTAAGGACATTAATCCCTCTTGGGCCCAACCCTTATGACCTCACCTAAATCTAATTACCTTCCAAAGGTCTCACCTCCAAACATCACATTGCAGGGTTAGGGCTTCAACTTATAAATTTGGGGGAGACACAAACATTCAATCCATAACAGCATCTGTTGATTGTCTAATTCAAGTTGTGATTGTCCTGGTTCTTGGTATGAAAAGTAATTTTTAATTATATCCTAGACATTTTGGGTATTAAGTTATGAAATTCCAGATCCTACTTAATCTTTTTCAGTAGGTAGACATCCTATTTAGGCTTAGTATACTGGTTCTGGCTTACTTGTGTGGGTTGTGGCTCCAACAACAATTTAGTTTTCAGAGCATTGTAGTGCTATTCTGGTCTGCTTCCTTTGTGTGCTACCCGGAGGCCAGTCTAAAAACCTGGGCAGCATTCCACACTATAGTTCAGTTCCTAAACTTTTTGTTGTATTAATTCTGGTCAGTTTCTTGTATGGGTCACTGAACGGGTATGTCTAGGACTTCATATGCAAAATCCCTTTCTCTAGCTCTCCTCTCTCCCAAATCGTACCCCTACTCTCTAGTTGGGAAGGGAAACAACTTCACCTGCCACCACTGGATGCTGGCCACTGGGAGTGGAAGTCTAGGTTCCTCCCTGGGCCTCTACTGACACCACTTTGGTGGGAGAATCGAGCACTGTTTCACTGCTGCTGGCCTGAGGGTGGAAGTTCATACTTCTCACTTATTCCACTGGCCCTGCCCCAGAGAGGGAAGCAGAATGCTGCCTCACACTGTCTCACTGCCTCCAAGTTGGGGGTGGAAGTACAGACTCTTCATTCACCCCAACAGACACCATGTTATCAGGGAAAACTAAAAAACCATGTTGGTGCTACCAGGCAGAGGACAGATATTCAAGTTCCCTGCTTAGCCTCTGCTGACACCACTCCAGCAGGATAAACAGCCTGCTACTGTCAGATGGGAGATGGAAAATCAGGGTGCACACTTGGTCTGTTGGTAATACACCAGCAGGGGAAGCAGAGAGTATCCACTGGGCAGAGGATGAAAAGTCAAGCTCTCTACTCAGCTCCCACTGACACCAACTTGGTGGAGGAAGCAGAACACTGCCTTCTACCACTTTTTACTGCCTTCTACCACTTTTTGCTGCCAGGAGCAGACATGAGTTCAGGCCATCCACTTGGCTCCTGGCGACCCTGGTGGAGGAATCAGAGTACAGCTTGCTACTACCACCAAATAGCAGGCAGAAATCCAGACTCCCCACCTCAATGTCCACTGCACTGGCACTAAGTGGGGTGGGGAGATTTTCATTATCTTTGGCAGGAGTAGGACAGGTATTGTAAATAAGGTTTCTATCCTGTTAGGATGCCCTTTGTTCAATTCTTTGTCTAGAAATAGCAGGCTTTTCTTATAACTTTTTAAAATCTGCACCAGTTGACATTTTCAGGATGTGGGATTTGCCAACACTCAGTCTAAAATATATAGAGGACAAAAAGAAAATCCAAGGAACTCACTGATGTCATTCCCCAAGCTCCAAGGTCCCTAGCCAGTCTGCTGCCTTCTGACTGTGTTTTAGAGTCTTCCTACATTTGCCTTTAGTATTATGTCCAGGGTTTTTAGTTACCCTTAGCTGGGGGAATAGGGAGAAATAAGTCTATTACATCTTGCCAAGAATCAAAAGCTTAAGAAGGCCATATCTTAAAAAACAATAACTTGTAGAATACAGGTGAACAATAGCAGACATAATAAAACATAAAAGCATCAAGCAATTTGTATGGAAATAGAGGGATAAGTAGACGAGATTCAACCATAACAACCAAATCTGCTGGGAGAGACGGCTTTTCCAAGAACCAAGGAACTCCGGGAAAGACTGATTCACTTAAACCTACCAAGCTACCAATGGATACAATATAATTGATGTTCTCGTCCCCAAAAACATCCAGTTCCCAAAAACCCACTCATTTAATTAAGAGGATATGGCCGAATATCTGACAGTATTGTCTATATAAATCACAAAAGCACCATCCTGTACTTACAAGACACCACATAGGCTAGGTTTAAAGATTAATAAACAAAAATAGGATGATATCTGTAGCCAAAAGCTTGATATATGTAAGAAACTCCCCAACCAATTTCAAATCCATTTATTTGCCAATCCCAGCGCCAGCTCGATGAGCACATTGGCAGTGAGCTGAGTCAGTCCAGATAGGCTCCAAATGAAAAGCAGGAGAAGGATGCCAGGACTTAGCACCTCAGTGATGGTGCTAACAACCTAAGTTCCACATAAGTAAGGAAAGAGTATGATAGCCAGACCTCAGAGGTGTGCAGCTGGTGCAAATGAGCTGGAGCTTGGGTCTTGCATTTGGGTGCTGATATTGGGATCCCCTTGCAAGGGGAGAGGAGTATTTTTTCTTTTTTTCTTTCCTTTTTTTTTTTTTGAGACAGAGTTTCTCTCTTGTCACCCAGGCTGGAGTGCAATGGTGCAATCTAGGCTCACTGCAACCTCCACCTCCCGGTTTCAAGTGATTCTCCCACCTCAGCCTCTGGACTATCTGGGACTACAGACACATACCATCATGCCTGGCTAATTTTTGCATTTTCAGTAGAGACGGGGTTTCACCATGTTGGCCAGGCTGGTCTCAAACTCCTGACCTCAGATGATCCACCCGCCTTGTCCTCCCAAAGTGCTGCACCCAGCCGAGAGGAGTATTTTTAATTACAAAAACCAGCAACTAAAACTTTTAAGTAATCTCTTGGTTATACATTTTGAAATACTTTTATAAATATTCATACTTTTCTACACTAATTGAATTACTGGGGTGGGGGGAAATGCCATCACCTGAGAAAAGAAAAGCCAAACACACTCCCAGGGAAAGCAAAGAGAAGAGAACAAGGTTAAGTGGGTCCTCCATCCACAGAGAAGACACTGAATAGGAGCTGTTTAATGTTCCCATCAGTCCCACATGGAACCGACAGTGGGTGGGAAGGAGCCAAAGCCCTGGCCAGTCCTTGTCCTAGGCACCCAGGCACTCCTCTCCTGGCCTCACCTGTACCAGGCAGAAGATGTGCTTCTCCTCAGCCCCTTGGCTAATACATCTGTGGTAGGACACAATTGCGAGCATTGCCTTCCTTCACCCGCTGCTGCTGCCACCAAGCCACGTGCCCTCCCACACCACATACACTCTCCGTGTAGGAGAAGTGACTTTGGTAAGATGAGTAAAGACGTGGAGACTGAGCCTGCATTTCACACTTCTTAAACAGGTAAACACCAGTTTCCTATCCCCCCAAAAGGTTCATTTTCCCAGAAATATTTAGTTCTAAAGGATCAGAACAACCTATGGCTTCTTCCAGTAATACACAAGCTGTCAAGAGCCTAATGCTGTCTCTCTAGGACATTACCTGGATTCAGGGGAAGGAATGAAGAGGTAAATAAAGGCAAATGAGTGCCCAGCGCGGTGGTTCATGCCTGTAATCCTAGCACTTTGGGAGGCCAAGGTGGGCAGATCATTTGAGGTCAGGAGTTCGAGAGCAACCTGGCCAACATGGTGAAACCCCATCTCTACTGAAAACATAAAAATTAGCTGACTGTAGTGGCAAGCACCTGTAATCCCAGCTACTCAGGAGGCTGAGGCAGGAGAATCGCTTGAACCCAGGAGGTGGACCTTGCAGTGAGCCAAGATCGTACCACCGCACAAACAACAAGGCCATCTGGGCGACAGAGCAAGACTCCATCTCAAAAACAAAAAAACAAAAAACAAAAAAAAGCAAATGGGGACTGTAAGGAGAAGGAGGGAGGGAGAACTTAGGTCTCTAAGGCAGCCATCAGAGAAGGTTCTTTCAAAAACTGACAGGACTCAAACAGAAATGCAGAGAAATGACTCCAAGAGCTCATGATCTTCCTGGTATAGACCTGCACCTGTGAGCCCTCCCAGACATTAGGGGCATGGCCAACGGGCTGTAATTCTTCACCTTTTCCTCCTCTCATTCCCGTAGCTTGTAGAGAAATTTAGAGCTGGAGGAAACCTCAGTCATCCTCTTATTCCAGACCCATGTTTTAAATTTAAGGAATCTGAAGCCTAGAAGAAACACATTTGCTACATGTTCAAAGGACAAGGACAAGGACAAGGATTCCCGCTTCTTGCTTCCTGGGCCAGCTCCTCTGTTCTTTTGGAACAAGCTTGTGTCTAATCCAAGTGTAAGTAAGGCAGAGATCTGGGCCGTAAAGTCTACTCACTCCACTCAGGCCTGTGATAATGGAGAGAATGGCTACCCCTGCTCAGTGCCTCAATTTCTCCAAACATGGGGAGCTGTTTGAAGACATGGGATGGCAAATAGAATTCTAACCTAAACCATGACAGAAATGCTCCCAGCACTTTTTTTTTAATAGTCTAAAAGGGTTTCTTATTTGTCATTAATGTTCTTTAAATTATTTTACAATATTGTTATCCCATGTTTATTGCAAGAGTTCCCATAAAAATGATTCCATTCTCTGCAAAAACAACAAGGCCATGCTGCAGGCTTATACTCACAGGAAAAATAATCACACACCTTGTCTTCCTTTGAACTCTCCATCTCTGCCCCCTCCTTGAATTTTGCCAGTGCACTCTTGAGGTCCTGAGATGTGTAGGTGTTGGTGTTGATATCCAGCCTGTCCAAAGAAAACTGAGAGTAAAGAGGGAGGCATGGCTAGGCTTGGTGGCTCACAGTTGTAATCCCAGTACTCTGGGTGGCCAAGATGGAAGGATACCAAGATCCCATCTCTACAAAAAATTTAAAAATATTAGTTAGGATGTGATGGTATGTGCCTGTGGTCCCAGCTACGTGGGAAGCAGGAGGATCACTTGAGCCCAGGGGTTCGAGGCTGTGGTAAACTATGATTGTGCCACCATACTCCCACAGCTGGGCAACAGAGTCAGACCCTGTCTCTAAAAATAAATAAGAGGGGAGCATCATATTCCCCAAGAAAGAAAATGTCCCTGGGTGAATGGCACCCTAAGGTAAGCGAGGCCAGGCCAGCTGAGTGTACTATCATACCTTTGTCTTCAGTCAGCCAAGGGTCTAACAGAGTGACCTTACCTTGAAGCTAGAAGAGGAAAGACGCAGCTGAAAATGGGATCATTTCATGAAAGAGGAAGCAATGGCATGGGGCAGACAGAAGCCATCCACGAACAGAGGGCTCTCAGCCAGCTTCTTAGGAAGAAATAAGCCTGGCATAACTGTGCAATGCTCTCCCTCAGCACGCTGCCAGGGCAGGACCTCTCAGAGGGAAGTGGGCCCAGCCACAAGGAGTAGCGTGCACCCTTATTTATTAATATATTTTTCCATGAAAGGGGACAACAGGGCCCTGAGCCCCACAGTGTGTGCCTGAACTGATTAGACAAGGCAGCCTGTCTTTACAAAAACAAGTTGGATAGATTCACACCATAAGACCAACCTATGAGCACAAAGGAGAGGCAGGAGGTATGTCTCAACCTGACCAAGGAATGGATTTGAGATACTAAGGAGTAGAATCAAGGTCAGCCCCTTCCACAGCCAGCCTCCAAAGGGAGGAGGGAAAGGAACCAATGTGGCTATCTCAGGAACCTGCCAAAGACCAGAATGGTCTCCTCACAAAATTCCCTGGAGCTGATCCAAGCCACAGCTACGCATCTTGACCAGAGAGAGGACATCCATCATGTGGGAGCAAGGTTTTACCACTAGCATTCATTTTAGTTCAATGAACAGAGGTAAGCACAAGAATGATGTGCAGGAAGGGAAGAGTGGAGTGTGGAATGTGCTTAACAAGACTGTCAGGTTGGTGTTGGGTTCAGGATTCCATATATCCTGGAATGCCCACAAGATTTCAGAGGTGAGGAGGAAGGGGCTACTGGCCTGCTCTACTCCAGGCAGGAAGAGCACATCAGTCTCATAGTCTGAGATTCCAGCAGGCCTCAGCTCTCATGTACCAAGGGCTTTCATTCTTCCTAGAGACCTTTTAGGGCTCTGAGAAAAACACTCGTCTTCTCTAAACCTCAGTCCTCCTAAACTAATTAATAATAGCTAGTAACTCATTTATTGAGCATTTAACCATGTGTTAGGCAGTGTGTTAATCCCTTCAAAGTAATATTTCATTCAAATAGTTATCACAATGCTACAAAGTAGGGAGAGAATCCTGAATCCCTCTCCCTACAGAGCATCATCCACTGCCAATGTGTGAGGATACCACTGCTCCACCCCACATACCCAAGAGGGAGCTAAGTATTCAGGAACCATAGCTTGAACACATTATCTCCTCCCTCTTGTAAGACTTGGTGAGGACTAATCCCATTATTCCGTGCATCTCTGTTTACGCCTTAAGTCTCAACTCTCCCAAGCCATCTCTCATCACCCACTCTCAGTCCCAACTACATACACACAAGCATGCACATGTGCACTCAAGTTCACGCACACACACGAAACAGTCATCTGGTGTTCTTACTTCATTCTTCACTAAGAAAAATAGACCAAAACTTCATTTTCCCATGATCAGCTCTACAAGCCAACCTGCACCTAAGTCTATGTTTTCTACTTTCCTTCCTATTATAATGGATGAGTGTCCCTGATCCTATTAAACTTAGTTCCAGATCGCACTTGCCTTTACAAAAGCTTTAACTCCCATAATTACACCACTCCCTCCTGCCTGCATCATCAATTGCTCCCTTCAGCTGGATTATTCCCATCAGCACACCAATTCTCCTTTTACTCCACAGTCTCTTCTGGTTATCCTGCCATTTCCCTGCTCTCATTCAGAGTAACACTTTATGAACACATTGTTTTCACTCACTATCCCCAGCTTTTTAATTCCTATTTATATTGCCATTTACTGTAATCTGGATTCTGTCCTCACAACTGTACTCACACTGCTAATCAAAATTACCAATAATTGATGACCAAATCCGATGGACCCTTCTTCACTCACTTCATGTTCCTCAACCACTAAGCAGCATTTGCACAGTTGACCCTCCCTTCTTGAAAAACTCTCAGTCGGGTGTGGTGGGTCATGCCTGTAATTCCAGCACTTTGGGAGGCTGAGGAGGGAGGATTGCTTGAGCCCAGGAGTTCAAGACCAGTAAGGGCAACATAGTAAGATTCTGTCTCTACAAAAAAATTGAAAATTAGCCAGGCAAGGTGGTGTGCACCTGTGGCCCCAGCTACTCAGAAGCCTGAGGTGGGAGGATTGCTTGAGCCCAGGCTGTAGTGAGCCATGATTATGCCACTGCACTCCAGTCTGGGCGACAAAGCGAAACCGTCTCAAAACAAACAAACAAACAAACAAAAAAAAACCTCCTTTCCTGGCTTGTTACCTCACTCTCATGGCTCTTCCTCTTCCTTACTCCTTCTCCGACTCTTGCTGGTTCCTCATCTCCTACCTGAGCCACATAGCCCAGAATGCCTTGGAGTTCAGCCCTGTCAATCTTCTCCACCTCGACATCCTCCCCTAGTTACTTTAAAAACCTATCTGCCAGTAATCTCCACATTTACATCTCCAGCCCAACCTCTCCCCTGAGCACCAATCAGACTCTTGTACAACTACCTGATAGATCTGTATCTCAAATGTTTAACAAGTATTTCAAACTTATTGAATCTAAAACATGGCTCTTGATTCTTCTCCTTATAAGTCTGTCCCCCTCTCAACTTTTCTATTTCAATAAATAGTACCAACAAACACCCAGTTGCTCAAGTTCCAAAATGAGGCTTTATCCTGAATCTGTGCCCCTCCCTGCACCTTCCTTCAACCTCTACACTGAAATCATAAGCAAGTCCTCTTGAGTCTACCTCCAAATTAAATCTCCAGATTCATTCAGTCTCTGTTATGATACCCTAGACTAAGCCACCATTATGTCCTACCTGATCTACTGAAATGACATCCTAATTCTGTCTTCTTTTGTCCACCTTCAATCTCATCTCCAGACACATAGCAACTAAATCACCCTCCTGCCTAAAATCTTCCAATGGCAGCTGGGCGCGGTGGCTCATGCCTGCAATTCCAGCACTTTGGGAGGCCGAGGCGGGCAGATCACGAGGTCAGAATTTCAAGACCAGCCTGGCCAACATGGTGAAACTCTGTCTCTACTAAAAATACAAAAATTGGCTGGGTGTGGTGGCAGGCACCTGTAATCCCAGCTACTCGGGAGGCTGAGGCAGGAGAATTGCTTGAAGCCAGGAGGCGGAGGTTGCAGTGAGCTGAGATGGTGCCACTGCACTCCAGCCTGGGTAGCAGAACAAGACACCGTCTTATGGGGGAAAAAAGAAATCTTCCAATGGCTTTCCATTACAATTAAAGGTGAATGAAGAACATACAAAATCTTCCTCAAAAGCCACATGATCTGGCCCCCACATACCTCTCCAATCTCATCTCCTATCCATTTCCTTCCTTCTCTCTTCTCCTATAGTCACCTTGATCGTTTTCTTGCTTCTCATACTTGACAAAGCCTTTTCCTTGATAAAGCCTGGGACTTCCTGTTGTTCCATCTGTCTGAAATGTCCTAACTCCTAAACCTATAAACCTAACCCTTTACATAAAGAGTTAATTATTCTTTTTGTCCATATCATCCTTGTTCTTACCTCTGTTCCCTGAATTGAAATAAGGGCTAGTGGTAAAACCTTGCTCCCCAATGGATGTCTTCTCTCTAGTCAAGCTGCATGGCTGTGGTTTGGATCAGCTCCAGGGATCTCACTGAGGATACCAATCCAGTCTTTGACAGGTTCCTGGGATCAGCCACATTGGTTCCTTTCCTTCCTCCCTTTGGGGCCAGTTAATTAATCTATGATTAATTCCCAATACTTTCATGTTTTAGAACAGGGTCAGCAAACTATCAGTAATGACCAGATAATATCTTACTTCTGTGCTTATGTACCTGGTTTTCTGTCTGCCAGCCTTGTGGAGGCTGTTTTGTTTATTACTGTATCCCAATGCCTGGCACGTGGGCACTCAATAGGTTTTTGTGAAATAAATAAATGGAGGAAGTAAATGGCCCTGTCCTTAGCCCAACTTTTTAACCACTATACCATATTGGACCTTGGTAAATGTTCAACCCAAGATGGCACAACTTGAACGTGGTTTTACCCTCAGTCCTCCAAACCTAGGAGGAAGAGTCCAAGAAGCTGGTTATTCCAGGGCAAAAAGAGAGATGTACTACGTTGACAGGGATATGGACTAAAACCACTAGAGATGGCAAAGCCTAAAGCATAAATAGCAAGTGGAAACCTGTTGCTAAGAGCCAACTACATGCAATGAAATAAGGCAGTGCTAAAGGAACTCTCTGAGACAAGCCAGAGTCAGGGTCTTCTGTCCCAGGCTTTAGAGCCCACAAGCATTGCAGCTCTAGGTAGCAATCTGGCCAGCCACACAACCAGTAAAAATAGTTAGAAAGACTGCCATGAATTTTGGATTAATGGGCTGTCCCCATCTCCCTCTAGGCCAATGGTTCTTAACTCTGTGGGATCACTAACTTCTTGGACAATTTCATGGAAAGCTATGGATTTTGTCCTCTAAAACAGAATAAGGATATAAGCAAAATACTCTAACAATTTCAGGGAACTGACCCTGCCCTTAGGCCTCTGTTCCTATTCCAGTGCTAAGGGGCCAGGAAGACACCATGAAATGGAATTGGAGGAGCTCCATCCCAGAAGTAGGAAGTCACCATCAAAGGCTCACTGAGCTCACAGCACTGAATGTTCACACCACCTTGTCAATGCCTTTGGACTTCTATTCAGATAGGTTTGCCATTAGCTATAAATGCTGAGAAGGAAGAAGAAAGGTCCAGCATATGCTAGGGGCCATTTCAGGCAGAGACTCTCCAAAGGAGGAAAGTAAAAAGGCAGGAGTAGGGACAAATATTTCTCCCTTATGGTGTGTCTCTACAGTTCACATGGACGGCTCTGCTGTCTATTCGTAAAAGATATGAGTAACAGACAAAGCAGTACGTGTTCACACTGATAATCTATAGTCAGGTGGTAGAGAAGTGAGTTCTCATAGTATAAAAACCAACAAATAAACTCCAAATTAATAAAATTCCTCAGTATTATTTTTTGTAAAGGGATTTTATTTTTATTTATATATTTTGCTTATTTATTTTTTCAGATAGGGTCTCACTGTGTCACCCAGGCTGCAGTACAGTGGCATAATCATGGCTTATTGCAGCCTCAACCTCCCCAGGCTCAGGTGATCCTCCCATCTCAGCCTCCTGAGTAGCTGGGACTACAGGCATAATACACACCACACACCCAGCTAATTTTTGGTTTTGGTGTTTTTTTCTGTTTTGCTTTTTTTTGTTGGTTTTTTTTTTTTTTTTTTTTTTTCCCTTGAGACAGGGTCTGGCTCTGCCACCCAGGCTGGAATGCAGTGGTACGATCTTGACTCACTGCAACCTCTGCCTCCCAGGCTCAAGTGATCCTCCCAACTCAGCCCCGCGAGTAGCTGGGACTACAGGCGTGTGCCACCACCTCCGGCTAATTTTTATATGTTTTGCAGACACACACCCTGTCGCTGGTGTGTGTCTTCAAATCCTAGGCTCAAACAATCCACCCACCTCAGCCTCCCGAACTGTTGGTATTACAGGTGTGAACCACTGCACCCGGCCCCTAACTCAATATTCATAAGCTAAGAAAAGAATAGATTGTTTTCTTCAGAAAATAAGACTTGGATTACATGTGAGAAAAGACTTCCTAAAAGTACTTTGAGACACTGAAATATGTGTGTATTGTGGACGAAAGAAGTTTGGCAGGGGCCATGACAATGACAGCTGATTATTTCTTACATGGTTGTTAGAAAGGAGTAATTGTCTGACCTGGGCCACTCCAAGTATAGGCCTACCTGGAGGAATGAGGGAAGATGAAAGATCCTTCCCAATTTGGAGTGACTGTAAGGAGAACAAATGCCTCTATCTCAATATGAAGTAGAATTTTCTAACAGTGAAAACTGTCTAAATCTGAACAGGCTGTTTTGTGGGGTGAGTGCCACCTGAAAAAAGTGCACATGGACCAGCTGAGTGACCTTCTGACAGGCATGTCAAGGAAAAGACTAGGGTAAGAAGTGAGTCTCTAGGACCTCCTTCTGATTACATCTAACTGCAAAATACTGGGTTTTTGTTTTAGTTTTTTTGAGACAGAGTCTCACTCTGCCACCCAGGCTGGAGTGCTGTGGCAAGATCTTGGCTCATTGCAATTTCTGCCTCCCAGGTTCAAGCGATTCTTCTGCCTCAGCCTTCTGAGTAGCTGGGATTACAGGCACCTGCCACCACACCCAGCTAATTTTTGTTTGTATTTTTAGTAGAGACGGGGTTTCATCATGTTGGCCAGGCTGGTCTCGAACTGCTGACCTTAGGAGATCCGCCGGCCTCGGCCTCCCAAAGTGCTGGGATTACAGGTGTGAGCCACCACGCCCGACCTGCAAAATACTGTTTAAATTATAAAATCCAGGCTGGGCACAGTGGTCCACATCTGTTATCCCAGCACTTTGGGAGGCCAGGGCAGGAAGATCACTTGAGTCCAGGAGTTTAAGACCAGCCTGAGCAATAAAGTGAGACCCTGTCTCTACAAAAAAATAAAAAAAAATTAGCCAGGCATAGTGGCACACACCTGTAGCCCCAGCCTACTCAGGAGGTTGAGACAATGAGATTGCTTGAGCCCAGGAGTTCGAGGTTACAGTGAACTATGATCACACCACTTTACTCCAGCCTAGGCAACAGAGCAAGACCCTATCTCTAAAAAAAAAAAAAAAAAAAAATCATCATCATCATCATCCAAGGACTGAGTAACACTAACCACACTCAATCCATAACTAATAATTCCCAGTGCTTACATGTTTTAGCACAGGGTCAGCAAACTGTCTGTAATGACCGGATACTATTTTAGGCTCTGTGATCCATATGGTGTCTGTCCCAATTAATCAACTCTGTCATTGTAGCAAGAAAGCAGCCATAGACAATATGTAAACAAACGAGCATGGCTGTGTCCCATTAAAACTTTATTTATGGACATTTAAATCTGAATTTCATACATTTTCATGAGTCATGAAATATTACCTTTTGATTTTTTTCCAACCTTTAAGAAATGTAAAAACCAATTTCACTTGCAGGCTGAACCAAAGCAGGGAGCAGTCCCAATAAGGCCCACAGGCCATAATTTGCTGGTCCCTGTGTTAGAAATTTCATGGCTGGTATTTCTACTGAGCTTTCAAAATGCACAATTTCAGCAACCCCTGCAACTCCATGCCTCAATCTCCTTCCCCCTCATTCAGGAAATATCAAGCAAAGAAAGCATGCTAATTCAAGGCAACAAAAAGAAAAATAGTGACACTGAATTCTCTAAAATTGAATAATATAACCTGGTTATTGAGAAATAAGGCAACCTCTAGCCAGTGGAGAATGGCAGTAGCTTCTACTTTTATACTATAAGAAAGCCTGTTTTAATACTGACTAATGAGAGGAAAAGTTAGCCTGAATTAAAGACTTTAAAATGCAATTTTATTGTTCACCAAGGAAGTATTACTGCAAAGCAGAAGGCCTAACAGGCCTGTTTTAATGAATAGATGACTCATCTGTAATCAGTGCATTAATTGTTGGGATTCAAATGGGTGCTCTTAAAGTACTGGGAAAAATAGTTTCATTTTTAAAGCAGGTTAAGCATTCCCCCTACAGCCTTTTTTAAAGTATCAATTTGCTTTGCAAACTATCTCTTTCCAAAGACTGTAGAAGTAAACTTTCATAAAACCCTGACAGATTTATCACAAATTCTATGCTATTAAATTTCAAATTAAAAAAAGCCACATGAATTTGGGTAACATTTTAAGTATTACAATACAAAATCAACGTTATCACTTAGCCTCCCAGTCCCTAGGGTTGACACTGTACCTTTTGCCTTTCAAATTATTTCGGAACTTGTCCTCATATTGGAGTTTTGCCTCTCTTTCCCCAGTCTGAAGATTCAGTCGTACGTGGGATCCTGCAGGGACAGCCTGCCCTAAAAGCCAAGAAGAGAAAAGGCTCATGAGGTACAAGGTCTTTGGAAGGCTGCCGGGATGGCCAGCAAGCCAACAGGACTTACTAGTTCATGAAGACACGACTCAGCTGTGTTCAGTTACCTCCTCAATCCACCCATCCCTCTCCCTTGAACACACACACCACTCGCATAAACTCACTTTGCTAATCTATAAGGAAATCTGTAAGGGAATGACGTAAGATGGGCAAGAGGATTCACACTTGAATCTAGAGACCAATGTCCCCCAATTAGAACCTGCATATTTAAGCTCTTCTATGTCTTCTTGAGCTAATAAAAGCTTTGTGTTACGTGCAGCAGGTAAGTGGTAGATAACTACTCATTCCTCAGGACATGCTACTTTACCGTCTCTTCCATGACACCCTTCCTGCCCCTCCCCTGACAGTCAGTCCCACAGGACCCCAGACAGCCTGCCATCCCAGCAAGCTTACACCTCACCACCTGCATCTGTTTAATTAGGCTCCTTCTATGAGGCTCTCTCCTTCCTAAGCACAGGGACTGTATTTCCTCCTTTTTGATTTCCCAGCCCTTAGGCCAGGGCTTGGCACATAAAAGTGTGGCACTTAACGTTATGAAAAGGAAGAAGGAAGAGACTGGAAGGCAAGAGGACAGAGCAAGCCAAGGAGGCAGGGAGTGGAGCCAAGAGAAACTGAAAACCTACACCCACCTATCTATGGAGCTGATCCACAGCTGGGAAAAACAAGTGTTGTGAATCGATGGGCTATTCCTATGCACTGCACAAAACTACTCAAGTATAGTTAAAAAGCAACTGTGCAGTAGCACATACTACAAATGGAATGCTACACCCATTCATTCATTCATGAAACTGCTGTAGGGATGGAGAATTTCAGGGAAAAGGCTTTTCAGGAGATGGGAGATTTGAAGCAAAGATGGTGCTTCTGACACCTGGACTTTGACTCTGCTTTCTCCTGCCAGAGGACAGCATTGCCTTGCTGGTGTTAAGTTTGATTTAAGAACCCAAATCAATGACTTTCAGAAAAAATTCCTCCAAAGGAAGCACACAGCACAAGTTCTCTCAAATAATCAGGTAAACTCAAGTATAGAAGGATAATGATATAGGCAAGTATTCACCAGTTCTCTCAATTCTGGGAGGCCCATAGAGAACTCTGAGTTCCACCAGTCAGTCACTCTATCCCCAGTCAAGATGCCAGAGATATCGCACACCATGCTGTTGCTGTTCCTGCCGTCCCACTTCAGTAGGGAGTTTCTGTATGTTTTACTTTAAAAAATGGGAACCTACATACAATATATAGAAGTATGTGCATAATGATCTCCCTCTAACCCCAACCATTATTTTCAAGGATAAAAAATACATTCAGGCCAGGCATGGTTGCTCACACTTTGGGAGGCCAAGGCAGGTGGATCACCTGAGGTCAGGAGTTTGAGACCAGCCTTGGCAAATGGTGAAACCCCATCTCTACTAAAAATACAAAAATTAGCCAAGTGTGGTGGCAGGAACCTGTAATCTCAGCTACTTGGGAGGCTGAGGCAGGAGAACTGCTTGAACCTGAATGGTGGAGGTTGCAGTAAGCCAAGATCACGCCACTGCACTCCAGCCTGGGCAACAGTGCAAGACTCCGTCTCAAAAAAAAAAGTTCAGAGCGCAGTGGAAAAATCCTCTGGGGTGGCCCTCCTGATAAAGTTGGGGTCAAATGAAGAAAAAAGCGAGTCCCAGACTAGGAATAAAGGGAATACCACAGTAAGGAAGCTCCATGTGCAAATGCACTGACACAGAACCCAATAGGCCACAGAAGCTGAGGAGAGACTAGGCCACAGAACTAACTGGAAGGGCTGTGGGGGCTGCTGGCTTGGTACCACCAGGAAGCCTGGGTTCATATTCCTAGGATGGGAAAATATTCATCAAACAGCGGCGGAAGATGGTTCTGGGAGGAGATGAGGCTGAATACTGGCAAGAATAACAAAGAACTGGCAACTTCTATCCTATTACTATGATCACAGGGCAAGAAGTAATTTCTTTAGTACTAATCTAATCTCTGAATGTGTGAAGGGGAGAGGCTGCCTCACCTGGAGAGATCCCAAACTGACAAGACAATAGTCCCTTCCTGGATGAATGCTAAACAAGACAACAGTCCCTTCCTGGATGAATGCTAAAATGCCAGCCCCCTTTACTCTACCACATTGATACCCAATCTACCTCCCAAACTGGTTGATTTTTCCTGCTATGTATGTCTTGAATGCATACTCTTCTCTCCATCTTCCCCCACTGCTTTTGTCTGAACCATCACCATCTCTGATCTGCGCCCTATCACAGCTTTCTAACTGGCCTCCCCGATTCACCTCCCAATCAAACTGTTCTTTAAAGCAAATGATTTTTCTTTTCCAAAATACCAAACCTATGTCATTCTCCTGCTGCAAACCTTTTCATGGCTTCCTACTATTCTGAGGATAAAAATGAAAATCCTCACCCTGGTCCATGAGGCCCTGCAGTATCTGGCCCCAGCCTACCTCTCCAGCCTTGTCCACTCCTCATTCCTGTGCTCTAGGCACACTGGTCTTTTTCCATCCTTCTGAAAGAACCATGCTACCTCCTACCAGGGGGCCATTCCATCTGCTGTTCCCTTTGTCCAGAAGAGTCTTCCTACC
The DNA here is from genome assembly GCF_028858775.2 of Pan troglodytes. Lineage (NCBI taxonomy): Eukaryota > Metazoa > Chordata > Mammalia > Primates > Hominidae > Pan > Pan troglodytes. The sequence continues at coordinate 136,778,385 of NC_072402.2, forward strand.
CTCAGCCTCCATCTCCTCATCCTTCCAATCCCAGCTAAAGTCACTTCTTCTGAAAGGCATCCTCTATTTTCTCAGACTAGATTTACCTGCCTCCAAAAGATTTCACAGCACCATGAATCCTTTATAGCACTTACCACAATCAGTAATTACACATTAGTTTTTTTATTTATGTGGTGAATATAAATGCTCACCATTTTATCCTCAGGGCCTATAACATGACCTGGCATATAGTGAACTCTCAATAATCATTTGTTGGTCAAGTGAGGAGGCCCTTGCCTATAGTCCCAGCACTTTGGGAGGCTGAGACGAGGGGATCACCTGAGCCCAGGAGTTAGAGACCAGCCTGAGCAACACAATGAGATCCCATCTCTAGAAAATAATTTAAAATTAGCTGAGTGTGGTGGCTCACACCTGTAATTCCAGCACTTTGGGAGGCCAAGGCAGGTGGATCACTTGAGGCCATGGGTTGGGCAACATAACATAGTGAGACCCCGTCTGTACAAAAAAATTAAAATAAAAAAATTAGCCAGGCACAATGGCATGCTCCTATAGTCCTAGCCACTTGAAGTCTGAGGTGGGAAGATTGCCTGAGCTCAGGAGTTCAAGGCAGCAATGGGTTATGATCACGCCACTGCACTCTAGCCTGGGCAACAGAGTGAGAACTTGTCTCTAAATTAAAAAAATAATAATTATTTGTTAAGTGAAAATGTTTAAAAGAAAGAGGGAATTCCTAGCTGACCTAGAGTTATATGGAAAGGCCAAGAAGGATTTTTACTAGGGCAGGTTGAGTTATAATAGTAATTAGTCATGTTAATAGTTATTTTTAGTAATAATGGTACTAATACTAGTAATATAATAAAAATGGTATTTAAAATTTTCAAACTTTTGATCAAAGTTAGAAATGGAAAAGAAAAAAGCATGTGAGTTTATAAGCTTCAGAAGTAATAGGTTATAGTGTGCTAAGCTCGCCAAAGAAGAGACTAGGTTCTTATGTGAATCTAGTTATTTTGATGAAAATTCCAAAATTACTCCCTTCACATAAGCCACCACAGGGGGCAAGAGCAACCACAATAGCATTAACTCAAAATACAGGTTGTGTTCATTTAAAATATACTAAACACGTCATGGCAGCAGCAGTGGCAAAAGCAACAGGAAATGCAGTATTTCAAATACTTCTCCACTGGGGAAATGTCCAAGTTAGACAGATAGTATAATCTGACCTGTATCCTTCAAGAGCCCCTGTGACAGATGAAAATGTACCAGAACACAGGGGAAGGGCAAATCAGAGCAAAGAGAAAACAAGATACATACAGGTAACGAGTTAGGGGGATGGAGAGCAAGGGTACACGCAGAAAATAATGTCTGGATCCAGGAAGGCAAACAGGCCTGCAAAGCCTACAGTGTCTGTTTTCCCACCTCCAGCTCCTTCAGAGCTGATCCCAAGGCTGACTATCCTAGCCTAGAAAACCCAACCATATTAAGCAGAAGCCCTGTCCATATTGAGTAAGGCCACCTCATGCTTGAATTTTGACTCCCACTGAGACTGTCACTGACTTCAGTCACAGGCCAGGACCCAGATAACAACTCTTGTTTTCTGGGTTGGGGGATAATCTATGGTAGACTGCAACATCGTCACCAATTTTCTTCCTCCCTGCTTGTCACACTCTCTGCCATGTGACTTTACAGTTCCTCCTACTGCAGAGTGTGCCTTCTCACATCTTGACTTTGGATTTTGCTTATCACATGCATTGGCCAGTGGGATGCTAGCAAATGGGCCGCAAACAGATGTTTGAAATGTGCTTGCATGGTTGTATCATGTTCTGCTATTGTCATGAAAAGAACATCACTGGCTCTCCCTCTCCCTCTCCCCCTCTCCCCCTCTCCCTCTCCCCACGGTCTCCCTCTCCCTCTCTTTCCACGGTCTCCCTCTGATGCCGAGCGGAAGCTGGACTGTACTGCTGCCATCTCGGCTCACTGCAACCTCCCTGCCTGATTCTCCTGCCTCAGCCTGCCGAGTGCCTGCGATTGCAGGCACGCCCGCCACGCCTGACTGGTTTTCGTATTTTTTTGGTGGAGACGGGGTTTCGCTGTGTTGGCTGGGCTGGTCTCCAGCTCCTAACCGCGAGTGATCCGCCAGCCTCGACCTCCCAAGGTGCCGGGATTGCAGACGGAGTCTCGTTCACTCAGTGCTCAATGGTGCCCAGGCTGGAGTGCAGTGGCGTGATCTCAGCTCGCTACAACCTCCACCTCCCAGCCGCCTGCCTTGGCCTCCCAAAGTGCCGAGATTGCAGCCTCTGCCCGGCCGCCACCCCGTCTGGGAAGTGAGGAGCGTCTCTGCTTGGCTGCCCATCGTCTGGGATGTGAGGAGCCCCTCTGCCTGGCTGCCCAGTCTGGAAAGTGAGGAGCGTCTCTGCCCGGCCGCCATCCCATCTAGGAAGTGAGGAGCGCCTCTTCCCGGCTGCCATCACATCTAGGAAGTGAGGAGCGTCTCTGCCCGGCCGCCCATCGTCTGAGATGTGGGGAGCGCCTCTGCCCCGCCGCCCCGTCTGGGATGTGAGGAGCGCCTCTGCCCGGCCGCGACCCCGTCTGGGAGGTGAGGAGCGTCTCTGCCCGGCCGCCCCGTCTGAGAAGTGAGGAGACCCTCTGCCTGGCAACCGCCCCGTCTGAGAAGTGAGGAGCCCCTCCGCCCGGCAGCCGCCCCGTCTGAGAAGTGAGGAGCCCCTCCACCCGGCAGCCACCCTGTCTGGGAAGTGAGGAGCGTCTCCGCCTGGCAGCCACCCCGTCCGGGAGGGAGGTGGGGGGGGTCAGCCCCCCACCCGGCCAGCCGCCCCGTCCGGGAGGGAGGTGGGGGGTCAGCCCCCGCCCGGCCAGCCGCCCCGCCCGGGAGGTGAGGGGCGCCTCTGCCCAGCCGCCCCTACTAGGAAGTGAGGAGCCCCTCTGCCTGGCCACCACCCCGTCTGGGAGATGTACCCAACAGCTCATTGAGAACGGGCCATGATGACAATGGCGGTTTTGTGGAATAGAAAGGGGGGAAAGGTGGGGAAAAGATTGAGAAATCGGATGGTTGCCGTGTCTGTGTAGAAAGAAGTAGACATGGGAGACTTTTCATTCTGTTCTGTACTAAGAAAAATTCTTCTGCCTTGGGATCCTGTTGATCTGTGACCTTACCCCCAACGCTGTGCTCTCTGAAACATGTGCTGTGTCCACTCAGGGTTAAATGGATTAAGGGCGGTGCAAGATGTGCTTTGTTAAACAGATGCTTGAAGGCAGCATGCTCCTTAAGAGTCATCACCACTCCCTAATCTCAAGTACCCAGGGACACAAACACTGCGGAAGGCCGCAGGGTCCTCTGCCTAGGAAAACCAGAGACCTTTGTTCACTTGTTTATCTGCTGACCTTCCCTCCACTATTGTCCTATGACCCTGCCAAATCCCCCTCTGTGAGAAACACCCAAGAATGATCAAAAAAAAAAAAAAAAAAAAAGAAAGAAAAGAACATCACTGCTAGCCTTCTGGTCCAAGAAGGATGAGACACCCATGAAGAAGAAACAAGTCAGGGCTTCATGTGCACATGGTTTATTAAGGGGTGCTCTCCAGTTGACAGGAAATGAGGAGGCAGGGAGGACTTTGTACCCCCACCTGCCCCCTCCTGGCAGTCAGAGACCACAGGCTACCAGAGCAGGTGGAGGCAGAAGCTCTGGGCAAAGAAGCTTTGGCTCCTCAGAGGGGTCCAGGAACAGGTGGCAAGAGTGAGTCTTGAACCCCCACAGAGGCTGGGGAAGAAACACCCCCTACGGGAAAAGGAGATCCCAGGAAGTATGGGCAGGGAACCAAAAGCATCTGCTTTAATGGCTGTTTTAGAGTGTGTCCTAGTCCATTAGGAATCCTATAACAGAGTAACTTAGACTGGGTAATTTATAAACAATACAAATTTATTGCTCACAATTCTGGAGACTGGGAAGTCCAAGATCACACCAGCAGTTTCAGTGTCTGGTGAGAGCCTGTTCCTCACAGAAGGTGCCTTCTAAGTGTTTTCACATGGTGGAAGGGGCCAGGAGGCACCCTCAAGCCTCTTCACTAATCCTATTCATGAGGCGTGGAACTCTCATGACCTCATCACCTCCTAAAGGCCCCACCTTCTAATACTATCATACTGGGTATCAGGGGACAACCCAAATGTCCATCATCTGATAAATGAATTAATAAAAGTAGTATATTCATATAATATTATTCACCATTAAAAGGAGCAATAAATACTGCTACATCCTACAACATTGATGAACCTTGAAAACATTGTGCTAAGTGAAAGCCAGATACAAAAAAGCATGTATCATATGATTACTTTTACATGAAATGTACAGAATAGGTAAATCCATAGAAACCGTAGATTAATGGCTGTCAGGGGCTGTGGGAAGGAAGGAATGAGTATTGACCACTCGTGGTCTGGAGTTAGACAGTGGCAGTAATTGCATAACACTGTGGATAAACTAAAAAAAAAACACCAAATTACCAAGAAAAAAATCATGGGGGAAATACTTTCAGATTATACAAATCCATCCCTTTACTCTAAAAACCATTGCATGCCATTAGAGGAATCCATCTGCAACATTTACCACTGTGGTAATCATCTAATGGGAATTTGCTACTTCCCTCCTTCTTTACACATTTATTAATTGGGATTTATTTCACTCCAAGAAAAAATTGTCACTCCTCTAATTATTTGTATTAGTATGAACTCATGGATATTTTATTCTATGGGTCCAACACTATTATTATTTATTTTGTTACTCAAATTGTTTCAGCCTTAGCAATCAGAAGTGCCTTCAGGTTGGCTCTTACATTCCTTTGAAAAATCCTTCCTCCCCACCATCATTTTCTTTTTAAAAGTATTTCCTTACTTTCTGGTTCCATAAGATGTTCCAGGTTCATCTTGTATTTTCATTTCCCCAGCCCTGGAATCAGCCACTTCTAACGAGCCCTAGTTTTTTTTCTTTTTCTTTCTTTTTTCTTTTTTTAATTGGAGAACAGTGTTTAGAAGCCAAGATCTGGATGCTAGGTGTGTTCATTACTACTAGGGTGTTGGTATTTCTAAGCCCTCTCAGTAGGCAGAGCTAGAAATGTGTGTGTGTGTGTGTGTGTGTGTGTAACAAAATACCTTAGACTGGGTAATTTATAAACAATACAAATTATATATACACACACAAATGTTAATTATATATATGTATATGTACACACACACATAGACATACATACATTTGTATATATATATGTGGTGATAAGGTTTGGCTGTGTCTCCACTTAAATCTCATCTTGAATTGTAGCTCCCTTAATTCCCACATGTCATGGGAGCCACCTGGTAGGAGGTAATTAAATCATGGGGGTGGGTCTTTCCTGTGCTGTTCCTGTGATGGTGAATAAGCCTCACGAGATCTGATGGTTTTATGAAGGGCAGTTCCCCTGCACACGCTCTCTTTCCTGCTGCCATGTAAAGACATGACTTTGCTACTCATTCACCTTCCACCATGATTGTAAGGCCTCACCGGCCATGTGGAACTGTGAGTCCATTAAACCTCTTTCCTTTATAAATTACCCAGTCTCAGGTATGTCTTTATTAGCAGCATGGGAACTAATATACACAGCTTAGAATATTATATTACATATATTCTAAACCACATATACATATATGATTTAGAATAACATTCAGGCCCTCCATGTAATCATCAATCATTAATGTTTAAGGGACACTGAGTTCACTTTCTCTAATAATCTGTGCCAAAAGTAACAAAAGAGGACATCAACAGATGTACAATATATATACATACAGACATCTATATACATGCACAAACCTATATTTCTTGCTATATTATTGTTGTGTGTATATATCCACACATCTATATTTCTATATCTATTTATCTGTATATATTTTTAAAACTACAAGTTTATACTGATACTTCAGATTCCAATCTAATACACGGGCTCATTTGTCTTCTCACTTTACTTATTTATAACTTCTTTCTCTAACACTGAGAAACCTGCTCTTATTATCTACAATATATTTTTGTTCTAGTATACAAATAAACTAGTTTCAAAACTGTTAACCCATATCCCTGTGAGAAATACATTTACCAAACTAGATTACAGCATGTATGTACAGTTCTGTTTTTAGCTTTACAGTACCTGGTCAAAATATTGCTTCACAAAGTCACTTGGGTTAGTTCTTCCCTGTCCAATTCATTAAGGTTATGTTATTAATTAGTAATACTTGGTTCATTTGTTAGTATTTGTATTCCATTTTATGGCTCCTGCCCCTCCATATCCTGATTGGCTTAACTGTTTATTTGGTGAGCCTATAAAGAGTATGTGAACTATTACTGTGGTTCTAAGAGTCGGAGCTATAAAAAAGAACAGTGTTCTGTTCTCTTACATACTTTTTTTTTTGTATAGTTACTGTTTTTTTAAGCCACCAGGATTTGAGGTGTTTGTTTATTGTGGCATTCATTCCAATGGTCCCGAAACAAGAAATTAAAAGTGCCCAATATAAATAACAGTTTTTTCTGAAATTATATAGTTTCTTTTTTGTGTTAAAATGTCCTTTTAAAAGATGAGATAATGATAGTAGATAGTGTGCTGTTTCCATGTTAAGGCCCTTAACTCAGCAAAATAAAAAGTTGGCCTTAGTCCTCCAATTTTTTTTTTTTTTAAAGTTTTTCTGGTCCATAAAACACCATAGCCTAGAAACCACCTCTCCATTCTACCAATCTTCCCTAGGACATTTGAGAATTATTCCCATTGTACACTTTAAATAGGTGAATTGGATAGTATATAAATCATATCTCGATAAAGTGGTTGTAGAAATATATTCCTCCACCATCTCTTTTTAAATCCTTGAACAGCAATTAGTCTATCAGACACAGTTCAATGTGACAGTAAATATTTCTAGGGGCCAGGAAAGACAACTAAGGCTCAGGGCCTAGACACAGACCCAGGAGTGAAGTTCTTGGAACGTTAGGAAGGGGAAAATTAGCCTAGGAAGCCTGAGGCCATGAAGCACCAGGACAAGAGGAACCCTGGCAGAAGGACAGGTAAGAAATAGTGATCAGGAGGTAGGAGCCATGTCAAATGCCCACAGGAGGCAGGAGGCAAGAAAGTGAGGAGGTTCATCTGTAAGAAAACATGAATGGTGAGGGCTGTGAAAAATGCCCCTTCTAAAAGTATTCCACCTTAAATACAGAAAAGGCAAACAAAACATATGGCCAGTTTGTAACTGCTGAAATGATAGTTTTACCTATTAACAAATTATACCTGGCTCTGTCTTTGCCCCAACTCATCCCAGTGTCCAGTGCTTAGAGACTTGTCCCTCCTGGACTCCCAGTGACAGGGCCTGCTCAGGTGGTGCCCACAGTGAGGTTGCTGTGGAGCCTGGCTGCCCTGCTTCAACGAAGACAGGCCAACTGGAATGAATGCATGGTGCTCTTGGGTCTGCCTTGGCATTAAGAGCTTTGGTAGTTATGGGACTTCAGGAGGGGTGGAAAGGACAGGATGTCCTCCATAGGCTCCTGCCTGGAAACTTCCCGCTCCAGGGACTTCCAGTCATACGTGGACACAATGGCAGAAAGCCAGAGGCTGCCCCGGCTGGCCATGCCACAAGCCCTGGGACTCTGCTCCTCACTTGGCTATCTTTGTTGGCTGGGTGACTCTAGCCAAATTCCTTTATGTTTCTGAATCTTCATGCCCTTATGTGTCAACTGAAAAGAATTTATCATGTCTGTTTTCCCTAATGTGCTACATTGTTGTGAAGAACAAATGAAAAAAGAACTCTGTCAGTGCTCAGAAGAAATAAAAAGTACACCAGAAAAAGCAGTCCCAAAAACATCCCAAAAAGGTAAATGTCAACCCGGATGAAGCAAAGACAGCTTATTTGTCAAGTCCTACAGGTAGGTGTTAAGAGTAAAAACTCCCGGTTATGCTGAGTTTCTGAAGGGCAGGAACCAATTATTTGTGCCCACAGCTCAAGCTCAGCTCAAGGCACACAGTAGGCCTCCATAAAGGTCAGCTTGAATGCCAGCTCCCTCTTCCCCAGACCAAAAGGAATACAAAAATATAGAACAGGAAGCAATGCCACTCACCTCGCTGGGGCCTCCAAGCTCCTAATAGGGCTGGTCAGAGCTGAGGCTTTACAGGCCCAGTTGCCATGACTACCAAAGCCCTCTCCTCCTGCTTCTTTATTCAAAACCCCCGAACAAGTCCTGGCAAGATCCCTGCCTTACACAAATAAGCATCTATCCTGTCTCCAGGACTTGAACGGAACCAGTAACAAATAACGTGCACAAACCTCTCTAGGGTGCTGAACCCTGAAACAACACTTAATGTTATTGTGTTTTTAAGGGAACCAAAAATGGAGGCCTTTTTTTTAAACAGCAAAATACATAATGAGCCATTCTGGATCATAGTTATATTTATGTATTTTTTAGAAGGACTAAACAATGACAAACTGAGAAAAATAGGAATATTCTCCAAACGTATTTTTACTCTGAATCACAGAGAATCTAGAATCTAGGCCGGGTCTTAGAAGAGTTCTCCAGCATGGCTTCCAGACAAGGGTAGAAATCCCCAAGCTGCATGAAAGCCGCTCAGAAAAAAAGACGCCAGTTTCCCCCAGGGAACAGCTACCCTGACAGCTCCCACCATACCCTTCCACCACTACCCCACTACCCTCCAAAATCTCATCCACAGCACCCTAACCCATGTCTCCTTTCCAGTCCTCAAGGAGGACAAACTACAGCTGGTGACCAACCATCCTACACAGAATTCACAAGAGTAACGCTTTCCACAGACAAGGACTATCAATGCTACTTAGATTTCCTGTGTTCTAGTGAGAGAGGTACCTTGAACCATCATCAGCACAAGGCTCAAAGTAACCACATTTAGGACATGGTGAGCCTCTTTCCATAAGTGGCTAGTCCACAAGCATCTCCTGAGGACTGGGCAAGAGTCTGCTCTTTTCCAGGCATTCCTTCTGCCACAGCTTACCATGTGCCCACAAAGGGCCACTGCTGTGTTGGGCACTGGGAAGTATACTGGGAAGTGAACAAGACCAATGCCTGCCATTGAGAAGTATGACATAAATGGGGAGAGAAGTAGCAACACTTAGATTTCCAAGTCCAGAGAACAGCTTTCAAGCAAGCAATGAGGAACTCCATATGAAGCACCTGGAGCTCAGCATATAAAACAGGCAGACAAGAAGCAGGGAGGCCACTTGGCAGGCTGTTATCATTGTCCTAATCAGACATAATAAACCCTGACCCAGAGGAATGGGTAGGAAATGAAGATTGAGACAGCAGTAAAGGATGATAGTATTTTGACCAGAAAAACTAGGAATCTTGTTGTGGCCCTGCCAGCCCTCCTACTGAGAAAAGCATCAGACCTTTAAGCATGTGCAGTCACTCACTCCTTCCACCAGCCTAGGGGGCCTACCACAGCCCCCAAATTTAATAAATCCAGGGATGGAATAAAGAAAACTAGGGCTAAAGGGGGCCACTTTCATGTGGAGACCCATCCTGGGCATCTCACACCTGTTTCCTAGCTAGTTGATACCTCCGCTCCCCTTTGATCTCTACCCTCAATGTCTCCCATGTTCCTCCAAGAAACCAAAGGTCAGGCAGTTGGGAGTACACCACAGCATGGCTATAGCTCTTCCGGCTCTCTAATCCCACTTGGAAATTACTGAGTCAAAAATACATTTTTTTAAATTCTCACTATAATTGAAGTTAACCCTGAGATACTGATAATGAGCTTCACTTCATAATAAGGAGGGAAACAAATTGGAAGTGAAGGAGTTAAATGTGTCTGTTTCCCAGAGGCCTTAGCACCACTACTGCTCATTTTCTGGAGAAGACTCTTGAGGATTCCAGAGTGCCTGCATTTCCCACCCAGGTACAATTTCATTAGCAGCTCATTAGCAGGAGTGGTGCAACCATTTCTGACTCTTGTTTTTCATAATATTTATTGGTTAATTGACACTCTGAATACAGGTTGACTGAGACCCAAATGAAAGTGCTAAAACCACTCATTAGTCAAATTTAAAACAGAGATTGTATTCTGAACATACCCTTTGTTCTCATTTATTTTCCTCAAACAGAAGTCATAATTGAATAAAAGGGTTAAAAAAGCAAAGTGCCAAGATATTGTACTTCAATTTTTAATCCTTTTTTCCCCGTACCCTATCAGTCCCCAGGAATCCTGTCATCATAATTGGCTCTTATTGTTCTCGTTTACAGCACCTGTTACCTCCACAGACAAATATGGTTCTATGAATTATTTCAGACCAGTATCAGCTACTACTGACTTCTACAATTTCCCTAGTGGCCCTGCCACAAAAGCCCCTCAGTTTGGATACTCCCAGCAATGAAAAGGGGAAAAAAATCCATAGGGATGCCTGCAGCAAAATTCTTAGGGTAGAATTTCTCTCTAGACCAGCTCTAAAGGATGGGACTCCACATCATTCTATTTATTGTTGTGGGGTGGTGTGTACAGGGATCAGGGAGGTGAAAATGCCTATCAGAGTGGGAGAAGAGGCAGATGGAGCAACAGGTACAGTGCAGAGACGGCAGTCATATAAACAACTGGTCCTAAGTCCTTGTCCACCTCCCATTGGGGGAGCCCACCCTCCTTAAATATAGGCAACTTTAACAAAACGAGGTTATTCACCTGAGCCTCCTTTCACCTGTCAAAGTGTAATGACAATCCAAATTTTCTGCCTTTTAGTTTAAAGTTTTGGATCGTTGGTATTGAGAGACCTACTAAGTAGTGTTGTGCTTTGCTTTCTTCACTTGTATTGCTGGTTTCACTAGAAGGAATTGCAGCCTTTAGCACTTGGATGACCTAGGCAATTGTTCAGCTGGTGGCAGAGGGCACAGACTCAGGAAGATCTGGTTCCAGGTCCAGTTCCACCACTTAATAGCTCTGAGACCTTGAGCAAATAACACCTATGACTCATCTGCAGAATGGGCATCAGAGTACACACTTCACAGGGCTCACAGGGTTCACTGCCAGGAATAAGAGATCATGCATAGGAGATGCTCAGAGCTGACACCAGAGAGTTCTCAATAATGTTCTCTGCCTGGCTCTTGCCTCTCTGTGACTTGTTCAGTTTTCCCAGCTATGAGAAAAAGACCAGGGCCATGCCATGATAGATGCTCAAACTGTTAATCGGCTCTCAATACATACTTGATTGAGTTCTGCAGAGGAAAGAAGAGTACATGATTTTTTAGAATATTCATGTCAGGCTGTCTTGTTAAGGCTGCAAAAAATTCAGTAACAATGAGGGCTGCGGGGCATCCAAACTGAGAGGGCAGCAAATGAGCTGTTTAAACTTAGCCTGTACCACATCGAAAACACCCACTACAGCTTTCCTTGGCTCAGCCAACCTGCAGGCCACCAAACCCACTTAAGATGGGTCAGTCTCTGTCTCACTCCCCAAGACATCAGAATAGAAATCAAAGAGGCCATATCCAGCAGCAAAACTGAAGCAAATGTGGGGAGGATTTAAAGGAGCACAACTGCCAGCTGGCAACAAGGAAGAAGGGCTTCAGGTTTCCTGATAAACTTAGCTCAGTCACAAACTTAAGCCAGTTTTGCAACAATGCACCAAAGAGCTTATAAAAGCAGCTACCCTGCTCTGGCTTTCTGCGCCTCAGAGGGCTGTGCTGACAGGTGCCCACCCAAGCATGGGCAAGGAGGCCTGGATGTTCTAGGCCAATGCACACAAGGTTGGTGCTCCAGCAAAGCTGCTGCTGTGCACACTTCCAACAAGCAGCCTGCCTCACACCTCCACCCCACCTTCACAACAGCTGATGCTGCCCCCAACTGCACCCCCATACACCCAATCCTGGGCAACTAATGGGAACTCTGTGCTGTCACTTGATGAGAAACACTCTACCCACTATACACTCCTGAGTCTTCTCCAAGTACCCAGGCAGAAGTATATGGAACCTCTGGCCTTGGTGCTCCCTCCTATTCATAGGCAGATTCAGGCCCTACTGACTACTTGTGGTCTGGATCACTTTTGACAGAAGTCGTCTCCCAACAAGTCATCTCTCTGATATCCTCTTTCAAACTTCCATTTCAGATTTATAAAAGAGAAGGCAAATCCCTCATAACTTCAGGACCTCAGCATTCTGAGCTAGAAAGAACTTCAGGAGATCATGAGACCCAGCCCCCACTGAAAACATATATGTTCCCTCCTTGTGCCACTGCAGTTAAGTACAGCATCCCCCAGGACAGGCTTGTTGGCACTCTCCTTCTTACAAGCCTTCAGTGGCTCCCTGCTGCCCTCCGAAGTACCAATAATACTATCTCATGGTGTTCAAGGCCTGCCTAACCTAATGAAATCCTTGCTGATATTCTCTGCCTTATCGCCCCTCATCCACGCTACCCCATGCTCTGGCTAAACTCCCCCTATGCTTTTCTTAGTCCTTAATGCCACCTCTTTCCTTGCTTTTTGCCTGTCAAATTTCAATGCTTTTTTTTTTTTTTTTTTTTTTTTTTTTTGAGATGGAGTCTTGCTCTGCCACCCAGGCTGGAGTACAGTGGTGCGGTCACAGCTCACTGCAGCCTTGACCTCCCGAGCTCAAGTGACAGTCCATTTTTTAATAGGCTAGCTTGAGCAACAACTCCGTGCAGTTTTATACATTATCTTTCCATCCTTTCAATCTCTAGTGCCTTGCTTATTCTTTTCTAATGACACTTCCTCTATTCATTTTCTCTTAGTCATTTGGCTTCTTGTTAATCATTAAACAGACATTTACTGACCACCTACTATGTGCCAGGTTTTAGGAAAATTAAAAGTGAGACATGGCCTCTCTACTCTTTTTACTTTACTTTTATTTATTATTTTTTTGAGACAGGGTCTCACTCCGTTGCCCAGGCTGGGGTGCAGTGGTATGATCACGGCTCACTGCAGCCTTGACCTCCCAGGCTCGAGTGATCATCCCACCTCAGCCTCCCTGGTACCTGGGACTACAAGCATGCACACCACACCCAGATAATTTTTGTATTTTTGTACAGACAGGGTTTCGCCATGTTGCCTCTCTACTCTTGAAGAGATCACTGGTCTAGTGAGGGAAACAAATCCATAAAAATTATAATACTTGCCAAGTTTTCGCCAATAGATTGTATTATTCTTGAAGTCAGAACATCTTTATATTCCCTACATTGCTGAACAGAGTGCTTGGTACATAGCGAACGTCCATTGTGTATATGTTCTAAAACAAAGATGAGTGAGCATTATGGAAAGAAAAACAATTTCCTCTTTCTGAAATGTGGGGCAGAAGGATGCATTGTTGCAAAGATAGCCTTTAACTTGGGATAAGGGGAAAATAAACTTCTTATTTTTAAATGTATTTTAATTCCACAGCATCACTCCTCAACCCACAAGGAAAATAAGAGAAAGATACAAAGACTGAGAATTGCAAAGACAGAAACAAGCAAGCATCAAAATAGAATGGGACAGAAGTGTTGTTTAGTTCTTAACTACTACTAAACCACACGCATCAGACTTTATCATGGGCTTCAGAGTATTATCACCTCTGATAACAGGATTTGATGAACTATTGGTCATAGCTCTACAACTGCTGTTTATCCTTAAACATTCAAGTATTTCCTAGTTCATCAAGCAGAAGTGGTTGGTGGTTAGGAAAGCAAGAATAAGAACAATATTACTAGAGACCAGCTGGTGAAGCCTCTGAGATTATATGTGAAAGTTTTAAGTACACATTTACATTTTTCTAGAAAGGTCCATAGGTCTCATTAGTTTCTTAGAGAAAACTGTAAATCACTCTCAAAACACATACATAAACACTCATACCTTGAAGAGCCTCTGGGCCAATAATGGCAAGGCCTTGCAGCAACCGGCATCCTAATAACTGTAGGTAAGGATAAATTAGTGCAAGGCTTTTGGGCATCTGGCAACATCTATCAAAACTGTAACTGTTCATTCCATTTGACCCAGCAGATGCTATGTCTAGGAATTTATCTAATAGAAATGTTCACAGAAGTGCACAATGATATATGGATAGAGTGTTCACTATAGCATTCTAATAATTGTAAACAATGAGAAGCAATACAAATGTCCATCAGTAGGGGATTTGTTACACAATACAGCATATCCCTTCAATGGAATATATTAGTCTTCAACAAAAAAGAGGGAGCTTTGTACTGACATAAACAAGATCACTAAAACTAAGCAAAAATAAGTTGCATATATATGATTTCATCTTTCTTTTTAAAGAACATATGTTAATGTGGCAAAAGCAACGTCGTCTAATCTACCAAATCCTCCATAAAAACAGACTGACTAGAGAGCAAAACTAAACCCATGAGCAACATTTCTATCAAAACCAAGTGCAAAGGTATTGGGAAGCAACAAGTTGGCTGAGAGACCTAAGAACAAGAAAACACCTAAGTAGCTGATAGGCATTCACTAAAAATTATAGTGGGCCAATGGGTAACAGCAAGTGAACCTATGTCTAACAATGGACAAGGACAAGAAGTCTGGGATAGGACTTCAAGGGGCCACAGCTGTCTAGTCCCCTGAACAACCAGTGCTCCCTACCAGGACAGGGCCCCATACTGAGAAAATATGGCTAGAAGTGAAATCAAAACTGAGTAGACTTGGACGACAGAAATAAAGGAAACAGGGTCCAGATAAAACTGGAGGAGTAAAACAGAGCCAGGAAACCTCATAAAGCAAGCTGCCATGTTTTTGAACACTACCTGAAAACAAGAGAAGAGAAAACTTTCTCAAGCTTGACTCAGAATGAAAAGGAAAAAAAAAAAAAAAGAAAGAAGAGAAAGCACTATGAATTTAGAAAAGGTAATTAAAGCCATGCTTCTTTCTAAAAGTTCAAGAAACCTAATTTCACATAAAAATGAGCAATAGAAAGTATTATGGTACAATTCTATACAATAAAATTATAATAAAAAGAAGAAGAAAGAAAAGAATAACATCCCTACATACAATGAAAGTAAGCCAGAAAGACATGGCCACAAACATATAAAAACTGTAACTTCCTGTTTCAAAATGCACTAAAGACATTTGTTAAATGGTACAAGATACTCAATAACAAAAATCAGAAATGAGGTGCTAGAGGCTGTGTATGGTGACTCACACCTGTAATCCCAGCACTTTGAGAAGCTGAGGCAGCAGGATCACTTGAGGCCAGGAGTTTGAGACCAGCCTGGGCAACCAGGATTTCAGGATCAGCCCAGGTAACACAGCAAGACCTCATCTTTACTAAAAATAAAAAAGTCAGTCAGGAATGGTGGCATGCACCTGCAGTCCCAGCTACTTGGGAGGCTGAGGTGGGAGGATCACTTGAGCCCAGGAGCTCAAGATTGCAGTGAGCTATGATAGCACCACTGCACTCCAGCCTGGGTAACAGAACGAGATTCTGCCTCTAAAAAAAAATTAAATAAAAAGAAATGAGGTGCTAGAACTCAATGAAGAATCAGAAATAAAAGAACAAATAATCACAACAGAAAATGCCTTAAGATGAATAGAACATGAAAAGGAGGAAAGTTGGAAAAACCAAACAGAAATGGAAAAAGTAAGATTTGTAACAAACTAATAAACAATGAAGAAAGACAAAAGAAGACCCAACATAAATATAAGAAACCCTAAACAAGCAAACAGAATACCAAAAACCATGTTTCTTTTTAAAAGCTCAAGAAATCTAATTTCACATAAAAACGAGCAACAAAAAAGAATTATAATTCAAGAAAGCTTTCCTGAAATGAAAAAAATACTTAAAACTATGTATTGAAATAACACACTGTATACCTAAGAATACTGACCAGGAATGTCCAACAGTAAGGCATATTCTAGTAAAATAATTGGATTTTAAAGGCAAAGGAAAGATCACTTGGGCATATAAGCAAAAATCAGCAAGTAACTTATAAAGAAAATTAGATTGTCATCAGCATTTTTAACAGCAAAGCCTACTGCCAGCAGAAGATGAAGTACTCAAAGAAAGAAAATGTGAGCCAAGGATTTTATATCCTACCAAAGTGCTTTGGGATGTAAAGAACACTGACAAAGTTAACATACAAAAACACAGAGATTACTGTTTCAATGGGCTCTTCCTGAAGAATTTACTAGAAAATACATCCCAGACAATGAAAATAAGTAAGACTGGTGGTAAACATTAAATATATAGTTATTTGTATAAATGCCTTAAATAAGGGCTAAAAAGGAAGTATATAATGGCTACTCTGAGAATATACATACAACACAGCTGGTTAAGAACAATGAGAGCACACACCAAAAATGTTTTAAACTATTTTCAGTAATCATATCAGGGATAGTATTACTGCCATTCTGAAACTGTTGCATGTACAAAATGAGACAGATCAAATCAGTAAAATTATTACATATTCTAATTGTATAATCCCCTGTGTCCAGAATCAGGACTCTCAGTGTGGGAAAAAAAGAGGCAGATGTAATATCAAAGAGATTAAATAAAAACCCTGCCAGCCGGAATATGAATAGGAAGTACCCATTTGAATGTATGAGGAATATTATAACATACATTTCCTATCTTTTGTCAACAGAAAAGGCCTAGAAACAATGACCAACACAGCAGTAATGAGCGACCTAATGGCCAGAATGTAGTCTTAAAACTTCTTAGAGAAACAGCTAATTCCAGTCCTGGGAAGGAAATGTACAAGATGAGCTTAGAATATCTTGTCAAACCAGACAGCAAGAAAACTATCAAAGACTATTAGAGTAACATGAAAAGAACTCATTTGAAAACCTTCAACTGACCAAAAATCAAACAATTTCAACTTCAATAAAAGTAATAATTACAATGAATTAAAGCCCATAAAATATGCTTTGAACCTGTGAGTTTGTAAAGTGAAAAAAAAATCTTAATTGATCATCTTCAGAGGATCAACTCATTATCTTGAAAACTGGTAAATAAGGAAAAAAGAACCAAACATTTATCCTGTCTTTCCTGTATGAATTTTACCACTAAGTAACAAAATAATATATATGGGGAAATACCTCTTTATAAAAGTAGTGCAGCTAAAAATAAAAAAGAAATGATAGATTTGAGTATCACCCTCTTGCAATCCCACAAAAAGAGAATCAATCAGACATTAAGCACTTCCTAATGAAAGAGCACAAAACTGCCTATAGTTTTCCCAAAGGAATGGAACCTGTGTCCGATTGAGCCCCTGGATCCAGCTGACAATTTGCAAGAAATACAGAGGTTGGAGAAACATGCCGAACTGCATCATTTATGAAATCAGCAAAATTTAGTCTGGGAAATGGCCTGAGCTCTTCAACAGACAATTTATAAGAAGAAGAAGAAAAAAAAGGCGGGGGGTAGGGGTGGGGAATAGATAGGTAACCTGTAGATTCAAAGAGACTTAAAGGATATAACAACTTTTCTTAAATGGGCAACACTATAGTCTTGGGTGCAAAACTTAGTCATAAACTATTTTAAAATGCAAAGGAGCAATTATTGTAAAAATCAGAAGAGTGATTACAATTGGTAGGAGGGAAATACTACAGTTGGAGGGACCTGCTGAAGTGCTCAGCAAAGTTCTATTTCCTGACTTGGGTGTGACTTCACCTGGTAATAACTCATTAAGCTACACATTTTGTATAATTTTCTATATCTGTGTTTAACTTTATAATAAAAAGAGTCTTAAAGGAGTTTATGTTATCTCTGGTGAAGAAACTGGACTTAGAAGGACTTGTACTTCCTAAATTATACATTTCTATAATTAGGATTTTTTTATAGTGAGCATTCATACCTTTTATTATTAGCATTTTTTTTTTTTTTGAGACGGAGTCTCACTCTGTCGCCCAGGCTGGAGTGCAGTGGTGCGATCTCAGCTCACTGCAACCTCCACCTCCCCGGTTCAAGCGATTCTCTGCCTCAGTCTCTCAAGTAGCTGGGATTACAGGCACCCACCATCACATCTGGCTAATTTTTGTATTTTTAGTAGAGACGGGGTTTCACCATCTTGGTCAGGCTGGTCTTGAACTCCTGACCTCATGATCCACCCGCCTCAGCCTCCCAAAGTGCTGGGATTACAGTCATGAGCCACCGCTCCTGGCAAGCAAATTTTTATTTATTTAATTTTTCTGGGATTACATGTTGCTAAAAACATGACACATTCATGGAAAAAATACATAATTCCTTTTCTAGGCACAAAATAAATTACTTCAAAACTATTAAAAGTATAAAACTGTGGCATATATTTTAAAAAGAAAAAGGGGAGGTAGCTGCAAAAAACAAACCAATCATTTGGTATCTTTTATTATAGGAAGGGTCCATTTGGGCTTCTTTAAAATATGCTGTTATAATTGGGGTCTATTATAAATTATATACCTAAAACATATTAATACATTCTAAAATGAAAAATAACTCAGAATACCAGTCATAAATAACATACACTATTCAAACACATACTAACACATCCTGCGAAATAGAGATGAATTCAACAAATCAAAAGTATATTGCGAATATAAAACCAGAAATAAATCCATACATGCATTTACAGCCAACTGATGTTTGACAAAGGTGCCACAAAGATAAAATGGGGAAAGGACAGTATCTTCAATAAATGGTATTGGCAAAATGGAATATCCACATGTAAAAGAATGAAATTAGACCCTTGGTATATTTGTCATATACCATATGCAAAATCAAATCAAAATAGATTGAAGACTTAAATATAAGACCCCAAACCATGAAACTACTGGAAGAAAATACAGTGGGAAAGCTCCATGACATTAGTCTGAGAATGACTTTTTAGATTTGACCCCTAAAAGCACAGGCATCAAAAGCAAAAATAGACAAATAGGATTACATCAAACTAAAAAGCTTCTGCACAGCAAATAAAACAATCAATAGAGTGAAGAGACAATCTACAGAATGGGAGAAAATATTTGCAAACTGTACATCTGACAGTGATAAATACCCAAAATAAATATGGAACTCAACTCAACAGCAAAAAACAAATAACCTGATTTTAAAATGGGCAAAGAACCTAAATAGGCAGTTGCCAAAAGAAGACATACAAATGGCCAACAGGTATATAAAAAAAGATCAACATCACTAATCATCAGGGAAACACAAATTAAAATCACAATGAAGTATCACCAGACACCTGTCAGAATGGCTACTACCAAAAAGACAAAAGAAAAGTGTTGGCAAGGATGTACAGAAAAGAGAAGCTTTGTACACTGCTGATGGGACTGTGAATTAGAATAGTCATTATGAAAAATAGTATGGAGGTTCCTTTAAAAATTAAAAATAAAACTACCATATGATCCAGTAATGCCACTACTGGGTAAATAACCATAGGAAATAAAATCAGCATGTCATAGAGATGTCTGCACTCCCATGTTTACTACATTATTCACAATAGCCAAGACATGGAATCATCCTCAATCTCCATCAATGCATGAATAGAATACAGAAAATATGGAATACTGTTTAACCATAAAAAATAAGGAAATCCTGTCATTTGCAATAATATGGGTGAACCTAGAAGAATTATGTGAAGTGAAATAAGCCAGGCACAGAAAGACAAATACACATTATCTCCCTTACATGTGGAATCTAAAAAAGTTGATCTCATAGAAGCAGAGAGCAGAATCATAGTTAACCAGGACTGGGGTAGTTGAGGAGGTGGGGTAGAGGCTGGGGAGATGTTGGTCAAAGGATACAAAGTTTCAGTTAGATAGGAGGAATAAATTCAAGAGATCTATTGTATAACATGGTAACTATAGTTAATAATATATTGTGGCTGGGTGCAGTTGCTCACGCCTGTAATCCCAGCACTTTGGGAGACCGAGGCAGGTGGATCACCTGAGGTCAGGAGTTTGAGACCAGCCTGGCCAACATGGTAAAAAATACAAAAAATTCGCCAGGCTTGGTGGCGGGCACCTATAATCCCAGCTACTTGGGAGGCTGGGGCGGAGGTTGCAGTGAGCCAAGACCACACCATTGCACTCCAGCCTGGGCAACAAGAGCAAAACTCCATCTCAAAAAAAAAAAAATACATAAATAATAATAATACATTGTATTCCTGAAAAATGCCAAGAGAAAGAATGTAAAGTGTTCTCACCAAAAATATGATAACTATGTGAGGTAATGCATATGTTAATTAGCTAGATTTAGTCATTCCACAACATAGCTATACTTTAGTTTGTTTTGTTGTTTGAGACAAGGACTCACTCTGTCACCCAGGCTGGAATGCAGTAGTGCAATCACAGCTCACTGCAACCTTGAACTCTTGGACTCAAGAGATCCTCGCACTCCAGCCTCCGGAGTAGCTGGGACTACAAGCATGCATCACCACACCAAGCTAATGTTTTAATTTTTTGTAGAGACAAGGTCTTACTATGTTTCCCAGGCTGGTCTTGAACTCCTGGGTTCAAGCAATCCTCCTGCCTTGGCCTCCCAAAGTGCTGGGATTATAGGCATGAGCCATCATGGCTGGCCTATTTATACTTTAAAACATCATGTTGTACATGGTAAATACATACAAATTTGCCTGTCAATTTTTAACAAATAATATACATAAATAAAAATATAAACTATATATTCACAATGAAATACCTGACAGATATTTTGCTAGGGTTAGGCTTTACAAGGAAATGGTCCAGGAGTCTGGGAACAGGGGCCTTGCACAAATGCAAACCAACGAACAAGATGCTGAGTTCAACCTCAATGCCTTTATTCCACATGACCTTGAACAGAGCCCTCACCTGACCAGCCAATCTGACCCTCAAGGATCGCACAGTGAAGCCAGAGTGAAAGAGGATGTGTACTTCAGGAGGATTTGCTCCCACATTGGCAGTAGTTTGTGAGGTGGGAGTGGAAGGGATTAAAGAGTTTTTTAAAATAGGAATCATTTCCCTTCATCCCCTCTTGCCTTCAGAAGTAAGCATCTCTTTCTCTCTCTCTCTGTCTTTTTTTTTTTTTTTTGAGGCACAGTCTTGCTCTGTCACCCAGGCTGCAGTGCAATGGCACAATCTTGGCTCACTGCACCTCCACCTCCCGGATTCAAGCGATTCTCCTGCCTCAGCCTCCTGAGTAGCTGGGATTACAGGCACATGCTACCATGTCTAGCTGATTTTTGTATTTTTAGTAGAGATGGGGTTTCACCATGTTTGCCAGGCTGGTCTTGAACTTCTGACCTCATGATCTGCTCGCCTTGGCTTCCCAAAGTGCTGGGATTATAGGCGTGAGCCACCGTGCCTGGCCAGAATCTCTTTTTATGAGGTTATGTTTAATGCTAAACACCCATTATGACTGAGAAGCAGAAATTACCAACCAGAGTCTGAAAGCACTATCCACAGAAACCTCTGAAAGAAGAGTGTCCTAACCAACCTGGACAGGGTTCAGTGCAGTTCTGCCTGGAGGCAGACGGATGGAAGCATGACATTTTAAAAACTCCCATCCCCTAGAACTTTATTTTCCCTCTGCAGCAGGAGGTATCTCAAAACAAGGACATTAGTCCAAACTACTCTATAGAGGAAAAGCAATAATCCAAGGACTTTTCTGAGTATGTGGCAACCACTGAGATGCATGAAAATGATACGTGTGCCTAGTTTTTATGTCTACTCCTACTAACTATGCAAAACTGAAACTAGTTTCTTAAAAACAGACTGCTCCTGGACACCCTACACAGTCGCTGCCGCCTCCCTGACTCTGCAGACATCAATAACAGAGCATGTCATAGGGAATAAAACACAATCATAAGATAATGCTACATAAACGCTAGTGTGTTTATGGGGAATAAATGTCAAGGTAAAGCAGGAATATCTATTTTCTATGTGGGAGATGGTGATTCTGTGTGTCAATGCCCCATTATACTGAATTGATTTTAGTTTTGCCAAATCACTAAAATACTTCACAATCTCCTTTTGGAGGCTGTGGCTGTCATAATGACAGAACCTGCAATGACCTTTCACAAGGTCTACTTTCCAGGCATCTGGACTTCACAATCTCCTCCATTCTAAGGTTCCATTTTCCCAGGAAAGAGGCACAGTAGGGCATGGAAAGCTGGCCAGTTGTGATTCATTCCCAATACGATCTGCCAAGCAGACCCATCCATGCTCTTGGTATCTTGAAATTCCAGAGAAGCTAGACTTCAAGTCCTTCCCAAGACCCTAATGTCCTGTCATTTAGTCCCTTCTGAAAGTTGCTTAAAGTGACATAAGGGAAGCAGCTAATTTACAGTCCTATTCTTTTAATCTTGGTCAGCCAGATTTTCACAGACATCAGTTTATTTCACTTTATAATATATTAGACAAAACAACAGTACCAGAATCAGTTCCAAGGCAGCAACTCACTCTCAGGGGTTCTGCTGACATTTATAAACTGATCCTATTTCTCTCTTGTGTTTTGTTATCAGCTAAACCTGTCAACTTAAATTATTGCCTTGTAACAAAATCAGAGTTATCTATTACTCTGGTATGTGTACATTTCTGAAGCTTTGTACCTATATCAAGTTTTGCAAGGGTAGAAAACAAGACCATAAATAAACAAATGGAAAACAGAATATGTTACCATTTCACTTTAGTAACAGAGGCTAAAAGTCAAATGCATTACATGGAAAGCCACTAAAACAGCCAAATATATAGACCTTGGGAATAGCAAAGCTGATACTGATACAGTCATTTGCGCTTTGCCCCATCCTGCAATCAATCTCTGGGCTACAGTACCTCAGAGTTCCTCCATTTCCAATTTGGAGGAGTAAATCTGATTATTCCTAGGGCCTGTGACAAGTGAGTAGACATAAAAAAACTGAGGACACAATGTCAAAAAGCTCAAATTTATAGCCACTTCATTATTTCACCAGTACAGTGGACTAAGAAACCAATTCCCCTTCTATTGGTATGGCTAATGGTCACTCTTACTCAAAGACCGCAGTGACCTAAACTGAGCAACAAAAGAGTCACCAGAAAGAAAGAAAAAAGCAATTCTCGGCCGGGCACAGTGGCTCATGCCTATAATCCCAGCACTTTGAGAGGCCAAGGCAGGCGGATCACGAGGTCAGGAGAGGAGATAAGACCATCCTGGCCAACATGGTAAAACCCTGTCTCTACTAAAAATACAAAAAATTAGCTGCGCATGGCAGCACACACCTGTAAACCCAGCTATTCGGGAGGCTGAGGCAGGAGAATTGCTTGAACCCAGGATATGGAGGTTGCAGTGAGCCGAGACCACACCACTGCACTCCAGCCTGGGCGACAGAGTAAGACTCCATCTCAAAAAAGAAAAAGCAATTCTTCCCCACCACCTCTGACCCTGTCCCAGGGCTAATTCTTGTTCTTTAACTATTCCCTCCCCCACATTCAATCTAAAAACAAGTTGTTTCCCAAATTTTTCTGGGATTTCATGTGGCTTAATACATAATACCTTTATGAACAAAATACAATTCCTTTTTTGGATACAAAATAAATAAATCACTTCCAAACTACAAAAAGTATAAAACCATGACATATATCTCAGTTTCCCCTACATTTCTACTATCCAAACCCAAGCCAAGATTTTCTTGTTATTTTACATTTTTAGACACTTTACAGTGACCCAATCTACAACAAAACTCCATCTCCCTAAACTGTTGTTTTACGGAATTCTCTCAGGAACTGACTGTTTAACCCCCTTAGCTTTTCCCAACAGCTACTACCATACCTCTTAAGCTCAGAAACAGAGATCTCACCATACAGCAAGAACTTTCCCAAAAGCCTCCTCTTTGAGAAAACCTCAACCTGAAAGGGCAGAGTAGAGGGCACAGTTCCACACAGAGGCACCAAAACAGTCACTGGAGTGATGGGAGTTGAGAGGTATCAAAAAGACACTTGATAACCCCAACACACCCAAAATCCTACCAATCAAATCTCATTGTTACAGAGTCAGCTCTTTGATCCAAATCTTCAGCTTATGCTAGGCCAAATCATATTTTAGTGCACCCTAGGAGGAGGAGATTATAGTGTTGGGGGGGAGTGGTATACATGATTGTGCTTCCTCATCATCCTCATTCTCTCTACCACACTCCAGACAAACTATAGCACAGAGCAAGAAGGCACCCATCCAGAGGGGAACTGAGAGATGGGATATTTAGTTTGGGCCCTGAGCCACTTGTGCAATATGGATGTATTTTTCCATGCAAAATCTCACATTCACATCTC
Source organism: Pan troglodytes (assembly GCF_028858775.2). Lineage (NCBI taxonomy): Eukaryota > Metazoa > Chordata > Mammalia > Primates > Hominidae > Pan > Pan troglodytes. Next base: position 136,802,604 of record NC_072402.2, read on the forward strand.
TGGGTACACAAACAATATTTGGTTACTGCACACTTTTCTTTGACCAATCTCACCTTGCCTAAAAATAGTTACAAAGGGCTAAGCCTGGTGGCTCACATCTGTAATTCCAGCACTTCGGGTTTCCAAGGTGAGAGGATCTCTTGGGTCCAAGAGTTTGAGACCAGCCTGAGCAACACAGTGAGACCATATCTCTACCAAAAAACATTTTTTTAAGTTACAAAGAATTATAATGGGCAAAAATTGTAATTGACAAAAAACTTCCTAATTCTCATTCCAGGTTTCAAAGGAATTTAAAAAAAAAGAGGAGGCCTTAAATTCTGGAATCATCTCTCCTGAAGCCCTCCAGACTTGATTTTTAGAATATAGGTCTTGAAAGCTAAGCATTTTCTCAGCTGATCCTTTAGATTTCACCAGACCTGCTTTCTCCACCACTTCCTGCTGAGGAGACGCAGAACAGCAGGAGAAGGCAAGGCAACTTGCACAGGCCAGCTGCACTACCAGTTGCGGCTTCTCTGCTCGGCCTCACAACCTGCATGTCAACTCTTCCCGATCCCAGTGGATAAAGAACCACTACCACACTGCATACATCAAATGCCAGGCACGAGGCAGACACCTGGCATTATTACCAGTGGCTTTAGCTAGAAAAATCTAGCACTTTTCACTTGATGACTTTCAATTAACAAAACTGCCAAATAATAATGATAGTCACCAAGCAGCTGTTTAAGAGATACAGTGAGAGAGAGGACACTGTGTTTCCACATCAGCAGTCAATGAAGCTAGACCAGTATTGGCCATTCACTTTCTAGACCAGCACTGTCCAATAGAACTTTCTGCAATGACAGAAATGTTCTATATCTATGCTGGCTCTTACAGTAGCCCCTGGTCACATGTGGCTTTTGAGTACTTGAAATGTGACTAGTGATACTAAGAAACTGAATTTTTAATTTTTAAAATGTTAATTTTAATTTGAATAATCACAAATGGCTAGTGACTACCATATCAGATAGCACAGAAGTAGATCTTCATTTCACAAATAGTGCATCCCTGGAATATTGTGGGGGCCCAGTGAAACATCAGATGAAAAGGGGCTTTGAGAGGCATGGTGGGCAGCACAAGCATGAGTGGAATCCTGGCGCCTTGCAGCAAAGGCCCCTTCGGGGGACTCAAATCTGGTTTACCACACTGAGTACCTCCTGCCAGTTCCAATTCAGGAGACCCTGAGCCAAGGAGTAAACCAGAGCAGTGGCTCTCCAGAGTAGTCAGCAAGGACACCAGGGGCCCATTAGCACTACATCTCTTCTGAGGACAAGAATTATGGGTAATTCGCTCTCTCCATAGCTAATTGTTATAACAGATACCCAACTCCCTGAAACAAAAAAGCTCAAGGGCCATCTCCACAATTGAAAGGAAGGCTGAGTATAATTGAATGCAAACATAAATAATGGATAAAAACAAGTACAGAATGTGCTGCCCTCCCAAACATTTCAAGAGAACTCTTTCAGAGATGGAGGAAGACAGGATAGAAAATAACTTACTAACAAAGGGCAAAGGGACAATGAACTGCACTGTATTTTAGTTCAAGTGGCTGCAAATAGAACAAAATGGAAAGTTAAACTCTACTGAATAATGTCTTATAAGACTAACTAAAACCAAAAGTTCAAAAAAGTAAGAAATTCACTTCACAACCATTTTATTCATATACAGCCCTTGGGGTTTTCCCCATTTCTGAGGTTTGAAGGAATCATCTCCATTAGCAAATATGCACTGGCTACACCAACATTTTACAATGACTTTTTTCTTCCCCACACAAAGTCCAACTTTAGAAAACCAAAAGCAAGTACTTGAAAACCTGGGATTCCTACTTTCTCTCATGTAGCCACAGCTATCATCTCTCAGCAAGTCTCCAAAACCTATATTTACACTTCTGATCTTAAACAAAATAATTTCTTACGTAACTGAAAGCTACCAACTTTACTGGGGGTGGGGGGTGGCACATATTATTGTACTTGGCAATAGACTGTGAATGACGTATTTTTCTCCAAATAAAACTAAATATAAACATAAAACTTGCTGGATACAGATTTTACCACCCATTGGACACGCTAATGAAAACAGTTAAATCATTAGGTTTTTTTATTAAGAAGTCAACATACGTCCATTCATTTTCACACAATGCATACAGTGTGGACACAAATGGATCATTCCATAGAAAAAGCTGTGGGCTAATGTTGTCCTGAAAGATTGAACACTGGCTAGCTAGATTATGCCAAGTCCTGGCTAGAGCTTTTAATCTTAATCTGACTACTGTTCAGTCTCTGCCAAAAACCAACCTGACAGAGCAGATATTTGAGAAAGATAGCCTAAAGGACAGGCTCTTTATGTATTCTACTAAGAGGATTCTATATTGCACTCTAGTACCAGCTTAAGACAGAAGCATACGCATTAGATTTGTCCCATAAAAGACAAACTCATACAACACCACTTGTATGTCCTCAAATTTTGTTCAGGGTCTATTACATAAGGAACAGACTGCAAAATCCATTTCTGTCTTTTCTGAAACAAGCTTGTCATTGTCCAGCACATGGTTAATCTCTATGATAAAAATGCTTTCAGATCAATTCTTACCAGCACCAGGAAAAAGCTGCTTTCTCAGCAGACAACTGACTGCTGAGAACTATTAGCTTTTTAATTAAGTGACAATTATGTGATTCATCATATTTCCCTTTTTCTCTTGGCTACCAGGATGTTCAGAAACTATATTTAATATTTGGAACCTATAACCAAAGTAGCCAAGTTGGTTACGATATTTGTTTTTCGCCAGTCCCATACCCATAGAATTTAAATTAGTTTCAATTTATATTTAAGCAGTCTTCCATATATGTGTATTTCACTAAAAGCTAATTAAAATACTTTTTATTAGCAGGCAGCCCTAAAAAAGAGTTGGACTACCTCACTAAGCACAGCATTAACCACTGTTATCGCAATATGGCGTCAATGTTGATCCACGTGATAAATTCCTGTCCTACGACAGACATTCAAGGGAAGGGAAGTGGGTGCAGGCAGGGCACTGGGAAGGGCAGCATGCTACAGGACACAGAGTCACTCAAGAATAATGAAGGTGAGAAAATGCCCTTTCAAAAACAATTAGATGTGGACTGCAATATAAATTTTTTTATTTATTTTTCTGAGACTGGGTCTCACTCTGTAGCCCAGGCTGGAGTGCAGTGGCACAATTATGGCTCACTGCAACTTCTGCCTTCTGGACTCAAGCCATCCTCGTGCCTTAGCCTCCCAAGTAGCTAGGACTACAGGTACACGCCTCCATATCCAGCTAACAATATAAATTTTAGACAGGGCAGATATTTTCTACAAATAAGAAAACATGACAAAGAGCTCAAGAAACCCTCCCTAGTTCTTGGCCCTCTACACTGTACCACCCTGCTGTGCCATGAACCACTGTCATGAATGGAGCCTCTGTAGACTATGTGGATGGCTACAAGAACCACAGAAGACCAGGCACGGTGGCTCACACCTGTAATCCCAGCACTCTGGGAGGCCAAGGCAGGCAGATCACCTGAGGTCAGGAGTTTGAGACCAGCCTGGCCAACATGGTGAAACCCCATCTCTACTAAAAATACAAAAATTGGCCAGGCACGGTGGCACAAGCCTGTAATCCCAGCTACTCAGGAGGCTGAAGCAGGAGAATCGCTTGAACCTGGGAGGCAGAGGTTGCAGTGAGCTGAGATTGTGCCACTGCACTCCAGCCTGGGCAACAGAGCAAGACTCTGTCTTAAAAAAAAAAAAAAAAAAAAAAACACACTGAGACCAGCCCAAGCCATTCTCATTGCAGCCTAGTAAATATGTACAGAGGAAGTGAGAAGACTTCTAATCTTTAACAGCATAAGTGGGAAGAGGGCACAATTCTAAAAGAAATCTAGCGTTACAAATTACCACTTGGTACTGGGCATCAGAATAGCTGCTATACACACATCATCTTGTTTAATTTTCACAACAATCGTATGGGGTAGGTATTCCCATTTTACAGATGAGAATTCTTTGGTTACACAACTAGTACAATTCGACAAATGTTTACCAAACAGAAATTACCAGGCATTTTGTATCCTGCAACTCACAGTGGTCCCTGCCTAGAGCAGCCTTCAGGCTGATGATAGAACTGAGTCTCTAACCAGGTTTGTATGGCTTCAAAAGCAGCTCTTCCATTGCCCAACACTGCCTCTTCTCTGTGTCTGAGCCAGTGTGAGGGTATGCTAAGTCTGACAGCACCTCAGGAACAACCAAATCCTGACTAGCTGTCAACACCTTCCCTGCCCACCCCAAGAAAGCTGATTGAAACAAAATAGGAAAGTCTCTCCCCATGTGCTACGAGTCATTTGATACAAAGACCAGAATCTATGTTCCAAGATAGGGCCTGGAAGCCCCCGCAAAGCAGACATTATTAAAGCTCAAAAGAGAAATTGGTGGAGACTGGTATAATAATGGATTCCCTAAGGGCTGAACGGCTCAGCCCCTTTGGTCCAAAACCCTTCTATCATTCTTCCTGTCATTCTTGGAAGGCAGCAATCCACACTTCAATTACTTGGTGTCTTGATGAACTGCTGAACTGAATTTATCTAATGCCAGGTTAGGGCCAAGGTTGCTATGTGGGAATGGATTCCTCTAGAGATCAGTAGGAACACACGTGAAACTTCCAATCACGTTCTTATCAATCATAATCAGTGAGATCCTAGTCAGGAAGCTGATCATGGATTAAGCCCATCAGATCAGCCCCATCAGTCATATAGCTCCAGCCATGGAAAGTCAGTCCCTCCAGAACTAGACGAACAGGAAGGCCCCAGGATACCCAGGAGAGAGCAGGCCAACTCAAAAAGCACTGAAGCAGCAGTCTTTGAGCATGGGCACTGGGCCAGGCCCTGCAGGGGCTCAAGGATTCAAATGATATCAAATGCTCCTGATTTAGGAGCAAGAAGCAGGGAATAAAGCAAGTCCATAAATTACTGTAACCTGAGGCTTGATGTGAGCTTCATGAAAGAGGGTGTGGAGGGGAAGGGGAATATAAGTAAGAGCACCTGCCACTGGGAGAAACTAGGGAGGTGAAAATTCAGATGTACCTTGAAGGTTGAGGACAACTTTTTTTCTTGCTTTATGTTTTCTCATCACTACAAAAATACACAAACATTATTTTTAAAAAATCAAATGTTACAGGAATATATTATCACCCTGTAATTCCCATAATCATCATTTCTCTTCAAGTATAGTAATTAACTAGGGCACAGTTTTGATTTTTTTCTCTATATACATTTACACTTATCACTAATAATTTTTTCTAGAATGGAATCATACCATACATACTGTTGTGCAACATGCTTCACCATCTAGCAGCATGCCGTGAATAGCATTCTGTGGCAACAAATGTACATCCCAACAGTGCCACAGTATTCCATTGCAATGGATATAAAAGAATATGGTTTTAACAGGTAAAAATGATACAGGTTACGGGACAGGGGAGTGGAGAAGGAGAGAAGAGAAAAAGCTACAGGGTGAAAAGTAGCATGAACAAAAACAGGGAGGAAGGAAAGTCCAGGGCACAATCAGGGGAAACAGAAGCAGTCCTATGGCTAGAAAATGAAGTGAGTGTGTACAGGACCATAGTGGAAAGAAAGGGGGAGGTCGTGGGGCCTCACAGTTCAGGTTGAGAAGTTGGATCTTAACTCTAAACAGTGGGAAACCACTTCGGTTTCTTCAGGGAAAAATCTTGTGACAATAAGAACAGTGGCTTTGAAAGACTAATATGGTGGCCAGCAATTGTATGATGCACCGAGAGGCAAATACACCTGGCGTTGGGAAAACTAGGTAGGGAGCTGTTGGCATGGCTTTGAAAGAAGTCATGGAGTGGAAACGAGAGCAGTGGGAATGGAAATAAGTGATGGGACAGAACAATGCAAGTGACTAGGCTGGGAGAAAGGAAGGAAGGAGATGCCCAAGTTTCAAGGTGAGGTAACTGGGAGAATGCTGATGTCATGATTCAACAGGAAGAACAAGTTTGGAGGGAAATTATCATAAGGCTGGTTTAGAAGACTGTGGAGCATGAATGGGACAGGCAAATATATACCAGGGGCTGAAAACATGGGATGGGGCACAGCAAGTGAGGATGAGGCTGGAAACACAGGCTTGGATGTCATCTGCATGGCAATGAGGGCTCAAGCCAGAAATCTCTGAGGGAGAAAGTGAAGACAGAAGAAACAATATTTATGACAGCCTTGATAAATGGCTACATCTTTCCAGATGAAAGAAGAAAAGGAGTCAGGAAAGAGCTAACAATGGACTCCAGTGAAACAACAGATGTAGAAGCAATTTGCCAGCCAGCTTGGTGGTTCACATCTGTAATTCCAACACTTTGGGAGGCCAAGGCAGGAGGATGGCTTGAGCCCAGGAGTTTGAGACCAACTGCTCTCCTGGGCAACATACTGAAACCCCGACTCTACCAAAAAAAAAAAAAAAATTAGCTGGGTGTGGTGGTGCACACCTGTGGTCCCAGTTACTCAGGAGGCTGAGGCAGGAGGATCCCTTGAATCTGGGAGGTCAAGGCTGCAGTGAGCCATGACTGCACCACTGCACTCCAGCCTGAGCAACAGAGTGAGACCGTCTTAAAAAAAAAAAAAAGAAAGAAGAAGAAGAAGAAGCAATTTGCCAAATGTAACTTCTACATAAATGAGTTTCATTTTTTTATTTTTATTTTATTTTATTATTATTAGTTTTTGAGACGGAGTTTTGCTCTTATTGCCCAGGCTGGAGTGCAATGGCACTATCTCGGCTCACTGCAACCTCTACCTCCCAGGTTCAAACAATTCTCCTGCCTCAGCCTCCCAAGTAGCTGAAATTACAGGCATGCACCCAGCTAATTTTTTTTTGTTTTTAGTAGAGATGGGGTTTCACCAGTTGGCCAGGCTGGTCTCGAAATCCTAACCTCAAGTGATCCCCCCGCCTCGGCCTCCCAAAGTGCTGGGATTACAGGCATAAGCCACCGCGCCTGGCCATAAATGAGTTTTAAAATAAATTATTGGCCGGGCACGGTGGCTCATGCCTGTAATCCCAGTTCTTTGGGGGCTGAGGTGGATCACTTGAGGTCAGGTGTTCGAGACCAGCCTGGCCAAAATGGTGAAAACCTGTCTCTACTAAAAATACAAAAATTAGCTGGGCCTGGTGGCACGTGCCTGTAATCCCAGCTACTTGGCAGGCTGAGGCAGGGGAATAACTTGAACTCGGGAGGCGGAGGTTGCAGTGAGTTGGGATCGCGCCATTGAGCTCCAGCCTGGGCAACAGAGTGAGACTCCATCTGAAAAAGATAATAATAATAATTAATTATATTTCTTTTTTTAAAAAAATTATATAAATAGAAATGGGGTCTTGCCATGTTGCCCAGGCTGGACTCGAACTCCTGGACTCAAGCAATCCACCCACCACAGCCTCCACAAATAGTAGGATTACAGGTATGAGCCACTGCGCCTAGCCAATATATTTCTTTCTTCATCCCCAACTCATACTCCACTCTTCAGGCCAACAATCAGACATCAACACCAGCCCAGACCCCAGGACCCTAACTTCCACCCTCTAGGCATTACTTCATTCCTAATCCAACATCCTGCTACAATCCCATCTCTTTCCCATATGACAACAGGGTAAGGGAATCAAAGGGGTTGGTAAGTATCTTAGAAATGATAGGTGCCATGAGGTCCATGCTGTGTGGGGAAGAGTGAGGCCACAAGGACATTGAAAGACTCTAAGAACCAAGACAGGCCTATAATCCCAGCTACTTAGGAGGCGGAGGTGGGAGAACTGCTTGAGCCCAGGAGTTTCCAGGCTGCAGTGAGCTATGATGATGCCACTGCACCCCAGCTTGGGTGACAGAGCGAGACCCTATCTCAAAAAATAAAAATAAGATGACCGCTGATGGGCTACAGTCCTGGCTCCCTGAGGTGAAACAATAGGCTTATGGGAACTGGGGGAGCAATCATACTGTTTTGAAGGAGCAGTCATACTGTTTTAAGTTCTGGGAGAGAAGATGATAGAGGAGGTGAGGCTGACAGGTTATGAGAGGAAAATGTCAAAAGTAGGGGAAGGCCACAGGAGAAGTGGGTATGGACCCTAGAGTTTCTCAGGATATAGGAGCAACTGGGCTTAAGAGAAAACCTTCTCCCTTACACGAAGTTCTCAAACAATGGGAAGAAGAAAAAGCCTCCTCAGGGAGAGGTTACCAGACCACCCTTCCACATCCCAAGTGGCTAATGTGGCTAGCATCCAGCCACCCACCCACAGCCAGGTGCTAACTCCCTCCCTCCTCCAAACCAGCCAAGGCAGCTGGCATCCATGTCTACCATAACGTGGGTACCTCCCTGGCCCACCATGGAACACTGCCTCTGCTCCAGGTTCTATCTTTTGCCCTCTCTTTCCATGCTAAGCAATCATTAGGCCCGTGGAGCTGCTGCCACTGGAGCTCAGACTCCTCTGAAAAGATGACAGAGAATCTGACCCTCTGCTTCCTGCTGCTGTTCTGCCCACAATGATTCTTTCATTCACTTGTTCAGCAAACAGTTGCTGACTGCTGACTAAGTGCCCTTTCCTTTTTGTCATTTCTCTGACAAATAACAGTGAAGTCAAAAATATCATGATACATTTTCAAAATCCAAATCATTCCTGGTCAGTTGACTGGCTGACAATAAAGCCTTTCTAATAAGTGGGATTTCATTCCCCATGGGAACACATGCCCTGTCCTCAAATGCCAGGGCTGAGCTCATTCTACCTGAAAAGCAGAGTGTAACTTCTGATGCCACCTCCACTACCCCACCCAGCTCCTGTCCATCAGCTCAGTTTCTAAGAACAATTTCTGGGGCAATAATGGGAAGAGTCCTTGTGAAGGAAGTCCAGTGCGCACATGCCTGGACTCCAAGCTATTCCAGCTGGACTCCCAACTAGACTGCCTATACTGTGGCAGATAAGCCCAGAATCCTCCATGGCCCTTTCAAGGGAAGACTTGGCTTTGGTCAGCAGACAGTCTACACTTTTCAGCTCCTGCAGGGTCTGCCTCAGTTGCAGAGAGCTACTTTGCATGAAGTCATGATTGTTTAGGGCAGCCTGTAACTAGTGACTGAGCCAGGCATGGATATAAAAACCTAACCATTTTGGCCTAATCCAGGATCATCTGAAGGACAATACTCACTTCAGAACTCCTCACTGGGATGCACAAGACTTCATCAGGCTTGCATCAAAGTTTGACTGCTTCCTCTGCCCGATCCTATTTCCTCCCCCTTCCTTTCGTAGGGGTTGATCTCTAATAAACATACTGCATTCAAACCTCTATCTCAGCATCGGCTTCAGGAGAACCCAACCCACAACACTTACCAAAAGTTTTTCAAATTTGAGAAGCTGCTACACCTTGTGGGTTCTGTTTGTGGCAGAACTCCAAGCTCTAGTATATACGGTTGGAACACTGTCTTAGAAAGGAGGAGGCAGAAATAGTAAATATCCCCTCTGTGACTATATAACATTTGAAAGACTCCTGAGAAGGCCTTTTCTGAACTGAAACAGTGGGAAAAGATTTCAACTGTCCAGCACCACCCATAAATCATAACCACATTCTCTAGTTAGCACATATTACTCACTACTCAATCACTAGTTCAGATTCTTACCCTTCCCTTGAACTTCTGACTCTCCACTCTCAGTGGAGGCCTGGCCTTCTACATCACAGAGCAAACAGAAGCTGTCAGACAGGGTCTCCCCAGCTTCCCACCAGCAAACGGATGGAGTCCACCTTTTGAAGAACTTTACTTCTTACCCACCCTCTCTCCTGAAGCTTCCACCTGTCCCTATGTACTAGTGTCTCTCATCAGCATTTATAAATAGTTTCTTTTTGTTAAAAAAGACATAAAGAGTCCATCAGCAGATGAATAAACACATTTGCCCATACAATGGTATCTCCATACAATGATACATTATTCAGCCATAAAAAGGCATGAAGTATTGATACATGCTACATCATGGGTGAACTTCAAAAATTATTATGCTCAGTGAAAGAAGACAGACACAAAAACTCATGTATGTATGACTCCATTTACATGAAATATCCAAAATGAGTAGATCCATAAAGACAGAAAGGAGCTTTGTGGTTGTCAGATGTTAGAGGATAGGGAAATGTGGATAAACTGCTCAGCGGGTATGGGATTTCCTTTTGAGGTGATGAAAATGTTTTCGGATTAAATAGAAGTGGTGATTGCACAACATAATGAATGTACTAAATACCACTAAGCTTCTCACTTTAAAATGATTAATTTTATATTATATAAATTTAACCTCAATGTAAGAAAAAGAGTAAAGAAAAACTTCCCTAGACCTCTTCTGGGTAGCATCTTTTCTCATCTCCTTTCATTTTTCTTATACTGATAACTTCTCAAGGAATGTCTAGACCTCCTTACCCGCCATTCACTCCAAAGCCCACTCCACTCTCACCCAGTGACAACCACTGATGCTTCTCACTCCTCCCCTCTTGAGATTTCTTGGCAGCACATGACACAGGAGGCCAGTTCCTCAGTCCTAAAGTAAGTATTCTGCCCTGACTTCCTTGAGACTGAATACCTGATGAGTTCCTGCCTCTACAGCCTCTCCTTTGCCAGCTCACCCTCTTCTACCTGACTGTTAAGAGTTGAAACTTCTCAGGATGCTCTTGATTCTCTTCTGGGGCTCATCAGTTCTCATGTCTCCAACTGCCATCTAGATACACATACACACAAACAGGAGCGCACAGAAATAAAACTAGAATGACCTACTGGATAATAAAACATATTGCAAAACCTCTACAATTAAAATGGTTTGATACTGGTGCATGAATAGACAGAATTACCAATGAAGCAGAAAAGAACGTTCAAAAACAGACCCAACTGCACACAGAAATTTAATATACAGTAAGAGCAGCATCTCAAATCTATAGGGAAAGCACTTTCTTTTTTAGACAGGGTCTCGCTCTGTCGGCCAGGCTGGAGTGCAGTAGTATGATCACTGCAACCTCAAACTCTTGGGCCCAAGCGATTCTCCCACCTCAGCTTCTGGAGTAGCTAGGACTACAGGCACGCACCACTACACCTGGCTAATTTTTTTTCTTTTTTGTAGAGAGAGGATCTCTCTCTGTTGCCCAGACTGGTCTCAAATACCTGGCTTCAATCCCTCTGCCCACCTCAGCCTCCCAAAGGGCCGGGATTGTAACAGGAGTGAGCCACTGCACCTGGCCAAGTCAAACTTTTTAATAAGCAGTGTTGGGATAACTCAACAGACATACTGAAAAAGGTAAAAATTAACCCCATGTCTTATGCCTACATGTCAAGATAAATTCCAAACAAATTAAATCTTTAAATATACAAAATGAAAACATATAAGTACCAAAAGAAAGCATAGGTCAACTACTCTATAATCTGGGAGTAGTAAATAATAACTTTCCTAATTATAAGTTGGTGGCAACAACTTGTTGAAAGTAAATAACTTTCCTAATTATAATTCAAAATCCAAAAGAAATCACAAAAATATTAATTTGATTATGCAAAAATAAAAAGTTTCATAAAAAATAAAAATGCATGGAAAAATATCATAAGCAAAAAAGACAAATGTCAAACTAGGTAAAGTATCTGCAATTTAATATCATAGAGTGTTAATATCCCCAATATATAAAAAACTTTTAAAAAATAAGGAGAAAAAGACCAAAAACACAATAGAAAAAAAAGACTACAGATATAAACAGGCAGGTCACAGAAAAAGAAATACAATGCTATTTGACTCTATGAAAAGATGTTCAACTTTGCTCATCACATGACAAAGGTAAACTAAAACTACAGTAGAAAACTGCTTTCCACCTATTAGGTTGTAAGTACTTTGCAGGCAAGACTAGGGAAATGAAATTTGCATATACAGCCCCTATAAAGGGGAATTTGACAACATCTAATAAAATTATAACTGCATTTACCCTCTGACCCAGAAGTCTGACTTCTAGGAAGTGACTGCAAAGATATGTTGGCAATAACCTGGATGAGCCTGGAAGTAGATTCTTTTCCAGAGCCACCAGAAAGGGACACAGGCTGGCCAACACCCTGGTTTCAGGCTGTGAGACCCTGAACAGAAGACTCGGCTAACCAGGACCTAGATTTCTGACCTACATCAACTATGAAATAATAAATGAGACGGTGTTTGAAGCCACTAAGTTGGTAGCAATTTGTTTCACAGCTGTAATTTGCAATACAGCCCTGCAGATGGGGGAAAGGGTTCACACCAAGGCTGGAAATGGGAGTAAGTGGACTGTGTGAGATCTTAGGCCATCTAGTTTGGCTGAAACAGCAGACAGGCAGAGCTAAGGACTTAGAATAGCTGAGGTTCTTGAGGCCAGCCCTCCTTGCCTGACCATCCAACGGGAGTATGGGAGCAGGAGGTGAAGAAAAAGGTCAAGGAGGGGAAACCCCTGGCAGGCTGCATCGCTGGTACTGATAAAAAGCATATGATCACTAAGACTTCAGATTTACCCTAAAGAATCTATAAGTACTTCTGTTTCTTCTACTTTCCCTTCTCCCTCTAGGCCTCCCCTCCCTTCTTTCCTGGACACTCAGACTTTAAACTGGATGGCCTTGAAAAAGGTAGGAAAAAAATTTTAACAAAAAGGGAGCCCGTTATTTGGTAGAAATTTCTCCTTTATAAGTTTTCCTTTTATATAAGTCTATTTCTGTAGATAAATTGAACCCAACTGTGATATTTAAATCTTTTTAAGAAAGTACATTCTGTTTTACTTGCAAAAAGAGGGGACCCTTGGCCTCTTCCTTGAGACAGGCGAAATGGAAGGGGATGCAAGATACCCTGCTTATTTATCTCCAAAAGAAATCTATAGCCCCAAGCCCAGCCCAATTTTTGTGCCCAGCAGGAACAGGCCTTTGTTCAGAGAACACCACAGGTATGATGGGCACCACACCAAAAACAGAAAGCAGAACTGCTACATCTTTGGGCTCAAGACAACGGGAACATGAAAACAACAGGAGATGGAGAGTGCCAGGCACAAGGGAAATACCTTTTATCTTACATTTTGTTGCTCCTAATGACCTTGTTCAGGCCTCAAATCAGTATGACTTCATTCTTTGGGAAGTATATTCTATGGAAGCTTTAAAATATATTATGAGGTTGCTATGGTTTAAATGTGGCCTCCAAAGTTCATGTGGTGGAAACTTAATCCTGAATGTGACAATGTTGAAAGAGGTGATTAGGTCATGAGGGCTTTGCCCTCATGAATGATTAATGTCACTATCACAGGAGTGGGTACGTTTTCGCAAGAGTAGCTTATTAAAAAAGCAAGTCCAGCTGGGTGCAGTGGTGTGCCCCTATAGTCCTAGCTTCCCAACTACATGGAAGGCTGAAACGCGAGGACTTGCTTGAGCCCAGGAGTCCAGCCCAGGCAACATAGCAACACTCCGTCTCTTTTGTTCCCCCCCACAAAAGGCAAGTTCAGCCCCATTCTGCTCTCTCTCCAGCACCTGCTCTGTCACCACATGATGCCTTTGGCCACGTATGCCACAGCAACTAGGCCCACAACAGATGCAGCTCCTCAAACTTGGATATCCCAGTCTCTAGAATTGTAAGAAATAAATCTATGCTCTTTAGAAATTACCCAGTCTCAATTATTCTGTTACAGCAGCATAAAATGTACTAAGACAGAGATAAATCAAGTTCTAACACAGGGAGACAGGTGCTATTGAACAGGTGCTGTCCACAATCCTTCAGAGCGCAGTTAGCTCCATCTCTCTTCCCACACTAACCCAGTCCATGTGTGTGAAAAGGTAATAACCTGACACCATCTCCATACCCTGGCCATTGCGCTGAGGATAGAAGAGATTGGTTCTTCTCCGTGATGGTTAATGGAGGTCTTCAAAACTCTTTCAATCCCTTACCCATCACATTTTTCTAAGGTACTTTTAAATCCTTTCAACTCTGTATCTACAACACACTGTGTGAGGTAAATTTTCTTTCATTTGTCCCAAATTTAATTCCCTTGGGATCACATGATGTCAGGCTCTACTGAACAGGATTTGTTGAACCAGTCCACATTCCCACTGTCTTTACCCTATAAATTTTCAGTGCATGGCAAAGAGAAGCTCAATACATACTGTGAGTAGATGAATTTTCCTTCTCTGGCTTTACTCCACATCAAAAAGTCCCATGCTTTCCCCCACTGTCTTCAAATCCACACATACTCCACATCTGTCATGGGCTGAACTAGAATCAGAAATAAGTGTTCCTCCTCTCAGGAAGCCAGTCCTGGATCATGTTTCAGGTTTAAACATGAAATGGGGAGGGTATCATCATAAACCAGCCCTCACCTGCAGTGGAAACAATTTCTGCCAGGAAAGTAGTAAATGAAGCTATTTATTTGCTCTTCCTGCTGATGGAGTAAACACATCGTGTTTCTGTACAACCCACCTCCAACCTGACTCTCATTTCCATGCTGAGCAAAAGTGGAAAAGAAACAATAGGAATCATGTCCCCATTGGAATGGGAAACCACTGGAAATCTCAAAAGAGAAACAAAGGCCTAAACACAAACTCCTCACACACCTTAAGAATAAACAGGTGATACAACAGAATTCATTCTATCATTCATTAGCAAATCTTTATTGAATACCTGTTATGAGCCAAGCACAGCCCTGGGCTCTGAAGATCCAGATGTGAGCAAGACAGACCAAAATCTCTGTCCACTCAGGGCTTACATTCTAGTAGTGGAAACAGACAATAAACAACACTAAGTAAAATCTATAGATTAAATAATAAGTGCTAAGAAGCAAAATAATTCAGGGAAAGGGATATGAAATGTTAAGAAAGGCTAAAACATTTTTGAAAGGGTAGACAGAGATGGCCTCATAGACAAGGTTAGTTTTGTTTTTGGTATTATTTTGGACTTACAGAAAACTCAGTGATAGTACAGAGAGTTCCTAGACTTTCTGTACAACATTTACTCAGTTTCAGTTCCCCTAATGCTATCATCTTATATTACCATAGTACAGTTGTCAAAAACTAAGAAACCAACATTGGTATATTAGTGTTAACTAGACTCCAGACTCTTTATGTTTCACTAGTTTTTCCATGAATATCCTCTTCCTGTTCCAGCATCCAATTCACAATACCACAATGCATTTACATGTCATGTCCTCTCTGGTCTATGCCAGTTTCTCAGTCTTTCCTTGTTTATCAAAACCATGATAGTTTGCAGAGTACTGGTCAGGTATTTTACAGAATGTTCCACCATCTGGGTTTGTCTGATGTTTTTCTCATTAGACTGGGGTCGTTGGTTTTGAGGAAGAATACCACAGAGGTAAAGTGTCCCTTTGTCTCATCATACCATAGGGTGCATCATACCCACATGACAACACTGGTGATATTACCCTGGCTCACTTGGTACCCTTGATCACAGATAGTACTTACCAGATTTCTCCACTGTAAAGTGACTATTTTTCCTTTTCCAAAATGTGTTCTTTACAAATGAGTCAGTAAGTCTAGCCCAACTGGAAAGATGTAAGCTCCACCTTCTAGAGGGGGGAGTATCTATATATATATTATTGGAATTCCTTTTTTTTTTTGAGAGCATCTCACTCTGTCTCCCAGGCTGGAGTACAGTGGTGCGATCTCAGCTCAATGCAACCTCCACCTCCTGGGTTCAAACAATTCTCGTGCCTCACCTCCTGAGTAGCTGAATTACAGGCGTGCGCCACCATACCCAGCTAATTTTTGTATTTTTAGCAGAGATGGGGTTTCACCATGTTGGCCAGGCTGGTCTTGAACTCCTGGCCTCAAGTGATCCACCTGCCTTGGCCTCTCAAACTGCTGGGATTACAGGCATAAGCCACATGCCCAGCCCTATTATTGGAATTCTTCTGCAAGAAAGATTTAACTTTTGGCTGGGTGTGGTGGCTCACGCCTGTAATCCAAGCACTTTGAGAAGTGCAAAAAATACAAAATTACAAAAAATACAAAAATGAGCCATTGTGGTGGCACACACCTGTAGTCCCAGCTACTCAGGAGGCTGAGGTGGGAGGACTGGTGGAGCCAGGGAGGTCAAGGCTGCAGTGAGTCGTGACTGTGCCACTGCACTCCAGCTGGAGCAACAGAGCAAGACCCTGTGTCAAAATTAAAAAAAAAAAAATTTAAAGAAAGAAAGATTTAACTTTTGAGAAGACACAGAACAAGATGGTGGAATAGAAGGCTCCATCAATTGTCCCTCCTGCAAGGACACCAATTTAACAACTATCTGCAAAAGAAAAGCACCTTCATGAAAACCAAAAATCAGGTGAGCATTCACAGTGCCTCTTTTAACTCTGTGTCGCTGAAAGACGCACTGAAGAGATAGAAAAGATAGCCTTGGATTGCTAATGCCCACCCCCCCAACAGTGGCAGTATGGTATGAAGAATGTCTCTGGGCACTGGCAGAGGGAGAGCACAGCAACTGTGAGGCACTGAACTCTGCGCTGTCCTATTAGAGCAGACAGAAAAACTGGACCAAACTCAGCTGACGCCCACCCATGGAGGGAGCATTTAAACCAGCCCACACCAACAGGGAATCACCGATCCCGGCAGTTTAAACCTGAGTTCCCACAAACCTTGCCGCCACAGGCTAAAGTGCTCTGGGTCTCTAAGTAAACTTGAAAGCCTGTCTAGACCGCAAGGACTGTAACTCTCAGGTGAGTCCAAGTGCTGAACTGGAACCAGAGACAGTAGACGGTGGGGCGGCAGAAGGGTGGGAAACACAATCTCCTAAGACACTAGCCAAGGCGCCTAAGGGAATCCTGGCATCATCCCTCCTCTAACCCTAGGCTGCACAACTCACAGCTCCAAAAGAGGCCCCTTCCTTCTGCTTGAGAAGAAGAGAGAAAAGAGTGGGGAGGACTTCATCTTGCATCTTGAATACCAGCTCAGCCACAGCAGAACAGGGCACCAGTCAGAGTTGTGAGGCACCTGTTCTAGGCCCTAGCTCCCAGATGACATTTCTAGACACACCCTGGCCAAAAGGGAACTTGCTGCCTTAAAGGGAAGGACCCAGTCCTGGCAGCATTCATCATCTGCTAACTGAAAAGCCCTTAGACCCTGAATAACCAGCAATGATGCCCAGGTACCATGCTGAGGGCCTTGGGTAAGCCTCTGAGACAGCTCAGCCACAGGTGGGTAGAGCACCAAGCAGGGCCCTGGGGTCCCAGATTCCAGGATCTGACTCTTGGATGACATTTCTGGACCTACCCTGGGCCAGAAGGGAGCCCACTGCCCTGAAGGGTGAGTCCCAGGCCAGGCAGCATTTACCACAAGCTGACTTAAGAGCCCTTGGGCCTTAAGGGAACATCGGTGGTAGTCTGGCAGTACTCCCCATGGGCCTGTAGTGGTGGTGGCCACACTTTCCAAAGGTGGCCTTTGGAAAGGGGAGGGAAGACTGTGTCTTGTGGTTTAAGTGCCACCTCAGCTGCAATACCACAGAACACCAGGTAGATGTCTAAGGTTTTTTACTCTAGTCCCTGACTCCCAGGCGGCACCTCTAGAGCGAGGTGCCGTCTGGGAATGATGTCCCACACAGCACCTGGGGGAGCTGGCTGCCCTGAAGGGAAGGATATGGGCCTGGCTGGCTTTGCTACCTGCTCATTGTAGAACCCCAGGGCCTTGAGTGAACATAGGCAATAGCCAGGGAATGGTTACAGCATTGGAATAACTTAAAGACTCCCCCAAAAAACTATTAGAATTAACAAACAAATTCAGTAAAGATACAAAATCAACATACAAAAATCAGTAGCATTTCTCTTTTTTTTTTTTTTTTTTTAAAGACTTCTCACCGTCACCCAGGCTGGAGTGCAGTGGCTTGATCTCAGCTCACTGCAACCTCCACCTCCCCAGTTCAAGCAATTCTCCTGCCTCAGCCTCCCAAGCAGCTGGGACTACAGGAACACACCACTACGCCTGGCTAATTTTTGTATTTTTAGTAGAGACACGGTTTCACCATATTGGCCAGGCTGGTCTTGGACTCCTGATCTCATGATCTGCCCACCTCGGCCTCCCAAAGTGCTGGGATTACAGGAGAGAGCCACCGTGCCCAGCCCTAAAAATCAGTAGCATTTCTATATGCCAACAGTGAACAATCTGAAAAAGAAATTTAAAAAGTAATCTCATTTACACACATAAAATTAAATATCTAGGAATTAACTTAACCAAAGAAGTGAAAGATCTCTACAATGAAAACTATAAAACACTGATGAATGAAATGGAAAAGGACACCAAAAAATGGAAAGAGATTCCATGTCCATGGATTGGAAGAATCAATGTTGTTAAAATGTCCATAGTACCCAAAGCAATCTACAGATTCATGCAATCCCTATTAAAATACCAATGACATTCTTCATAGAAATAGAAAAACCAATCCTAAAATTTATATGGAACCACAGAAGAACCAGAATAGCCAAAGCTATTCTTAGCAAAAAGAACAAAACTGGAGGAATCACATTACCTGACTTCAAATTATACTACAGTGCTATGGTAACCCAAACAGCATGGTACTGGCATAAAAACAGACACATATGCCAATGGAAAGAAGAGAGAACCCAGAAACAAATGCACATACCTACAGTAAACTCATTTTTGACAAAGGTGCCAAGAACATACACTGGGGAATAGATGGTCTCTTCAATAAAT
This sequence comes from Pan troglodytes, assembly GCF_028858775.2. Taxonomy (NCBI): domain Eukaryota; kingdom Metazoa; phylum Chordata; class Mammalia; order Primates; family Hominidae; genus Pan; species Pan troglodytes. Next base: position 136,821,353 of record NC_072402.2, read on the forward strand.
GGTGCTGGGAAAACTGGATATCCATATGCAGAAGAATAAAATTAGACCCCTATCTCTCACCATATACAAAAATCAAATCAAAATGGATTAAATGTTTAAATCTAAGATCCCAAACTATGAAACTACTACAAGAAAACATTGGGGAAAATCTCCAGGACACTGGTCTGGGCAAAGATTTCTTGAGCAGTACCACACAAGCACAAATAACCAAAGCAAAAATGAACAAATGGGATCATATCAAATTAAAAAGCTTCTGCACAGCAAAGGAAACAATCAACAAGGTGAAGAGACAACCCACAGAATTGGAGAAAATATCTGCAAACTACCCATCTGACAAGACACTAATAACCAGAGTATCTAAGAAGCTCAAACAACTATAGGAAAAACAAACTTAATAATTCCATCAAAAAAATGTGCAAAAGATTTTAATAGACTTTTCTTACTCTTTTTTTTTTTTTTTTTTTTTGAGAGGGAGTCTCGCTCTGTCACTCAGGCTGGAGTGCAGTGGTGTGATCTCAGCTCACCACAACCTCTGCCTCCCAGGTTCAAGTGATTCTCCTGTCTCAGCCTCCTGAGTAGCTGGGATTACAGGCACCCACCACCAGGCCTGGCTAATTTTTGTATTTTTTGTAGAGATGAGGTTTCACCATGTTGGCCAGGTTGTTCTCAAACTCCCAACCTCAAGTGATCTCCCCCTCTCAGCCTCCCAAAGTGCTGGGATTACAGGTGTGAGCCACCACACCTGGCCTGAATAGACATTTCTTAAAAGAAGACATACAAATGGCAAACGGGTATATGAAAAGGTACTTAACATCACTGATCGTCAGAGAAATGTGCATCAAAACTACAATGAGATATCATCTCATCTCACCCCAGTTAAAATGGCTTATATCCAAAAAACAGGCAACAGCAAATGCTGGAGAGGATGTGGAAAAAAGGGAACCCTCATACACTGTTGGTGGGAATGTAAATTACTACACCACTATGGAGAATAATTGGAAGTTCCTCAAAAAACTAAAAATAGAGCTACCATATGATCCAGCAATTCCACTGCCAGATATATACCCAAAAGAAAAGAAATCAGTATATCAAAGAGATATCTGTACTCCATGTTTGTAGCAGCACTGTTCACAATAGCCAACATTGGAAGCAACTTAAGTGTCCATCAACAGATGAATGGATTTTAAAAAATGTGGTACATATACACAATGGAATACTATTCAGTCATTAAAAAAAAAGAATGAGATCCTATCATTTGCAACAACATGGATGAAACTAGAGATCATTATGTTAAATAAGCCAGGCACAGAAAGACAAACATCATATGTTCTCACTTATTTGTGGGATCTAAAAATCAAAACAATTGAACTCATGGATACAGCACGTAGAAGGATGGTTACCATAGGCTAGGAAAGGGAGTGGGGAAGGGGAACAAGGAGATAGGGATGGTTAATGGATATTTAAAAAATAGAAAGAATAAGTAAGACCTACTATTTGATAGCACAACACGGTGACTGTAGTCAATAATAATCTAATTGTACATTTAAATAACTAAAAGAGTATAACTGGACTGTTCATAACACAAAGGATAAATGCTTGAGGGGAAGGATACCCCATTCTCCATAATGTGATTATTACCCATTGCATGCCTGTATCAAAACATCTCATGTACCTCATAAATATATACACCTATAATGTATGCACAAAAAGTAACACGAAATTTTTTTAAAAAGATTTAACTTCTTCTCCCCTAGTCATTTATTTAAATGAGTTTAGACTCATGTACATTTATTTTATAATTTGAGTTATAATCCAATATTACCTTACTTATTTTGTTGCTTCATATCAATCCAGCTTTGGACACTGGAAAAGAAGAAAGTCACTTCTGAGGAAAGACTAAGGGAAGTGAGGGAGCTAGCCACAAAGCCATCCAGTAGAAGAACATTCTAGGTCCCAAGGTGTGATAGCCTGATGTGTTTAGGGAACAAGAGCAAGACCAGAGTGACTAGAGGAGAGGAAATATAAGGGAGAGTAGCAGCAAATGAAATGACAGAGGTAATGGTGAGCCGCATCACAGAGCTGTACAGGCCAAAGAAGGAGCTAACCCTTACTTTATGTGAGAAGGAACACCAGAGGTTATTTCTAAGCACAGGAAGGCATGGTAGAAGGATCACTGGCTGCTGTGTTGAGAAATAACTGCAGGTAATTAGGACAGAATGAGGGAGGCTAATTAGATGTCTATTCAATAATCCAGGTGAGAGATCATGGTGATCACACGGGTGATGAGAAGTGGTCAAATTCTGGATATATTTTTTGAAGACAGAGCTGTTGGGATCGGCTGTCAGATAGAATGTGGGGTCTTAGAGAAAGAAAGGGGTCGAGAATGACTGTGAGGATTTTGACCTGAAAAATTAAAGGAATAGAATAGCCATTAACTGAAGTGGGGAAAGCTGCAGGAGCTCAGTTTTAGACATGTTAAATTTAAGATGCCTATCCAAGTAAAGGTGTCTAGTAGGCAGATGGATCTGAAGTTCAGAGAAGCCTAGGTTGGAGATAAAAAAAAAAACCTAGGAGTCATCAGCATACAGATGAAACATGAAGCCATCAGACTAGATGAGTCACCAACGCCTTAAGTGTAGACAGAGAAGAGCAGAGGTCCAAAGACTGAGCCTGGGGCGTTCTGGCACTGAGAAAAATCAAGACTTTCTTACCTTCCCTTTAATCAGATACAAATGTAGCAAGTTTTTTTTCTCATCCACTGTGTACCTAGTACTGCTCTGGATTCCCTAACTCTCAGAATATAACCTTAACTCTCCCTCACCTCTCTGTAATTCTCCATCCTCTGTTCTGTGCTGCCGTACACCTGATCACCATCATAAGACAGTCATTACTGCCACTACCTCTTTGCAAGCTGCTCCTCCCACCTGGAAAACCCTTTATACTCCACCTCATCAAATACCAGCTTTTCCAAGCCCCAATTAATCTCCTATCTTTTCTCTGAAATTCACCTAATTACTCTCATAGTGAATGAGCTTCTCCACCAAAGCAACCCTAACACTTCAATGACTACCAACGTTGAACTTAATGTCTGTACAATCAGATATTTATCAGTTATTGACCTGTGTGGCTAACTGTATATAAACTGTGTACAAATGCTGTAGCTTCCTTTAAGAAGAAAAGCATATCTACCTTTTCTCTTCCCCCCCAAAATAGCCTAGAACAAATACCTACCATATAGCAAGTGCTCAATAAATTGTGTGTGAATTCTTTCATGTTAATTCTGTTATTCAATCAGTCACCATGCTCCCTGAGAGTAGAGACCTGTTTTGTATCTCCTCCATTTGATTCTGGGTTAGACACAGGTAGGTAGGCATTCAATAACTGCTTGCTATCAAAGGGGATGATGACAATGTGAGGTCTCTGGGGACCTTGCGATCTTGGCACAAAACAATGAGAATGTGTATTCTGTTCTTGCTGCCCATCTCACCTGAACCCAGCTATTTCCTGGACAAAGAAGAAGAATCCAGGGACCACATAGAGAAGAAATTCCAGGGCATCTGATGTTAGTGCAGAGAGATACTCAAAATCATGGTATTATCTAAAACGCCTGGAAAAGAGTTTGCCCTCGCTGAAATGCTGGGCGAAAAGAATCAGAAAAGACACGCACTTCGGTGTGAATCCTAAGAACACAGAGAATACATCAAAATAAATACAAGTATATTCACTAACGAATTATTTACAACAGTGAAAAACTGGAAACCATCTAAATGCCCAACCATAAGAATTAAGTATAATTTGGTATATTCATACACTTGAATATATTAAAGAACAGCACCTGGAAAATGTTCACTTTATGCCTAAGGCTCACTTTATACCTATGTGCTGGAGGCTCTAACTTTCAGTCTCCATTTCTAAAGGGAAAGTATCTGTCTCAAAATAGTCTGTACAGTATGACTGCACTTTTGTGCAAACAACTGGAAGAACACAAGCCATAATGTTAATTTTACATCTGCACAGTGGGATTTGGGTGATTTTGTTGTTGTTGTTGTCTCCCTTTGTGTTTTTCTATGTTTTCCAAGTATTCTGCTTTGAAAACATATTACTTTGTCAGCAGGCAAAAAAAAAAAAGAGAGAGAGAGAGAGAAAGTCATTTTAAAAACAAACATGTAAGAGCCAAATTCTCAATTCTCTAGGCATCTGACTGCTGAAAGTATCCTACTTCCAATATAATATGCAAGAATCCTAAGGTCCAGCCCCCTCTTCCCATTCCTTCCCCTCCCATAGCACCCAAGACAGAAAACAGATGAAACTAAGATCAAGGGCTGCTTTTTTCTTTTTTTTTTTTTTTTTGTTTTTTGAGACGGAGTTTTTGCTCTTGTTGCCCAGGCTGGAGTGCAATGGTGCAGTCTCAGCTCACCGCAACCTCCGCCTCCCAGGTTCAAGCAGTTCTCCTGCCTCAGCCTCCTGAGTAGCTGGGATTACAGGCATGCACCACCACGCCTGGCTAATTCTGTATTTTTAGTAGAGATGGGGTTTCTCCATGTTGGTCAGGCTGGTCTCAAACTCCCAACCTCAGGTGATCCACCTGCCTCAGCCTCCCAAAGTGCTGGGATTACAGGTATGAGCCACCACGCCCAGCCTATCAAGAGCTTCTTAAGGGAAAGATCCTGTCCTTTTGATCTTTGGTCTCCCACCTCAAAATTCTCAGCACCCTGTGAGGCATTAGGCGCTCAGTAAACAAGAAAGGGAAGGAAGAAGATGTAGTGAACTTACAAGGCATAGATACCACTACCGCAATGACATCCCCACCCAAGGTACCGCTCCACCCTACTCTAGGTCTGATCCCTTTCTCTCCTATCTCTGAGCATTGCACAGGCCTGTCAAGCAGCTCTTAGAATAAGAGTTCTGATTCTTAGCACCACAGCAAGTATTCCTCTTTTGCCTTTCCCCCTGCCCCTTTCCTTCCTCCCTCTTTTTAAAAGGTGATCTTGCCTTTCGGCTAGTACAATGTGCTGCACTGAACCAGCGTGCCAGTCAGTCTGTGGAGAATCAGAGAGAATGAATTTGAATAATAAAAGCCAGAACAAGGCGATACCTTGGAGAGAGACTTGGTGTAGTACCTTCAATTTAGAACCTCATTTCAGTGGCTGATGCAGTTGTTGGAGACATTAGCCTAATTTTTGCCAGGAGAGTCCAGCAACACAGCAGTACTAAAGATGGGCACAGTGGACCCTGCTCATCTCAGAGACAAAGTGTGGAGAATGAAATTAGCAGCACTGCACTTCTGGTGCAGAGGAAAGCAAATTCTCACTCCCCTCCCCCAATTCATCACCAATCATCTTTAAAATGAAAAACACAGCCATGTGTGTGGGAGTCAGCATAAGCATGAAGTTCAAGGGAAGCCAGGACCCTGAAGAAACTCCCAGGAGGCACTTATGGACCACGGGAAAGTTAATTTCAAAGGACATCCAATAAATGCTGCCCTACCACAGATCTTGTCATTGCCAAGCCCTATTTGCTGCAGGCCTGGGAAGGCTCCAGAACCTGCTGGCAGGTCAGTTCGTTGAGGCCAGAAATGGGAAGGAGAGCCCACAAAGGCCAAACTGGAAGAAAGAGGCTCAGCTCTAGACACATCTACACAGACTGGGGTGAGGGTTCCTAAAACAAGTGCTTCCTATTGGCTAGGTTAAAAAGAAGCCACACCTGGTCTGGTCCAGATTTGTCCTAAGTCTCTCCCTATGTGTCAGCCTCCGTGCTGCAGGAGCCAAGCAGCTCAGGACCTTTCACTCTGCTGTAGCTGTGAGCCTTTAAAGACGGCAGCACGTGGCTCAGAGGTAGCAACAATAATTGTAGGTAACAGACTCGGCAGGGGCCTCCTGGCTCCTCCTAGACCACGCCAACAATGGGTCGAGCATGGGTGTCCCTGGCTAGCCAGGCTGAAGAAGGCACTCCTTTCTCTTGTTCTAACAGGCTGGTAGGCCAGAAGTCCTCTCTCTGTTCCTGCTGGTCTCTCACTGCCTCTGATTCCCCAAAGTCCCACTCTGCTCCCTACTCTGTTATTCAGGGTCCTTTTGTCTTATCCAGAGATGGGTAAAAGGAAGACAAAGTTTAACCAAAGTCTTCACAGACAAGGATTTTCTAGAACCTAATGCCCCTTTTCCTCTCCTCTCCCCTAGCAGTGGGCAAAGGAAAACCCAACGTTACCAGTAACTCACTTTCAACAGTATCACAGCATCACCAGCACTAGCCTGGAGGCCTCAACGACCCTGACATATCAACATAATGACAGACACAAGGACACCTGTATATCCAGATCCTTGAGTGGGTTAGTAAGACTGCCAATCTTTTTGTTTGAATTGATTCCCAGGTAGGCTGTGGTTAAGGATTAAGACTTAAGGCCCAGGCACTCTGCTATGACCTCACTGTATTTAACGCAGCAGTAGGCATATGGCAAGTACCCAAACACCTCAGGACTTGAACTCTTCCTAAGGGTCTCTCTGTGAAGTCCCAGGAACGTGAGAGACTGTCCTCTTTTCCTGACAGATACTGAAGGCCAACCCTAGAGAAGAAGGAAGGGCTGCTTAGAGGAAAAGCGGAAGAAATGAGAGGCTAGGCAACCCAGACTCCACCCAAGAAGCACACGCAATGAGGGGAGCAGGGCAGGGAGAGGGGGGCAGGACTCGCTCTCCGTACACACAGCCTGCCTGCCAAAATTTACTGGATGGCAGGAATCCTAGATCCGTGGGTGAGGATTGAGTCATGTTATGAATCTCCTTTTTCTAAGCAGCATGTGAAAAAACTCCTCCATCTCAGGAAGAGAAGGTGGGGAAGAGGGGGGCGATATGTGGGGAAGGTGGTGGTCGGCAACTGGAAGCCCAGATTTCATTCTAATGCCAGAACAGCCTCCTCAAATTACAAGGGGTCCATTCCAGAAGAAGCTAGGCAGGCCAAGGAGGCTGGACTGTGGCTTTGGATAGTCAAAATACCACTGACATGAAACTGTATCATCACAGTGTTGATAATTTCCCTGGAAGAAGCAAATCCTCCCATAACTATAAATCAATCCCTCACTGCAATTGCAGAAATCTATCAAAAAAAAAAATTCAGCTGTTACCAGAAATTATAAATGCTTGGCACTAGAAGCATAATTAGGGGAGATTCTGAAAGGTGTCCTGAGGCAGGCCATACAAGAACAGAGTAGAAAGGAGTTATATACCCTTAGAAGGCTCATTTAGGGAATGGGCTGTGCATAATGCATGCAGGCCCGGGAGTGCAGACATTCCCTCCCGGCGGCCTGCTCAGAGGCAGGCTGTGAGCCGCGACACTGGCAGATGGCTGCCCCGGTAGCAATTGTGCACGCTCCAATGGCCGCCTCCTCCAGTCCACCCTTGAGCACAGGCTTATGTTCCCAAAAGGGGTGGAGAGCACCAGCAAACATTACCCCCAAAGAATAGTGCCTTTCCCTAGGGAAGGTAAACATTTCCATCAGAAGGCAGAAGCCGGCACAAGGCAATTTCTCTCTGTGCAGGGAAAAGGAGCCGCAAACATAAAGTTGCTCAGTCAAAAGAGACAGATGATCTCTGCAAGCGAAGCCATGCCAAACTGTCTGTAAAGGATTTGCACATCCATCAGCATAAGTGGCTGTGTAGGGGAGGGGGACGCAGGAGTGGGGAAGGCCCACTCATGGTGCAGGACTCTCAGGACTCAGAAGCCCCAGGAGAGGGGAAGCCAGTTATTTTTCTGCTAGTGCTCTAGCCTGAGCAAAGGTATAGCAAAAGGCTTGATTTCCAGCAGATTCTCTCTGCTCTCTCAATCCTCCCAATCCATACTCAAGGTCTGTCCACTTCAAGCCTCTGCATTCACAAGGTTTTGGGGCCACTGGCTATTCAATCTTGAGTCAGCCACTTCTCCTTCCCACTGGCATCCTCCACCTTTTTAAAGTCACGTGTGACTAAAAGAGAAATGGCAGTTCACTAGTCTTATGCCTAAAATAACCTACAGAAAAATATGGTTTATGAACTATCCTGTAATATAATACATAATTCAGAGCCTAGCCATTTGTCACAGCATTGAGTAATCCACATACATCCCAAGGGTCTGACAATAAAATTTGTAAATCAATAGCAAAAAGCAGCATACCTTAGCCATTGAGTTAAAATACAAAGAATGTTTTTTAGCATTGATTTTTTTTAACTTAGAAAATATGGGCTTCTGAGGGCAAATGCTTGTAAGGGAGTTGTGTGCTAGAATGAAAGACTCTATACTTTCCAGAACCCCCGATACCTGACTTCAAAGCAAAAATAAAAACTCCAAGACTCACATTCTTCCAATGATAATAATGGCTTTCTTCTACAAACCCTGCTATTAGCATGACAGGGATGGCCACATCAGTCATAAGAAAAGCACATGTACCTTTTACATTTAAGAAAAGCAAGCAAAATATCTGCTTTGTGCAAAAGCAAGGCACTTGGCAGGAAAGAAAATAATAAATTACTGCAAAGGCTTGAAATTATTTTTCTTTCTCTGGATGATCAAACAATGAGCGTAGGGGTAGGCATCACAATCCACAAACATACTGCCATAGTGACTGGTGCTTAGGTAGGATAAAACAGGCAGAATTTCATTTATATTCCAAAGAACAGAGACAAGTGCCCTGATCACTCAGCCCTGCAGAGAGTCCTAATGCCACATGAGTGGCCTCCTCCCCAGTTGCTGTATGGCCCCGCTGCAGGATCTGATCTGGGGTGTGTGTCTGCATTGCTATCTGACCAATTATCTGCCTAGAACAGACCTTGCCTGAGGATGCAGCAGGTGTGCAGGTGCTTAAGAGGCAGGTGTTGGGATCCCTGAGTAAGAGCCCTCCTTCTGACATGGGAGGCAAGACTGACTCAGGTGTTACCTGTTAGGCTGGGGGCACAGCTATACCCTGGTGAGTTTCTCCTTTACTTAAAAAGATCACTTAGACATTATTCTATTTTAGCTTTTTATTTTGAAACAATTTTAGACTTACAGAAAAGTTGCAAAAAAAAAGAAAAAAAAATACAGAGTTTCCCATATACTCTTCATCCAGATTTTCCTGCTATTAACATCTTACAAAACTATAGGACAATTATCAAAACTAAGAAATTATACAACAGTAGTAACTAAACTATAGACTCTACTTGGATTTCACCAGTTTTTCCACTAATGTTTTTCTCTCTTGCACAGTCTAATCCAGGATATCACACTGTATTTGGTCGTCAGGTCTCCTTTGTCTCCTCCAATCTGTGACAGTTCCTCAGTCTTTGTCTTTCATCACCTGGACATACTTGAAAAGTGCTGGTAGTTATTCTGCAGACTGTACCTCAATTTGGGTTCATCTGATGTCCACTGATTTTTAATACAACAGAAAAAACAGCAGCTAACATTTACTGAGCTATTACTATGCACCTGGCATCACAGTAAACATTTCATGTTTACCTTATTTACTATTTAAAATAACCCTCTGAAGTAGGCATTATTACTACCCCTATTTTACAGAGAGGGATAGTTCATTAATCTTTACTGTAATTAAGTAACTTGCCCAGCTACTAGCTATAAAAGACAGAGCAGAGGTGTGAACCCAGGTAGACTGACTCTAAAACACTATACTACATGCTATATTCAAGGCACGGCAGCAACAATCAAATGCCAAAATACAATCTGGGCTCAGCTCTTGGCCATTCCCTCTCCGAAGAATGTGTCTCATTGAAGAAAGGGCATTATAGGCTTTATCTTTCTTCCAAAGAAGACGAAATACTCCACTTGAATTTCTGCCCATATAACCAGAAGATTTTTTTTCTCTTGACAAGAAGCACCTTCCTGGATTAAGGGTAAAGAAAAGGCCGTTGCTCTCCTGAGACCTCACTCTGGACTGGTGCCAGATGGAGGGAAAAATAGATGAGCATGTAGGTGTGCTCAATTCAAGAGAGTTCTATTCCGAAGCCTTTTCAAGCGTATGGAAACACGGAGGTCACAAAAAGGGGAAAAAGCTCCTGGGATTGCTTTTTTTCCCATGTTATGCCCAGAAATATCCAATGATGGGCAACACAAACGGACACCTTGTCATTAGTATTAGGATCTTTGGGAAAGTTGAGGTACAAACTATTCATGTGGCACATGGTGTGTGTGTCAAGGGACAAGGCTGTGGGAGGCAGGCTGGGAAGAATTCCAGCTGCACTCCAGGATTTGTTTTTAATGCTTATGACTTTAGATCACTCAGTTCCACAGACTTGATTTTTCCCAAATCCCCTCTCTGGCAACACTAATGTGTTTTTCCTCTAGTTCTGACTGATCAGCGAAATACGTGGCTGGAAGCATAGGCTGGGAAATCATTTCTTTGATGCTAGCAGAATTGAGAAAATATTCCCCCAGCTACAGACCTCTCCATCTATTCATCCCTGCCACCTGCCAGTCAGCTGCAGGTAGAGGCAGCTAGGAAGGTAAGGTGGCAGGGAGGGCAGGATGTGAAGGAGGGGAAAAGGGAAAAGAACTGAGAGCATGAAAACGAGGAAAAGAAAAAAAAAAAGAGTATTGTGTTCAAACGGCCACTTTAGAACCAAGACTTTCATTGATATGCATCAGCAGTGTCAGATGAAGCCAGCAAATAGGTGAAAAATGCTCAGCCTTCCTTAGAACTTTTCTTCTGCTCTTCACCCCACAAAGTACATCCCTTAACTTCAAAACTAAGATGGACTCCTGTAAATGAAACACTTTATCTGGGTGCCTCCATTACTGCCAGCTTTGTAAAAGAGCCCTCTCCTTTGAAATCTACTGTTCTATACCTAACTCCAAAGTATCCTCAGCTAGATACTTTGATCAAATACTGGAAGCTAAAATGCTAACCGTCTTTAGGGAACAATTCCTCCAGCCTCTACATCTGCAATTTAACCCAGTGGGAATCTAAAGCCAGCTAACAGCCCTCATATCACACTGCACACAGGGCTGCTTACTCCACTGTGTTTAGGGACATAAGAATCAATCCCTAAGATCCAACTTAGAAACCCAAACAGGGCAGCTTGATAATTCTGTGTCTGCTTGAATAATTTCCCCCTCTCAGTGTCAAAGGCCTTCAAAATTCACATTATTTTGTTCCCATGTAGACGTCAAATAAAACTGCTTTCAGATCATGACCCCGCAGATTCCATCTTCAGAAGAAAGGAAATCTGGGAAAAGCAATGAGATCTGAAGCCCCTTTACCAATGGACCATGGGCTCCAAAAGAGACCAAGAGAAAACATAACTACTCCCTTATGGGGTATCTTGAGGACTTAATATACACAAAGCACCTAGCACAAGGGGATGTTAAAAAAAAAAAAAAAGCAGTTTTCTTCCTTTCCCCATCCAACTGCTAGACTGGAATTCCTGGGTCCTATTTCCCCTCTGTCTTTTTTTTTTTTTTGGTAAACCCCTTCCATTCTAGGATCCCCTCAGTCATTTCTTGGTCATGAGATACCAGACAACCTCCTCATCCTCTAAGAGCCTGAATGACTTGGCCAGGCACGGTGGCTCACGTCTATAATCTCAGCACTTTGGGAGGACAAGGCTGGCAGATCACGAGGTCAGGAGTTCAAGACTAGCCTGGCCAGCATGGTGAAACCCCGTCTCTACTAAAAATGCAAAAATTAGCCAGGCATGGTGGCACGCGCCTGTAGTCCTAGCTACTCAGGAGGCTGAGGCAGGAGAATTGCTTGAACCCGGCAGGTGGAAGTTGCAGTGAGCCGAGATCACGCCATTGCACTCCAGCCTGGGTGACAGAGCAAGACTCTGTCTCGAAAAAAAAAAAAAAAAGAAGAGCCTGAATGACTTGACCAAACTGGGAGATGATGGAATAGAGATTAAAAAGATGATGTTTATATAACATTTAGAGGGCTACTGGGGTGGGGAGCAGGGGTCGTTTCTTTTTTCCCCTAAGGAAAAAGAACTTTACAAATATACCATATTACTATTCCTTAAAAACTCACCTCTGCCCAGATAAACTCATTATGGCCATAGGTAATCAAATCTGAAGACTTTTAATCCAAAGAAATGGTTCTCTTCTTCCAAACAGCTGCATTACACAAAGCATAAACAGACTGTTCTGGGAATTAAATAAATTAAACTAAAACTCAATCTTTGTTTGCCCAAATCCACATATTATGGGAAATAAGGAAAAACCAACAACTTATGAGTTTATGAATAATAACAAAACAAAACCCCCACATGAACAGAAATATAATCAGCTTGATTAGCACCCAGGCAACAAAAGGCTCACAGAGCCCCTGCACACAAGGCTGTGCTTCATGTGGGATCTTGACAGGCTGCCAAAAGATCAGTGGCTAGTGGGGTGCCACCCCCACCCTGCCCTGTGCACTGCCAGGGCCTCAAAGAGTTCCCTTAATGTTCCCTGTCTTCAGAAGAGGGAAGGTTGGAGCAGGTTCAGAGGAGCTTCCAAAAAGCTCTCCAGAGCTTGCCAGAAACCTGGCTTCACAAAGCCCCATGGGCCAGATGGACAAAAGTCTCCCTTACCATACCCAGAGACAACCCAAGAGTCCCCAGAATGATCTGCCTATCATTCCTCAGACTCCAGCCATCTCACTGTCCACCTATGTATGCACTGCCCAGGGCTCAGATTACTCAAGGAAGTCAACAAACCTCACCCACCACAGTGTCAGGTTGTCAGATATTAACTGGACCTTTCCTAATACTGGGTGATGCTCAGTTCTGACCTCTTGGTTGTCCAAGCACCTTCCCCACAGTAGTTCTTCCCAACCTTTCATTTCTCAAGCACCCAAATGGGTACTTCTCTTTCATTGCTCAAAGCAGAAGACCACCCTCAGCCTGGCTCAGAAAACTGAAGACATCTAATAGGAGCTTCTTCAATTTCTGTCTATATCCCTACCACCTTTCTGTGTCCCTTTCTAGCCTCTGCTTCTAATTTCTCAGTCTCATCACATTTATGAAGCCAAGACTGTCCATCTGCTACCTAAATAACTTTGCCCCATCAATGATCTCCTCTATGGGATTATAAATCTGTCAACACTGATTCCTTTCCCCTCTGCCTTCCAACATACAGAAAACCTCTCTCCATCCAGCTCCAATGACCCCACCTCAGGGAAGCCTTTCCTTCAGTGTCCTCTGCATTCTCACTGAGCCACCTTCCTGTAGGGGGTCCTCCATCACTATAAGCCCAAGTGAGCAACCTCTGTCATGCCCACCATGGTATCCCTGGCATCAAGCACTATACTTCTAGGAGTTCAACAAATGGAATATGAAATGAACAAGTTTTTTGATATGGCTATCGCTAACTGAAATTGCCCTTTCAGTTCTCCTCTTCTACTATCAAACTCCTCAAACCCAGGAGTTTACATCATCTTTCTTCATCTCCTCATCTCCCAGCACAGCTCCTGGTTGGATTCTATGACAGACTAATCTGTTACACTTAAGTTTCACACCTCTCCCCTCTCCCCACTCCCCACGGTCTCCTTCTCTTTCCACGGTCTCCCTCTGATGCTGAGCCAAAGCTGGACTGTACTGCTGCCATCTCGGCTCACTGCAACCTCCCTGCCTGATTCTCCTGCCTCAGCCTGCCGAGTGCCTGCAATTGCAGGCACGCACCGCCACGCCTGACTGGTTTTCGTATTTTTTTGGTGGAGACGGGGTTTCGCTGTGTTGGCCGGGCTGGTCTCCAGCTCCTAACCGCGAGTGATCCGCCAGCCTCGGCCTCCCGAGGTGCCGGGATTGCAGACGGAGTCTAGTTCACTCAGTGCTCAATGGTGCCCAGGCTGGAGTGCAGTGGCGTAATCTCAGCTAGCTACAACCTCCACCTCCCAGCAGCCTGCCTTGGCTTCCCAAAGTGCCGAGATTGCAGCCTCTGCCCGGCCGCCACCCCGTCTGGGAAGTGAGGAGCATCTCTGCCTGGCCGCCCATCGTCTGGGATGTGAGGAGCCCCTCTGCCCAGTCTGGGAAGTGAGAAGCGCCTCTTCCCAGCTGCCATCCCGTCTAGGAAATGAGGAGCGTCTCTACCCGGCTGCCCATCGTCTGAGATGTGGGGAGCGCCTCTGCGCCGCCGCCCCGTCTGGGATGTGAGGAGCGCCTCTGCCCGGCCGCGACCCCGTCTGGGAGGTGAGGAGCACCTCTGCCTGGCCGCCCCGTCTGAGAAGTGAGGAGCCCTTCCGCCCGGCAGCCGCCCCATCTGAGAAGTGAGGAGCCCCTCTACCCGGCAGCCGCCCCGTCTGGGAAGTGAGGAGCGTCTCTGCCCGGCAGCCAACCCCTCCGGGAGGGAGGTGGGGGGCAGCCCCCGCCCGGCCAGCCACCCCGTCCGGGAGGGAGGTGGGGGGCAGCCCCCGCCCGGCCAGCCGCCCCGTCCGGGAGGGAGGTGGAGGCCAGCCCCCGCCCAGCCAGCCGCTCCGTCCAGGAGGGAGGTGGGGGGCGCCTCTGCCCAGCCGCCCCTTCTGGGAAGTGAGGAGCCCCTCTGCCCGGCCACCACCCCGTCTGGGAGGTGTACCCAACAGCTCATTGAGAACGGGCCATGATGACAATGGTGGTTTTGTGGAATAGAAAAGGGGGAAATGTGGGGAAAAGATAGAGAAATCAGATTGTTGCTGTGTCTGTGTAGAAAGAAGTAGACGTAGGAGACTCCATTTTGTTCTATACTAAGAAAGATTCTTCTGCCTTGGGATGCTGTTGATCTATGACCTTGCCCCCAACCCTGTGCTCTCTGAAACATGTGCTGTGTCCACTTAGGGTTAAATGGATTAAGGATGGTGCAAGATGTGCTTTGTTAAACAGATGCTTGAAGGCAGCATGCTCGTTAAGAGTCATCACCACTCCCTAATCTCAAGTACCCAGGGACACAAACACTGCGGAAGGCCGCAGGGTCCTCTGCCTAGGAAAACCAGAGACCTTTGTTCACTTATCTGCTGACCTTCCCTCCACTATTGTCCTATGACCCTGCCAAATCCCCCTCTGCGAGAAACACCCAAGAATGATCAATAAAAAATAAAATAAATAATAAATAAAAAAATAAATTAAAAAAAAAGTTTCACACCTTTAAATCTACTGGCTTGTCAATTCTCCTCCTGATCTCCTCCCTCTCCCTCACTGGCCCCCACCTCTGACAGAGTGGATGCTGCCCACCCCCACCACCTCATTTTTCCCTTACACACACCTGCCACTCCAGACAAGCAGATATACTCTCACTTCAGGTGTCTGTTCATATTATCCCCACCAACACCACTACTCATACTTTGTTCTCTTCTCTACCTAGTGAAGTACTGTCTCTAAGTTATAGATCAATTCCTACCTCCAAGGCTCTGACAAAACTAAGAATGCAACAGGTTCTGGGAAAGGGCCTCTCATTCAAGCTCTAGGCCAGCCCTTGAGAACTACTCCTAGCCCTGGTTAGTCTTAACCGTGGAGATGCCCTGGGCTGTCTTGGCCAGTGGGGTGAGGCCAATATTAGAAAAGGAAGCAAAGTCAGAGCTACAAAGGTTCTCTGAACTAAAACAAAGTCTGTGGCATGAGGGCTGGGACTATTTTGGCAGCTAGTTTTCCATCATCCCTACTTGGTCTAAGTTTTCCATCTCAGACATTTGGGTGTCCCAACCTTTGAGAGTTGAGGCTATGCCACTCTGCTCAGCACTCCTGATTAAACCTCAGAAAGAACAGGTGGATAGAGGCAGAGGAAGGGGAGGATAAGGGCTTCAGGGTGCATGTTAAGCATACAAATGCTTGTTAGAAAGAGGATGGCCAACAGCTGCTCTCCATCACCACCCAAATGCACAGATTGCAAACTGGACCCTGGCCTGTCCCATCCGGGTAATGAAGGCCAAAGCCAGGGCAGCCATGCTTTGGTGTCAGAGCAGAATTCAGCCAGCCGGCTGCAAAGTGGCCTCGGTCTTGGCAGTGGCTGCCATGGAGGTTGCAGTCCTTCCTGGCCTGGCCTCCACCTGCTCTCCCAGGGGGCTGTGGGATTTAGCTGCTGAGGGGCAGTGATCAGCCATCCTGAGAGGCTAGTGAAGAGACCTCCCTACATGAGAAATGAAGTCTCTCTGCAATGAAGAGATCTAAATGGTCCTCATGGAGCCTCCTGGGGACCATCTTTTTTTCTCTCCCAGTACAGGATAATTTGAAGCCTCAGAAACTGCTCCTATAGGCCTCAAGAGACCTGGCATCCTTCCATCCCCCAAGTGGTTCTCCCTAACAAGCTTGTATTACCAAGGAGCAAAGGAGATGCTCAGAGTCGAGAATGCTTAGCAAAGGCTGGGAAGGTGGAAGTTATAGAGGGAGGGACCAGAAGTATAGGTAGAAGAGGAACAAATGAAGTTCTAAGGAAATCCCCAAAAGACTAGAAAGCCCTCAAAGTAAGAAGGGTGGCACTGTGCAGAAAGAAGTAGCACCAAAAGTAAGCTCTGTTGAATACTTCATCCTGAAAAGTTGCCAGAGATAGCAACTTATGTCCAAGAAGACAGACCACCCCAACAGAATCAGGCTGTTTCTTCTATTTAGCCCCTGCCCCACATTTCCAGCACTGTGCTTGAGCCAGGGTGAAACATCATCCAACAAAGACCCCTGGCTATCCCCCTCCCTTAAGCCATTACTTCCTTAACAGCAGCTAAGAAGTCCCACTGTCACACTTTGATGAGCCGCAGGGGCTTAGGCATGAAGTGTCCTGAACCAACAACCTTGCTCCCACCCAATTTCTTGGGCCTCACATGTGTGTGCATGTCTATGTATAAAGGATGGGACAGAAGAGATTATACTCTTGGGGACCATGGGGAATGAGAAGACCCATAAGGAAGATCCTTCCAGGATCAGCGAGGGAGGGAGGGTCACCTGCCTCCCAACCACAGACCTGGGGAGGGGGCAGAACACACTGGGAGCTTTGCCCCCCTTAGTCTCACTTTCATTGCAACTGTGGTATAATAAAAAATATGTGTAGTCTTTGACCCTGGTTCCTGGCTCATTGTTTCTAAAACTCTTGGAATTTTTTGAGCCATAAGAGTATACTTTGTTATTCCTACCAAACCCCTTTCAACTATGGGGCTTTTATACTGATTAGGTGACTCTTGGTTGGAGGTTCTAAATAGCTTCAGGATGGAGGCTGGTTGCCAGAAAGACCAACCCAGGATTAGAGGGCTGGAACTTTCAGCCCCAGCCCCACTCCGACCTCAGGGGAGGGAAGGAGGACTGGAGATTGAGCTAAATTATCAATGGCCAATGCTTTAATCAATTATGCCTACATAATAAAACCTCCATAAAAGCCCTGAAACAACGGGATTCAGAGAGCTTCCTGAACTCCACTTGAGCATGAGGGTTGGCGGACACACTGAAGTGCTAGAAGGCTCTGCACACCACTCCCTACCCCCACTCCAATATCTTGCCGCATCTAACTCTTCCGTTTGGCTGTCACTGAGTTGCATTTTCATAACAAACCAATAAACATAAAGTGTTTTCCTGAGAGCCATTCTAGCAAATTATTAATGTCAAACCTGAGAAGGAGATTGTGAGAATCCCCAACTTATACCTGGTCAGTCAGAAACACAGGTGGCCCAGGACTTGCAACTGCCATATGAAATGGAAGCAGTCTTATGGACTTAGCCCTTTAACTTGAGGGATCTGAGACTAATTCCACATAGACATTGGCAGATTTGAATTGAATTGTTGCACACCCACTTGGTGTCAGAGGACTGGAGAACCACGCCGCCCCTCCAAAGCTGCAAAGAGCCAAAGGCCCAACAGAAACAGTGTCAGAGAGTCACCCAGACCAGAGTCAGGTGCTCCTTCAGACAGATGTCCAGGGCCTGCAGGAAATCAGACTCCTCTCTTAAATACTTGAAACCAGAGTAGTTGGTCTACTATAAATGAGGTTTTTAAAATTCAATTCCCTCTTATTGCTCGTGCAGATCTGAAATGATCTGACCAGATGGCTGGTGCTCTATAATTCTTGGATTGCTCTCATCAGTTGTTGATGATTTGGAATTTTTTTCTTTTTCTTTTTTTTCCCCCTCACATGAACGTGTTCCTGCACAGGCTTCCTGCGTGCTCACATTGAGTGGGCTCTTTGTGCTAATGCCAATATTTCAGAGACTCTCACAGCCGCCTGGAGTCAGATCAGGTCAATAAGGAGCCCCAGGTCTGCTCCTGGCTGGCTACGCTTCCCTGAGCCCACATGGGGCCAACATGCAGCACTGGGTAATGAGCAGAACAAGGGGGCCTCTGCCAGGGCTGCCTCCTTACGTCCACTTCCCATTCAGGTCCCCAAGGAAAGGGAGGTAGCAAAGGTGTATATACATAGATATATATTTTTAAAAAGACTATGTTGCCAAGGCTGGAGTGCAGTAGCTATTCACAGACACCAAGTTACCAATGATGCAAACTCCTAGGCTCAAGCAATCCTCCCACCTCAGCCTCCTGAGTAGCCGGGACTACATTCGCACGCCACTGTGCCCAGAACAAAGGTATATATTTTTAAATGACAACTATAGCCACTTATTGAATATGGCCTATGTGCCAGGCCCTGTGTTGAACATTTTACATATGTTAACCTTGTTTCATTCTTACACCATCTCTGCGAAGTAGGTATTATATTTTCATCCCTATCGTCAGATGAGGAAACTAAGGTTCTGAGATTCTAAGCAACCTGAGCAAGGCCACACAGCTCAAAGAGAGAGCTGCAGATGGAGTTGGAGATTCAGCATCATAAAATTTGATGAACTGCCCCACACAGATCTCAGGGTTAAAGAGAAAAGGCCCTGGCCTTGCCATACCATCTTTATGCCCTCACTGAGCACAAAATACTTCCACCAAGATATCCAAAACACTTTGGTGGCTGTTTTTGTCTTTGTTCTCTGTATCCTTTGTAAGATTATGAGCTGGATAGAGGGCAGGGGTCACGTCCTTTTTGCTACACAAGAAGATAGTATGGCACAGTGGTTAGGAGCTGGGGCTTAGAGCCAGACAAATCTAGGTTTGAGTCCCAACTCTACCACTCTTTGGTTGTTTGGCTGAGTCCTTCCTTCTGAGACTCAGTTGTATCTGTAAAAATGAGGATAGTTATAGCACCTGCCCTCAAAGGATGCCTGGCAGAGTCAATGCTCAGTAAATGTGAGCTGTTACCTATATCTCTGGCTATAGATGATGCCCAGGGTGCAGGAGCCCATTGAAGTGGCTGTGACCAGCATTCTGTAATACCAACTGCACAGGTACAAAGTCCTAGTGTTCAGCCTCAGGTCCTCAGCCTCAGGACAAATTCCTGAGTTCCCTGCCCAGAACCCCCAGGACCTGCCAGCAAACAGCTTTCCTCTGCTTGCTTGTGAACAGCTAATGCTGTATCCACACTCAAATGCTTGCTGTGCCTCCGTAAGGTGAGGCAGATCCCAAAATAAATCAGAAGAAAGAGACAGGAAAATCACTTCTAGGAACAAGCAGCTCCCAGTGAGGATGCTGACAGTAATAACAGGGGCAGATAGACTTCAGGAGATTCACCTGCAGCTGTTCCAGGACTGAGTGACTGGGGCCCAATTCCTACCTGGACTGCAGGGAAGGCCCACGAAGTCATGAGTTTGTCCCCTGGTGTTCCAGGCAGCAGGCAGTCTGGAAATCTGCCTTCAAATGAGCACAGCCAAAACAGCCCACGAAACCTAGTTCCCCTCTTGGGAGCCTAAGGACAACACAGCTGTGGTCCTCCCTTAAGAGCCCTGAGGGGACAGAAGGTACTGAACTGGGGACAATAACTCTCCATATAAACTTGCAATTTTCTTAAAGTCCACCGTCTTCCTGTGCCATGCCACTGACTCTCAGACAGGAAACACTCTGCTAACCCCTTTTGCTCGTGCTTACCCTTGCTCCTTGATCAAAGTCTCTGTTGAGGGAGAGAGGACATTTCATGAACATGCAAGTCTCTTCTTCACATCGTAAGTTCCCTTTCCCATGTAAAGCCATAGGGACAGAAGCCTACATGCTCATGTACCCTCACTGGCATCCAGTGATTCCACAATGGGATTGAAGGGGTGGCCAAGTGGAGAATTTACCACTGAAAATCAGAACAGCTGTGTACTGAGTGATTTCTCCATGTTAGGAAGTAGGCAGAGGGCTTTGCATCTACCATCTCACTCCATACAACAGCCTCTGCAGCAGGCAGGGCAGGACACTTCCCCCATGCCACCCCATGCAAAACCAAAGAACAGAAATATTCTGTGACTTGCCCAAGATCCCCTAAGTATCAAGGCTAGGGTTTGAACCCCAAACTGGCTGAATCTAGTCTGTCCTCTTTACCACTAAATTATACCACCTCCCCATTTACCTACCCATCCAGTTCCCAGGACTGGCTACATTCCTTTTAACCTTTAGGTAGATGTGTTGGGAAGCTCCCAGGCAGAATTCAGAATGTGGTAAATTAAGTACCATAATCTGGTTGAAGGCAAGTGCCAGCTATCCACACACACCCTTGAGAGGTCAGTTTCCTAACAGTATACATAGAAAAATGTCAATTCTTTACTGGGGCCTCCACTGGTCTGACACCATGACACCAGATTCTGAATCACCCCACATCAGATACTGAGGCCAGAACAAGCCTCCCACCTAACCTCCCCTCACCAGTCCTGCTTTTGAGATGTAGTGTAGGCAAAAAATGCTCCTGGGATGGGGCAGGCATGACCAGAACCAGAGTTGCTTTGCCCTCTGAGCTACAGGGCCTCTGCGTCTGGGTGCAACTGCAACACACCAGCCTTTGGGACAACTCCAAGGGAATTTTGTGCAGAAGAGTTTACCAGGGACTCTTGAGAAACTCCAAGGCAGAGGGTGATGCCAATGAAACATCAAGTTAACTGTAAAAATCAGTGCTCTACTCCAATTCTCCAGGAGTCTCTCAGAGTCCACAGTCCACTCTTGTCACACAGGCTCTGGCTGTCCCTCCCCAAGGATACAGAGAGGGGCTTTTTTTAGCCATTAATAGCAGCCCCACTGCCCAAAGGGTTGGGCAAGGGGCCAGGGTCAGAACCATCAACATTGTTCAGTCTGCAACATGAACCAGGATGCTACTGGATGAAGGGAGCTACTGACTCAACCACAGAAACAGATAGAGTAGGAGTCGAGGCCACAGGACATTGACTTCCATCTGCTCCAGGAACTTGCCTGGTTAAAAGTGGTACAAGAAAGCCAGGTGCGGTGGCTCACGTCTGTAATCCTAGGACTTTGGCAGGCTGAGGCAGGTGGATTGCTCGAGCCCAGGAGTTCAAGATTAGCCTGGGCAACAGGGCAAAACCTAGTCTCTACAAAAAATACAAAAATTAGCTGGGTGTGGTGGCTTGCACCTATAGTCCCAGCTACTCTGGAGGCTGAGATGGGAGGATTACTTGAGCCCAGGAGGCAGAGGTTGCAGTGAGCCAAGATTGCAACATGGCACTCCAGCCTGGGTGACAGAGCAAGACCCTGTCTCAAAAAAGTGAAAGTGATACAAGCAACACTATATACATAAAATCAGCGGATATAGTCCGTATCTTCCACGCCCTACCCCTGACAGCCTCTGGTTTTAGTCCTTAAGGACCAGTGGGACTAAGTTCTCAAGTGAAGCCAGGTTGGCGAGGGGTGGGTGGTGGCAGGCAGAGGTTGGATCTGCTGAACCCAGTACCTCTATTCCTAAAAGTTCCCTCTGCTCAATGCCATTAGCTCCCACCTGGCTTCCTCGGTGCTTCATCACTCTTCTGTGGCAGCAACTACCCATGTGCAAACACAGCAGGAGCAATATTGCTACCAGAAAGCTGGCTGGCACAGCAAATGCTGCCCTGCCAGCACAGCAGCAGTGGGGGCAGTGAGGACATGGTGATGAATATCGGCAAGAAGCTGGTGAAACTACACTGTGGCAGCTGCTGGGGCTTGCCATCCACCTTGCCACTCCTGAGAACAGTCCCAAGTGTCAGAGTAGTAGGCTCCAGCCAAGGACAGCTAGGACTGGGAAGAAGTGGGAAGAGAGTAGGCCCAGGCTCTGGGGTCAATGGCATAGGGCAAGTTAGCTGGATGACATAGGACAAGTTGCCTAACCTCACTGAGCCTCAATGCTTTCATCTGAACATAAAGATAATAATAGTTCCTATTATTGTGAAAATTCAACAAGATTATGCATACGAAGCACCTAGTACAGTACCCGAATATGGTGAAGACTCTGCAATTGTTGACTCTTCTCATTATTTTAAGCCCTGGGCCCAGGCTCATGAAAGGGTTAGAAAATTGTTCCTTCTGAGGATGCACTATTTAAAAACCAGGCCAGGACCAGCCTGTTTCTTGGCACAGGTTCCTTTAACAACAGAATACTCCTGCCCCACACCAGTGCTCAGGACTCTCCCAAGAACAATATTTCAGCAGCACTGAGCCGAGCAGCAGAGCCCAAAATAGCATTTGCAGAGCGAGGCACATGTCACTGCCTCTCTGGTGCTTCAGAAGTGCAGGGAAAGAAAGTTTTCAATCACTTGCTCAGAAACCACGGCCACCCACCACCTGCCTTCCTTCCAGGGCACTAAGATGCTGCAATCTCTGTTCTGCTGGAAAACGAAGGTCCCTGAGCCCTGCAGCAGCAGCTACCACTCTGACGGACCATGCTGTTTCCCTCCCGCAGGCCAGAGAAGAGCAGCCTGAAGGAGCAGCCCTCTGGGGACAAAGGACATATGCAGTTTGAATTCAAAGTGTGTTTTGTGGGGACAGGGCTGGGCCTGATACCTGGCCGAAGGGCCTGCCACTCATGCGTCGGGTGGAACACCTCCAGGACTTCGGCATCCAGCTCTTCCTCAGCTTTGGTTTCTTTTCTCTCCGTTTCTTTGGTGCTGCTCTTCTCTGGGTTGGTCAGGGCAAACTCCTTCTGAGAAAAGAAAACACAGGGCATGACCCACCGCAACTAGGCACCAGGTAAGCAGAAAAAAAATGGCCTAGGGTGGCACGTTCTTTTCCTCCATGCCCCTCTCCCCCACAGCCTGATATGTCTGGACACTCGCAATTCCTTTCCCAAGGTCAGCCTCAGAACCAGCACATGTGAGGTGATATGGCTAAATGAATGCAGCATGTTGTCCTGTGCATATGTGGTACTTTTGAAAATGCACAGGGAATGACTCTAGAAGATCCCATGTATCTTGAGCAGGTTAAGGGAACACATTAGGGACAGGGGCTGGCAAAACGAAACAATAAGAGCCTTTTACTTTTTGACATGCTATTATACTGTTTGATGTTTAAAACTCGCACATATTATTTTTACAATAAAAATAAACATATTTAGAAAAGAAAAAAACACATACATGAATGGGAGAGTAAGGCCTCAAATGGCCACTACAGATGTACAAAAGCTGGCAGCTAAGGCCCAACTGATTCCCAAGCAGCCCAGCAGGGCACAATTCCCCAGTGTGCCTATGAGCCATTGCAAACCATGGAGGAAGCGTGCAAGTGGGAAGGAGAGAATCCAGCTGGGCTGAGGGAGGAAGATGCTCAGGTTGGAAACCACTTCCTAAAACCTGTTTCCTTCCACCCTGTGCAGAACATAGAGGATTAATGAGATGGTGTCTCTGGAGCATTCTCAGCTCAGGAGACAGCGATGCAAGATAAATACAAAGTATTATTCATTTTGCTCTTTCCTGGACTCTCATCCTTCCTATCCCATTTTTAAACCTGTTCTTGCAAAAAAAGTAATAAAGCCTCAGGAAATTCGAACCAGAGGGTTCCGGAGCTCTGGGAAATTACATTTGGGAAAACAAGGAGGAACCCACATTAGCACATGGGGAGGTATTTCAGCCTGCCCACCTCCCCTGTCATCACTTTTTCTCTGCTTCCCAATCCCTCCCCTACTAATAAAAAGTATATTTCTTGGAATCTTCCTATGAGCCCAGACCCGTGCTGGGTACTTTACATAGATCTCATTTTGGTCTCCCAACAATTCTAACCACAACTGGGAGATGTTATATGCATACATCTGTAAAGTTATTTAACTTTCAACTAACACCTCATTCTCAGCCGGGCGTGGTGGCTCACACCTATAATCCCAGCACTTTAAGAGGCCAAGGCAGGCGGATTGCTTGAACCCAAGAGTTCAAGACCAGCCTGGGCAACACCGTAAAACCCCACCTCTACAAACAATACAAAAAAATTAGCCAGGTGTGGTGGTGTATGTCTGTAGTCCCAGCTACTTGGGCGGCTGAGGCAAGAGGATCGTTAGAGCCCAGGAGGCAGAGGCTGCAGTGACCTGAGATGGCACCACCACACTTCAGCCTGTGTGACAGAGCAAGACCCTGTCTCAAAAAAAAAAAAAAAAAAAGTGCCTCGCTCCAGATAAGGACTCCCTCCTGCCTGGGTCCCTCAATGTCTGATCTTTAGTTGTCGAGGAAAGGTTAAAATGTTAAGGTGCTGGTGATGACAATGTAGAGCTCCTCCAAGAATTTTTACATTTTAACAAGAAATAAAGGCATGAAATTTAGATGGCAGAATTTCAGGCCTTACTAAGGACCAATAAGGAAAATATCTTGGCAAGAAGAAGCTCTCAAATCTAACCACACCTGGGAGATGTTATATGCATAGTTATGAGAGGCACTGACTCCAGCATAGTGGTTAAGATGCTGGAATAACTCAAATCCCAGTTTCTTGTGTCTCGGGAAAGTTATTTAACTTCCTAAGCTTCAGTTTCCACATTTTCAACATGAAAATAATAACAACATCTAGCTCATAGTTAGATGAGGTACTACATTGTAAACCACTGGCTTTGGGTACATGGTGGCTGCTACTATTACTTATGAAGGCAGTCATAGATTCCAGGCTGTGTTGTGACATCCAGGAGTGACTATACAATATGGCATCATTCAAGCAGGTCACCTGCGCAGCCTGGTGCCTCAAACCCCTCCTATCCCTTCAACTTAAAGTTTGCACAAATCTGAGCTCAAAAGAAAACTAGGAATAGAAGAACAGGTGTGCTTATGAGACTACAGAGAAGACTGACTGGCAGGAGGCATCCTCCATTCTGAGGACATGGACATCAAGAACTTCCAACAGCTGAGTTTCCAGAGGGCAGGCACCATGTCAGTCTCCTTCATCACCCCCATGCCTAGCACAGGGCTTAGTTTGAAGCTGCTGAAAAAACAGATGAATGAATGCCCCTTCCCATAGGCAGGTGTGTCTTCTGGGTGCCTTAGACTGAGGAAAGCCCAAAGCACCTGAGTCTGCTCCAGGTACTTGCCTCACATTCCAGAACAAAGACCACCCTGTCTGCTAAGTACCCAGAGCCTACATACACTAGGATCAGCCCTGGTCAGAAGCATTAGACCGCAGGACAAGGAGAAAGTTAATAAAATTTACCTTGGAGGTGTGTCAATGAAATGCCCCAGGGGCCAGGCAGGGATGCAGGGAAATCAGTGGACCAGGTGTAAACAATAGGGAGTGGTGGGACTGCAGAAACTGGAGCCCTCTTGCCTTGACTAAGGGAAGCAGCTGCTACTCAGCTGGTCTACCACTGTCACGCAGGCATTCAACTTGAAAACAGAAATCCAGATTTTTATGTGAAATGTTCTTATTTTTAGAACACTAAGAAGGCCAAACTAAAATATCTAAGCATCAATTTGCAACCTTTTTTTTTTCTTTTAATTTTTAGTAGAGACAAGGTCTCCCTGTGTTTCCCAGGCTGGTCTTGAACTCCTGGACTTAAGCAATCCTCCCTCCTCTGCCTCCCAAAGTGCTGGGATTACAGGCATGAGCCACCACACCCAGCCTCAATCCTTGTTTCAGTTTACCTATTAGCCGGATAATTTCTGGCAGGCTGTAAGCAAGCAGCAAAATTCTCATCAAGAGAAGCAGAAAGGGGTAAGGGAGATGGTGATAAGAAGGTAGCACAGGAAATCCTCCAAAATCCAGGTAGGCTGATGTTCATTTTAACTACTAAGGGTTCGGAAAGCCTCTTTTTCTAGATTTCATTAACAAGATTAATAGAGTGGATTCAAGAAGGAGGGTTAGAATGAGACTGATGAACCACCGAGCTACATGCTTCAAGTCCTAAGGAGGCCAGACTCTTTTGCAACAATCCTGTCACTGTTCAAAATGTTTTTTGCACCTCCTCTTGGTATCATCTTTGAATCAGATTTTAAGACACAAACACAAAATCTGTACATTTAAAAGTATATTTTAAAGTACACCTCAGTTTTTAGTGGAGATTGACACAAAATTGGTTCTCCCCTATCTATGCTTACCCTGTTTACGAGCCCTGGCTATAAAAGTCTTTAGATGCTTTGCCCAAAACACACCTAGCTATCCTCAAAGGCCAAGGGCTCAGAAGCATTGAGAGAGGTTCAATGATATGAACAAACCACAGGCTGGACAGTGAGTTCAAAAGCAGAGTTCCAGAAAAGGTTTTGAGAAAAAGCAGCATCAAGAGGATGAGGTTGTAATGATAACAGCAGCTACCATTTATTAAGCCCTGATCATATGTCAGGCACCGGGGCAAGATGCCTTCCATTCCTCAATTCA
The DNA here is from genome assembly GCF_028858775.2 of Pan troglodytes. Lineage (NCBI taxonomy): Eukaryota > Metazoa > Chordata > Mammalia > Primates > Hominidae > Pan > Pan troglodytes. The sequence goes on from NC_072402.2 coordinate 136,847,833, forward strand.
TCCAAGTGTCATCTGTGAAGCACATCATATTAGTCCCATAGGAGGACAGATATGGGGCTTTTCAAAATCACACTGCTCAGAAAAGCAGAGCAGAGATTGAAGTCCAGACCTGCCTGGCTCCAAAGCCCATACACAAGTTTTGACTCACTGCTATGATTCTTTCTTGGTCAGATGTCCTAATAAGTTGTGCCCTGAGAGCTGAGGGAATGACGCGGGATACTGAGATCACCTTAGCATATCTACCAGCACATGCCCTTCCTCGGCAAAGACTTCCATGGGCCAGGTAAGAAACCATAGTCCCAGTGAAAGAACAAGCACAACTAGCCTCACTCTGCCTAGGCAGTGTCCTGAACAGGAGAGAGAGAGAGGCAGGCCAGCCCTTGGTCAGCTGTGAAGTAAACCCCGTGCTCTGGTGCCTTCCCAGCTGGCTTCTCAGGGCTGCCTTCCACGCTGGATCATCAGTGCTCTCTTCTCCCTATCACCATCATTCCAAACACCAATTTCCTCTCAAGTGACTGGCAAGAAATCCTAGCTAAGGTGTTAGCTGACAACAGCTTACCATGTCACACTTCCTTGCGCTTGTATCCGAATAAGAGATTCTTAAAAACCAAAGCCTTCAAGATCCAAGAGAATGAATGAATCTCTAATGGTGGGTTGACAGACACTGTAACAGAGACAGACTGCCAGGGCAACGTTTTGGGACAGAAGCCTGCTTGACACAGCCCAAATTAAACCATAGAAGCAGCATCCCCATACTAAAAAACAACAGCTGACATTCATTAACCATTTATTGGCCATATTGTGCCAGTTTCAATGCCAGGTGCTTTATATATAATCATATTTAATCTACACTAAAACCTTAAGAGGGAGGTACCAACCCTGTTTTACAGATTAGGAAACAAAGCTCAGAAAGGGTCAAACTGCCAAAGTGGGAGGCAAAAGGGATCTTACGAAGGGCCTGTGCGCCTTCCATAAGGCTCCACTACTGTACCCGCCTCATTGTTTACCACCTTTTTCAAGGCCAGTAACACACAACCACAGCCCTTCAGCATCTACATGCCTCCTGAGATGTGGCATCCCGGGGAAGTACCACAGCAGGAGCCAGGAAGGAAAGCTGGCTCCAGATCATACTGTGATACACACAGCCGGCCTTTCCTGGGTGGGCATTAACCTGCCCCAATGCCTTTGGGGAGGACAATTCCAGGTCATCAGGAGCACTTACCTGGACTCCAGGCTCTGAAGAAAGGATCATAACCACCTCCACCCCATTTTCACTGTTGTGAAGGTGGCTGGCTGCATAATTTAGATTTTAAATGACATCAGGGCAGCAATTTTTATGGTATGAGAGAAAAGATGCTTCAACTCCTACTTGTGCTTAGCACATGATGAAAGATTATGACAAATGGATACAGCTTAGGAACAGACATAAGGATAAAAGCAGCTTCTGTTGATGAAAGTCAGTATTAACATTTTTCTGAGACTAGACTCAATAGAGCTAATATAAATGGGCCAGAATAATTATGCTCTGAAAGCTCATCTATTTGGTTGGACTATTATCCAAAAGGGACTTCCTAACTCGGTCCTTAAGTAAATTCATCAGCATGCCTTTGTTAATTGTGCATCTGCTAAAGCTCACGATGGGGAGCATGGCATCCTCATGAGGTACAAGTTGGGGAGGGGACACAGCCCTGGGCCCTCAAGGTTCTTTTCTGGGCCATTCCACCGCCAACCCATGCCAGAGACAGCCCCAACCTCACGCTGTAGCCAGTCCCATTCTCAGGGGCCCCTGGGATCCCATTCTTACTGTCCTTGAAGAATAGGCAAATAAACAGCACCAACAGGATCTCAGAGGGCATTAAAAACTTAAAAGGACTCGTGACTCCTAACTGTATGTTTTCTCCTGCTCCACAAAGTGGGGGGAAAGGCAGAGAGGAAACAAATGATTTCAGAGAGAAGGTGGAAGCTTGCCATGAGCCAGAGGTGAACCACAGCTAAGCTGGATTGTTATTAAATTCATCACAATTGTCATTTGCACTTCAAGGACCTCCCGCTCCAGAGCTTCCAGCGCTTTATCCAACATTTAGTGGGAGCCCTGGGGGTTGGGGAAGGTGGCCAGGGGAGGGTGAAACTGTCAAATAACTGACAGTGGGAGCTTATCAAGGGAGAGGAGAGGGAGGGCATTAGGAGCTGGTCAAGGGCAGGCTGTTGCTGGGACAAGCCAAGTAAACAGGGCCAGGAACCGTAGTGTGCTGCAGCCAGGCCAAGCTCAGGGCCTTTCTGGGCATTCTCCTCCTGCCAGTGGCAATGGCAGAAGCCCTGAGCAGTAAGCTCTAGGTTAATGAAGTGTGGCCCAGAAAGAACAGGGAGCTACAGACAAAAGGAAGGAGGATACGGAGATGGAGATGAACTGAGAAAGTACAAGGGAGAGAGGAGTAGAGGAAGAAAAAGAGTCTTACTTGGAACTGATGCCCACCACACAGGCACTCAGCTTTTGGGAAGAATCCTGACATTCACAGCTCTCACAAACTGGCCGTGTGATTTTGGCCAAGTTACTTAATGTCTCTGAGTTTTAGTCTTCTCTTCAAAAGGAGAATAAAAACTGTAGCTGCCTACTTCATAGTGTTGTTGGGAGGATTAAATGAGAATACATTTAAAGCACTCACTACAAGGTTTGGTAAATGGAAGATTATAATTATGAATTTATCATCATCATCATATTTTCCCCAAAGGGAAACTGTGTCATAAGCTTTAAACAGAGGCCAGAAGACACAGGGATGGGGAGGAAGAAGTCTACCTACTCCATGATCCACTGCCAGCCACACTCACATAAGAAAGAAACACAGAGGCCCACCCTACTCCCACAACAGCCCTGGTGACAGGGAGGCCTTCTCAAGACCTCATCAAGGGTCCCTCCCATTTGCAATAAAGATACTTACCAGGTTCTGATGACTGAGGCGGAAGGTGAAGCAGGCGGCCATCAGCAGCCCAAGTAGCATGCCCAGAGGAGCCATCCTAGATGAAGGCAGGCTCTGGGGAGCCGTAGTCAGGGACCTGCAGGTGCAAGCATAGACAACAGAAGGTCAATGAAAAGCTAATGCTTGGTTCCCCCGCACTGTGATTCCCATGTCGTCACTTGCTCACATGTCAGACATTTCCTGCACAGAGGTATAACGAGTCTTCTACCACTTCTAGATAATTCTGAAGCCTCCATCTACCATGGTGGGTCCAGCCATCCAACAAGAGATATGCCCTGGCTAGAACCATACAGTCGATCAGGACTCCTGCATAAGCTATTACAGCCCTAGTCCCTTCCTTCTTCATTAGAACTTGTTATCAGGTTGTGGCGGGTGGTCTTGACTATAAGGAGAGAGGGAAACTAACCAACTGATCTGCATGTGAACAAACATGGGCACAAATCCACATAAGCCTTTATAACCACCCACTTCTAAAACACACCCATTATCCTACCTGAAGACAGATGGCATCAATATCCTCTAAGACAGCAAAGTTCGATATTCCCAAGTCACAAAACCTCTCACATCAGCTTTCAAACAGTCAAACAAATAAAAGTACAAGCCCCAGTAGCTATTAAAAGGACAGGCAAAGGTGGGAGGATCACTTGAGGCCAGAAGTTCACGACCAGCCTGAACAACACAGTGAGACCCTGTCTCCACAAAAAATTAAAAAAACAAAAAAATTAGCTAGGCATGGTGGTGTGAGCCTGTAGTCCCAACTATGTGGAAGGCTGAGGCAGGAAGACCACTTAAGCCCCAGAGGATGAGGCTGTAGTGACCCATGACTGCACTACTACAGTCCAGCCTGGGTGACAGAGTGAGACCCCATCCCTCCAAAAAAAAAAAAAAAATTAAAAGAATATAAGGATGGAAGGACATCCCATGTTCATGAATTAGAGACTTCATACTGTTAACAACAGTACTATCCAAAGCAACATACAGATTCAGAGCAATCTCTGTTAAAATCCCAATGGAGAAACTCATCTCTAAAACTCATATGACATTTCGGGGGACCCAGAATAGCCAAAACAATCTTAAAAATGAAGAAAGGGTCGGGTCTGGTGGCTCACACCTATAGTTCCAGCACTTTGCAAGGCCAATGGGTGGAGTGCCTGAGCTCAGGAGTTCAAGACCAGCCTGGGCAACATGGCAAAACCCCATCTCTACCAAAAATACAAAAATTGGCTGGGTGTGGTGGCACATGCCTGTAGTCCCAGCTACCTAGGAGGCTGAGGTGGGAGGATCGCGTGAGCCTGGGAGGCAAAGGTTGCGGTGAGCTGAGATCGCACCACTGCACTACAACCTGGGCAACAGAGTGAGTACCCATCTAAGAAAGTAAAAGAAGAAAGTTAGAGGACTCACTCTTCCTGATTTCAAAACTTACTACAAAGCTATAGTAATCAAAGGGTGATACTGGCATAAGGATGGACAGACAGACCAATGGAATAAAATTGAGAGTCCAGAAATAATGTCATATATGGCCAATTTTTGACAATGGTACCAAGACCATTCAATGAGAAAGGATAGTCTCTTTAACAAATGGTACTGGGACAACTGGATATCCACAAGTGTAAGAGTGAAGTTGGGGCCAGGTGTGGTGGCTCACGCCTGTAATCCCAGCCAAGGCAGGCAGATCACAAGGTCAGGAGATCAAGATCATCCTGGCTAACACAGTGAAACCCCATCTCTACTAAAAATACAAAAAATTAGCCGAGCATGGTGGCGGGTGCCTGTAGTCCCAGCTACTCAGGAGACTGAAGCCGGAGTATGGCGTGCACCCGGGAGGCAGAGCTTGCAGTGAGCCGAGATCATGCCACTGCATTCCAGCCTGGGCAACAGAGCGAGACTCCGTCTCAAAAATAATAATAAGAGTACAGTTGGACCCTTACCTTATATCATTTATAAAAACTAACTAGAAATGAATCAAAAACCTACATTTAAGAGCTAAAAGCATAAAACTTAGAAGGAAACATAGATGTAATCTTAACGACCTTGGATTTGGCACTGGTTTCTTAAATATGACACCAAAAGCATAGGCAACAAAAGAAAAATAGATATATTGGACTTCATCAAAATTAAAAAGCTTTTGGGTCTCAAAGGATATTATCAAATAGTGAAAAGACAGAATGGGAGAAAATATTTGTAAATCACATCTCTGTTACGGGTATATTGTCCAGAATGTGTTGAGAATTCCTAAATCTCAACGATAAAAAGACAAGTATCCCAATTTAAAAATGGGCAAAGGCAGGAGTTCAAGAACAGCCTGAGCAACATAGCTAGACCTCTTCTCTAAAAAAACAAATTAAAAATTTTTTAAATTAGCCAGGTGTGGTGGTGTGCACCTATAGTCCCAGCTACTTAGGAGGCTCGGGTGAGAAGATCTCTTGAGCCCAGGAGTTTGAGACCTCAGTGAGCTATGATAATGCCACTGTGCTCTGGCCTGGGCAACAGAGTGAGATTCTGTCACTAAAAAAAATAAAAAAAATTAAAATGGGCAAAGGACTTGAATAAACATTTCTCCAAAGAAGATATACAAATGGACAATAGGGACACGAAAAGGTTCTCAACATCATTAACCATGAGGGAAATGCAAATCAAAACCACAATGATACACCACTTCACACCCACAATGATGGCTGTAATTTTTTTTTTTAAGTAAAATAACAAGTGTTGGTGAAGATGTGGATTAACTGGAACCCTCGTACATTGTTGGTGTAGATATAAAACAGTGCAGCCACTTGGGAATAGCTTGGTGGCTCCTCAGAAAGCTAAATATAGAATTAACATATGTCCCGGCAATTCCACTCCTAGGCATATCCCCCAAAGAATTGAAAACAGGGACTCAAACAGATATATGTACATCAATGTTCGTTGCAGCATTATTCATGATACCCAAAAGGTGGAAACAATCCAAGTGCCATCAAAAGATGGATTTTCAAAATGTGGTATATACATACAATGGAATATTATTCAGCCATAAAAGGAATGAAATTCTGATACATGCTGCAACATGGAAGCTTGAAAACATTATCCCAAGTGAAATAAGTCAGACACAAAAGCTCAGATATTGTATGATTCTAATTATATGAAATATTTAGAACAGACAAATTCATTTAGATAGAAAGTAGAAAAGCAGTTACCGGGTTAAGGAAAAGGGGAAATGGAGAGTTACTCCTTAATAGGTAAAGAGTTTCTATTTGGAATAGTGAAAATATTCTAGTAAACTAGGATAGACGTCAAGAAAACTTAATCCAAATTAGCAAATGATCTAGGAAAGAAAGGCCGAAAGAAAAACAAAATAAAACAAGCAAAACAAACCAGAAAACCTTATGAAAATTCAAGATGTGTCAGTATTAGCCCAGACCCTTATAAGAGGTTTTAATATTTATCCCTCAGCCCCAGTATACCTCATTAGGCAGTTTACTCAATTGAGGCTTAAGTGAGTTAATTACAGGGCAGCACCTCTGAAGAATGCGGTGTTTACCTTTTCTCTATCCCACTCCTGCCACATTCCTCCCTGCTTCACCTTAAGAAATTGGACCTGTGGCATGATTGCAGTGGGACCCAAAGCGTGCCTGAACCCACTCTCAGAAGTCATTACCCCTCTGCCCTGCCCACATCTTCTCAGGGGTCGAAAGAAACTTTCCCTAAGGACATCTGCAGCCATGAAGGAAAACAGCCCTGCTGGACCGCCACTGTGCTAAAAAAGCACAGCCAAATGGAAAAGCAAAGGCTCGGGTACTAAAAATAGCTGCTACACTCACCCAGCAGCAAAAGCCTTAGCTTTCTGCCAGTTCACCCCCTCTTTTTTTGCCGACAAAATGGAACGGCTGAGTGCCACGAGAGCTTCCCCCAGCAACCTGGCTCCCTGGGGCACCAATCACACTGAAAGACAGGGATTGAGTTCACAGCACCACACCAGGCTCTGGATAGGTGACTGGCCATCCCTGGGTGTGAGCAGGAGAGGGGCCAGGCTGGGTCAGGATGAACAAGGGCAAGGGGTCACCACAACAGGAGGGAGAAGGCTAGGGAGGCCTAGGGAGATGGTTCCTGAGAGGGCACAACCCTAGAGCTGCCTATACTGCTCTATACTTTTGTTAACGCTGCAGCCTTGGCTGTGGGGAGAAAAAGAATAAAGAATAGAAGTGGGGGACTCACAGCATTATTAGGACAACATACAACAAAACAAAGATTAACCCAAAGCCACAGATATCCCTCCCCTTCCATGAGATACTCATGTGTATACACACACACACACACACACACACAGACACACACATACAGACACACAGTTATGAGCTTCCTTCTTACAGCTAGGGATCAACAACGAAACTGGTGCTGGGGAAAAAGAAGAGGAGGAAGAGCTAAATGAGAAGGAAATAGTCAAGGGCAAAGAAGACAAATGAGCAGAAGGGGGAGGCCCAGAAGGGACTGAGGAAGAAGAGGTCAGGGGCAGCTGATGCACACACAGCAGCTTCCCCCACTCCTTGGAGTGGGAAGAGGAGTGGAGGGTGAGAGAAATGGCAGCTCCCACAGGGCTCCCAGCCGTCTCTGTCTCCTGCACACACGCTAACACTGTCAGAAACATTTTCTGCCAATACTAAGGATGAGAGGTGGATTCACAAGTGGATCCTTCATCTTCCCTCAATAATTCCACATGGACTGCACAGCTGACCCAGTTATTGCCTCTATATATTTTTCCACAAAACAGGGAGAGAGAATGAGAGAGAGAAAGAGAGGACAAGAACATGGAGCTGAGGTGGGCAGTGGGAGAGGGATGGGGAGATTGAGAGGACTGAGGAGAGACCTAGGTGAGGCTGGGAGAAAGGTGTGAGATAGTTTCTCAGGCTTCACAGGGGCATTCAGAGAGCAAGAGCAAGTACAAACTGCAGCATGCAGGCACGGAAAACAGTGTTCTCCGTCCTTTTAAGGCCTGGCCTGCAGCCACATCACCTGGTCTTGGTCCTTACTCAAGAAGTGGCAGGCATAGTTTGCCCTGGGCTTTATGCTAAAGCTGAGGGAGAAGGGAAAGGGGGAAAGGGAAGTGGCACACAGCTATGCTTTGCCAGGATGGCCCACCATCACAAGCAGGGATAGAGGCAGCAGCAGTGGCAAAAGCCAGCTGCGGTCCCTGGCATAAGTAAAGCCAAAGTCATGGCATCCCATTGAGGCACAGTTTGGCACACCTGGCCTGATGATAGTGCCATTCCCAAACCACTTGCCACCCATAAACTCTGGGTTCGCCTGATCAATGGCCCCTGAATACCCTGCAAAAAAAAAAAAAATCCTTCTCATCATCCTTGGCTTTCAATGGAGGACAGACCTACATCTTTACATTTATGGCCCTCTTCTGACATAAAATACCAACACTCTGTCCAGGAAAGGGGAAACTATTTCAGTGTCTCACCAGTAACTCTTTCCTTAAGTATCCTTGGGCTTTGGGACAGAAGAGATAATAAGGTACTTGAGATGCCCATTTTTCTATCAAAAGTGTCCATTTGTAGGCTGTACCTCTGCTTAAATAGAGGTTGGATGCACTCACCAATCTGTATTGCCAGCTTACTGCAGCCCAGAGCAGATGTTTGGGGAGCAGGTGGGAGGAGGCCACTCGGCCCCCACCTCTCTCAGTGCCTCATGTCTTCCATACAATTCAGACAAGACTGGGGGTGGGGATTGGGCCCTCTGTAAATAAGACGTCTCTTCTTAATGTCTTTTCTCCAGAATGGAAAACAAAAGAATGGGATGAGGATGGCAAGAAGCCAATAAAGGGAGAGGGAGCAGTATTGCTGGGTCTCTGGCAGCTTCTGACACACCTGGCAGGACCCATGGGCAGTAGCTGAGTTTCAGGACCAGAGCACAGAAAGAACTGGAAAAGGTTCTAAGTGTCCTGGACAAGCAAAGCCAACTCAGTAGCCTGCCATGGAGCCCTTGGAATTCCATCTTATAAAATGCTCATGTTATTAACCTACACTGTATGTTCATGTATTTGTTTTCCCGAATCTCCTGGGAAAAGTGAAAGGGCAAGAATTCCTACTTCCATTTTATAAGGAAGAAACTGAAGCAAAGAGACAAAAGAAACAAAAACAGTGGGTAGTATAACACATGGACTTGAAGTCAGACAGACCTAAGGCCAATTCTTGGCTCTGCCACTTCCTAGCTATGTGATCTTGGACACAACTTCACTAGGCCTCAGTTTCTTCACCTATAAAATAGGTACATTAAGAATTTCTACTTCAAAGGCTGGTAGCGAGGATTAAATAAAGCAATGAATAGGAAGTACTGGGTACAGCACCTAGCATCTAATCATCACTCCATTTTTTTATTAGTTGTTTTGTTTGTTTTCTGAGACAGGGCCTCACTCTGTCACCCAGGCTGGAGTGCAATGACACAATCTCAGCTCACTGCAACCTCTGCTTCCCAAGCTCAAGCAATCCTCCCATCTCAGCCTCCTGAGTAGCTGGGACTACTACCGAGTAGCAGATATGGTGTGCCACCATACCTGGCTTTTTAAAATTTATTATTTTTGTAGAGATGGGGTTTCACCATGTTGCCCAGGCTGGTCTCAAACTCCTGGGCTCAACTGATCCACCCATATCAGCCTCCCAAAGTGTTGGGATTACAGTCCTGAGCCTCGGTGCCCAGCCCACTCCATCATTGGAATGGAAATGATGACTGCTGCCCTGGACCCGCAGCCCATCAGAGCCAGGCCAGGCAACTACTCTCCAAAGCTCCTGCTCCCTGTTAGATCCACACACTGTCCAGCTGACCCATGCCTCAAATGAGGACCAAAGCCTTTTGTTGGGTAGCTACTCCCAGGAGGTAAAGGAAATAAATGTTAAAGGATGACCCTCCTGGCTGAAAATGGAGAAACCCAAGGCAGTTTTCTGCTGAGCCCCAAGGCAGACCCAGCCCACTCAGTGCTTTTCCTAGCATATTGGCATCCAGAGAGCCAAGCCACCAACATGCAGAACTGCCAGCTGCAGGAACAGCTGTAAGACAATCACCTGCTTTACAAACTGAAGGTTAGAGGATGAGCTCTTCCACAGACACACATTCATTACTATTTATGGGCTGCACAAACTCATATGCACACATACAGTCACTCACCTCTACACAAACAGAAGTGCACTACCTAATTTAAGCAGACAAATATGAAGCTGAAGAAACAACGCAAAGAGGACACTGAAAGGACGCCCCTGACAAGGAAGAACAACGTGCAAAGGCTTAAGAAAAGAAATGGAATTTTAAAGAATAATTTGAAGGACAAGAAAAACAAGTTTGTAGTAGTCAGGCAAACAAGCTTTTCCCGCCTGAGACAATACTAAACAGAAAGTCAAGAGACAGCAATTAAATGGAAAGTCTTTGAACAGCAAAACAAATGTGGCTTCTAACTAGTCCAGCCCCCAGCTGGCAAGGTGGCTGGACTGGAACATCCCTGAGCCAGTGGCCATTTGTACAATGGGGATAATATCTCCCCTATGTTTTGAAGTCATGCCTAGGGCCAAGCAAAGAGGGACTGCTCTCAACAAACCCAAGGCACCCAAGAAAAAAGGTTATTAGAGGAGGCTGTTGGAGGGTAGAGGGTTCACAATGGATCCAAGCCTCTGCCTAACCAGAGAGCTACAAAGAGCTACAGAGAGCTACAAAATCCACCGTGCAGCCTGCAAGGGAGAACAGTGGCAGTACAGATGTTAGCCCTGCCAGAGGGCACAGGGAGCCAAGAAGGGCTCCACAGGCCCAGCTGGGAATAGGCACCTGGAAGGAAGGCAACATGGGATGGGATGAAATGGGAAGGGCAGTGAGGAGCATTGCTAGCCCTTTCTCTGTACTCCCAGAGGTGGAACATGACCTACTCCATTCCCACTCCAGTAGAGAAGAATACAGATCTTCAAGAAGGGAGCTAAACAAACTAGCAAAAAAAAAAAAAAAAAAAAAAAAAACTGCAATCACAGAGACAAAAGTTAGTGCATCCAATGAAAAGAAATCACATGACACAATCGGGCATGGTGGCTCACACCTGTAATCCCAGTACTTTGGGAGGCCAAGGCAGGCAGATCACTTGAGGTCAGGAGCTCGAGACCAGCCTGGCCAACATGGCAAAACCCCATCTCTACTAAAAATACAAAAAAATTATCCGGGTGTCATGGTGCATGCCTATAATCCCAGCTACTCGGGAGGCTGAGACAGGAGAATCTCTTGAACCTAGGAAGCAGAGGTTGCAGTGAGACGAGATCATGCCTCTGCACTCTAGCCTGGGTGACAGAGTGAGGCTCTGTCTCAAAATTAGAAAAAAAAGAAATCACATGACAAGCAGAGTGACTGAATAAAAAGCCTAGCCTGGCCCTCTCCAGATCTGTCCTACTTGGCCACAGCTTGCAAAGAATCTGAATGCTAGAAGTGAGCTTAAGGCTCAATCTTTATTTGGACTGCTAAAGACCCAGAAGACATGGCAGGCACTCAATACCTACATAGAGAACAATTGGAATTCAATGCCATTAGGCGTGGAACTTATCAATGGATCCAGGAAGGCTGTGGCAACCTCATACCTGTTGAAGACGAAGAGGTAGACAGGGCTAAGGCAGGGCAAGAGTTTCAGTGCTATCAACACAGAGGTGATCATCAAAGCAACAGGAGCAGAGCGACTATCTTTCTAGGGAGAAACCTTAGAGAGAAAAGGACAGTGGACCAAGCATAGTCTTCAACTCATGGCTGCACGTTAGGAAAAGGGAGCAAGCAAGGAAACCAGAGGAGCAGCCACATGATTAGTGCAGACCTACACAGGTCAAGAGAGTGGAGAATCATGAGAAAATCCAGTTGTAGGCAACAATGTCAGGAGATCAGTCACTGGATTTGGCAATGAGGCAGTCAGAGGGCCCTTCAAAAGAGTGTCCACAGATGAAGACATAGAGGCACAAGGGTAGGCCACTCCAAAAGGCTCAATGGGTCCACTAAATTTTGAAGATTTGAGGCCACATTTCTACATGTGATTTTTCAACATTTCACTAAAGTCTTAATGAGAAAAGAGAAAAAAAAATTCCTCCATGGGTGCAACAGACGGATTCTTCAATATCATACATAAGTTCCTATGATTGATGAAGAGCTACCCCACAACACACATGACGTCAGGACAATGATGGGAATCAGTCACTCCAGCAGAAGGAGGGGGCAGGGAGGTAAAATTTCTAAGAAGAAACTCCCATCAGACACAATTCTACCTTCTCTGGGCTCTCAGCCATGCCTCAGACTGCCCGGAGGCTTTAGTCCTTCCACTTTGTGGAACTGTAATAATAACTCCGCCATGGCGGAGACAGAGAAATACCCCAGTGCCACCCCTTCCCCCAGCATTCAAGTATACTATCTGGGCATCCCAGAGGAAAATTAATTCTGTCAAATAATAATTATAGTCAACATTTATAGAGAATTTTCCATGTTGCAAGCAAAGTATTAAGTTCATTTACTCTTCACGACAACCCTCTGAGGTGGTTCCAATATGCTGCTCATTTTACCCATGAGGGGACCAAAATTCAGAGAGGTTAAGTAACGTGCCAGAGTTCATGCAGCCACAGAGCAGTAGAGTCAGAATTCAAAGCCAGTTTGGCCCCAAAAGCCATGCTCTTTCCATAGCCGTGCTGTCTCTCGAGGGGTCTGTGAAATCAGCCACAGAAACTGGACTCATCATTTTATTTGTTCTGCAACAGTATAAATAAAAAGGCACATTTTGTGTCAGGACAGAAATTTTTTTTTTAATTTTATTATTATTATACTTTAAGTTTTAGGGTACATGTGCACAATGTGCACGTTTGTTACATATGTATGCATGTGCAATGTTGGTGTGCTGCACCCATTAACTCGTCATTTAGCATTAGGTATATCTCCTAATGCTATCCCTCCCCCCTCCCCCAACCCCACAACAGTCCCTGGTGTGTGATGTTCCCCTTCCTGTGTCCATGTGTTCTCATTGTTCAATTCCCACCTCTGAATGGGTGCTGGGAAAACTGGCTAGCCATATGTAGAAAGGACAGAAATTTTTAAATGAGCCTACTGGGGCCCTCTTGTGGAAAGACCCACCTCTACCATGTTCTAGTTTCTGCACCACACACGAACACACACCACACACACGTGCACACACACACATACCACACACAGGCACCTTGATTACTAAATGCCCTTGGCACAGACCAGCCAAGGCATAGGCACAGGCATTCAGGAAGAAGAAATCCCTTGACTCAGATTGCAGCCAGGCTTCCTTTGTGACTTGATCCCTTAAACTCCTATCACTCAAGCTTCCTAGCTATACACGAAGCAAAAGCATCCCTGCTCCCCTTCATGGAGCCCAGTGCCAGGCACACACACACATACACACACACACACACACACAAACCACAACCACACACACCATGTATATACACACACCCAACTGTCTGGCAAGAACTTGACACCTCGCCCCTCCATGCAGAAAATACACAAGACAGAAGTATTTCTACATGGCAGACAAAGACGGAGTCGTCTTTGGTGAATGGGGCTTGCCTAAGCATACCAGCAGTTGACCAGATGAATCAGAGGAATACTCAGGTCCTAGTCTGTACTTTCCAGTAGGTCCTAGACTGTAAGCTCCTAGCAAGATACAGACAAGGGGACCTACCCCTTATACCTGATCCTTGACCCTGCCTGAGGTACCGGGAGTGATCAGCCCATGTCTGATAACAACCAAGGTTACAAGAAGCTCCATTCCCTTCCAACCCACTCCAGTGTAATAGGAAGAATGCAGGCTCTGGATTTTGAGCCAAGTCTCCCCTACTAGCTGTGTGACTTTGGGCCAGATGCTTAACCTCTACAAGTTTCAACCCCTTCATCTATAAGGGGACTTGATAGTAACTATTTAGTATGACTGTCTATATTAAATGAGATGACATAGAGCATATAGCACAGTGCCTGACACAAAATGAGGGCTCATAAAGCTTATAGCTCTCACTACTATTATTAGAGAAAATTCTGAGCAAAGAATAGGATAAGCAAAAGCAGCGAGGGCTTCACCCCCATACAGAACTGTCTTCTGTTCTGACAACCAAGCCCCTCTTTGGAGACTAGCTTCCCTGAGCCACAAGTCAGCCCACACACCTGGACTATACTCTGGGTGGTTACAGACACATTTCCATTGAAACCTTTAAGCGATGCTGGCTGGCTCTGCATCAGTGCCAGCTGACTGACATCAAACACTTCAGAGTCCCGCTTCCTGATGACTCAGGCCTGTCTCCAAATTCCTGCTGCCACTCTCCTACCTCTAAGGGGGAGTCAGGGAGAGTAGGAACAGCCGGGGCAAATGCAGCTGACCTAGACTGCTGGGACCACTGTAGACAGATGCAGCTAGCATCCGGGGACTAAGGGTCCCAGGGCTTTTCTTCCCTCCCCTTTTAAAATAGTAACTGGATCTCCTGACAGTATGTGCGATGGGCTTTCTCTATAGCCTGCTCCCAAAGAACACCAGGGACTTTCACACCACAGTCATCCAGATACCACGGTCAGGGTTCGAGGGGAGGAGAGATCAGAATTCATCTTTCCTTTCCCCTGCTGTCTCTAAGCTTCCAGAAAACATCAGAGCCTCTTAAAGGGGCTAAAATAGGGAAGAAGGTATGATTTCCAGTCCATAGTTCTAAAGGAACTATCTGCTAACTGGTAAGTACAATTTGTTTGCCATTTCTATTGCAAGCATTCAGCACTCACACTCTAAAAGCAAATACCACACAAAGATAATTTCAGCATTAATGTCAGTTCCTTGAGCACACTGGGCACCATACTATGGAACATAATATACAAAAGATATTGTCACTTGCCTCAGGTGGATGATGTCCTGTTCACATTCAGTGGATAATGTGGCCTTCCACATCTTAGTCTCAGACAGCATAATTATTAAAAAGAAAAGGCCAGGCGCAGTGGCTTACACCTGTAATCCTAGCATTTTGGGAGGCTGAGGCAGGTGGATCACATGAGGTCAGGAGTTCAAGACCAGCCTGGCCAACATGGTAAAACCTCATCTCTACTAAAAAAATACAAAAACTAGTTGGGGCCGGGCATGGTGGCTTACACCTGTAATCCCAAAACTTTGGGAGGCTGAGGCAGGTGGATCACCTGAGGTCAGGAGTTCAAGACCAGCCTGGCCAACATGGTGAAACCTCATCTCTACTAAAAAATACAAAAATTAGTTGAGGCTGGGTGCAGTGGCTCATGCCTGTAATCCCAGAACTTTGGGAGGCCGAGGCAGCTGGATCACTTGAGGCAGAAGTTCAAGACTAGCCTGGCCAACACGGTGAAACCCCGTCTCTATTAAAAATACAAAAATTAGCCAGGCGTGGTGATGGGTGCCTGTAATCCCAGCTACTCGGGAGCCTGAGGCAAGAGAATTGCTTGAGCCTGGGAGGCGGAGGTTGCAGTGAGCTGAGATCGAGCCACTGCCCTCCAGCCTGGGCGACAGAGCAAGACTCTGTCTCAAAAAAAAAAAAAAAAAAAAAGACACTAATTACAACTTTGTAATAATGAGCTAGGCAATAATTAGGGTACTCCTTAAACTAATTGGGGAGCCCCAAGAAAATAGCATTTACTTACAGAAACACTTAGCAACAATACGAGGATGGGTCACCAAGCACAGGACTTGCTACTACCATGTTGGTATCAACTATGTCTTCCAGGTAAGTCAGCAACTGAAACATTTTATTTTTAACATGCCCGAGAGCCCAAGACTATTTATAATACCAGATCCTTAAAAACTTGAAAGGGAGATGAATTTTAAAATGTACACATTTACATATGTGGGCAGAAACACAAAAATCAGATGCCTCTCAACACAGCTCAGGGAGCCATAACTCACGGCTTTCACAATCCCACCGAACGCCCAGAGAAAATCCGGGCACCTTCTACAAGGGATGGTAGGAAGCTGGGTAGGTAGCCAAGAAACAAAGAAACCTAAACTCAGCACTTGGCAGGACAATTAAGGAGCAGAGGATTTTAAATGCATTGTTTCTGACTCTAAATATGGCTACATTTATTACCAATTTGGGATCAGAAACCACATTTAGTTCTGTCATGACCACATGCTAAAAATATTAAGCAGAGTATTGCCTAGGGAACAGCAGTTCTCCCTGCTGCGGCAGCTCCACTTCAGAGCCATCTCTGCCATGGTCACAGGGTTTCCATCCTGTGCTTTGCTGAGAGCACAGTTACAAGCAGAACTGACACTGTCCTGCCAAGACGTCCCCCCGCATTTTAGAAGGCAGCAATAGGAACCAGAGCTAGGGACTGCACAACCTCCTCATCCTCTCCAGGGCTGTTTTAGGTGTCAGTGAAGCTCTATTTCATAGGCCTATAACTAGAATCCTTCTGACTGGGAGCTCCACAGTGGGAGGGACAATTGTCTGTGTAACATACCGCTGTCTCCTCATTGCCCAGCACTTTTCCTGGCACTCAAAAAATAGCCATTGATTTAATAAAATCAATAATCTAAAAAGAACCATTTGGAAGAGTACAATGGAAAATAACACTGCCATTAAAATAGGTAAAAATATGGACTGTGGTAATACATAAAAACAGGTGCTGGCCAGGCACAATGGTTAACACCTGTAATCCCAGCACTTTGGGAGGCCTAGGTAGGAGGATGACTTGAAGCTAGGAGTTCAAGATCAGCCTGGGCAGCAAAGTAAGACTCTGTCTCTACCAAAAAAAAAAAAAAATTTTTTTTCATTAGTAGGGCATGGTGATGCACCTATGGTCTCAACTACTCAGGAGGCTGAGGTGGGAGGATGGCTTGAGCCCAGGAGTTCAGGGCTGCAGTGAGCTATGATCACACCACCGCACTCCAGGTTGGGCAATAGCGAGACCCCTATCTTTAAAAGCAGATGCATAAAAAATTGTTGAGTGGAAGTGAAAGCAGCAGAACCTAATGGCATACATATGTAAATTACTACTTTGGAAAGAAGTGTGTGTGGCCACCTCTATGATCACATGTGAACTTAGAATTATGGAAAACTGTGCTCAATGGAATCTTTCACCCTGAAATGTTAAATATCTGAGAAAACACTTTAAAATACATTATTTTCAGCACAGAACCTACTCCCTTATCAGCTGACTTGTTCTGATCTCCTGAATGGCTCAGAGGCCTTGTTCTTTTTCAGCAAACCCAAGATCAGACCATACACTCATCAGCCGAAGGAAACAGAGAACACATAGAAAAAGCCGCAGTCTTAAAGTCCAACTTAGCAACTTGACCCTGTAAGGGCAGTTTCCAGGCTGCATAATCAGAATGGCTGGCTGCCCAGACAGGTGGCCAAGATGGAAGTGTCAAGACAAAAAAGTATGGAAAAGTTCACCTGGCCCAACTTCAAAGCCAAAGCTCCAAAAAGGTAGGAGTTTAACAGGCACTTACTGGCCAGCAAGGTGCCTGTTAAGAAGGGTAGCAGTACACCAATCCTTCTCAAACTCTTCACAAAAACCGAAGAGAAGGGAAACACTTCCTAATTCATTCTATGAAGTCAGCATTACCCTGAAACCAAAGGAAGACAAAGACACTATAAGAAGACTCCAGACCAATATCTCTTATAATATACATGCAAAAAATCCTGAACAAAATACTAGCAAGCCAAAATTCAGCAGCATATTAAGAGAATTATACAACATGGTCAAGTGGTGTTTTATCCCAGGAATACAAGAGTGGCTCAACATATGAAATGCAATCAATGTAATACACCACATTAATAGAATGAAGGAAAAAATCCACATGATCATTTCAATGGATACTGAAAAAGCAACTGACAAAATCCAATATCCTTTCATAATAAAAAAAAATCCAATAAACCCGGAATAGAAAAGAACATCCTCAACATAATAAAAGGCATATATGAAAAACCCACAGCTAGCATCATATTTAATGGTGAAAGACTGAAAGCTTTTCCCCAAAGACCAAGAACACGACAAAGATACCCACTTTCACCACCTCTTTTACTTATTTATTTATTTTTTTTTGAGATGGAGTCTCACTCTGTTGCCCAGGCTGGAGTGCAGTGGTGCGATCTCGGTTCACTGCAAGCTCTGCCTTCCGGGTTCACACCATTCTCCTGCCTCAGCCTCCTGAGTAGCTGGGACTACAGGTGCCCGCCACCATGCCTGGCTAATTTTTTTTGTATTTTTAGTAGACAGGGTTTCACTGTGTTAGCCAGGATGGTCTCAATCTCCTGACCTCGTGATCCGCCCACCTTGGCCTTCCAAAGTGCTGGGATTACAAGCGTGAGCCACCGCGCCCGGCCACCCACTTTCACCACTTCTATTCAACATAATACTATAAGTTCTAGCCAGAGCAATTAGGCAAGAAAAGAATAAAAGGCATCCATATTGGAAAGGAAGATGTAAAATTATTCTATGTGCAGATGATATATACATATACACATATATACACATATATATGTATATACACATATATACACACATGTATATACACGTGTGTATATACATACACACACACACACACACACACATATATATATGGTTTTTTGTTTTGTTTTGTTTTTTAAGATGGAGTTTCGCTCCTGTTGCCCAGGTTAGAGTAGCGGGGCATAATCTAGGCTCACTGCAACCTCTGCCTCCTGGGTTCAAGCGATTCTCATGCCTCAGCCTCCCAAGTAGCTGGGATTACAGGCACGTACCACCACACACGGCTAAGTTTTTGTATTTTTAGTAGAGATGGGGTTTCACCTTGTTGGCCAGGCTGGTCTCGAACTCCTGACCTCAGGCGATCTGCCCACCTTAGCCTCCCAAAGCTCTGGGATTACAGGCATAAGCCACCACGCCCAGCCAATGATATGATCTTATGCATAGAAAACCTTCACAAATAAAGCCTGTTAGAGCTAATAAATTCAGTAAAGTTGCAGGACATAAAACCAACACACAAAAATCAGTTGTATTTCTATATCCCAGAGATGAACGATCCAAAAAGGAAACTAAGAAAGCAATTCCATTTAAAACAGTATCAAAAAGAACACTTAGGAATACATTTTGCCAATGAAGCAAAAGACTTTACACTGAAAACTACAAAACGCTGCTGAAGAAATAAAAGAAGATCTCCATTTCAATTTTTCTGTACACACACACAAATAAATAAAAAGACATTTTAGGTTCATGATTCAAAGATATGATATTGCTAAAATGATAGTATTACCCAAAGCAATATGCAGATGCAACGCAATCCCTTTCAAAATTCCAGTGGATTTTTTGCAGAAATGGAAAAACCCATCCTAAAATTCACATGGAGTTTCAAGGGACCCTGAATACCCAAAACAATCTTGAAGCAGGAGAACAAAACTGCTGGGCACAGTGATTCATGCCTGTAATCCCAGCTACTTGGGAGGCTGAGGCAGGAGGATTGCTTGAGGCTAGGAACTCAAGGCTGCAGTGGGCTATGACAGTGCCATTGCACTTTAGTCTGAGTGACAGAGCAAGATCCCATCTCTTAAAAAAACAAAAACAAAAAACAGCAAAGTTGAGGAGAAAAAAAGAACAAAGCTGGAGAATTCACAAGTCCAATTTCAAAACTTACCATAAGGCTAGAGTAATCAAAAGTGTGGTAATGATGTAAGGATAAACATATAGACCAATGGAATAGAATTGTGAGACCAGAATTAAACCCTCACATCTCTATAGTCAACTGATTTTTACAAAAGTGTTATTGACTAAAAAGGGATTTTTAAAGGACGAAATTTAAAAGGCTAAAACTGGCAGGGTGCGGTGGCTCACACCTGTAATCCCAGCACTTTGGGAGGCTGAGGCAGGCAGATCACCTGATGTCAGGAGTTCGAAACCAGCCTGGCCAACATGGCAAAACCCCGTCTCTACTAAAAATACAAAAATTAGCCGGGCGTGGTGGCGGGCACCTTTAGTCCCAGCTACTCGGGAGGCTGAAGCACAAGAATCACTTGAACCCAGGAGGTGGAGGTTGCAGTGAGCTGAGATTGAGCCACTGCACTCCAGCATGGGCAACAAAGCAAGACTCCCATCTAAAAAAAAAAAAGTTAAAACTATACAGTTCTTAGAAGAAAACATGGGCAAAACCTTCATGACCTTGGATTTGGCAATGATTTCTTAAATATTACACTAAAATCACAGGTGGTAAAAGAAAAATAAATTGAACTTCATTAAAATATTTTAAAATTTTTTGTGAAAAGGACGCGATCAAGAGAATGAAAAGACAAGGGAATGAAACAAAATATTTGCAAATCACACATCTGATAAGGGTTTAATATCCAGAATATAGAAACAACTCCTACAACAGAAAGACAAACAACCTAATTTTAAAATGGGCAATAATCTTGAATAGACATCTCTCCATTGATGTACAAATGGCCTGGAGGCACATGAAAAGATGCTCAGTATCATTAATCATCATTAGAGAAATGCCAATCAAAGCCACTTCACACCTACTAGGTATGGTTATAATTATTGAAGAAAAGGAAAATAACAAGTGTTGGTGAAGATGTGAAGAAACTGGAACCCTCATACATCACTGGTGGGAGTATAAAATGTTGCAGCTGCTATGGAAAAGTTTGGTGGTTCTTCAAAAAGCTAAACATAAAATTACCATATGACCCAGCAATTCTTTGCTTAAGTAGATACCCAAAAGATGTGAAAACAGTGACTCAAACAGATGCTTGCATGTGAATGTTCACAGCAGCATTATTCACTATATCCAAAAGATGAAAATGACTCAAACAGCCATCACAGATAAGTGGATTTTTATAAAATGTGGGTGTGGGTGTGGGGGCGTGTGTGTGTGTGTGTGTGTGTGTGTGTGTGTGTATCTCCAATGGAATATTATTCAGCCTCAAAAAGGAATGAAGTTCTGATACATGCTACAATATGAATGAAACCTTAAAACACTATTCTAAGTGAAATAAGCCAGACACATAAAGGACAAATATTGCTGGGTGTGGTGGCCCACTAAAGTGGGAGGATAGCTTGAGCCCAGGGGTTTGAGGCCAGCCTGGGCAACACAGAGAGACCTCTATCTCTTAAAAAATAAATAAAAAAAAAAGGGGCATCATAATAACAAATTTTATGCTTTGTGTGTGTGTATATATAAGTATGTGAGTGTGTGTGTGTATGTATATGTATATGAGATTGTGTTGTGTGTTTTGGTAGAGATGGGGTCTCACTATATTGCCCAGGGCAGTCTCAAACTTCTGGGGTCAAGTGATTGCCCCACCTTGGCCTCCCAAAGTGCTGCGATTACAGCCATGAGCTGCTGTGCCCAGCCTTCTGCTGTATATATTTTATCATACTAAAAAATTAAAAAACAATGTAAGATTGCCCATGAGTTAGAAATTGTTAAAACTGGACATTGGGTACATGAATACGTTATATTGCTCTCTTCTAAAAATTTAAGAAGGCCAGGAATGGTGGCTCACGCCTATAATCCCAACACTTTAGGAGGCCAAGGTGAGACAATCACTTGAGCCCAGGAGTTCAAGATCAGCCTGGGCAACAAAGTGAGACCCTGTCTCTACAAAAAATTTAAAAAATCAGCCAGGCATGGAAGCACATGCCTGTGGTCCCAGGTATTCAGGAGGCTGAGGTGGGAGAATCATTTGAGCCCTGGAGGTGGAGGCTGCAGTTAGTCATGATGGCACCACTGTACTCTAGCCTGGGTGACAGGGTGAGACTCTGTTTCAAAAAATATTTAATAAAATAAAAATAATAAAAATAAACTTAAGAAAGAAAAAAAGATCTTTTCTGTAGTTTTTTGGTAGATATTCTTTGTCAAGGTAAAGAAATCCCCTTCTTTGCCTAAACTGCTAAGAGGTTTTATCATGAATGTGTGTTAAATTTTATCAAGTGTGTTTTCTACCTCTAAGATGATCATATAGTTTTACCTTTAACCTATTAATGTGGCTAATTTTATGCATAGATTTTCTAATATGAAACCACCCTTGAATTCTTGGGTAAGCTCAATTTGGTCAGATAATCACTTTTATTTTCTGTTGGATTTTATTTGCCATATTTTGTTGATTCTCCATGTACTCCCATAATTCTCTGTGCAACTATCATAAGATCCACAAAACTGTACTGTAAATATGAATTGCCTGAGTACATGGGACTCCTTCCTCATCCACTGTTTAATCTCTAGTTAGGTCTAACACACAGCAAGCACTCAGTAAAGGTATGGCTGATGAACAAATAGGTGAATAAATGGGTGAGTGGACAGACGAACAGATAAGCAGATAAACACCTTAATCCAGAAGAGTGTCACTTGCCCTGGCAGGAGTACAGAGCAGCTCTTTTCAGGCAAGGGGTTTCCCTTGCCTTTTCAGCTCTTTTCAGCTCTTTTCCCAAGGGGTTTCCAACCACTCCAAAGAGGTATCTAATCTGCCTGTGGACAACTCAGTTTGTCTGCAGATCTGTAAGCTGAACCCTACCCTGAGACACTGATCTCACCACTTACCCTCATCAACAACACTCTACAGATCAGTGCCTGCCTTCACCAACAGGATACAGCCCTGGTATCACAGCACACCACACAGCTTAGATCCTATGCTGGGGTTGAGGGGAAATGTGGCTTCAAACTCAGTGTTCCTCCCAATTTCAGAGTTTATTCCCAACAATCAAAATGGCCTCATCCCAACCCTGATTGGCACAGCAAGAGCCCATCCCATTAACAATTCACTGCCTCAGCACTACAGAGGAGGAGAGCAATCAGCAAGAGAAACAGCTGAATTATTTCAGCAGCTGTAAATTATGTGTTCTCTCTTCCCCTCCTCCAAGTCCATGTTCAACTGTGCCCCACGCCTCCACACTGAACTTGGGTCTGTCAAGTATCTATGTCAACTGCAGTAACCAAACTTAAGTTCAAGAAGCAATATTAAAAAGCACTAATTAGCTGATATTTAAATAACTGTGTTTAATGTCAACAAAATCACACTTTAAATATCCCCTAGTCTATTAGTTGCTTAATTAAATTCCTTAAGATCCTTGGACACTGGCACAGAGCACGCTGCCCTGGGGAGCCGTTCCCAGGCCCTGGCTTTGGCAGGCTGTGGAAGGGGAGGAGCCCATATCCCTGGGGAAGTGCCAGGAGAGCCCTGGTTTTCTTCTAGAGTCTCCTAATGAGGTGGCTTCTCTTCACAGCTCTGCTGGTCTCCACAGGGCAGCAAGAACATGACAAATAAATACATTCTGAGCATGGAGAAGTGCCAAACCAGACTACAATTTATTTTTTAAAGTGCATTAAAAAAACAAAAAGCACACATAAACCCAAGAGAGTTACTTTTCCCATCTGGTATCTGTTCTCCTTAAGAGTGGTATATCACAAAACATTCAGGCATGTGTACAGGGGGTACACAATAGGATTTGTGACAGCAGGTAGGGTCAGGGGGCCCTGCAAGATGCCACCAACCAAATCCCAGCCTGCCAAGAGTCATCAGCCTGCAACTGACAGGGGTACAGCTCAGCCAACAGCAGTGTCCTAGGCTGGAACTTGCAAAGGGACTCTGGGTTCCAGTGGGTGAGCTTGTGATAGGGATACCAGTGGGACCCCAGGAAGTCTCTCCTGCCACAGTAGGCTCCATGGGGATGGCTTGCCAGCCAGCCTTCTCACCAAACCAGATTTGCTGTAAGGGGATGACATGCCAGCTACCTGCCCAGGTAAACATATCCTGGAAACAGTCTGTCTCACTAACTGCCTCCAGGCAGAGCACATTCAGCCAAGGATCAGTAAGCATTAGGAGTCTACATTTTGGGCAGCAGACGCTCTGAACCCAATCCCACTGGGTCATGAATAAGAAAACATCATTTTAAGAGCAACAAGGGTGTGAGAGAGGCCAAGTGGCCGTCCTTTGCCTCACTCTTACAACAAGGGCCCCAGTTCTTTCTAGTTTCCTTACAGAACTACCAACTCACCTCTCAGTAAGTCTTACTTTTTTGTCTCTATCACTCAGCCCCTTCCTACACCTTCTATTTTGCCTAAAGGGCTTGCCCTCCTGCAAAGTAGGAGGCAATTCTTTCCAATTATTCCATCCTGAGTCTCACTGCTCAGGGATCCCTCTTATGGCAGCTCTCCTTAAAACAGCCACTGCAGCCCCTGGTAATGCCAGCGGAAAACACTGGGTAGAAGAAGCTTGGTTAATATCACAGACTCTCACCCTGAAATGCAACCACTCCCATTAACAACTAGGCACAAACCCTGGCCTCGGAGAAGCCAGATGCTTGGGTTGTAGCTCACAAAAATGTGAAGAGCACCCAGGAAAAAAAAAAAAGAAACTGTGCTGCCCAGGCACATTGTTCACTTACTACCTGTGGTTACACACCCACACCAAAGCCATTTCAACCCCAGGTGAGCAGTTAACAGTCATGCCAATCTAGAAAAATATATTTTTGCAAAAACATTTTTCATTCTCCCATACAGGAAAGCTACCAAAAGAGCAAATATTTGTGCTCTACGAAAAGATGAATAAACCCATACTACCTACTAGGGACCATACAACAAGTTGCCACCCCAAACACATCCAAACAGAAGATTATTCATCCTTCCACACATATTTGTTTGAGACCTGCTGCAATCCAGACATGTGCCAGGTGCTGCAGATACAAATAGGGGTCCTGTCCTCCAGGAGCTTCCACACAGGCAATGGAGATAGATTGGCAATACACACTCTTAAGGAGAACAGATACCAGATGGGAAAATCGGCAATTACAGCAAACACTGAGTTGAAAAGAGCCCTGACAGAGATGACTCTGAGGCAGAAGACAACAGACGTCTCATTCAGGAGATGGGGTCAGGGAGGACTTCCTAGAAGAGGTGAGCTTTGATGATTAAAAGAGGAAAAGGAATTACAGAAACAAAGACAATAAGAAAGGCATCCTAGGCAGGACAAGAGTGGTTTTTTAAAGGCCTGGAGGCATGAAACTAGGAACATGCATTAATTTCAATAATATATGCTGGAGCAAAGGGCTTATGGGGAGTAGCATGATGATATACAAGACCTCTTTGCCAGACAGGTTAGAGAGAGTTCAAACACATAGCTCACTGCACTGTCTTAGCAAATCTCTCCTTTTTAGAACTTCCCCATGGTGAATGAGAGATAAGAGAAGGGAGAAGGAAGCCTGCTATAAGCCTGCAACTTGCATAACACAGTCACCACAGTTTGTGACCTCTGATTATGAATTCATTCCTGGCAGCTCAGTGGTTTGTTAGCTCTTGCAAACTCTCAACTTCTACTTCACTTAATAGAAGGAGCCAGTAAACAGAATTTGATTTGGACTGTATTATCTACCCATAGTGGCCTAAACCCCAGCAGATAACTTCAACAGAAAAGCAGCCTGAGATTTTAGGTAGTCTTCCTGCCATCTCTTCTGGGTGATATGCCTGCTGTACTCTCCTCTTGTATGTTCCACACTTAAGAAGTCCAAAGCTCAGCTCCTGCTCTTCCCTCCACACGTCTCATCCTCCTCCAGGACTGCCTAGTTCTACTGCACATGCTGGAAACCCAAGAGCTCTCAATCCCTCCTCTCCCTTCCCTGTCTTCTATCCCCTACTCAGCCATCATCAACTATTGTCAATTTTATCTACTAAATATGTCCCTCCCTCTATGCTCCTGTTCTCATGCCCAAATTATTATAGCCACTCCCCACTTCTCAGGTAGGAGCAACCGTCGCAAGCTGTCAATCAGGCCAGACCCAAGCAGAGCAGCAAAATGAGGAAGCCAAAGGCACATGGCTTTGACGAATCTCTCATTTGCTCAACTCAGGGTTTCTGGAATACCCAATATCCAGTCTCCTGAACCCCTCCTAAAGGCTCTCAATAAAAGCCACTTTCTTCTTCGGTTGAAGAGAGGCACTCAGGGAGCCTATTCAATAGCAGTAACAAGCTAGAACATGGGCTGCGGGGAAGGTCTGGTGCTGGCGTGAGTCCTCCGGAAATGTCAACACTTTGGGAGCCTAGCCCAAAGCCAGGCCTTCAATTATGGGAATTATATCCCAGGCAAGGCAAGCTTGGCTCCCCACAGCCCCACCACTCACAGTGCACGGAGACATACCTACACAGCCCCTGAGTTGAAGAGGCTTCATCCCTACTCCCTCTGCCACCCTCCCTTGCCATAAGGAAAACCATTTGGTGAAAGCAGGTAGAAGGCAGCAATTTTCAGGAGGAGGATGTTGGTATTGATAATACCTTGAACATTTTCCAAAATAAAGGACAAAATAGGTATTGAAGAAGAAGGAGAGATCTGACTATGCCTCCCAGC
The DNA here is from genome assembly GCF_028858775.2 of Pan troglodytes. Taxonomy (NCBI): domain Eukaryota; kingdom Metazoa; phylum Chordata; class Mammalia; order Primates; family Hominidae; genus Pan; species Pan troglodytes. The sequence continues at coordinate 136,874,117 of NC_072402.2, forward strand.
CTCAACTCAATGGAAACCTTCCCTTTACCCCATTCCCAACCATTGGCCCCCACACCAGCCTAGAAGGAAAAAATATATGTTGAATGAATGAACAAATGAATGAAGAAATGAACAAATAGGCTGAGGACAGAGGAAGGGGGCAACAGGAGAAAAAGAAGACCCTGCTCAAAACTCTCCTTTTCATTCATTCAGATATCTCCAAGCACCTACCGTGTACTAGTGCAAGGTGCTGGGAACACACGGGCATGCATCAACTGTGAAAGAGAAGAACGACTGGGGAGAAAAACACACTATCTCTCTGGAATGCTGTCTTTCCAAATGCTACTTTAACAACACTTCCTGTTTTTCTGACATTAAAGCCATGCCGAACAGCATACATGCAAACAAAAACTTCACATTTTATTGTATCCAGTACTGTGGGGCCTTGTGGTTTCTTTTCTAAGGAAAAACTTGTCATTCATCTCCTTGATTAAAAATTTATCTAATTTGGCTTTCATTAGGTAGGTACAAGGGGAAAACACAGATTCACAGGGAGAACTTGCCCAGCAAGAGGACTGTGATGAGCTCCCGCAACTGCACAGTTGGGTCCCAACCCACCACCAAGGAAAGAAAATTAAAAAGCTCACAACGTGGAGTATAAGCTCTAGCCAAAAGGAATTATCTTCCCACAAGCATTTCTGTCGGATTTTTGGTTAATAGAAAAAAAAACTTTCAAAAGAGAAGGAAAGGAAACCCCAAGGATATTTAACATGTAACTTAGAATTTCTATATTTTTCAAATTCCCTTGCAGGGAGAAAAGGCAAAGAAGTCTTTATTTCTCAATCCTACTTTTCAAAAGTTTTCCAATTGATACAACATTGTCATAAAAAATTTCAATTTGTAGAGAGCATGGAGCAGAGGAAGGTGCAGTGGCTGAGGAATTTTAAGCTGCTGCAAAGAGGCTCTGAGGTGACAGCAGGCAGAGCTGCAGCAGACGTGGGAGCAGCAGCCCTGAACACCACAGGCTCGGCAATGGTGCCTTGGGCCGTGCATCTGAGATCAAACACCAGGGACTCAGGCCTGCGGCAGGCCACGCTCTCCACACAATTCTTCAGGTTCCTATGCTCAGACAGTGATTTGGAGTAAATGGTCAGGCTTTAATGCAACGTCAAAGTATCCTGGGGTAAAAGATCAGCAAATTACAAGTATACATCTTGATTAAATGTTTATTTAGAATGTAGAGGGATTGGCCAGGCACAGTGGCTCACACCTGTAATCCCAGCACTTTAGGAGGCCGAGGCAGGTGGACTGCCTGAGGTCAGGAGTTCGAGACCAGCCTGGCCAACATGGTGAAACCCCACCTCTACTAAAAATACAAAAATTAGCCGGGCATGGTGGAGGGTGCCTGTAATCCCAGCTACTCGGCAGGCTGAGGCAGGAGAATCCCTTGAACCCAGGAGGCAGAGGTTGCAGTGAGCCGAGATCATGCCACTACACTCCAGCCTGGGTGATAGAGTGAGACAACATCTTGGGAAAAAAAAAAAAAAGAATGTAGAGGGATTACTCTACAGCCAGAGCATGAATCTGACCCTATCCTTCCCTGCTTGAAACCATTCAATGGTTTTCCAGGACCCTCAGAATAAAGGCCAAATTCCATACTCGCAACCTGCCACCATCCAGCCCTGATCAACATCAGCAGCTTCATCTCTTTCCTCTCCCTGCCTATTGAGATGGAGTTTTGCTCTTGTTGCCCAGGCTAGAGTGAGTGCAATGGCGCGATCTCAGCTCACCGCAACCTCTGCCTCCCAGGTTCAAGGGATTCTCCTGCCTCGGCCTCCCAAGTAGCTGGGATTACAGGCATATGCCACCACGCCCGGCTAATTTTGTATTTTTAGTAGAGACGGGGTTTCTCCATGTTGGTCAGGCTGGTCTTGAACTCCTGACCTTAGGTGATCCGCCCCCCTTGGCCTCCCAAAGTGCTGGGATTACAGGCGTGAGCCACTGCACCTGGCCTAGAGTTGGTCTTTTTTTTTTTTTTTTTTTTTTTTTTTTTGAGCAGTAGCAAGATTTATTGCAAAGAGCAAAAGAACAAAGCTTCCACAATGTGGAAGGGGACCCTAGCGGGTTGCCCGAGTTGGTCTTATACAACATTTCTTACAATGCTGAAGACATCTCGTCTCCCACCTCCAGGCTTTTGCACATGTCATTCCCTCTGCTTGGAATGCCATTTCCCCTCCTCTTTATCTGACAAATTCCTACTCATCCTAAAGGCTACAGCTTAAAAGACACTTCCGCTTTGAGGCCTTCCCCAACCCTCCCCACTACAGCAAATTCAGTGCTGCCAGAGCACCTGTACTTCTCTGATCATAGCATTATTATACTTTCTTATATAGTTGTCCTTCTCCCCTTCCAGACCTTAACCATTGCAAGGACAGAGACCATGTTCATTCTGCCTAACTAGCTCAAGACTTGAGACAAAAGAGATGTTTAATAAATTACTGAGATGATTTAGAGTCTCTGTTAGACTCACTTCTCAGTTCTATCCTGGTTCACCCCCTAAGCCAGTTACACGCTTGCCACCACAACACCCACTTGCCTCCACAGACCCCTCACATTTCTGTCCTTAGTGGATGGCTCACTGAGGCCTTGACCTTAAGCATGTTCATCAGCTATCTGTTGCAGCATTTGCTATCTGATGGACACAGTGTTAAGTAACTGAGATACAAAGGTGACTATGCTCCCCCTCCAGCCTTCTAAGAGAAAAAAAGGGGCATATAAACAAATAATCACCACATAGTATGATAAGTGTCATAACGGTGAGGTATCGGAATGTAGGTGTTGTTAAACCATTTTTCCCAGTGCTCCTCTTTCCACAGTACCCCAAGCTAACTACACACTGTCCTTCCTCATTCTCACAGACAGAAATCCTTCCAGTGCTCTTTCCCCGAGTGTCCAGCCCAGACCCGACTTCTTCAAGCTGGGCTCCCATTCTGTTCCAGGTTAATTCAAATTCTTTCTGGCTTCTGCTTTCTCGCCTTCTTCAGTTCTTTTCTCAGGCATCTCACATACATCCCTGCCTCTTTTCTTATCCTGAGCCAATTTGTCCAAACTAGTATTTCTCCATCTCCTCTCTCAACTGTCTTGGATGATAACTTGGCATTTATAAGACATCTGCATTTACACAAAATGTAAATAACAGTCTCTGTCTATAATGAAGAAGGGACTGAGCCAAAATATCAGGTAAAAAAAAAGGCAAAATAAACCTTCATCAACAAAGTTTTCTCCCTCTACTGCTTCCTCTTACAGATCCAAGTGCTAGGGCATCATGGCCCTCAGAAGATGTTCCCAATTCTGTTACATTTCCAGGGACATTACAGTGCCCTTTACTCACTAATGCCCAGGCAGTGACCCTCTGGCCTGCCCTTTCAGTCTCTCTGAATGCTAAGGCCACTCTATCCAGCCATGTGCTCATTTAATCAACGTGTGCTGAGCACCCCTGTGAGCCAAGAGCCATGTCTACCACAATGCTGTGCACGCTCTGTACATAACACATGCTTGATTAATGTCTGTGATTGAATCACTGATAAGAAGGAAACCAGGTGAGCCTCTCCTGCCCCTTGCCCAGGAATACCCCGGTGTAAAAAATATTTTGCAATATAGCTGAGGTCAGAACCCCCACCCCGAAAGCCTCTTATTCATCTAAGCCTAGACCAGGGAGACCTTTACTCCAGCTAAGGAGATGCTGACACAGCCCTCACATCACCAAGCCAAGTGAGCCAGAGAAACTAGTGTTGTAAAACACCTTTTTAATCAAGTGACTTGTCTCCTGTTAGTGTAGATTTAGGGGAAATTTTTCTCAAGGAACCAGAAATAAATGGAGAGGAAGAAAAGAACAGAAACTAATGAACATAGTAATTATCCCCCAAAGTTGCAAATCAGAACAATTCTTCACCTGAAGACAAGTATGAAAAACAAGATTAAAATGCTTCAGGGATGTGTTTGTGAAACAGCAGATAAAAGAACAGATAAAATGTATTTACAGTACCTCACTGGGGATACGTACCTTTTGGCTGATAGCTAACAGATACTAAATACCGCTGTAAAAATAATATTATTCTATCCTTCATTATGGAGTTATAGTTATCCACAGGAAAGCAGGAACATAAACTATTTTGAATGGTAATTAGGAATAATTTCAGAGTTCAAGTTTATTCTGAGATTTCTGGGCACAAGTGGGTATGAGCTGGGTTAGGCCCACTGTATTAGCCTGCTCAGGCTGCTCTAACAAAATACCACAGACTGATGGCTTCAACAACGGAAAATTTTCTCACAATTCTGAAAGCCAGAAGTCCAAGATCAAGGTTCCAGCTGAAGACTCTCATCTTAGCTTGCAGATGGCTGCCCTCTTGCCATGTCTTCACATGGCCTTTCCTCAGTGTACACACACACACGTACACAGAGTGAGAGAGAGAGAGAGAGAGAGAACGAGCTCTCGAGCTCTCTTTAATCTCTTCTTATGGAGACACTAATCCTGTGGGATCACGGCCCAAACCTGATGACTTCATTTAGCCTCACGTACTTCTTTACACCAAATACAGCCACACTTGGGATTAGGACTTCAACATATGAATTTTGGGAGACACAAGCATTCAGTCATTAATACCCCCTAAAGGGAGAGACTTGTTCCCCCAAAGACCAGCTCATGCACTGATAAAAGAAAACAGAAGACTGGGTAAGAGGGTGGCCTTGGGGATATCTGCAGACCATAGCAGGTGACAGCCAAGGACCCCAGGGCACAGGAGGCCAAGGCAGGCATGAGGGGGAACTGTCCCAGGTCAAATAAACTCTTTTTTTTTTTTAGACAGTCTTGCTCTGTTGCCCAGGCTGGAGTGCAGTGGCGTGATCTGGGCTCACTGCAACCTCTGCCTCCCACGTTCAAGCAATTTTCCCACCTCAGCCTCCCAAATAGCTGGGATTACAGGAACACACCACCATGCCCAGCTAACTTTTGTATTTTCAGTAGAGACGGGGTTTCTCCATGTTGGCCAGGCTGGTCTTGAACTACTGCCAGGTCAAACTCTTAAGAAACTATCCTCTCCCTTTCACAGAAGATGACTAAATAATAGTAATATAAAATATATGTTTATGTAATAATAATGCTTTCTGGATACCAGGCATCAACTACATACCTGGCACATTTCCAAGTGCTTAGCAGGCAAGATTTCATTTAAATCTCATGGCAATTTAGTACAGAATATTTGATAATCATTTTTATTTTACAGATAAGAAAATAAGTTCACACTGATGAAAGTCACTTGCCCAAGGTAACCCAGTATGGTAGGCAGAAAAATAACATCCCAAAGATATCAGGTCCTAATCCCTAGAACCTATAAATGTTACCTTATTAAAAAAAAAAAGAAGAAGCCAGGTGTGGTCACTCACACCTGTAATCCCAGCTACTTGGAAGGCTGGGGCAGAAGGATCCCTTGAGCCCAGGAGTTGAGTCTGGCTGAGGGAGGGAATAAGAAAAAAAAAGGATCTTTGCAGATGTTTTTACATTAAGGAACTTAAAATGATTATCCTGGACTATCAGCATAGGCCCTAAATCACAAGTGTTTTATAGGAAAGAGGCTGAGGGAGATTTGACAGAGACACAGAAAAGAAGGTGATTGAGATTTGTAGACATTGGCCTTGAAGACAGGAGTAATGTGTCCACAAGCCAAGGAATGCTGTTAGCCACCAGAAGCTAGAAGCAGCAAGGAAGAACAGATTTTGCCCTACAAGGTATAGAGGGAGCACAGCCCTGCCAATACCTTAACTTCAGCCCAGTGACACTGATTTCAGACTTCTGGCCTCCAAAACCATGAAAGCATAAATCTCTTGTTTTAAGCCACCAAGTTTGTGTTCATCTGTTACAGCAGCCATGTGAAACTAACACACCCAGCTAGCCAGACTCTAACCTGGGTCCTGTGACTCCAGGCCAGCACTCTTGAGCCCTGTGCCTTGCTCCTTTTCTATACACAGCCTCCCCAAGCCAGACTTGTCCACTCTCTGATGGGTGACCCTGCCAAGAATTGAAGCAATCAGCACTGACAGCTCCTCTGCTGCAAAGCCTTCTCATGAGCCTCTCCTTTCTCCCACCAATATCACAGCAAAAGTTTATCAGAGACTGAATTATCATCTTGATGTTCTAATTATCAGGTGTGGAGAGAAATAGTCCAGAATCTATCATCCGCAAGAGGAAGTAAATCAAACTGTCTAACAAAGGTTTTCATCTAATTTTTTGTTTGTACTTGTTTTTCCAATCACTGAGAAGCTCCTAACCTTTGTTGCTCTGCTCCATCCTGCCCACAATTTCTCCTTTCCCAAAGAGACATGTTTGGAAGGTATCAGACCACGAGTAATTCAGTTTCCTCTCTGCCCCCTAAGAAGGACTGCTATTCACCACTTTGACTTCCCAGGAACACCAAGAGAAGGAGTGAGCCACCTGAGTCCTTCTCTGGAAGTTTTCAGGATGAGTGTTGGTGTGAGCAGGCTGGCCCAGAGGTACCTCAAGTTAACCAATTCTGGAATTAACAAGCAAGCTAATAAACACATTGTCAGGACAAAGGTAAAGCAACCCAAAATGTACTTTTTGAACCTATTCTGACAAGTGTGCTTCAGCTTTATTTATTTATGACACTTCAAAATGCAGGTGGAGAAACACAGCAGTATGTTTTGTAAAAATAATGATGTCTTGGTAACAGAGGACACTGTGGCTGCTGTGGCTGTGAAATCTTTGCAGAGGAGCCAGTAGAACCAGTTTGGGGTTCCTGGGAGAAAAATCAGTTTGGTGGAATAGCAAAGGGGAAGACTTGGAATTTACTAATGTAGTACAATAATAGTTAATTCATTAAAGTACCCAGAGTTCTACTTTTCTTTTTGCTAGATGCCTTTCCTCTCCCTCAACCCCATGTCTTCCTTCAATCCTTCAAGGTTATTCTAGCAACTCTCTACCTTCTTTTGTCAAGAAGGTTCAATCTGATTTTTCATCAGTATCCCAAAACAATTATAGCTAACATTTAGAGAGCTGCAAAACTGGGTTCACAACAATCCTTCATCATAGGAACCATCATTATTCCCCTATTACTGATGAGGCAGCTGAGATCAAAGAGGTTAGGCCACCTTCCCAAATTCAGAGAGCTAATCAATGGCAGAGCCAGAATTAGAAAGCAGGTCTGACTCCAAAGCCCAAGATCTTAACTACAATATCAAACTGCCTGCCTCCAAATGACACCAAATGAATGGGGGAAGGTTACTAGTGTAAGCTAGAGAAGAACTAAAAGAGACAAATTACACATCTTTGGGTGAGCCTCTTAAGTGCTCAGAAAGACTCACAAAAATGTTCTTAGAATTCTGTCTAGAAAATTTCTTCCATTCCTGCATCCTCAGAGAGAATCATCTTGAAAATGCAGTTAGTCCCTAAGAATCCTTGTGGGAGGCAAATGGATCTAGAAATGACAGCAAGCTTACCCCTTCCCCAGATGAACCAAACCCCTCGGATTTAGCAGTACCTGAAGGGAACCCACCCACCCCTGCTCCCTCCACCTGCCTGATCTCAGCAGGCTGTCACCAGCAAGATCCTCATTCATCGCACCATGAGGGAAATAATGGAGAGTCCCCAAATGTGGGGGAGAAAACCAAAAAGTAATGTAAAAAGAAAAGGAGTAAGAAGAGAACAAAGCCTCTCAGTTAATGGCAGATGAGAAAAAAAGGTAAAATAATTTTTTTAAAAAAGAAAAGAACAAAGCTCAAGCTCCTATTTATTATGTATCCGCAGGTTCTAATTTTTTAAGCTTCTTAAGATATTCTGGCTCCAAATTAGCTTTCTTTGCTTAGTCCTAGTTATTGCTTTAGCTCTCTTCAAATGGGCCCCTAAAGATGTTGAAAAAATGTAACTGAAAGGTCAACTGGTTCCATGGGAACTGCAGGGAGACTCTCTGACATCTTGCTCTGAAATGCTATTTTGTAACTTTATAGGATAATACCCCAGAACTAATCATGGTAAAGAATTTCCCATTCCCCCTGGCAACAGGGCTAATGGAGGCTACAGGGGACAAGGGGAAAGAAAGATGGTACTAAAAGAGAGAAAGGAAAAAAAAAGGCCCCATCTCCTCATTTAGCAGCACGTGCGCAAAACAGTTTCCCAAATTCTACCCAAATCACTAGGCTAATACTGATGCCATCCAATTCCAAAGCAACATGTCACACATGACACTGTCCTTTCTGATGGAAGAAAGGCCAGCAGGATGTGAGGAGGTAAAGAACTGGGGCAGCAAAGAGGGGATGGAGAAGAAATATAAACCATAAATTAGGGCCGGAAGCCCTGCTGCTTCTCCTGCCAGGAGCTGGCAAGGAAGGACTGAATCAAGTTTCTGAAACGTAAGACCATGAAAGGGGATGTTAAAATAAATTGAGAGAAAACGGAAAAAGATCAGAGGAGAGAAGAGTCTTATTGCACCAGGTTTGCAATTTGTCTGCTTTCTGAGCTGAAGCTCTGAGTACCAGATTTTTTAAGATTTATTTTAAGAGCTTTGAGGCTTCTTGGGGAAAAAAAAAAATCACTAATTGTACCTCTTTCAAAGTTTCCAGAATTTTGCTGCAATGGAGGGTATTTGCATGAAGCAGGACAAGTTCCTCTTAGAGAAGTGCCTATTCTTTATAACACAGTTGTGCTTGTGTGTGTGTGCATGTGTAAGAGAAGAGAGACCTTTGGAAGCTGTTTCCCCCACAGCAGTATATTAGTCCATCAGGTGCACAGGTGAAGAATACAGAGGCTGATCCACTCAATTCTTGTGAACACAAAGGTTGGCAACTGATTTTGAAGTTCTTACTCAGGATTTAAGAAAGAAGAGGAAATCAATGCAAGTCAAAATAAAAAGAGATGCAAGTATGTTTACTTTCTAAACAAAACAAAAACCCTCAACCTAAAAAAAAATTTCCTTTTAAAGGCAGCCTCATTAGGCATCACGGAAGTGCAGGCCATTACCATCCCTGAAGGTCAAGAGCATCTCAAGTTTGGGGACCCTGGCTGAGGTACCATTACATGACACAAAATCACAAATGACAGTCACAGTGGGGTAGAAGAGCCTAACTGTGCATTTTACCCATCCCAATCACATTTCCACAATCACACACACACACACACAAGTTATAGCCTGGAGGAGTAGAAGAGATGGAGCCTAACATATTACCTACAACCCTAGCCAGAAGACAGCTGTGAAAACTTCCGAAAGAAAACACTCCTTTGAAGAACTGCAGAAACAACACAGGGGCCAGGAAACAGAGCAAGTGAAAAAAGATTAAAGGAAGGAGGATCATCATTTAGCACTGAAAAGGGGCAGTAAAAGAAGTGAGCGGAGCCTTAATAATGATTTTTGAGCCCAAAGTTGGTTGAGAGAGCCACTCTACCAAAAAGCTGTTCTACCAAAAAACTCCCTTCTGGTAACTACTAGAACCTTCAAATCCCTGTCTTGCTGGCTTATAGCTGAAATTCTTGCATAAAAAAGGGAGCGAGGCCAGGTGTGGTGGCTCATGCCTATAATCCCAGCAGTTTGGGAGGCCGAGGCAGGCAGACCACCTGAGGTTAGGAGTTGGAGACCAGCCTAACATGGTGAAACCCCGTCTCAAAATGCAAAAATTAGCTGGGTGTGGTGGCACACACCTGTAGTCCCAGCTACTCAGGAGGCTGAGACAGGAGAATTGCTTGAACCTGGGAGGTGGAGGTTGCGGTGAGCCAAGATCATGCCACAGCACTCCAGCCTGGGAAACAGAGCAAGACTCCATCACAAATAAAAAAGGGTGGGGGTAGCAAGAGTTTCACTAAAAGGGGACTTCTACATAAGTTTAAACATAAAGACTATTCCAGAAGGATAGGGGATAGTCAGTAACTAAAGCAAGTTAATAGTAACAAGAATAACAGGCTGGGCGCGGTGGCTCATGCCTGTAATCCCAGCAATTTGGGAGGCTGAGGCGGGTGGATCACCTGAGGTCAGGAGTTCGAGACCAGCCTGACCAACATGGTGAAACCTCGTCTCTACTAAAAACACAAAATTAGCTGGGCATGGTGGCGCATGCCTGTAATTCCAGCTACTCAGGAGGCTGAGGCAGGAGAATCGCTTGAACCTGGGAGGCAGAGGTTGCAATGAACTGAGATCGCGCCATTGCACTCCAGCCTGGGCAACAAGAGTGAAACTCTGACTCAAAAAAAAGAATAACCAAATACCCTCAGTCAGCCACAAGGCCAAATCTTTAAATAAGGGAAATGAAGGAGAAAGCTAACAAGCAGGCTGTCCAATATCCTTCATTTGAGAGCCTTATAGTGAAGAGTAGACAACATCTAAGTCAGGTTAAAGGTAACCATGTGCTTTCAGAAAAGGAAAAGGAGAAGCCAGCTTCAGGTGGGAAAAAGGAGCCCTAGACATGAGTAGAGACCAGTATCTGCAGGGCTACAGTTCTCAACACACAAAGAATTGTTTTTAGGAAAGCTAATGAACATCTGTCGGCTAACCCTGTTCTAGACACTCTCTCTTTCTCATATCCATCCCTGGGATTTTATTATCTTAAGAACCAGGTCTTTGAGCACCAATAACATTTAGGACTCAAACGTTTTCAAAAGTGACCAGAGTCCCACATCTTCCTTACTCCCAGGAGCTTGGAGCACTTCCCTAGAAAAGCAAAGAATTAGAATTGCTGGCCAGGTGCGGTGGCTCATGCCTGTAATCCCACCACTTTGGGAGGCTGAGATGGGCAGATTGAGTCCAGGAGTTTGAGACCAGACTGGGCAACGTGGCAAAACCCCATCTCTACTAAAAACACAAAAATTAGCTGGGCATGGTAGCATGCTCCCGTAGTCCCCACTACTTGGGAGGCTGAGGTGGGAGGATCATCTGAGGCTGGGAAGTGGTCGTTGCAGTGAGCCAAGATCATGCCACTGCACTCCAGCCTGGACAACAGAGAGAGACTCTGTCTCAAAAAAAAAAAAAAAAATTAGGATTGCCTAGGCCTTACCAGGTGGGCACACCAGCACTGAGCAGTCCCCCTACAGTCTCTACAGCTCCCAAACATACAGGCCCTACGAAAGGAGAACAGTTACACTGGCCAATATTTGCCATGAAAAACCAGGCCACTACCAGAAAGAGAAGCACTATCCTCTCTGACCTCTCCATGTCTCACCCTGCCACCCACTCACATTCTATGAATTTGTTTCTATCTGGCCATTGTCAATCCCTGTCTAATGACCTTATCTAAGAACTTAGGGAGTACTACAAAAAATGTCAGTAAAAAATCAGAGTGAGATAAATTTGCTATTCCTGGTGAGCTTTTGTGTTTGTTTTATTCCAAACCAATTCACTAAAGCTTGCTTCCTTATGACAGAAATCCTAAAAATCAATGCTCAAAGCCTAGCAACCACAAACTCCCCCTTCCAGTAACAAAATGCTAGGAAGAAAGAGAGCCACATAAAATGAAGGAAGGGGAAAATGGCCTCTCCACAGACTGTTCCAATTAATGGGAGTGGAGGAGCACAATAGTTAATGAATAAGAAAGAAAATCATCTTGATTACATTTATTTAAGGAACAAAGCAGTAGGAATGTGAACACCTGTGTACCCAGGTTCAGCGTAATAAAAGAACACATTCTCATTCACAGCTCATTCATTCAACAAATGTTGTTTGATCATCTACTATATGCCAGGTACCTTTCCTAGGACTGGGAATACAGCTGTGAATGTGACAAACAGATCTCGTCCCTACTCTCATGAAACTTACGTTCTAGTGGAGGGAAAACAGAGTCAACAAGAAGCAGAAAAGCAAGAAAAATATCAAGTGGTTAAGTTGTGGTGACTTACGTAGTCGCTTTATACCAGATAAAAGGAAGAGCCTTTCTTGTAAATAACAGCAGAACTGAGCTGAGAATGACAAAGAGCTCATCTAATGAAGACGAGAGAAAAATATTCTAGGCAGAGGGTACAGGTGGAGCAAAGGCCCTCTGTTTAAGAAGCAGAAAGTAAGTTACTGTGTCCAGAACACAGAAGGCAAGCAGAAGGGAGTAGGGGAGGTTAGGAGATAAAGCTGCCAAGGAAGGCAGGCAGGGATCGGAATATGAAAGGCCTTATAACCAGGCTAAGGAGTTTGGAGTTGATTCTAAGTATGATGGTGAGCCCAAAGGGTGTCAGGCAGCAAGGTGACATGCTCCTTAAGAAATTGAGGGAAACTGATAACTGATTCCAAGATGGAAACTGACTTTTCAGAAAAGTTATCTAACCACAGAAATTTAAAACAGCTTAATTTCCCAAAAGAAATGCTTCACTGTTTTGTTTTTTAGTTTTTCGGTTTTTTCTTTTGTGGAGACAAGGTATCACTCTGTCACCCAGGCTGGAGTCAAGTGGCGCCATCTCGTCTCATTGCAACCTCCACCTCCCGGGTTCAAGCGATTCTCCTGCCTCCACCTCCTAAGTAGCTGGGATTACAGGTGCCCACCACCACGCCTGGCTATTTTTTGTGTTTTTGGTAGAGATGGGGTTTCACCATATTGGTCATGCTGGTGTTGAACTCCTGGGCTCAAGTGATCCGCCCGTCTTGGCCTCCCAAAGTGCTGGGATTACAGGCATGAGCCAACATGCCCGGCTGCCTCACTATTTTTTAATTTATCAGTTATTAAATATGCACTAAGTGAAGGGCACTGTACTAAATGTATTAAATATTGGGTTGGTGCAAAAGTAATTGTGGTTTTTGCCATTTAAAATTGCAATTATTTCATCCTCATCCAGCACTGTAAGTAGATATTATCATCTCACCTATAATTCCTATAATTCACGCCTATAATTCCAGCACTTTGGGAGGCTGAGGCGGGCGGATCACTTGAGGCCAAGAGTTCAAGACTATCCTGGCCAACAGGGTGAAACCCCGTCTCTACTAAAAATACAAACATTAGCTGGGTATGGTGGCGTAAGCCTGTAATCCCAGCTACTCGGGAGGCTAAGGCACAAGAATAGCTTGAGCCCAGGAGACAGAGGTTGCAGTAAGACAAGATCGTGCCACTGCACTCCAGCCTGGGCAACAACAAGAGAATGTCTCAAAAAAAAAAAAAGATATTATCATCTCCATTTTACAGATAAAGTAACCAAAGTTCAGACAGGAGGGGAAATGACTTGCCAAAGGCCACGCAACATGTACATGGCACAAAGCCAGGAAGGGACTCCAGGTCTCTCTGACTCAAAAGAGCCAGTGCACCAAGCTACTTTCTCTAATGACTCCATCCCTTCCCTCACAAGAGGGAAGAGAAAAAACAGTTCTTTCTGGTTACTACTCAAAGCTTCTGCCCATTGCCTTCTCTCTACTTGAAGGAGCCGCTCACCTTCCCCACTAAGGGACACAGATTGAGGCCTGACTCCAAATACCTTCTCCAAGAACCTTCCCTAACAAGGCAAACCCAACCCCACTGTCCCCATGTCGTTAGTCAGCCTCTCTCAGCCCCTAGGGTCGGGCCCATGGGTTCTGTCCCTAATGAAACTTGAGCTCTTTAAAGGCATTACAATCTTCACCATTCATTGAGCACCTACCATGTGCCAAGCACATGACCTCCATTATTTCATTTCATCCTAACTGCCCTAGGAGGTGGGTATCAGTACACACTTATTCAGATGAAGAAACTAAATCACAGAAGTAATAAGAACAAAGTCCAAAAGCTAGTAAGGAAGAGGATTCTGGGAAGATGGTAGAGTAGAAAGCAATGAGGACTAAACTCTGATTTTATCTTGCCCAAATTCCTATCTAAAAGGTCTGGGGAGTCATGTCCTACAAACCGTAAATTCTCATCAGATGGGTTTTATTTAACCATGTATATTGCGACTTACTTTCCAATCTGACTCTGGCATAACAAGGAAGAAAATAAAAATATTTTACCCCAAAACATGTTTCTCTGCCATATCTTGAAATGGCCCTGCAAAGCAATCCCTTGTGGGAAAAATCCATATATTCTATAGAGAATCCCCTACCCCCTTGTTTTCCTTTCTTCCTTCCTTCCTTTCCAGATCCAGGAGATAATCAACTAAGAGTCACGCATTCTTTAAGTCCGATAAGAAACATTTTACAACCTGCTCTCTCTGAAGTGTGCTACCTGAGAGCTTCCTCTGCACAATAAAACTTGGTCTCCACAATCCTTTAGGTTAACCTAAACAGTTCCTTTCTATTGATCCCAGATCTTCAGATAAACTCAACCGTCAGCCAGAAAATGTTTAAATTTACCTATAGCCTGGAAGCCCCCACTTTGAGTTGTCCCACCTTTCTGAACCAAACCAATGTATTTCTTGTTTGTTTGTTTTTTTGAGATGGAGTTTCATTCTTGTTGGCCCAAGCTGGAGCACAAAGGTGTGATCTCGGCTCACTGCAACCTCCACCTCCCAGGTTCAAGCAATTCTCATGCCTCAGCCTCCCGACTAGCTGGGATTACAGGCACATGCCACCACACCTGGCTAATTTTTTGTATTTTTAGTAGAAACAGGGTTTCACCATGTTAGCCAGGCTGGTCTTGAACTCCTGACCTCAGGTGATCCGCCCACCTTAGCCTCCCAAATTGCTGGGATTACAGGCCAAACCAATGTCTGTCTTTTTTATTATTTTTATTATTATTATTTTTTGAGACGGGGTCTCACCCTGTCACCAGGCTGGAATACAGTGACGCGATCTCGGTTTACTGCAACCTCCGCTTCCTGGGTTCAAGTGATTCTCCTGCCTCAGCCTCCTGAGTAGCTGGGACTACAGGTGCATGCCCACCATGCCCAGCTAATTTTTTTTTTATTATTTTTTAGTAGAGATGGAGTTTCACCGTGTTAGCCAGGATGGTCTCGATCTCCTGACCTCATGATCCGCCCACCTAGGCCTCCCAAAGTGCTGGGATTACAGGCCTGAGCCACCACGCCTGGCCTGTATTTCTTAAATGTATTTGATTGATGTCTTGTGCCTCCCTGAAATATATAAAACCAAGCTGTACCCCTACCACCTTGGGCACATGTTCTCAGGACCTCCTGAGGGCTATGTCATGGGCCATGGTCACTCAGGTTTGGCTCAGAATAAATCTCTAAAAAATATTTTACAGAGTCTAACTCTTCGTCAACAGCACAGAAATCTGTCTCCCTAACTAGACAACAACTGCACTGACAGAATTTGTCTGATATAAATCAGAGTCATGTGCTGCACATTTCAGTCAACAACAGACCACTTATACGACAGTGGTCTCATAAGATGACAATGGAGCTGAAACATTCCTATCACCTAGTATTTACCATTAAATACTTCTTATTGCTATTTTAGAAGGTACTCATTCTGCTTATTTTTTAAGAGGGGCCAGGCACAGTGGCTCACGCCTGCAATCCCAGAGCTTTAGAAGGTCAAGACAGGAGGATCCCTTGAGGCCACAAGTTCAAGATCAGCCTGAGCAATATAGCAAGATCCTGTCCTTACAAAAAATACAAAAATAGGCATGGTGATGAGTACCTGTAGTCCCAGCTACTTGGAAGGCTGAGGCAGGAGGACTGCTTGAGCCAAGGAATTTGGGGTTGCAGTGGGCTATCATCATGCCATTGCATTACAGCCTGGGCAAGGAGTGACTTTTTTTCTTTTTCCTGAGACAGGATCTCATTCCCATAGCCCAGGCTGGAATGCGGTGGCATGATAGCAGCTCACTGGAGCCTCAACTTTCCAGGCTCAGGTGATTTTCCCACCTCATCCTCCTAAGTAACGGGCACTACAGGCACACACCAGCACACCTGGCAATGTTTTTGTTTTTTTTGAGACAGAGTCTCACTCTGTCGCCCAGGCTGGAGTGCAGTGGCACAATCTCAGCTCACTGCAAGCTCTGCCTCCCAAGTGCATACCATTCTCCTGCCTCAGCCTCCCAAGTAGCTGGGAACACAGGCACCCACCACCACGCCCGGCTAATTCTTTTTTTGTATTTTTAGTAGAGACGGGGTTTCACCGTGTTAGCCAGGACGGTCTCGATCTCCTGACCTTGTGATCCACCAGCCTCAGCCTCCCAAAGTGCTGAGATTACAGGCGTGAGCCACCGCGCCCAGCCTTTGTCTTATATTTTTAGTAGAGACTACTAACACGGTTTCGCCATGTTGCCCAGGCTGATCCTGAACTCCTGGGCTCAAGTAACCCCCCCACCTCAGCCTCCCAAAGTGCTGAAATTACAGGCGTGAGCCACAGTACCCAGCCAAGGAGTGGCTTTAAAAGAAAAACAAAGTTAACTGTAAACCAGCCTCAAGCAGGTCTTTCCAGAAGAAGGCACTATTATCACAGGAAATGACAGTTCCAAGTGTGTGATTGCCCCTGAAGACCTTCCAGTGGGACTAAATGTGGAGATAGAAGACAGTGATGTTAATGATCCTGACCCTGTGTAGACCTAGGCTAATGTATTTTTGTCTTTATTTTTAACAAAAAAAGTTTAAAAAGTAAAATTAAAAACTGCTAATAGAAAAATGCTTACAGAATAATGTATAAAGAATATTTTTGTGCCGTTGTACAATATGCATTTGCTTAAGCTGTTATTATAAAAGTCAAAATTTTTTTAAATTTTAAAGTATATAAAGTAAAAATATTACAGTAAGCTACAGCTACATTTATTATTGAAGAAAAAATTTTTTATAAATGTAGCGTAGCCTAAGTCTACAGTGTTTATAAAGTCTACAGTAGTATACAGTAACATCCTAGGCTTTCATATTCACTCACCACTTACTCACTGACTCACCTAGAGCAACTTCCAGTCCTGCAAGCTCCATTCATGGTAAGTGCACTGTACAGGGGTACTACTTTTTATTTTTTCTCTTTTAATAGGTTGGGGTCTCCTTCTGTTGCCCAGGCTGATCTTGAACTCCTGGGCTCAAGCAATCCTCCTACCTCAGCCTCCCAAGTAGCTGGGACTCCAGGCATGTGACACCCGTGCGCAGCTACCATTTTTTATCTTTTATACTACATTTTTACTGTACCTTTTCTATGTTTAGAAATGTTTAGGTACATAAATGCTTACCATTGTGTTACAATTGTCTATAATATTGAGCACAGTAGCAAGTTGTACAGGTTTTAGCCTAGGAGCAAGAGGCTATACAATAAAGCTTAGATGTGTGGTAGGCTATACCATCTAGGTTTGTGTAAGTACACTTTATGAGGTTTGCACAAGGACAAAAATCACTTAACAACACATTTTTCAGAACTATCCCTGTTGTTAAGTGAAGTATGGCTGTATTTTGGAACTCTGGAAACAAATGAAGCCTTGCAACTTCCAGGGAAAGGCCTTGATGGCAAATTGCAGTTAATGTCTATCAATTTCAACTCTTAGCAGAGTAGCAGCTACGTTTCCCCCAACTTCACGGCAGGCAGTTGTGTATGTGTTCCTGGAGCAGCTTGCACACAGCTTGCACAAAAAGAACACTGTCTTCCAAATACTGGGGATCTGTGCTGATTCTGATTGCTGCTTCTGATTACAGAGGTGCAGACAAAGTAATAGCAGAGATTGTTGTTGCTCCTCCAGGCCTGTTGCAAGCCCCTTTCCCTCAGGCTGAAGTGACTTCCTGGAGATTTAAAGGGCCAATGCTTTTTTTTTTCCTCCCCTGATCATTTATCTTTTTCACCTTTTGGGAGTCAGACATTAAAGAACATTCAAGCAAGGCACAGTGACTGACACCTGTAATCCCAGTATAGGAGGCCAAAACAGGCAGATCGCTTGAACCCAGGAGTTCAAGACCATCCTGGGCAACATGGCAAAACCCCATCTCTACAAAAAATTAAGTGGGCCTGATGGCACGTGTCTGTAGTCCCAGTTACTCTGGAGGCTGAGGTGGGAGAATCACCTGAGCCCAGGAAGTTAAGGCTGTAGTGACCTGTGATCACACCACTGCACTCCAGCCTGGGCAATGAAGACCCTGTCTCAAAAAAAAAAAAAAAAACTGAATTTTTAAAGGCAACTACATAAGCCTGTCCAGTCATGCATGCTTGTAGTCCCAGCTACTCAAAAGGCTGGGATGGGAGGATTGCATGAGCCCAGGAGTTCGATGGTAAAGTGCATTATAATCATGTCTATGAATAGTCCCAGTACTCCTGATTGGACAACATAGCAAGATCCTGCCTCTAAACAAAAATGTTTTTAAGGCATCTACATGTGTAAGGAAAATCAGAAAGTCACTGCACATGCCCAGGGGAAAGTGCAGGCTCAAAAGAGACCTGAGAAGACCTTAAGTTTACACCTGAGGCTGATCCTCAGCACACAAAGCCTATGACAATAAAAACAAAAACCAAAACCACAAACACTGGGAAAGGCAAAAGATCTGCTTTCCAGGGTTACCACATTATTATATTCAAATGTCCAGTTTTGAACCCAAAACACAAGGCATACAATGAAACAGAAAAGTATGGTGTGTGTGTGTGTGTGTGTGTGTGTGTGTGTGTGTGTATAGATAGATTTTTTTTTTTTTTTTTTGAGACAGAGTCTTGCTCTGTTGCCCAGGCTGGACTGGAGTGCCATGGCACAATCTCCACTCACTGCAACCTCCGCCTCCTGGGTTTAAGCGATTCTCCTGCCTCAGCCTCCCGAGTAGCTGGGACTACAGGTGCACACCACCACACCTGGCTAATTTTTTGTATTTTTAGTAGAGATGGGGTTTCACCATATTGGCCAGTCTGGTCTCAAACTCCTGACCTCATGATCCGCCCACCTTGGCCTCCCAAAGTGCTGGGATTACAGGCGTGAGCCACCACGCCCAGCCCAAGTATGGTATATTTAAGAAAAAAAATAAACCAAAAGAAACTATCCCCAAAAAGACCTAATGGCAGATCTACTAGACAAAGACTTTAAAGCAACAACCTTAAAGTTGCTTAAAGAACTAAAGGCAGGCATGGAGAAAAATCAAGAAAACAATGTTTGGAAAAAGATTAAAATATCAATAAAGATACAGACATCTTAAAAAGAAACCAAAAATTCTAGAGCTGGAAAGTACAATAACCAAAATAAAAAATTCACTAGAGGAATTCAAAGGCAGATTTGAGCAAGCAAAAGAAATAATCTGAGAACACTTGGAGACTGGACAATGGAAATTATCAAGTCTGAGGAAAAGAAGCATAAAGACTGAAGAGAAGTGAATAGAGACTAAGGGACCTAGGGGACACAATCAAGCAGACCAACATACACATTGTGAAAGTCCCAGAAAGAGAAGATAAGTAGCAGAGAGAACATTTGAAAATATAATGGTACAAAATTTCCCAAATTTGATGAAAGACAGGAACATAAACATCTGAAAAGCTCAACAAACTCCAAACAGGATGAATACAAAGAGACTCACACCAAGACACATTATAATCAAACTGTTGAAAGACAAAGGGCCAGGTATGGTGGCTTAGAGCCAGGCATGGTGGCTGATGCCTGGAATCCCAGCACTTTGGGAGGCTGAGGCAGGCAAATCACGAGGTCAGGAGTTCGAGACCAGCCTAGCCAACATGGCAAAACCCTGTCTCTACTAAAAATACAAAAAATTAGCTGGGCATGGTGGCAGGTGCCTGTAATCCCAGTTACTTGGGAGGCTGAGGCAGGAGAACTGCTTGAACCCGGGAGGTGGAGGTTGCAGTGAGGCAAGATCACGCCACTGCCGGGGAATAGCGTGAGACTCCGTCTCAAAAAAAAAAAAAAGACAGACAAAGACAAAATCTTGAAGGGGAGAAAAGCAACTCATTACACACAAGGATCCTCAATAAGATAAGCAGATCTCTCATCAGAAACTTTGGAGGGACCCACTCCCAAGATGGCAGCAGCAATGGCTGCCAGCTGTTGGGGCCACAGTGAAGACAGGCAGCAAAACACCAGCTGGTCCCAGATTCATTGCTAAGTGCTGAGGGGAGTTTTTCTCTATCCTCTGTGACATTTGCAATTTTAGATAATGCCTCACATCTCTGCCCCCACTCCAGAACCCGCTGATGCCCCCATGATCCCAAAGAAGACAGCCTACCCTAGAATTCACCCCCAGGATGTTGCAACACCACATTTTGTTTTTACATAATTTAAGAGACTAATGCATTAAAAAAATAGATATAGGTTATGTTTTTAGACACACAACGTGTAAGATGCAATATCATGACATCAACAACTGAAAGGGGTGAGAAATGGAGCTGTTGAAGAAGCCGAGTTTTCTATGCTATTGAAGTTAAGCTATTATAAATTCAAATTACAGTGTTATAACTTCAGGATGTTAAATGTAATGCCCATAGCAACCACACAGAAAATAGCTAAAGAATATACACCAAAAAAAAATGAGGGCCGGGTGTAGTGACTCAAGCCTGTAATACCAGCACTTTGGAGACCAAGGCAGGCAGATCACTTGAGGTAAGGAGTTTGAGACCAGCCTGGCAAACATGGTGAAACCCCATCTCTACTAAAAATACAAAAATTAGTTGGGAGTGATGACACGAGCCTATAATCCCAGCTACTCAGGAGGCTGAGGCAGGAGAATTGCTTGAACCCAGGAGGCAGAGATTTCAGTGAGCCAAGATCATGCTACTGCACTCCAGCCTGGGAAACAGAGTGAGACACTGTCTTAAAAATAAACAAAAATAAATAAATAAATAAATAAATAAATAAATAAATAAATAAATACCTAAAACTTACACGGGACACAGCAAAAGCAATACTAAAGGAGAAATTTATAACTATAATGTTTACATTAAAAAACAGGAAAGATCAGCCAGGCATGGTGGCTCACGCCTGTAATCCCAGCACTTTGGGAGGCCAAGGCAGGCAGATCACAAGGTCAGGAGATCGAGACCATCCTGGCTAACATGGTGAAACCCCGTCTCTACTAAAAATACAAAAAAAAAGAAAAAAAAAATTAGCCGGGCATGGTGGCAGGTGCCTGTAGTCCCAGCTACTCAGGAGGCTGAGGCAGGAGAATGACGTGAACCCAGGAGGCAGAGCTTGCAGTGAGCTGAGATTGCACCACTGTACTCCAGCCTGGGTGACAGAGTGAGACTCTGTCTCAAAAAATAAAAGAAAAAAAAAAAAAAACAGGAAAGATCACAAACAACAACCTAACTTTACAATTTAAGGAACTGAAAAAAGAAATGCAAACTAAACCCAAAGCTAGCAGAAGAAAGAAAATAATAATAAAGATCAGAGCTAAGATCAATGAGATAGAGAATAGAAAAATAATAGAAAAAAATCAACAAACCTAAAAGGTGGTTATGCAAAAAAGATCACCAAAATTGACAAACCTTTACCTAGATGGACTTTTTTAAAACACGCCAGGCACAGTGGCTCACACCTATAATCCTAGCACTTTGGGAGGCCAAGATAGGATTGCTTAAGCACAAGAGTTCAAGACCAGTCTGGGCAATATGTCAAGATCCCATCTCTACAAAAAATTTTAAAATTAGCCAGGCATGGTGGCAGGTGCCTGTGGTCCCAACTACTTGGGAGGCTGAGGCAGAAGGATCACTTGAGCCCAGGAGGTCATGACTACGCCACCAAACTCCAGCCTGGGCAACAGGGTGAGACCCTGTCTCAAAAAGGAAGAGAGAGGACTCAAATTACTAAAATCAGAAATCAAAGTTGGGCCAGGTATGGTGGCACATGCCTGTGGTACCAGGTACTCAGGAGGATCCTTTGAGCCCAGGAGTTTGAGACCAGCCTGGGCAGTACAGCAAGACCCCATTTCAAAAAAAAAAACAAAAAAGACTGCAGGGTGAAGTGGCTCATGCCTGTAATCCCAGCATTTTGGGAGGCCAAGGCAGGCAGATCACCTGAGGTCAGGAGTTCAAGACCAGCCTGGCCAACATGGCAAAACCCTGTCTCTACTAAAAATACAAAAATTAGCCGGGCATAATATTATGTGCCTGTAATCCCAGCTACTCAGGAGGCTGAGCCAGGAGAATCACTTGAACATGGGAAGCAGAGGTTGCAGTGAAGCGACATCATGTCACTGCACTCCAGCCTGGATGACAGAGTAAGACTTTGTCTCAAAAAAAAAAAAAAAAAAAAGAATAAAAGAAAAAATGAAAGTGGAGATATTACCACTGATTCTACAGAAATGAAAAGGATTATAAGAGTGTACTAGGCCAGGCGCAGTGGCTCACACCTGTAATCCCAGAACTTTGGGAGGCCAAGGCAGGCGGATCACCTGAGGTCAGGAGTTGGAGACCAGCCTGGCCAAGATGGCAAAACCCCATCTCTACTAAAAAATACAAAAATTAGCTGGCATGGTGGCACGCACCTGTAGTCCCAGTTACTCAGGAGGCTGAGGCAGGAGAATTGCTTGAAGCCGGGAGGCGGAGGTTGCAGTGAGCAAGATCGCACCACTGCACTCCAGCCTGGGCAACAAGAGCGAAGCTCCATCTCAAAACAAACAAACAAAAAAAAGAGTGTACTATGAGCAGGTGTACACCAACAAGCTTGATAACCTAGATATGGACAAATTCATAGAACCAAAATCTACCAAGACTGAATCACAAACAAATAGAAATTCTGAATAGACAGACCTGTAACTAGCAAGCCAACTGAACCAGTAATCAAAAATCTCCCAACAAAGCAAAGCCCTAGACCTGATGGCTTCACCAAACATTTAAAGAACTAACATCAATCCTTCTCAAACTTTTCCAAAACATTGAAGAGGAAGGAATACTCCCTACTTTATTCTCTGAGGCCAGCGTTACTCTGATACCAAAGCCAGACAAACACTACAAGAAAACTACAGACTGGCCAGGCGCGGTGGCTCACGCCTGTAATCCCAGCACTTTGGGAGGCCGAGGCAGGCAGATCACCTGAGGTCAGGACTTCAAGACCAGCCTGGGCAACATGGTGAAACCCCGTCTCTACTAAAAATACAAAAATCAACTGAGTGTGGTGGCGCATGCCTGTGATCCCAGCTACTCAGGAGGCTGAGGCATGAGAATCATTTGAACCCGGGAGGTGGAGGTTGCAGTGAGCCACGATCTTGCCATTGCATTATCTGGGCAACAGAGCGAGACTCAGTCTCAAAAAGAAAAAAAAAAAAAAGAAAACTACAGACCTGTTTCTCTTATGACCTTTTTTGTGAGACAGTGTCTCACTCTGTGGCCCAGGCTAGAGTGCAGTGCCACAATCACAGCTCACTGCAGTCTCAAACCCCTGGTCTCAAGCAATCCTCCCACATCGGCCTCCCAAAGTGCTGGGATTACAAGCATTAGCCACTGCACCCTGACTCTTTGCCACTTCATAATAAGGTGGCCTTTCCTTCAGTTTCCAATAACATGTTCCTAATTTCCATCTGAGGCACCATTAGAAGGGCCTTTACCATCCAGATTTCTATCTACATTCTGATCAAGACCACTTAGATAATCTCTAAGAAAACGGAGGCTTTCTCTACAGCTCTCTTCTGAACCTTCGTCAGAATTACCCTTAAGGCTCCTTTCATGGCAATGCACCTCAAAACTCCTCTAGCCTTCTACCCATTACCCAGTTCCAAAGCTGCTTCCACATTTTAGGTATCTGTTATAGCAGCACCCTACTTCTCAGAACCAATTTCTATCTTAGTCCACTCAGGCTGCTATAAAATAAAAATATTTTAGACTGGATAATTTATATATAACAGAAATTTATTGCTAACAATTCTAAAGGCTTGGAAGTCCAAGAACAAGATGCCAACAGATTCGACGTCAGGTGAGGGATCTCTGCTTCATAGATGGCACCTTCTTACTGGGTCCTCACATGCAGAAGAGGCAAGAAAGCTCCTCGGGCCTCTTTTATAAGGGCACTAATCCTATTCATGAGGGTGGAGCCCTCATGACCTAATCACCTCCCAGAGGAACCACCTTGAGGGTTAGGTTTCAACATATGAATTTGGAGGGGACACACATTCAGACCATGGCACTATCATTATTCCCTATTTAGAGCTGAGAAAATTAATGGGCAGGAAAGCGAAGTAAATAGTCCAAGGTCACATAGCTTCCAAGTGGAGAAGCTGAGGTTCTTTTTTTTTTTTTTTTTTTTTTTGAGACAGAGTCTCACTCTGTCGCCCAGGCTGGAGTGCAGTGGCGCAAGCTTCGCTCACTGCAAGCTCCGCTTTCTGGGTTCATGCCATTCTCCTGCCTCAGCCTCCTGAGTAGCTGGAACTACAGGCACCCGCCACCACAGCCGGCTAATTTTTTGTATTTTTAGTAGAGATGGGGTTTCACCATGTTAGCCGGGATGGTCTCGATCTCCTGACCTCGTGATCCACCTGCCTTGGCCTCCCAAAGTGCTGGGATTATAGGCGTAAGCCACCACGCCTGGCCTTTATTTTATTTATTTATTTATTTATTTATTTATTTATTTATTTATTTGAGACTGGCTCTGTCACCCAGGCTGGAGTGCAGTGGCACCATCTCGGCTCACTGCAACCTCCGCCTCCTGCTTTCAAGCGATTCTGCTATCTCAGCCTCCTGAGTAGCTGGGATTACAGGCACACACCACCGTGCCTGGCTAATTTTTGTATTTTTAGTAGAGATGAGGTTTCATCATGTTGGTCAGGCTGGTTTCGAACTCCTGATCTCGTGATCCACCTGCCTTGGCCTCCCAAAGTGCTGGGATTACAGGCATGAGCCACCGCGCCCAGCCGAGAAGCTGAGATTCTAACTAAAGTCAGCCCCAGTCCAAGGGCCAAGCTCCTAACCACTATGCAGCATGGCCTTCCAGATGAATAAGTGAAAGGAGTAGTGGGCAAGGCCACAGTATCACTAAAGAGTCTGGTCTAGGGTCTATACCCGCCCACCATGCACTTAACACTTGGTCTGGCAGCACGTAACTCTGACCCAGTTTTCTTTATACCACAGGCAACTCCTAAACCTGTTTTCCTGGACACACAGTGGGAGGAAAAACTCCAGCCCATTTCTGGCCCTCCAGACATTGGTTGCTGCCAAGAGAGAACATGTGCACATCTACATCAACCAGAACTGAATGTTACACAAACCACAGGTGCTGGCTTTGCTAACTTGGCGCATCACATCTCTGGGAGTTGCCAGTGTCAGTGGCTTAAGTGGTCCAAGGTGAAGGGGGTAGCCCTTACCCAGTAGTGACAGCCAAGAGAGGGATGGTGACACAGCAGGTTACAAAGGACTCTGTAGCTGTCAGCCGTTAACATGTGACAAGCCTGAAACCTCCAGGCCTTTTTCTGTGCAGATGGAAAGATGCCAAGTGCTGGCACCCTGGGCCACCATGTCTGCTGAGTGGCCAGGTGCCCCAACAACACACTGACTACTGGCACTGAGAGAGCACATGAATCAGGAGGAACAAGGCCACACTAAAGGAGATTAGTCTCAAGATTGCCATTTAGCTGACTGAAGGAAAACAACCTATTACAGTAATGTTCCTTTTCTGATCTTCATTTTCACTCCCTCAACAAAATCCATCCAATGTCCAAAAGGGTGCTGCTCATTTGCAAATCCAAAACCACCAAAACCACCACCAACTCTCCAAAGGCTTCCCCTGTTCTCCAGGTAAACATGAAATGCCATGCCACAGCTGACAAGGCCTGCCCTCACCAACCCCTCCAACCTCAGCTGGCTCCTCTCACTCTCTGTGCTCCAACCATACTTTCAGTTCCTCATAAAACTCCCCACCCACTGCCTGCTTCTAGAGCCTTTGCAAATCCAGGCCCTCAGCCTGAAATTTTCCTCAACCTCCTGTCGCTTTGCTTGGTAAATACTTGTTCGGTCTTCACAATATTTACTCGAACATCACTTCCTCAAAGAAGCCTTCTATGATACCCTCTTAGCCCTAGGACCAAGTCAAATCCCTCTCAGATGTTCTTAACTCTTTCTTTCAATACACTTATTCCAAGTGTAATTTTACTAACTTTGACATATTCATCAGTACACTCTAAGCTGGAACCCTATCTGACACTGTATCTCAGGGCCTAACAGTGTCTGGAATGTAACAGATGTTTTATATACATTTGTTGACTGAAAAAATAAAATTTCAGAGAGAAGGAAAACGAAGCTGTATCCAAATCAAAGAGTTCTACTTAGAGCTGTTCTCCTCCCTACATGACCTTAAGCCAAACAATTCTCTCCCCTTCCCCCTTTCTCTCCCAAATTTCTTACAGAAGTTACTTTCTGTCCTGACATTCTTTAAGCTGGTGGTAGCCATAGTGATAAGCTGGCCTACAGCCAGAAACAGTCTAAAAAGATATCACCTTGTCTGAGTGCTCCAGGCTTCCAAAATAAAAGTTCCCAGCACAGGCCCAGGCAGGCACAAACACAAAAGCCTTTCCCCAGTAAAGACACTGAACCAAACAACCAGGACCCCCTGAAAGAAATGAGTAATCCCCAGGGCAGACAGTGCCCCCCGAGTGACCCACCCAAAGAAAGAGGGGAGGGGAGGCAAGGCTACAGGGGCAGAAGCAGGCATTCTGTGCCCTGATGAGATTTTAAACCCTCTTTTACTCCTTGGATGAAGCAGAGATGTGCCCAAACACTAAATATCAAAGTCGCTCCTGATGAGGCAGCTTCAGAGGAGGTCCACAGATTGTGGCTCAGAAAAGCAATATCAGCAACTAAAGAAGTTCACATAAAGCTCTAATTAAGGCCATTTTCCCTCTACAGAAGCAGGAGGATCTTCTCCTTACCATTCTCTTATGTAGGGTAGGCAGGCAGGGGGTGGCAGGAAGGGAGGCAGAAGTATTTTTTGAGCACCACTTAGTGCCAGGCATAGTGACAGGTACTTTATAGACAGGGCTATTAATAAAAAACAAATGGGAAATGAATAAGCACATACACAGATGGGTAGCTGATGCTCAGCGAGGTTAAGCAACTTGTCCAACTATTGAATGGTAAGGTCAAGGGTCACACCCACAGCCAGATGTGGTGGCTCATACCTATAATCCCAACACTTCAGAAGGCCGAGGTGGGAGGATCACTTGAAACCAGGAGTTCAAAACCAGCCTGAGCAACACAGCAAGATCCCAACTCTACAAAAAATTAAAAGATTAGCCACGTGTGGTGGCACATGACTGTAGTCCCACTACTAGGGAGGCTGAGGTGGGAGGATCTCTTGACCTCAGGAGGTCGAGGCTGCAGTGAGCCAAGACTGTGCCACTGCATTCCAGCCAGGGCAATAGAGCAAGACCCTGTCTCTTTAAAAAAAAAAAAAAAAAAAGTTGGCCAGGCACAGTGGCTCATGCTTGTAATCCCAGCACTTTGGGAGACCGAGGTGGGTGGATCACTTGAGGCCAGGAGTTTGAGACCCAGGAGTTCAAGACCAGCGTGACCAACACGGGGAAACCTCATCTCTACTAAAAACACAAAAAAGTTAGCCAGGCATAGTGGTGTGCACCTGTAATCCCAGCTACTTGGGAGGCTGAAGCAGGAGAATCACATGAAACCAGGAGGTGGAGATTGCAGTGAGCCGAGATCACGCCATTGCAATCCAGCCTGGGCAACAAGAGCAAAACTCCATCTCAAAAAAAAAAAAAAAAAAAAAAAAAATGATACCCAGCTTTGCCTGAATCAGACTTTTTTCTCCTACCCCAATGCTGCCTTTGTGGGTCATCTATTAGCCCCACTCTGCTCCTCACCCCTTTACCACCACCTTCCTAACCAGAATTGGGAATGTAGCTTCTGGTAAGCTCTCTGGCAAAGAAAAGTCTGTCTTCCATGAGCACAACCCACCACAATTGATACATACAAAACTGAGATGCACCACCACTTCCTAGGTTTGGAGCACAGTTTGTTGTAGGGAGCAAAATTCATCATCTGCAACTATGGGCATGAGGCTGGATTTTCTGAAAACCCAAAATGAGACCACAGTGATGAAGTCTCTGCATTTCCCAGAACCCACAGCTCTGGGCACTAGGATGGTATTCCTGCAGTGTAGCATGCCTTAAACCAAAGGATGGTGTGCTCCATCACACCATCAGGAAGACAGTAGCTGCAGGGTAGACAATCCCAGCTGAAGTCTCCATAGCTCCTCTAGCTAGGCAGAGAGGGTAGCAACTCCATACCTGAGTCACCTGCCTCTACACAGCATCTTCTGCAAGGTTAAGCAGCCATTCATTGTGCTGTAGTTCAAGGTTAACCCTTCCCCCTGCACTCATTTCAGGATCTGCTTCTTATCAAAAGCTATGCCAGCTGATTATTATAATGATAACTATTATGCCATTATAATAACATCATTGTGCTTTTTTCCTGCACTTGACATCTGTTGGCTGATAGGTTTAAACAGTACATAAGCAATAATTATGCAGTGCTCTCTCCTTTCCAACCAAGCCTCTAGTGTGACTCTGAATGTTACATCCAACTGCAATAAATGCCCAGCCCGAGCAGCAGTGGGAAACATGGCTCATCTGGGTTCACCCACCATGCCTCTAGTCACAGTGCCAGAAACAGAGGCTCAACTAGGTCCCTAACTGTTAACATGCTCCCCTGCTCTCCCAGGGATTTGGGGGAAATACTACCCAGCAAGCAATTTATTGTTGAAAACCCCCGCAGGGCTGGAGGAGTTATATACAGGTCTCAGTACTGCAGAGGGACAAGCAGTACCAAATCACAACAGCACACACCATCACAAGAGAAGAAGCACAGGAAAATGCATTCCTCCACTGGGAGTTCTCAAACAAATGATTTCCAGAGAGTCATTCTGCCTGGTTCCCCACACACAGTTCTTGGCAACTGCTGGTAAAATTGGCAGAAGGGAGAGGAGGGGTAGGGCAGAGGACTATCTCCAGGCTTCTATTTTGAAGTTGAGAAATCACTAAACTGGCTGCTCAGCCTTCTTTATAGGACCCGCCAGAGTCCAGGATAGAGTCTGGAGGCCAAAGCAGAGAAGTCCCACCTCCTGTCAGCCAAAGCCCTTGCATCTACCTTTCACACTGTTGATGACAATCAAGGTAGAAAAAAGATGTGAGATTCTATAACTGCAGACTATCAGTATGCCTGAATTACACATTAGCCCTATTAAAGTAAAGGCAACCCATAGCAAGGCTTCACTAAAAAATGATGTTAAAACAAACCTCGCCAGGGGACCAGGGCTGGCCTGTTTTGTTTTCTACGCTGTAATACACAGTTTTTGTTTTTTTGGTTTTTTTTAAGGCAGAGAAGGGGGTGGAAGGTTATTTGAATTTAAAAGAGCAGTAAACACTATAATCTGTGTGCAAGGAGAAAAGGAACATTCAGAAGTGCCAAGTGCAGCCTCTTGGGACATGTGTGGCCAGGGCAGTAGTAGCCCGGGGGGCTTTCTCCTTCAGCCTCAACACGCTGCTCTCATTGCTTGGGAGCAGGCAAGCCAGCAGGCAAGGTCCATGCAGCACAAAAAGGCACTGTTCCCTAGGTCTAAGGAGAAGATTGCCCTCTCAGAAGGAAATTAATATGATGCAACACGGAATGAGCAGGGCGAGTCATCCACAGAAGTCACCTATCTAAGGAGGGGGTTTGAAGAGGTGTTACTCAAGGCATGGACCACATCTGTCTCATTCATCACTGTATTTCCAGGGCTAAGCAGGTCCTGGCACACAATGGGTACTCAGCAAATAATGGTGGACTGAATGGTAACCAGAAAGAACCCTTAGGTTGGAAGCCACTGACAAGAGCTAGAATCTAACTATTCCTATTGTAACCTGTGGTAACAAAAGAGCCGTGGACGGCAAAGAATATATAAAGGGAGCCAAGAGAATAAAAATGAGTCTATCTCCAGTACCTGGTGCCTTAATAGACTGACAAGTGTATTCTGGTCAGATTACAATATAGCCCTAGAAGGACAAAGTGGGAAGGAGAGAAGGGGAAGAGGGAAGAGTGAGAAACAAGTGAGACAAAACATTTATTGAGTGCTTACCATGTATATATCTGAAAAACCCAGGGGGTTTCACAGATGAGGACACAGGAGCAGGGGGGTTGAGTAGCTCCTCTGAAGTCTCACAGCTGTTACATGGTTTAAATCTGGGTGTATCTGATGCTATGACCCAAAAGCTTTCCACCATAATTTGCCTTGGTTTCCTCCAGAGGGGAGCTGGCTTCCCAGCTAATCTCTCCTACAGAGGAGAGATGCTCTTACATGTCCACATAAATCAACTTAGTCGTCATGTTTATTGGAGTTAGTTAACTGGAACTGTGACTTGATGGTCTCTTATGAATTTCACATGCCTGAGGCAGGCCCCCAGGAACTGAAACCTGGATGAACTAAGTTTACAGGCCTGCAAAGCTGCACACCAGTAAGGTCCTAAGTCATCAGCTTTCTAGGGCAAACCTCTCTGGCCCAGCATAGGTCAGGTCTGGGTAAGGAAAGAACCTAAGCATGACCTCTACATGCCCCCAAGTTCTCCTCAGAAATTACAAAGAAGCCTTCCCTACCCCATGCTATGTCAGCAATACACAGAATTCTATTTGAAGGCTTTAAATTCTGATTTAAGTAGGACTAACAGAAGTAAAAAGCCAAGGATTTCTGCATGGTCCTTAGAAGCAAATGAGCCTTCCCTCCATGTCCATGGTGCTCCTGCCTCCCCGGAGCTTCCAGAGACCTTCCACACCCATGATGTCAGGTGCAGCAGAGTAGAAAGGGCAAGGTGATTTTCCATATTGTATTCAGAAGAGACCAGAGGTGAGAATCAGCCAGTGCTCCTAATGGAGGTGGATACCCTGGACAAACTCAGAGGCAGCTTAGGTTGTACTAAAAAATATTTTCAAGGTTGTCTGTTTATTGCACCTCCTGTATGAGGGCTTTCATCAGTTAAAATGGGTTTTTTCAAAGCACAGGGAAGCTGATGATTCACCCAGGTACACAACAGCTGCTGGGAAGACCTGTGGGAAGAGGCCACCCGGCAAAGGCAGGCTGTGTATGGTAAGAAGGGTCTCCAAGGAATGCCCTACATGCCAAGCCACATGCTGTCAGGATATTAATCCAAACCCATCTTGCACACTTTACAATGTTTACTCTCTCTGGGATGTGGAGCATTAAATTATATCCAAGGACTACACAAGTCCTTCCAATTATATTCCACACTCACTTCTTTGCTAAAAAGATGTGTAACCTGGAAACAAAGCCCTCTGCCTAATAGCAGCAATAATTCTCCGCAAAGAATAGGAAGCCAGACTGTCAGTTCAAACTCTCCTAAAAGGTATTGCCCCATTGAAGCTTTAGTTTAGGTTTCTCCAAAAAGTGGAGAAACCTACTACTGATCCCCTTTTTCCAGAGATGACAGGCCTGTGTAACTAAGCATCCTGAGAGGAGGGTTCAAACCAAAAGAGGAAAGAGGAATCACCACCACTCCATTCCTGCCCTAACTGCAATGGCCCTGGAAATGGTAAAGAATTCCAAAGAGGACTGCCTCATTGCTACAAGAACTAAGAACAAGGTACATGAATAGGAGACAAAGCTACCTGGATTAGTCACAGCCCTACTCTGGCTAGCAGTATGACCCTAAATGGGTCATTTAGACTCTCCGAGCCTCAATATTTTACCACCATAAAATGGGGATGTTGTGTGGCCAGGCACAGTGGCTCATTCTTATAATCCCAGCACTTTGGGAGGTCAAGGTGGAAGGATCGCTTGAGGCCAGCAGTTCAAGATCAGCCTCGGAAACATAGCAAAACCCCATCTCTACAAAAAAAATTTTTAAAAATTAGCCAGGCATGGCGGCACATGCCTATAGTCCCAGCTCAGGAGGCTGAGGTGGGAGGATATCTTGAGCCCAAGATTTTGAGGTTGCAGTGAGCTACGATCACACCACTGTTACTCCAGCCTGGGTGTGAGTGAGATGTTGTCTCTAAAAAAACTACAACTAAAAAATAAATAAATGGGGATGTCATAAGAATCAGACTGAAAACAGTAAAATTTGAAAACAGTAAAATATTGCACATACTTTACACCTGATTGTTATTCCAAAGACCCCTGCATGAGAAACCCTAGGACATTTCTAGGGAGCAGAGAGGCCAAGCTGTCACATCTGAGAGGCAGTCTACAGCGACTGGGTCCAGTTGTTTACAGAGAAATCCATATGTCAGGAATAAAGTGAGGACAGAGTAAAATTTGAAGAGAAGACCACACATGGGTCTGCTCAGCTACATTTAAAAAATAACAATACAGCAGGTCTCCAAATAACATTGCTTCGATCAACATTATTTCCTTATAACACCGATGAGAAAAAAATAATTGTTTCCCAGCCAGGGCCACTGCTTGTGTGGAGTCTGCTTATTCTCCCCATGTCTGTGTGGGTTTTCTCCAAGTCCTCAGTCACCTTCCACATTCTGAAGACGTGCCTGTTAGGTTCACTGTTGTGTGTAAGGGGTCCAGTCTGCATGAGTGTCAGGGTGTGTGAGTGTACCTTGAAATGGGATGGCGTCCTGTCCAAGGCTGGTTCCTGCCTGGCGCCCTGAGCTGCCGGGATGGGCTCTGGCCACCCAAGACCCTGAACTAATAGGGTAGTAATTATCTCACTTGTTTTTGTTAATCCTTCTTAAAGGTATGTATAGCTCACATTTATCTCAGTTTTTAATATTAGAAGTGTTTTGGTCTTTATTTAGAAGTTTGGTCATGATTCTGTAACAAGAAATATTCTGTAGGAACTTAACTCTTGTTTATACCAATGAGCCATAGTAAAATTGGTTTTGTATACATTTCACTTAAAGTCACAGTTTCCAAGAACTTATGACCGATGTCAAGTGAGGACTTACTTTATATGCATATGCTTCAAATTTGAAAAGGCACACAAAGACATATAGTGAAAAGTAAGTCTCCCTCCTCCCCAATTCTCTAGTTACCTAGGGCCTCTCACTAGAGACAAACTGCACTGCTTTCAGTTTCTCATGTATTCTGCCCAAGATATCCCAGGCAGCTAATTTCTACTGGAGATGGGGATATCATTTGTGGCAACACTCTCAGACCTAGAAGGTGATGCCAGGCAAGTAAGCACTGCTGGGGCACTTAGGGACTATGAAAAAAATGAGACAGCCAGAGGATAAGATATCACCTTGCAAAAGGTTCCATGGAGATGCAGACTTCCTTCTGGCTATTATACTGTTTTGCCCCTTGGCTGACCACATTTAAGCAGTGATTCTGTACAATGTATTTCCCTTTTAGTTGTATTTGTTCACCCAGAGCTCTTTCTCAGAGATGTCATTAACAGAAGTGGCCTCTGGGACCTTATGCTGCACCAGCCTGACCACCAGGCCCTTCAAAGTAGCCAGAAGCAGGAACAACCATCAAACCTGCCTCAGTGGAAGCTGAGCAAAAGGGCAAAAAGTGCAAAAGTTCTTGAGTCACCACCTTTCTAGGGACAAAAGTTGCTTTTCATAGCCCAGTGAAATCAGAATATAAGGGAGGATAAAGCCCAGACCATAGATGTTCTACAGGGCCGAACCCAAGAGATTAAGTCACTACCCACAGAAAATCATAGGACACTTTTATCTAAAGATAGGCTTTCACCAAACGCCCTCAAAAGTTTTCAAGCTATGTCCTCCCCTCCCCCACCTTTATTATTTTACAAGGAATTTAAATGTGTGAAACTCCAGCCTCTACCTAAAGGATACAGATGGGTAGCCTATAGGTCAAATCTAGACCACAAATATGCTTTGGTAGTCCCTAGAGATTATGAATATCTGGCCTCCCATATGACATGAGGAGGCCATACTCACCCATGACGATAGGCTGAGTAGCAGCCACCCCTCATGAAGCACATAAGCACTCTGGTTTGACACAGGCCTACCATTCTCTGTTGCCTCTCTGTTCCCAACTTGGCCCTAAAAACATCTGAGTTGGAGACTCCTAGCCAGTGAGTAACACAGGAGGCTAAACTGGCAAGTACATCAGCTGACCAAATAGCAGGACTCTTGAATTCATAAACATTTATTGAACACTCTCTATGTGCCAGGACTGTGCTGGGGATTGGATGCATGAAGAGGAATGACAGATGCAGTGTCTGCCCTCTAGGAAGTTCTAATCCAATTGAGTGTATAAGGCTTACTCTAAGGAATCCAATGCTTCAAAAACAAAGGGCTCTGGGAATGAAGCATGTGAATTCACTGTGGCTGGGTATCAAGAAATGCTTCAGGGAAGTAGGATTTCAATAGGATTGTTATCATTTCTTAAGTTTTCATGTAAACATCCATTCAACAACCATTTATGGTATCCATATTACACTCAGCATTATGCTAAGAGACACATTAAATCACAACCCATATCCTTGAGAAGCTCATATAAAAAGAGACAAACATCATACCATAATAAAAGTGTGCTGAATTCTATAATAAAGGTGTTGCAATGGGGATACAGATGAGAACACATCAGGTAAGGCTCACTGAAGGCGGCAGCTCTGCAGCATAAAGTAGGGAACTGGCTGGGTGCAGTGGCTCACGTCTGTAATCCCACCACTTTGGGATGCCGAGGCGGGTGGATCACAAGGTCAGGAGCTCGAGGCCAGCCTGGCCAACATGGTGAAACCCCGTCTCTACTAAAATTACAAAAATTAGCTGGGTGTGGTGGCACATGCCTATAGTCCCAGCTACTTGGGAGGCTGAGGCAGGAGTATCACTGGAACCCGGGAGGCAGAGGTTGCAATGAGCCGAGATTGTGCCACTCCACTCCAGCCTGGGGCAACAGAGCAAGACTCCATCTTAAAAAAAAAAAAAGTAGGAAACTAAGGAGAGAGTACTCTGGGCAAAAGAACTGGCAGAGACACCAACATGAAGCATACTCAGAGGACCACATGGATCAGTTCATCAGGAGCAAGGGGTACACGTGGGTGATGGTACGGGACATACTAATTAAAATGGGAGGATGGGTATACACTGCAATAGGCTTGGAACACCAAGACAACCTGATACATTTGGAATTTATTCAGGAGCTAGTGGGTGCCATTGAAGGCTTCTGATATGGTTTGAATTTGTGTCCCCACCCAAATCTCATATCAAATTGTAATCCCCAATATTGGAGGAGGGGCCTAGTGGGAGGTGACTAAGTCATAGGGGCGGATTTCCCCCTTGCTGTTTTCACAAAAGTGAGTTCTCACAGGATCTGGCCATTTAAAAATGTGCAGCATGTCCCCCTTGCTCTCTTTCTCCTGCTCCAGACATGTAAGACGTGCCAGCTTCCCCTTCGCCTTCCGCCATGATGGTAAGTTTCCTGAGGCCTTCCCAGAAGCAGAAGCCTGTACAGCCTGCAGAACCATGAGCTAATTAAACCTCTTTTCTTTATAAATTACCCATTCTCAGGTATTTGTTTATAACTGTATGAGAACAGACTAATACAGCTTCCAAGCATAAGTATTCTCTGATAAGCACAATATATAGGAAGACCCAAAGTGGCAGTGGTATATAGTGTCCTGGAGGAAGCAAAAGCAAGAAATAAGAGGGCACTTCTGTAATAATTCTGGAGCACAGTCACAGGAAACAGGGGAAGCAACAAAACTAGGTAAAAAAGATACTGCAGAGGCTCGCTAAAAAGAAAAAGACAATGGCATTTTCTTGAATGTACTAATTCCTATTGTTTACCAATTCAGATTGGCCTTCCCTCCAATTAGTGAGTTTTTTTTACCTTATTTGTTTCATACAGAGAAGTGAGGCATGGTCTATAGTCATAGTGTTTGGATTTTTTTAAAAACTCAACTTGAGATCAAAACAATGGGATTGGCTCCAGGGGCTTTTTCCTCACTCCCTTGCTACATGGAACCAGTTGTACATCTCAAAGAGAGAGACAGTCAACTTGAGCACAAAATCTGGGTCAGTGTATGTGACTGTGCCTCCGTGACTTTGCACAAGGACCAGAAATGAGCATACAAATCAGAGGAAAGCAGTGACAAAAGTCAACATTCCCTTGATGAGCTAATTGCTTCATGTCTGGCTGAAGAGCAGAAAGCAAGAGATAAGGAGAACATACTATCTGAGGGACCAGGCAGGCTCTGGACTAGCCAGCCCTACCCCAATAAAATCCCCACATCAGACACTGCCCCCGAAACAAGGCCTGCTGGCTTGAACACCTGACGAGAGAGAACCTGAGAAAGATAAGCACTAAGCTGAGTAAGGAAGGAGATGGCAGAGAAGCAGCAAAGTTCCTTGCTACTCACAACTTTTAGTTATTCAGCATGAACTACCTATAACTATTGGTATAAATAATATGTAATACAAACCAACTAAGACAACAATGAGGTGATGGTTAAGATAAAACTTGCTTGGTCAGCATAACCTATCCTGAAACTACGACGTGGCTCAGAAACTGGAAACTATTGTTGTCAATAATGATGACAACACAGAGCATTTACATCAGGGGTCCCAAACCCCCGATACTGGTCTGTAGCCTATCAGAAACCCATCCAAGGAGGTGAGCAGCAAGTGAGTGAGCAAAGCTTCATCTGTATTTACAGCTGCTCCCCAACGCTTGCATTAACGCCTGAGCACCGCCTCCTGTCAGATCAGTGGCAGCATTAGATTCTCATAGGAGCACAAACTCTATTGTGAATTGTGCATGCAAGGGATCTAGGTTGAACACTCCTTATGAGAATCTAATGCCTGATGATCTGTCACTGTCTCCCATCACCCCCAGATGGGACCGTCTAGTTGCAGGAAAACAAGCTCAGGGCTCCCACTAAGTCTACATTATGGTGAGTTGTATATTTCATTACATACTATAATGTAATAATAATAGAAATAGGTTGGGCATGATGCCTGTAATCCCAGCATTTTGGGAGGTCGAGGCGGGTGGATCACCTGAGGTCAGGAGTTCAAGACCAGCCTGGTCAACATGGTGAAACCTCATCTCTACTAAAAATACAAAAATTAGCGGGTGTGGTGGTACACATCTGTAATCTCAGCTACTCAGGAAGCTGAGGCAGGAGAATTGCTTGAACCTGGGAAGCAGAGGTTGCAGTGAGCCAAGATTGTGCCACTGAACTCCAGCCTGGGTGATGGAGTGAGACTCTGTCTCAAAAATAATAATAATAACAGAAATAAAGTACACAATAAATATAATGTGCTTGAATCATCCCCAAACCATCCCCCACATCCCCCAGTCCATGGAAAAATAATTTTCCATGAAACTAGTCCCTAGTGCCAAAAAAGTTGGGGACTGCTGTTTTACATTGTGCCAGAGGAAGCACCATATCTATTCTCTGAATTCTTAAGATAGCTATAAAAATACATATTACTATTCCCATTCAACAGATCATAAAACTAAGGCTTAGAGAAAATAAATAACTTACAATCTGACAACTAGTAAGTAGATATCAGAACGTAAATACAAGTGAGTCTGACTCCAAAGTGTGTTTAAACCACTCTGAAATACACTCATTCCTTCTCTCTTTCTCTTAGAGATGTATTGAAGTTTTGCTTGGATCACCAGATAAGGTCCACTGTTACATCTGGCCTCATTCTTTACAGAAACACACAAGTCTGGCCTGAGCACTATTTGTTTCTAACACGGAGGAAGGCTTCAAATTCATTTCCTCTGAGGTAAGAGCAAGAGAAACACATTTCGACATGAGTAGGAGGAAAAACAGCACGACAGCAAAAATCTTCAACCATGAGGGTATAAGATCATGTACAAGGCAGTATGTGGAGACAGGGCCTCCTCCTTCCCAGGAGACTTTTAACTGCAAAAGCATCCTGCATCTTTACAATGCTTTAAACAATTCTAACAACTTCTATGGCCACCCTTTGTAAGACCCCTAGCCTGTGTCCCAGCTCTAACACTAGAGTCCCACTATTATGTGGGTGGCCTAAAAAAGATCCTACCATTAGGTGGCCCACTTCACTTCTCTGGGGCTCAGTTTTTGTCGTCAGAAAAATAAAAACCTATCAAATGCAAAATGGAGGCATTGGGCAGTAACAGAACTAGAAGTGTATCTCCTGACTCTTCACTCATCCACAGTACCACAAACAGCCAGCCCTGATGTTTGCAAGGAAATAAAGATCTCTATAATATCTTCCAGCCCAAAACACAATCATTTTAGACTTTAGCAGCTTGGTCCAAGGATGGAGACTTAACTTCAAGAATACAGTCAAACCCAACTCCCCATGAGTATGAGATGGGGTGTAGGGAAAAACAAGAAGCAACCTTAGGCCAGAGACAGTGGCTCACGCCTGTAATCCCAGCACTTTGGGAGGCTGGGGTGAGCAGATTACCTGACATCAGGAGTTCAAGACCAGCCTGGCCAACATGGTAAAACCCCATCTCTACTGCAAATACAAAAATTAGCCGGCCATGGTGGCAAGCACCTGTAATCCCAGCTGCTCAGGAGGCTGAGGCACAAGAATCACTTGAACCTGGGAGGCAGAGGTTGCAGTGAGCCAAGATCACACTCACACCTGGGTGACAGTGAGACTCTGTCCCAAAAAAAAAAAAAAAAAAAAAAAGCAACCTTAAATACTTACTTACAACTTACTTATGAGCTGGCCCCTTAAGCTTCCAATACACACTATCCACAGCACTCAAAGCATGGCCAATCAATGTTGTCTGTATCAATTGTCCTACTTTATGTTATTCCACTGGGCTGAAGCCTGCTAGTTTTCTAGTTTGGTCAGATGGCTGCTGTCCCCTTGGGAGCCTCACAAAAATGAGACTATCCCCAGAGGTAAAGAAATGTCCATTTAAAAGCCCACTGGTATAGCTGGGCATGGTGGCTCACACTTGTAATCCCAGTGCTCTAGAAGGCCAAGGTAGGGCATCACTTGAGGCCAGGAATTTAAGATCAGCCTGGGCAATGTTGCAAGCAAGACCCTGTCTCTTTAAAAAAAAAAAAAAAAAATTAAATTAGCCAGGCATGGTGGTGCACACCCATGGTCCTAGCTACTTGGGAGGCTGAGGTGGGAGGATCACTTGAGCCCAGGAGTTGGAGGTTACAATGAGCTATGATCACACCACTATACTCCAGCGTGGGCAACAGAGTGAGACCCTCTTAAAAAGGGCCAGGCACAGTGGCTCACGCCTGTAATCCCAGCACTTTGGAAGGCCGAGGCCGGCAGATCTCGAGGTCAGGAGTTTGAGACCAGCCTGGCCAATACGGTGAAATCCCATCTCTACTAAAAATACAAAAATTAGCCAGGCGTGGTGGCAGGCGCCTGTAGTCCCAGCTACTCGGAAGGCTGAGGCAGGAGAATCACTTGAACCTGGGAGGCAGAGGTTGCAGTGAGCCGAGATTGCGCCACTGCACTCCAGCCTGGGCAACAGAGCAAGATGCTGTCTCAAAAAAAAAAAAAAAAAAAAAAAAATCCACTGGCGAGTGAGGCATGGTGGTACATGCATGTAATCCCACCTACTCAGGAGGTTGAGGTGGAAGGATTGCTTGAGCCCAGGAGTTCAAGACTAGCCTGGGCAACATAGCAAGACCCCATCTCAAAAAAAAAAAAAGTCCATTGGCATTAGCTTTCCTCACCAGAACTTTAGGATGTATCTCAGATTATTCTTCCAGTTTCTAGATCTCTTTCCCATCACAAGACTGAAGGAGCAAACTACTTGCAGAGATGGAAGTAGCCAGATGTGGAGATGAGTTCACTGACCACTTTGATGTTTTTCTGCCAGTGATGATAAGTGGTAACCAAAAGGGATGATCAAGAACTTCCTCAGTCACAACATAGCCTATGAGCAGACCTCAGAAACATACCCTTCCCCATTTCTCTGTAGATGTGAAATGTGACAAGGGCCAAACATCAGACTCTTCCCAAAGGTTCCAATGTCCAGTCTGGGGACACCTGGGCCAACACAGCAGCCCCAGCTGTGAAGATGGAAGGTCCAAGAGTCACCAGAGAAGCAGATGATAAATGGACCACCTCAAAATCCAAAGACTGGAAGAAAATTAAAACAATAAAGAATAAACTTGGCTGGGTGTGGTGGTTCACACTTAATAATCCCAGTACTTTGGGAGACCGAGGCAGGAGAAATGCTTGAGCCCAGAAGTTGCTCAAGACCAGCCTGAGCAACACAGTGAGACTGTCTCTACCAAAAAAAAAAAAATTAGCCAGATGTGGTGGCACATGCCTGTAGTACCAGCTACTCAGGAGGCTGAGGCAGGAGAATCACTTGAACCCAGGAGGCAGAGGTTGCAGTGAGCCAAGATCACACCATTGCACTCCAGCCTGGGCAACAAGAGCGAAACTCAGTCTCAAAAAAAAAAAAAAAAAAAAAAACAGGAAAGGAAACGAAAAAGCTTGTGGTACTAGCTGTTCCTTCTGGATAAAAAACTGGCCTTGATGACTACATTAAAGAAAGAATATCAGATAAGACCATGCATTCTCAGTGAGTGCAGTAACAGCCCAGAAGGGGTGAAAATTGATTCTTGGGGAAAAAAAAGTTAGATATTACAATGGTTTGTGGCCATCCAAAGGGCCACAATACAAAAACAGATACACAGTACATCTGTGGTATTAAAATTCCATTGGGGGTAGCTGGGCACGATGGCTCATGCCTGTAATCCCAGCACTTTGGGAGACTGAGGTGGGCAGATCACTTAAGGCCAGGAGTTCAAGACCAGCCTGGCCAACATGGCAAAACACAAAAACTACTACTAAAAACACAAAAATTAGTTGGGCATGGTGGTGGG
Organism: Pan troglodytes; assembly: GCF_028858775.2. Classification (NCBI taxonomy): domain Eukaryota; kingdom Metazoa; phylum Chordata; class Mammalia; order Primates; family Hominidae; genus Pan; species Pan troglodytes. The sequence goes on from NC_072402.2 coordinate 136,914,639, forward strand.
CACCTATAATCCCAGTTACTCAGGAGGCTGAAGCACAAGAATCACTTGAACCCAGGAGGCAGAGGCCACAGTGAGCAGAGATCACACCACTGCACTCCAGCCTGGGCGACAGAGTGAGACTCCCTCTCAAAAAAAAATTCCATTGGGGAGTAGACAATTAAGGGAAAAAAAGTCTCAAAATATGATAATGAACAAAAGGTTGAAAAATAATTAGATGAACCCAAAGGGTTGAGTCTTAGATGAACCCTAAGGGCACAGTGTTCATTAACTTGTATAATGGTCATGGGTAGGGTAACTAACTTGTCCTGGTTTGCCCCGGACTTTCCTGCTTTTGGCACTAAAAGTCCCACATATGGATATCCCTCTGTCCTGGGCAAACTGGCATGGTGGTCCACTCTTCTCAAGAGAGAGATCAATGAAGGCATTCCCATTTCACAAATGAGGTGACACCAAGAAACACAGTGGTTGTCACGGATTCACAGCACTTTAGCAGCATTCCTGAGGCAAGGCTGGCTCTTTCCATTTGTCTAGTCCTATGCTCACAACTCTCTGCCCCTGATTTCCACTTTGGCAGAGAATGTTACTCATGAATTGATTATGCCACTTCCTTCTCAATACCAAAGCCAAGGGCAGTATTAGGAGGATGAAGGCAAACATGGCCAGCCAGCACAATCACAGCCATGTCTTACAGCTGCCTGGTGGAACCTGAAGGAACTACAAGTCTGGGCTGAATATAGTTTTGTTGCTACTGGATTCTGGGTAGAAATTTGCAAAAGTAAGAATGCCAGGTGTAAACTCCTCACAAGCTAGGAAAATTCCATGAGGTTCTCCACATGTGTCTGAGCAGCCCGAATCTTTTACAAGGTTTTTGTCCCAAAGATGAACTCAGTTATTGCTTATGCTAGGAATCAGGGGTTACCCAAGGCCTCACTCTGAATGGCAACAGGCTATTCTCCTACTCCCCTACTCAGCAGTGAAATCCTTGGTGAAAGTAAAGGAAGAAAAGAAAAGGGCATGCTATTCCGTCTTTAGTCTACGTATAATTAAAATACAAGGCTCTCTGCTGTAGAAGACTAAGGTTTGCAGTTTAAGGCTGACTCAGAAAAGGATAAAGTATTCATCCTTGCTCAGAAAGAGAGAAGATTAGCTCCACAGGATGGGTCTCCAAATTGACACCAAATCCAGGAGTTAGAGATGGCTGTGCTACAGAGCGTGATCCAAGCACCATCTGGAGCCCCCAGAAAAAAATCCCTAGGAATAGCGACTAAGGGACTAGCATTGTAAGAGAGTTCAGATTAGCTCTCCTGAAAAGAGGCTTACTACAAGAGACTGGCAGACAGCCTCTGCAGCAAAACTTCACTTAGGAAAGGACAGAAAATGAATGAAGAAAGACAGGGGGAGGCTGAGCAGGTCAGAGTATGAATCCACAAGTATGTGAAAAAGAGAATCCACCTATTTCGAAAAAGGTACAACTTCCTTTAAGCGCCTTTTTTTTTTTTTTGAGACAGAGTCTCTCGCTCTATCACCCAGGCTGGAGTGCAATGGCACAATGATCTCGGCTCATTGCAACCTCCGCCTCCCGAGTTCAAGTGATTCTCCTGCCTCAGCCTCCCGAGTAGCTGGGATTACAGGCATGTGCCACCACGCCCGGCTAATTTTGCATTTTTAGTAGAGACGGGGTTTCTCCATGTTGGTCAGGCTGGTCTTGAACTCCCGACCTCAGGTGATCCACCCACCTCAGCCTCCCAAAGTGCTGGGATTACAGGTGTGAGCCACCGCACCCGGCCAGAGACTCTCATGTTCTTTTGAATATTCTCATTAATGGCAAATCTTCATTCTTTGAGGGTGAAAACATTTATTGCATTCCTGTGTCCCAAGAGCTTTCATGTGTAATACGTCATTTAACCACCCTTCAAAGTAAATATTATTCCCAGTTTTTTTTGTTTTGTTTTGTTTTGTTTTGAGACGGAGTCTCGCTCTGTCGCCCAGGCTGGAGTGAATGGCGTGATCTCGGCTCACTGTAAGCTCCGCTTCCCAGGTTCACGCCATTCTCCCGCCTCAGCCTCCTGAGTAGCTGGGACTACAGGCGCCCACCACCTCGCCCGGCTAATTTTTTGTATTTTTAGTAGAGACGGGGTTTCACCGTGTTAGCCAGGATGGTCTCGATCTCCTGACCTCGTGATCCGCCCACCTTGGCCTCCCAAAGTGCTGGGATTACAGGCGTGAGCCACCATGCCTGGCCCTATTCCCACTGTTATGTAGTGGTACATTGAGCCCCAGAGGTGAAGTAACTTATCCAAGGTTATGTGGCTAATAAGTGGTAGACTCAGAATTAAAACTCATGTTCACCACCCTCCAAAAATCTGTTATTTCCACTTCAAAAGAACTATTAACTCATCTGAAGACAAGGCAGGTGACAAGGTTGCTTACCCATGCCATTCGGGGTTAAATATATATAGGCTGTGTGCAGTGGCTCACGCCTGTAATCTCAACATTTTAGGAGGCCAAGACAGAAGAATCGCTTGAGGCCAGGAATTCAAAAACAGCCTGGGCAACACAGCGAGACCCTGTCTCTACAAAAATTAAAATTACAAAATTAGCTGGGCCTGGTGGTGCGCCCCTGTAGTCCCAACTACTCAGGAGGCTTTAGTGAGAGTATTACTTAAGCCCAGGAGTTCAAGGTTGCAGTGAGCTATGATTATGCCACTGCACTCCGGCCTGAACCACAGTGTGAGACCCCATCTCAAAAATAATAATAATAATAATACAGTATGGTTTAATATATTAAAGGAACTGATCTCTCACATGGTTCAAAAAGGTCTCTGAAAACAATTCCAGAGGTGGATTTTCAAAACTGCCTTGGACAACAGCCAAATCACTTAGGCACGCCATCCTCAACTCCCACCACCTACACCTGCACACATCACTCTAAAGGAGAACATTCATTGGTGGATCAAGTTCCCACATGTCAGTTATTTTAAAATCCATTTTGTTACCTTTCAGTTTCACTTAATTAGCCTCTTCTCCTGCCAATGAAATACACCAGGGCTCACAGTTGGCCTCAGTAGAGAATAGCTGGCCTTCAGAAAACAGCAGGGAAGGGGAAGTAAGTGGGAATCAAAGTACTAGGCAACTTTTCATTCCTGGACTGCCGCATCCCTACTAACATTTCCATCACCTGTAAAATGGGAGCAGAACATCTCTTCTATTGCCAATTTCATTAAAACAGCACATGTATTCATGAGCAGATTAAATTCACTAAACAAATGAAAGAAAGGGGAAATAAATGTGGTGTGGTAACACCATCTTAAGAACCCGAGAGCCATGTTCTCAAAACCACAGACCAAGTTCTGACCCATGTTATACAAATATCAATTCCAATATCGTTACACTCTGGCTCCCATCAAAATCCTACCCAATCCCCAAATCTGGCTATACTTTTATCAGAAAAGAAAAAAACTTGGGTGGGGTGAGAGCAGAAAAGACACACACACACAACAAAATATCTTTCACAATGTCAAAAAAAAAACCTGTTTATATGCCAGGCGAGGTGGCTCATGCCTGTAATCCCGGCACTTTGGGAGGCCGAGGTAGAGAGATCACCTGAGGTCAGGAGTTCGAGACCAGACTGATCAACATGGAGAAACCCTGTCTCTATTAAAAATAGAAAATTAGCCGGGCACGATGGCGCATGCCTGTAATCCCAGCTAATCGGGAAGGTGAGGCAGGAGAATCGCTTGAACCTGGGAGGCGGAGGTTGCTGTGAGTCGAGATGGCACCATTGCACTCCAGCCTGAGAAACAAGAGCGAAACTCCGCCTCAAAAAAAAAAAAAAAACTGTTTATAAACACATCACTTTCTTCTCTTAGCAAATATGTAAGTTTCATTCTCCTCCTGTCTACTTAGTTTGGGTTAACTTAACCCCCACCCCATCTCTCAGATCATGTTTTTATTTAGGCTTATTGAGGTGGGAAAGCCAACTGAACTTTAATCGAAGCCAGGCATTTAAGAATATTAGAAAACTGATCTTACATATATAGGTAGTCAAATATTTTTAAAAGACATCAAATGGCATTCTAATTCCTCTGGTGCAAAGAAAGCCCCAGCCTCACACGTGTTAGCATTTCCTGATTCCTGGCTTCTCCCACTCAGAGCCTCATTCCAGGGGCTCATATGTCAAGTCATTCTCTCCTGACTTCTGAAGCAGGGATTTTCAAAGCCAGGATTCCGGGACCACCTGAATGAGAACCCCCTGGGGTACAGCTGCCCACGCACCATCTTATCGGAAATCCCAGGGAATGGAGCACAAGGCTTATGCACAAAGCCCCTAGACGATCTGAGAGATAACACTAACCAGTCTGTAACCTCTAAAGGCCAATTTTCCAGGACAAAGAAAAACAAGCAATAAGAGAGTGACAATAATTCCACATGGGAAGAGACACAGGGGTCTCGGAGATCAACACCAAACCACCCCTTCTTCGGACAGATAACGGAAACTTAGGCTGGGAGAATGAAACAGGCAAGGGCACTAAAAACAGGTGCGGAGCCAAAGCCAATCTCGAATTTCCACGGCCTCATCTCCTGCCAATAAAGAGGTGAATGGAGACATTCTGAGTGGGAAAGATTAGAAAGGTGGGCCTTCGGCAGGGAGCCCCGGGCCCACTTGGACGTCCCTCTTTGGAGACACTAGTGAGGATGTGTGGGTCCCCAGAACACTGCTGGGAAGGCGCCGAGGCCGCCGGCAGGAGGAGGCCCAGGAAGCGCCCTGAGCCCCCCGCCCAGCTCCAGGGCCGGGCGGCCCTCACCGCCCCTACCTTCGGCCTCCGGCAGCCGAGTGGCAGACACAACTCCCACAATTCCAGGCGGCCGCGGCGGCGACCAGCTCCCCCTGCGCAAACGCGGCGGCGACCGTCTGAGCCGGTGAGCTGGCAGCTGTTACGCCGCTCGCGGCCTCGCCCAATCGCGGGCCGCCAGACCAGCGCGCGGCGCCCCCCGCCCCGCACCGAGGTGGGAGCCCCGCCCCTAGCCCCGCCCTCTGCAGACTCTTGCACGAGCTGCCCCCGTGCCCCTCCGCTTGGGGGAGGGAAGGCCGAAAAGATATCTTCACGCCTGCTTCTGCTTCCGGGCTGGAACTGCGAAGTTTCCTGTCTGATTTTCCAACAATATAATTTCTTTCTAGCGGAAGGACCCTCAGAAAGCAATCAGAGGGGTGCGCAGTAAAAATAAATCAAGTTCTTGTGACTCAGTTTGGGACAGAAGCCGAGAGTCTCCAGCAATAAAATTTCTCGCAAATTCATGCAAAATAGGACACCTTTAAGCCACTCACTTTATATACTTGTGTAGATTTTTTACAAGGACCAGTTATTTTAAAAATAGCATCAGGTGGCCGGGCGCGGTGGCTCACACCTGTAATCCCAGCACTTTGGGAGGCCCAGGCAGGCAGATCACTTGAGGCCAGGAGTTCAAGACCAGCCTGGCCAACATGGTGAAACCCCCGTCTCTACTAAATATACAAAAATTAGCCAGGCGTGGTGGCAAGCGCCTGTAATCCCAGCTACTTGGGAGGCTGAGGCAGGAGAATCGCTTGAACCCACCAGGCAGAGGTTGCAGTGAGCTAAAATCGTGCCACTACACTCCAGCCTGGGTGACAGAGTGAAACTCTGTCTCAAAATCTAATAAAATAAAGTTCACTTGTGATTCTGATTTTTTTTTTAAGACAGAATCTGTGTCCCCCAGGCTGGAGTGCAGTGGCAGGATCTTGGCTTATCACAGCCTTGACCTCCCAGGCTCAAGGGATCCTCCCCCTCAGCCTCCATCCAGTAGCTGGGACCACAGGCGCGTGCCACCGTTGCCAGGCTAATTTTTTTTTTTTTTTTACAGACAGGGTCTCGCTATGTTGCCCAGGCTGGTGTCAACGCAGTTGTAATTCTGCTGTACCAGTGAATAGCATGCTTTCTGTACCAGGTGCTGCATATATATTTTATTTACTTATAATGTCCTCTGAGCAGAATGGTCATCCCCTTTTTATAAATGGAGAAGCTGATGCTCAAAGAGGCTAAAGGAGTTATACAAAGTCATACAGTCAGGAAGTGGTAGAACTGGGAGTTAAAGCTAGATTTAAGTGTCTCCAATGTCCTGTTCTCTTTCCACTATTCCACTTTTAGACCTTCCCCTTGCCTAGACATGCTTAACCTGATGAATAAAAATGACTGCCCCCTCCTGCCCTCAGAGCCCCCACACAGTGATTCCTGGTCATTCATGAGTGGAGAAAACAGTAATCCAGACAGTTACCTCCCCAAATGGCAAGTATTTCCCAATAGCAAACAACCTATTTCTGGACTTCCCTTCCCTTTTCCATGTACTCTATGAGCTTCTAGCAGACAATTTACCTTCTTGATTATGTTTACTTCAAGCAGATGGGAAACTGACTTCATAGCCACTGAGCAAACCTTGGTTACTAGTATGGGAAGGGAGAATAAGCCCCTGGGCAGTAGTTCAGTGAATAGTGCCAGTTTATGAGAAAGGTCTAGATAAAACACCTAGGGCCTGATTTGGAAAGAGAACAGCTCACTTTTCCCCTGGAACACCCAGGAGACCAGTGAGAAGAACTGGGCCTAAGAATAATTCTAGCTTATGTCACTGCCTAGTACCATAAGTAGAGATAATAAATATTCAACAAATATTTCATGAGTGATAAATTACAGAATGAACATAAAAATTATAATAAGACTGGCACGAGTTATAAAAAAGATGTTAATAAAGTGCTACAAGAGTAAGAGCCTTAAAAATAGAATAAGCTCAAATCTTATAATAGCATGAATAAATGAATGCTTGGGCCAAGAGAAGAGTCCAGTTGAACACAGCTGCCAGCGCTCAAAACGGGGCCTTTCTCCTTGGGACGGATCTAACCAGCTCAGGTATGTGGTAGGAAAGGGATAGTCTGTCTCCCACTGCCACCCCAGGCCTGGTCTCCAAACCTTGAAAAGCCCTGCCATGGTCTGAATGTTGGTGTCTCCCCTAAATTCATACATTGGAACCTCATATCCAATGTGATAGTATTAAAAGGTGGGCAGGTTGGGCCAGGCATGGTGGCTTCCGCCTGTAATCCCAGCACTTTGGTAGGCCGAGGCAGGCGGATCACAAGGTCAAGAGATTGAGACCATCCTAGCCAACATGGTGAAACCCCGTCTCTACTAAAAATACAAAAATTAGCTGGGTGTGGTGGTGTGCACCTGTAGTCCCAGCTACTCGGGAGGCTGAGGCAGGACAATCGCTTGAACCTGGGAGGTGGAGGTTGCAGTGAGCCAATATCGCATCACTGCACTCCAGCCTGGCGACAGAGCAAGACTCCATCTCAAAAAAATAAAATAAAATAAAAATGGTCAGGTTGAAGGGAGCTGCCTTGCCCCTTCTGCCGTGGAAGGACACAGTGATCTCCCCTTCCACCATGTAAAGCAAGGCAGCAAGGCACCATCTTTGAAATAGAGAGCAAGCACTCACCAGCCCCTAAATCTGTTGGCACCTTGATCTTGGATTTCCTGGTCTGTAGAACAGTGAGCAGTAAATTTCTGTTTGTAAATTACCCAGCCTAAGGTGTTTGTTATAGTAGTCCCAACAGACAAAGGCATACCCTGACAGAACTACCTTCTCAGAGGAACTTGCTCTGAACTTGCTCTGAAATCAAGCCTCTTGAGTTGCTGAAGCCAGTGTGCAGGGTTGAACCTAAGCAGACAGCCTCTACTTACACGGCCTTAAGCAAGGAGGCCCACTGTAAAGGTGAGAAGTTTGGGTGCAAGTCCAGTGATCACAGTGGGTGCTGGAATTTTGGTAGTCTCCTCTCTTTGTTTCCTTATATAAGTCTTGGAATTGAGCAAAAGTAAGTTTAAAATTTCCTTTTAGGCTGGGCGCAGTGGCTCACGCCTGTAATCTCATCACTTTGGGACGCTGAGGCAGGCGGATCACCTGAGGTCAGGAGTTCAAGACCAGCCTGGTCAACATGGCAAAACCCCGTCTCTACTAAAAAATACAAAAATTAGCAAACCATGGTGGTGGGCGCCTGTAATCCCAGCTACTCGGGAGCCTGAGGCAGGGAGAATTGCTTGAACCTGGGAGGTGGATGTTGTAGTGAGCCAAGATCACGCCACTACACTCCAACCTGGGTGACAGAGCAAGACTCTATCTCAAAAAAAAAAAAAAAATCCTTTTAAATAAGTGAACAACAGGCTAAAAACCACCTCTCTCTTGCAGTTCTGTTGGAGAGTTTCTAGAATCCCTCTTCCACTCCCCAGAAGAGCAAAGGAAGGCTTGGAAGGGTAGAGAGACTGAGGAATCACCTTCAACCTGGCCACCATCAATCAAATCAAAGGAAACCACAGCACCTACCCCCAGAGCCCTGGCTAGGCGGAGATTTATAATCAATTTGGCCTTCCTCAACAAGCAGAATATGTTGAGTAGATCATTTCTCCTCTGATCAGCCTTTCTCAATTAATCTCCCACAAGCCTCACACCCTGTTGTGTGAAAGTATTCCTGGCTTCAGGAGTTGGCTCCCTGCTCTCTCTGGATGGGCCTCAAATGTTGAGTGGGGAGCAGGAGCCCTCACTTTGTCTCACCACTGTATTGATCTGCCTCCTCCCCTCAGCCCCTTCCTCTTTGCCCACCCAGCTTTCACCACACAACTCAGATCCTGCTGCCAGGAGTCCCTTCTGGACTGCAGACATTTTATTCACTTGAACATGAGCACCAAGCTACATGCCAGCCATTGGCTGTGGGGGTACAACTGTGAAACAGTCCTACTGGTTCTTACCCTCGAAGAGCTCAGGGTCAAATGAGAGACACAGAAATGTAAACAGATCAAAACAGCCTGGCAAGCACCATTTAACAGAAATATTAACGGGCTAGGTGCAGTGGCTCACGCCTATAATCCTAGCACTGTGGGAGCCAAGGCAGGCGGATCACTTGAGCTCAGGAGTTCAAGACCAGCCTGGGCAACATGACAAAACCCATCTCTACCAAAAATAAAATAAAATAATAAAATAATTAGCTGGGTATGGTGGCACATGCCTGTGGTCCCAGCTACTCGGGAGGCTGAAGTGGGAGGATCACTTGAGCCTGGGAGGTGGAGGTTTCAGTGAGCTAAGATTGCACCACTGCACTCCAGAGGTTCACACTGCTGTCTTTTCAGATCCCTTTTGTGAGTAAAGCCCTTTCACATTTATCACGTTGTTTGTTCCAGACACCTCTGTGAGGTAGGTGGGGCAGATTTATTTTGCAGATAAACTAAAACTCTTCCCACTGAACTCTTCAGAGCTGTGTTGTCCAATATGGTAGCCAATTGCCGCATGTTGTTTAGATTTAATTAAAATTAAAGTTAAAATACAGTTTCTTATTTACACTAGCCACATTTCAAATGCTCAGTCCACTATACTGGACAACAAAAATGATGGAACATTTCTATCAAAAAGCTCTATTGTGGCCGGGCACGGTGGCTAACGCCTGTAATCCCAGCACTTTGGGAGGCCGAGGCAGGCAGATCACCTGAGGTCGGGAGTTTGAGACCAGCCTGACCAACATGGAGAAACTCCCTCTCTACTAAAAATACAAAAATTAGCTGGGCATGGTGGCGCATGCCTGTAATCCCAGCTACTCGGGAGGCTGAGGCAGGAGAATCACTTGAACCTGGGAAGCAGAGGTTGCGGCAAGCCGAGATCATGCTGTTGCACTCCAACCTGGGCAACAAGAGTGAAACTCCATCTCAGGACAAAAAAAAAAAAGCTCTATTGTCTAACAGCGCTTGAGAGGTCCTGAGAGGCAGTGCTAGGGCAGGGGTGTGAAGCCAGAGCACTCAGCATTCCCAGAAAAGCTAAGTCTAGCGGCCAACATGGAAGAAGCAGGAAGCTAATGGGCACTGCAGGGGAAATCAGGAGAACTGCTCCCGAACCAGATTCCTCCACTTCCTGGGCTGCACTCAGATGAGTGGGCTGCTGTGGCCAAGGCAGGGCAGAGACCAGATGATCTCTACTGTGGGACCCAAGCAGCACCTGAGCAGCTTCTTCCTGGCATTCAAGAATTCTAGATCTCTCCACCCCAAGAGGCTTCAAGGACTCCAGTAACTGTGCTTTTCTCTGTCTCTGGCTCATTTCTGAAGGCCTCAGAAGCAGAAAAGGGGGAGAAAAAAAAGCATTTCCAGCCCCTCTGAAAGGGATGTGAGGGTTCTGGATGGCAGCCTCCCACCTGCTTGGAAGTCTTTGGCAGCTCCAAGGGGCTTAGGCCAGAAGAAGGTCAGTAAATTTAAGCTGCATTTGCTCTCAGCTAAACAAGCCTTTCTGGTTCAAAGGAAAAACACTCAAAAGAAGGGACCCAGAAGACAGACAAGATTTCAAAGTGTTCTCACCAAACAGCTTCCCACTGAGGCCAAAGCAAAGCCCCAAGAACCATGACTCTGTCTCCAGAAGCGCCTTCAACCACACACCTATTAATGTACACAGACTCCTGACACCAATGCAGTGCCTGCAGACACCCACAAAAGCACAGAATCACAGGAATCCATACACAGGGCAGACACAGACACAGCCCTGTCCCAGTTATCTACTGCCGCATAACAAAGCATCCCTAACTTGGTAGCTTAAAACAACAATAATTTGTTTAGCAGTTTGGACAAGGCTTAACAGGGAAGAGTTGACTCTGTTCCATACACTGTCAGCTGGGGTGGCCCAACTACAGGAAGATGCTCACCCTCATGGCTGGCAGTTGATGCTAGCTGCAGGTTGGAACCTCAGCTGGTACTGTCAGCTAGGACACTGACAAGCGGCCTCTCCAAATAGCTACTTGGCCCCCTCACAGCTTGGTGGCTGGTTTCCAAGAATGAGCATCCCAAGAGAACACGGCATAAAAGTATCTGGTATTTTTATGATCTAGCCTCAGAAGTCACATAGCATCACTTCTGCTGTACTCTATTGGTTGAGTGAGTCACAAAGGTCAGCCCACATTCAAAGAGAGAGAAAGAGAACCCACCTCTCATTCAGAGGAGTATTAATATCCTTTTGTAAAGAGAACATGTGGGATGGGCTGTATCCTGGCAGACACTTCTGGAAAATACAGTGTGCCACAAGCCCTGGCATACACACTTGTGAACACAGCTTACACATTCAGACTCACACATAGCACATAGATATGTTTATACACGTAGATAAAACATTCTGCATCCACTTACATGAACACTGTCACACAAAGATATGCACATTGCTACAGGTGTATTAATTATACAACTAGACATGTATAATCAGATGTGCCAACTTACACATGTAGAATAGCCTTGAAAACCCTAAGAGATCCTAAAGAAATCAGGCTGGAAGGCCAGACGCAGTGGCTTACACCTGTAATCCCAGCACTTTGGGAGGCCAAGGCAAGTGGATCACCTGAGGTCGTGAGTTCGAGACCAGCCTGACCAACATGGAGAAACCCCATCTCTACTAAAAATACAAAATTAGCCAGATGTGGTGGCGCATGCCTGTAATCCCAGATACTCGGGAGGCTGAGGCAGGAGAATCACTTGAACCTGGAGGCAGAGGTTGCAGTGAGCCAAGATTGCACCATTGCACTCCAGCCTGGACAACAAGAGTGAAACTCTGTCTCAAAAAAAAGAAAAAGAAAAAGAAATAAGGCAGGAGAAGATGGAGTATAACATAGATGTCAGCTGTCCCCTCCCCCTCCTCTGTTTCCCTACCAAGAAGTAATACCTACAAAAGTATGAGTGTGAAATGCAGAATTTACCAAAGACATCATAGGGGTGATGGAGGAGGAAGTTAATATCACTCCCCCCAAGCAAACAACTTGAAAGCCCACAGGAACAGTCCCTGCCCCACAAGTTCCTCTCCCACCCCATATCGCCTCCGTGGATCACTTTTTACCTCCTCTTTCCCTTGCACCGCACCCATTCAGCCAGTTCACATCTCCCTCTTGGTCAGATTCTCCCTCAAGCTTCCAAATTCTTCACCCTTTTCTCATACGGAGCAGTTCAGATTTGCTTTGACCCATAATAAAGGGTTGATGTAAAGACAGACATCAGATGTAAAGGAGACGACGCTCCCTCTCATGGGCCGCTTGTTCTCTCACTCTTGTCATCTGCATCACACCCAGGTGTCTGATGGGCCAAGAGCAATTCACTCTACATTCCAAATTTGGGACGAGCCAGGTTGTCTGGTGACATAGTTTGGATATTTTTCCTCACCCAAATCTCATGTTGCAATGTAATCCCTAGTGTTGGAGATGGGGTCTGGTGACAGTGTTTGGGTCATGGGGGCAGATCTCCCTTGGCTTGGTGCTGTCCTCACCATAATGAGTGAGTTCTCATGAGATCTGGGTGTTTAAGTGTATAGCTCCTCCCCCAGCCTTGCTCCTGCTTTTGCCATGTGGCATACCTGTTCCTGCCTCACCTTCCTCCATGAGTGAAAGCTGCCTGAGGCCTCCCTGGAAGCTGAGTAGATGCCAGTGCCATGCTTGTACAGCCTGCAGAACCGTGAGCCAATTAAACCTCTTCTCTTTATAAGTTACCCAATCTCAGGTATTTCTTTATAGCAATGCAAGAAGGGCCTAATACAACTAGAATAGTTCATTGTAATCCTCACCAGCACCCCACTCGCCCTTGCCCAACCTGGAAGAGTCCTATAAACCAAGCCACTGCAGGGCTGTTGTAGGGCAGCCTATGTGGACCCCATTCCTGGTCCAATCTATACCTACCCCGACACAAGAGCCAATGCTGTTTCCTTGAGCAGGGAGCTGCAGAAGGGATGGTGTCTGCTGTAAGAAAATCCTGGGCATGATGAGTGTGGTAACTGACGACACCAGCACAGTCCTCGGTGAGCAAGCCAATGATGGGAGAACCCTTCCCTCTGCTGACACTGTCTCTACTAAAGGTTCCCAAACGCCAGAGCTCTGGGAGACCACATGTGAATAAAGATTGCTGTGCAGCCTGTCTCAGAACATTAGATAATCGAATCCAATATAATTGTCATCAGAGAACATGAATTTGGAATTCTGTAGCAGTTAAGACAACCTTGAAATCAGACAGGGCCAAGTCCTGACTGCCTCTCACTAGCTAAGCAAGTCGCTCAACTCTAACCAACCTTAGAGGCTAGCTTTCTTATCTGTAAAATGGAGATGATATTAGTACTCACCTTAACCATTATTATGGAGATTAAATGAGATAATGATACAAGTAAAGCATCCAGCCTAGTGCCTGACACACAGGAAGTTCTGAATATATCTTAGCTATTTTTTTTTTTTTTTTTTTTTTGAGACGGAGTTTCACTCTTGTTGCCCAGGCTGGAGTGCAATGGTGCAATCTTGGCTTACTGCAACCTCCGCTCCCAGGTTCAAGCAATTCCCCTGCCTCGGCCTCCCAAGTAGCTGGGATTACAGGCATGTGCCACCACGCCCAGCTAATTTTTTGTATTTAGTAAAGACAGGGTTTTACCATGTTGGTCAGGCTGGTCTCGAACTCCTGACCTCAGGTGATCCACCTGCCTCAGCCTCCCAAAGTGCTGGGATTAGTGGCGTGAGCCACCGCACCCAGCCGATCTTAGCTATTATTAGTACTACTCTTTTCCATGCCTGTTGGCTACACAGACATTGTGCTAGAGACTGAGCAAAGTTAAATCACACACAAATACATGTGTGAGTACTTACAAACTCACATAGGGGATTCTGCTTTATATTCCTACTTAACATTCCAAATAATTACCTCACTCTCAGACCTACACACACATTATACATCATGCCCAGGCTATATGGATGCTTTCATGAAAAGGTTGAAAGAAGAGGTAACCTTTATCTACTCAGGTAGACAAATCCTCCCTCCAGCTAAAAATGAGACACACAGGAAATGAGAAGTGTGGGAATGTTTCTGGACAAGATAATTTTGGGGACTTTTCTGGGGAAAGGAATACTGCATCCTCTGAGCTGGGGGAGGATGACAAGTTGAATGTGGTTTTTCTCAGAAGCATCTTTATTACTCCACATATTGGTGCACAAAATAGGCTGACTCAGGCAACAAGAGGTTGGCCACATGCAACTAATCATTCTTATTTGTTTAGTTTTTGTGGCTTCCCATTTCCCCATGGCCTCTGCAGAGATGCCCAGGGTGAGAGGCATTAGCTCCAGGATCATTATGGAATTATGAGGCCCATCAAACCATCATTAGAGCCACTGCTGGGAAGTAAATCTTCCACAGCTAGGACTGGGTTGCATAGCCATAGGAACCCTGCTTCATTCTCCTAACACCTGCTCCTCAGGAACTGGCAGGGGTAAGAGCTGGGGAGTGGAGTGAGGTTGAAGGGCCCTTCTCCAGGGCAGGGGATCTGAGGGCCATGGCCTTGTCCGCACCTCACCCTGGGCAACAATGACAATAATAACCTAATGTTAAGCAGAACATTACAGTTACAGTTAATAAAGTTTGCTCACATTCCTTATGCCATTTAATTCTCACAGGAATCCCATGAGATACTTGTTTTGTTGCCCCTCATTAACCAAAAAGGAAACTGAAGTCCAAATGCGCTGAGAGATGCAGCATAGTGCTGGGCGCGTGGCAGCCCCAAATTGGAATGTGTGGACCTAAGTGCTCCCTAAGGGTCCAAGAAGCCCTCAGCCTTGATTTAGCTCCAAATCTAATACTTTCATATTACAAATAGGTCAGATTCCACCTGCCAGTGTGTGTCCATTAGTTAACAAGTTTATTGAGTTCACGTGCTGGGTGCTGTGCTATGCACTGGGAATACAATCGTGAGTGAAGAGACTGTTAAAGATGGCCTCAAATTATTTGCCACTCCTGTCATCAGAAGGTGAGGTATCTTTCGTCTCCCTTTGAATCTAGGCTGGCCTGTGATTGCTTTGACCAATAGAGTACAGAAGAGGTGGTGCTATCCAGTCATGAGCCTAGTCTTTTTTTTTTTTAACACGGAGAGTCTCACTCTGTCGCCCAGGCTGGAGTGAAATGGAGTGATCTCAGCTCATTGCAACCTCCGCCTCTCAGATTCAAGCAATTCTTCTGCCTCAGCCTCCCAAGTTGCTGGGATTACAGGTACGCACCACGGTGCCCAGCTGATTTTTGTATTTTTAGTAGAGATGAGTTTTCTCCAGTTGGCCCGGCTAGTCTCAAACTCCTGACCTCAAGTGATCCGCCCACCTCGGCCTCCCTCTAAAGTGCTGTAAAGTGCTGGGATTACAGGCGTGAGCCACCGCGCCCAGAAATGAGCCTAGTCTTTAAGAGCTTCCACTTCAGTCCCTTGGAGCCCTTAGCCACTCTGTAATAACTCCAACTACCTTGACAGAATGTGGAAAGGGAGAGGGGCCCAGCTGAGAGCAGCTTTCCAGCCTCCTACTAAAGCACCAGACATGCAAATGAAGCCCTCTTGGATCTTCCAAACCACACCAGCCTATATAGCTAGTGTGCTGCTGAGAGGTCCCAGTCAATATCACATAAGACAGAAGAACTTCCCAGCCAAACCCTTTCTGAATTCCTGACCCACAAAATTATGAGATATAACAAAATGGTTGTTTCAGTCCATGGGTTGGCAAACTTTCCCTATAGTCTTTCATGAGCCACATACCATCTCTGTCACATATTATTCTTGTTTTTTGTTTCATTCTTTCTTTTTTCACAACCCCTTAAAAACGTTTTTTAAAAAAATTCATAATTTGCCAGCTATACAAAAAAAACAAAAAACAAAAAAAACTGTGGGCCAGGCATGGTGGCTCACGGCTGTAATCCCAACACTTTGCGAGGCCAAGGCAGGTGGATCACTTGAGATCAGGAGTTCAAGACCAGCCTGGTCAACATGGTGAAACCCCGTCTCTACTAAAAATACAAAAACTTAGCCAGGTGTGGTGATGCTCACCTGTAATTCCAGCTACTCCAGAGAATGAGTAGGAAAATCACTTGGACCCAGGAGGCAGAGGTTGCAGTGAGCCGAGATCACACCACTGCACTCCAGCCTGGGCAACAGAATGAGACTTCGTCTCAAAAACAAAAAAACAAAAACAGACTGTGGGCTAGATCTAGTAAATGGGTCCTATTTCATCAGCCTGTTTTAAGCCATGAAGGTATAGGGTAGTTTGTAACCTAGCAATAGCTAGCCAGAACAGTCCCTTCCTTCAGGAAGCTAAAATTCTGCATGTAAGACAGGCATGAAACAAAAAATAAACAATAATTAATTAATCAAATTACTACACATAAAGGAGATAAGCCAGGTGCTGTGGGACTTAATGTCATTGGGGGCTCCAGGAAAGGCTTCCCCCAGAAAGCAACACTTAACAGTTGAGATTTGAAGGATCACTTGAAGTTTTCAGATTAAGAAAAGGAGGGAAAAGTATAGTGTGGCTCAGCCATTTTGGCCCAATGTGGAAACTTCTGAAAGGCAATACTTTCTCCAGAACTCTCTACCAAATCGACCAAGAGCCTGCATCTTGACTTCTTCCTCTGCCCAATTCTGCTTCTGCCTTCTTCTTTTCACAGGTGTTGTTCCACAATAAATATCTTGAACCCTAAACTGTCTCAGTGCCTGCCTCCAGAGAACCCAACCTGTGATGCTGGCAAAAACAAAAGGAGAATTTTTTTTTTTTTGAAACGGAGTCTCGCTCTGTTGTGAGGCTGGAGTGTAGTGGCGCGATCTCAACTCACTGCAACCTCCGCCTCCCGGGTTCAAGCGATTCTCCTGCCTTAGCCTCCCGAGTTGCTGGGATTACAGGCATGCACCGCCATGCCGAGCTAATTATTTTTGTATTTTTAGTACAGACAGGGTTTCACCATGTTGGTCAGGCTGGTCTCGAACTCATGATCCGCCCACCTTGGCGTCCCAAAGTGCTGGAATTACAGGCATGAGCCCAGCCTTTTTTTTTATTGAAACAATCTTGCTCTGTCACCCAGGCTGGAGCGCAGTGGCAGGATCTCAGCTTACTGCTGCCTCTGCCTCCTGGGATCAAGCGATTCTCCTGCCTCAGCCCCCTGAGTAGCTGGCATTACAGGTGTGCGCCACCATGCCCAGCTAATTTTGTATTTTTAGTGAGAAGAGACGGGGTTTTGCCATGTTGGCTAAGCTGGTCTCAAGTTCCTGACCTCAAGTGATCTGCCTGCCTTGGCCTCCAAAAATGCTGGGATTATAGGTGTGAGCCACCTCACCTGGCCAAAAAGAGAATTTATTGACTCATGCACAGTTATCCATGGCTTAATGACTGGGATATGTTCTGAGAAATGTCTTTACGCAATTTTGTCCTTGTGCAAACATCATAAAGTGTATTCACACAAATCTAGATGGTATAGCCCAGGGGTCCTCAACCATGGACTGGTACCAGTCCATGGCCTGTTAGAAACCGGGCCTCACAGCAGGAGGTAAGCAGCAGGTGAGCAAGCAAAGCTTCTTCTGTATTTACAGCCCCTCCCCAATTGCTCACATTACTGCCTGAGCTCCGCCTCTTGTCAGATCAGCTGCAGCATTAGATTCTCACAGGAGCACGAACCATATTGTGAACTGTGCATGTGAGGGATGTAGGTTGTGTGCTCTTTATAAGCATCTGACTAGTGCCTGATGATCTGAGGGGGAACGGTTTCACCCTGAAACCATTGCTACCCCCCATACTGCCACCCTACTCCCCACATCCATGGAAAAATTGTCTTCCATGAAACCATGCATGGAGCCAAAAAGGCTGGGGACCACTGGTATAGCCTACTACACACCTAGGCTATACAGTCTAGTCTATGCTCCTAGGCTACAAATCTGTACAGCGTGTTACTATACTGATTACTGTAGGCAATTGTAACACAATGGTAAGTATTTGCGTATCTAAACATATCTAAACAGAGGACCGGGCTCGGTGGCTCACACCTGTAATCCCAGCACTTTGGGAGACCAAGGCGGGCGGATCACCTGAGGTCAGGAACTCAAGACCAGTCTGGCCAACATGGTGAAACCCTGTCTCTACTAAAAATACAAAATTAGCCGGGTGTGGTGGCGCCTGCCTGTAATCCCAGTTACTCGGAGGCTGAGACAGGAAAATCACCTGAGCCCGGGAGGCGGAGGTTGCAGTGAGCCGAGATTACGCCACTTCACTCCAGTCTGGGTGACGGAGCGAGACTCCATCTCAAAAAAAAAAAAAAAAAAAAAAAAAAACCCAAAAATAAAAAAATTAGCCAGGCATGGTGGCACACACCTGTAATTGCAGCTACTCAGGAGGCTGAGGCACAAGAATCGCTTGAACCGGGGAGGGAGATGTTGCAGTGAGCCGAGACTGCGCCACTGCACTCCAGCCTGGGTGGCGGAGTGAGACTGTGTCTCAAAAAAAAAAATTAAAATTAAAAATATCTACACATAGAAAAGGTACAGTGAAACTATTGTAGCATAATCTTATGGAATGACCATCGCATATGTGATCCGTTATTGACCAAAACATCATTACATGGTGCATGACTGTAATTGAAAAGTCCACGGGTAACATGTTGACCTTCAAGCAGAGGTGGATTCGGAGCTCCAGCTTAACGTGATATACAGACTTTCAGTTCTAAAACCAGGAAAGTCCCAGGCAAACTGGGACAATTAATTACTGTAGCTCCAATGTGTAAACAGGTCTTGGTGTCTCCATTTCTTGGCTCTGCTTTCAGCTGAGTTGGATAATTCAGTCTCCGTATCTACACATAGCAAGACAGGACAGCAGCTCCATACCCTATATTCTCTCAAGTTGGAGTCCTGAAAGAAAGGAACTAGTTTGCTTCCCTCATGACTCCAAAGAATTAGAGTGGGTCTTACTGGCTCTCATTAGTCTACTTGAGACATGTGTCCACTGTTTTATTTTATCTGGTTTAGTTTTTTAAATTGAGATATAATTCACATTCCATAAAATTCATCTTTTTAAAGTATGCAATTCAGTAGTTTTTAATATATTCACAATGTTGTATGATTATCACCACTATCTAATTCCAAAACATTTCTATCACCCTAAAGAGAAACTCTAGGCCAAGTACAGTGGCTTACACCTGTAATCCCAGCATTTTGGGAGGCCAAGGCAGGCAGACAACTTGAGCCCAGGAGTTTGAGACCAGCCTGAACAACATAAGAAACCCCTTCCCTATAAAAAATACAAAAATTAGCTGGACATGGTGGCGAGTGCCTATGGTCCCAGCTACTCCAGAGGCTGAAGTGGGAGGAGTGCTTGAGCCTGGGAGGCAGAAATGGCAGTTAGCCACTGCACTCCACCCTGGGCGACAGAGCCAAACCCTGTCTCAAAAAAAAGAGAAACCCTATACTCAGTAACAG
This sequence comes from Pan troglodytes, assembly GCF_028858775.2. NCBI lineage: Eukaryota > Metazoa > Chordata > Mammalia > Primates > Hominidae > Pan > Pan troglodytes. The sequence continues at coordinate 136,933,938 of NC_072402.2, forward strand.
CCACTACCCATTCCCCCTCCTTCCAGTGCCTGGCTACCACTAATCTTTCTGTCTCCACAGGTTTGCCTATTCTAGATATTTCATATAAATTGAATCAAATAATATATGGCCTTTTGTGTCTGTCCTCTTTCGCTTAGCATAATGTTTATAAGGTTCATCCATGTTGTAACATGAATCAGTACTTTATTCCTTTTTATTGCTGAATAATAGCCCATTGTATGAATATAAAAAAGTTGTACATGAATGTTCATAGCAGCATTCTGATGCCAAGTGGTAGATAGTTGGGTTGCTTCCACTTTTTGACTATTATGAATAATGCTGCTATGAGCATTCATATACACTTGACCCTTGAACAACACAAGTTTGAATTGCAAGGATCCACTTATATGCAGATTTTTTTTACCAAATGCAAATTGAAAATACAGTATTCACAGGATGTGAAACCTGAGTATATGGAGGGCTGACTTTTTGTATACTCAGGCTCTGCAGAGCCAACTGCAGGACTTGAGTTTGCATGGATTTTGGTGTACTTGGGTGTCTGGAACTAATCCTTTGCATACACTGAGTGTTGATCATACAAGGTTACCTAGAAGTGGAATTGCTGGATTGTACGGTAACTCTGTGTATGTCCCCATTCTTGAACCAATCACTGTGGCCTAAGAATAGAATGGTATGAATTATTTAAACCTAAGTCACAGGTTCTTTTTTGTTTGTTTGTTTGTTTGTTTTTTAAAGACAGGGTCTCACTTTGTTGCTCAGGCTGGAGTGCAGTGGCACAATCTTGGCTCACTGCAACCTCTTCCTCCCAGGTTCAAGTGATTCTCATGCCTCAGCCACCTGAGTAGCTAGGATTACAGGCATGTACCACCACACCCAGCTAATTTTTGTATATTTAGTAGAGACAGGGTTTTGCCATGTTGGCCAGGCTAGTCTCAAACTTCTGGCCTCAAGTGATCCACCTGGCCCAGCTTCCCAAAGTGCTAGAATTACAGGTGTGAGCTACTGTACCCAGCTTACACCACATGTTCTACTCCTGATGCTGAGGATGGAGTCAGTTTCATTAGGACCACATGGAATGAAAAGAAAATGATGGTTCACCAGGAAGAAATGGGGTACAGTTATCAGATGGAGGATGAATGGAATCTAGGCAGCAAATCTACAGATGGTCATTGCAAATTGCCATATTAATTGAATGCTCACTATGAGCCCGGCACTGTGTTAAGTACATGCATTATCTCATGTGACCTTTACGACAGCCTCATAAGGATTCTATTATTCTATTACTCCCCTACAGATGCAGAAACTGAGCTCAGAAAAGTTGAATAAGTTGTCCAAGTTTATACAGCTGAAAATTGAGTGTTTGAACCCAGGTCTGATGCAAAGTGTCAGAGAAAAACAGATCTTGAGTTAGGCTAAAATATACCTGCTAAAGCCTCTTTTGCATCATTTGCCCAATATTTTTATAATCATTGGGGAAGAGTCTGTGTAACCAAAAATTTCCTTTCACACCAAGGACAGGGAAGAACAGGTTTTTATCAAGAAAAAAATCATAGTTGACATTTTTTCCCTTTAGATTTCCAAGTAAGCTTCCCAATTTTGTCAGATATCACATTATTGGCATTGAGATTAAGCAGCTATATTTCTCAGAAAGTCTCCATGCTTTTTGTCACCACTCATCTTTTTCTAACAGGCCTAGAAATTCAGCTAAATTCTGCTTGTCATGTGATTAGGAAGTGCAGAACTCCACACCATGCTTGTAACCTCCTCCAGAAATGATTTACAAGAGCTCTTCTGTAGTCCTCATGATGAGGACCTGGGGCTAGGGATCTCTGACTCCCTACTCTCTACTCCTGTGGACCAGAACCCCAATGATGTGAGATGGATGGGACAGAAGATGTGAGGCAGCCAAAGAGTTGAAGAATATAAGAAGTTGTATTTCATTGCCACCACCCGCCACCAATTCCGAAATGTCAGTCCTTAGAGTATCACAGGAGAATAACCTCATATTAAACTGTATACTGTATTAAGCTTCATACTAAGCTGCAAGCTTTAGCACCACACCGACTCCTCCTTGAGAGACCCCATCCCACTACCCCTCCTCCCTAGTACACACACATCACCATCAAAGCAACTTGCATCCCAAACCCTTGAAAGATTTACTGCCAGTACTGCAGACAAATCAGTGAATACCCGGCAGTCGATTCCAAAGACAGGATGCTCATTTGCATGAGGAGTTGCGTGTCATTTGCATTATATTTGCAATCCATTTGCATATCACGTCTGCCCTGTCAAAAGGTACATAAATGCTTTATACTTTCACTTTTTTTATTTTCTAAAGAGGACTACGCCCCCGCATCCTGCCCAGACTGTCTGGGAAAATTACTGGTTGAGTATTCCCAGCTTAATTGTGAAGAGCCTCACGTGCCATACTGAGGCGATTTCAAACTGTGGAAGAGCCCCAAGGATGTCAGAACCTAGCTTGAGAAACTTCATTCATTCATTTATTCAACATGTCTTTATTGAACACTTATGATGTGCACTGTTGTTCTAGGTGCTGCAGATATATCTGTAAATAATGAGATGAAAATAGTTGCAGCATTAAAAGTTAAATGCTGTCATTTCAGAAAATCACTTGGCACCAACCCAATCAATACATAATACAAGTGCAAAAAAAAAAGGCACTAAAATCTCCTGAAAGTGCTTGGTTATAAGGTTATCCAGGTGTTACAGACTATGCTTATGTCGTTATTACTATTTTGTTAAGATTAATCCTGGCCGGGCATGGTGACTCAGCCTGTAATCCTAGCGCTTTAGGAGGCCAAGGTGGGAAGATTACTTGGGCTCAGAAGTTCGAGACCAGCCTAGGCAACATGGCAAAACCACGTCTCTACAAAAAATACAAAAATTAGCCAGGTGTGGCTGTGCCTGTAGTCCCAGCTACTCTGGAGACTGAGGCAGGAGGATCACTTGAGCAGGGGAGGTCAAGGCTGCAGTAAGCCATGATCCTGCTACTGCATTCCTGCCTAGGCAACAGAGCAAGACCCTGTCTCAAAAAAAAAAAACAAAACAAAAGATTAATCCTGAAATTAAAACAAATAGTAAGCTCCTTATTTTTTTCTTTTCTTTTCTTTTTAAAATAGAAACAGGGCCTCACTATGTTGCCCAGGCTGGTGTCAAACTCCTGGGCTCAAGTGATCCTCCCACCTCGGCCTCCCAAAGTGTTGGGATTACAGGCGTGAGCCATTGTGTCCAGCCAGTAAACTTCTTAAAGTTTACTCAAGACACCTGAGAATGTGTCCCCAAGGGATCCATGAACTCCAAGTTTGAGAAACACCAATTAAGGATCCATTAAACAATTTAAATAGGGAAATAGCCTGGGTTTACATCTTAGATCACTCTGCAGCCATGTGGAGGGAGCATTGGAAGGGGTGGAAGGCCAGAGGCAGATAAACCAGTAAAAGGCTTCAATAATCTAGGTGTGACTCAGATGTGGGACTGTCCACACTGTCAGCCTCATAAATCCTGTGGCCCCTTCACTGATGTCCATCTGAAATCAAATCACACCACACACTGGATGGCTTCAGAAGTTTTCAGTGAAAATTTGTACAGTCATGGGGGGTTCATAAAATACATTGTTTCAATCGAAAATTCAGCTTTGAGGCAGTCGCAGTGGTTCATGCCTGTAAGCCCAGCACTTTGGGAGACTGAGGCAGGCGGATCACTTGAGGTCAGGAGTTCGAGACAAGCCTGGCCAACATGATGAAACCCTGTCTCTACAATAGGACAATATGAGGGGTGGTCTCCTCCCTTACAGGGAGGCAGAGGTTGCAGTGAGCCAAGATCACGCCACTGCACTCCAGCCTGGGCGACAGAGTGAGACTCCAACTCAAAAAAAAAAAAAAAAGAAAGAAACATGGTTAGAATGGATTGCCTGGTTTAGATGCTCAGAGGTGCCCAGACAGAGTCTGGTTCAAAACCCAGGGTGATACCAACATATAAAGAGAAGAAGGGTAGTGAAGGGAAGCCCAAGGGGAGGACATGATGAGCGGGGTAGAAAGTATAGCAGAAACCAAGAGAAGAGTTTCAAGAAAGAAGGAGCCAGCAATATAAAACTCCACAGAGAGGTCCAGTATGAGGAAAACTGGAGAGAAGTCATTGGATCTAGCAATTAATGTGACTTTCTAAGAACAGTTTTGATGAGGTCTCATGTGAGACACTCTTTTTTTTTTTTTTTTTTGAGACAGAGTCTCACTCTGTCGCCCAGGCTGGAGAGTGCAGTGGCGAGATCTCGGCTCACTGCAAGCTTGCCTCCTGGGTTCATGCCATTCTCCTGCCTCAGCCTCCTGAGTAGCTGAGACTACGGGTGCCCACCACCATGTCTGGCTAATTTTTTGTATTTTTTAGTAGAGACCGGGTTTCATGGTGTTAGCCAGGATGGTCTCAATCTCCTGACCTCATGACCCACCCGCCTTGGCCTCCCAAAGTGCTGGGATTACAGGCGTGAGCCACCATGCCCAGCCAGAGACACTGTGGATTACCAACCCAAAAGCCATTTTCCCACTCTTCTTCCTTACTTGCCAAGACCAGCTCGGTTGTGGAGACCATAACCCAGCAGCACTAGAGGAATTAAAGACACACACACAGAAATATAGCGTGTGGAGCTGGGCATGGTGGCTCACGCCTGTAATCCCAGCACTTTGGGAGGCCAAGGTGGGTGGATCACGAGGTCAGGAGATTGAGACCATCCTGGTTAACATGGTGAAACCTTGTCTCTACTAAAAATACAAAAATTAGCCAGGCGTGGTGGCAGACACCTGTAGTCTAGCTACTCAGGAGGCTGAGGCAGGAGAATGGTGTGAACCCAGGAGGCGGAGCTTGCAGTGAGCTGAGATCACACCACTGCACTCCAGCCTGGGCGAAAGTGGGAGACTCCATCTCAAAAAAAAAAAAAAGAAAAAGAAAAAGAAATATAGCGTGTGGAGTGGGAAATCAGCGGTCTCACAGCCTTCAGAGCTGAGATCCTCAAACAGAGATTTACCCACATATTTATTGACAGCGATCCAGTGATAAGCATTGTTTCTGTAGATTGTAGATTAACTAAAAGTATTCCTTACGGGAAATGAAGGGATGGGCCGAAATAAAGGGATGGGCTCTGGCTAGTTATCTGCAGCAGGAACATGTCCTTAAGGCACAGATCGTTCATGCTATTGTTTGTGGTTTAAAAACACCTTAAGTGGTTTTCTGTCCTGGGTGGGCCAGGTGTTCCTTGCCCTCATTCCAGTAAACCCCCAACCTTCCAGTGTGGGTGTCATGGCCATCACGAGCATGTCACATTGCTACAGAGATTTTGTTTATGGCCGGTTTGGGGGCCAGTTTATGGCCAGATTTGGGGGCCTGTTCCCAACACTTACTGGCAGGGACTGCCTCACATTATAAGGCCTCAAAACTGCTAGATACTTTGCCAACACCCCTCCCCCCACCTCCTTTAAACCTAGGGGTGGACATGTGACCCAGTTCTGGATAATGGAACTTAGGAGGAAGTTTTCTGGAAGATTCTGCAAAGGATTTTCCTCCCTAATGCAATAAATATGCTTAGGGAGAAATCTTTAATTCCTTCTTTTTTTTCTTTTTTTGAGATGGAGTCTCCCTCTGTCACCCAGGCTGGAGTCCAGTGGCATGATCTCGACTCACTGCAACCTCTACCTCCCAGGTTCAAGTGATTCTCATGCCTCAGCCTCCCAAGTAGCTGGGATTACAGGCATGCACCATGATACCCAGCTAATTTTTGTATTTTTAGTAGAGACGGGGTTTCACCATGTTGGCCAGGCTGGTCTCAAACTCCTGACCTCAAGTGATCTGCCCGCCTCAGTCTCCCAACTGTGCTGGGATTACAGGCGTGAGACACCATGGCCGGCCATCCCTTGCTTTTCTGCCTTGGGAGTTGCCACATGAGCTCATGCTATTCAGAGCTGTGACAGCCATCTTAGGACTATGAGAAATAAGCCCAAGAATGGAGCAAATACTTTGAGGACAGTGAAGAGGAAAATGAGAAAAGCCTGGCTATTTGATGACATTACTAATGGCTGAATTAACCAAACCTGGACCCACCTATCTCTGGGTTTCTTGTTATATGAGATAAATAAATGTCCTTACTACTTAATTCACTGTTGGTCAATTATTCCATTATTTACAACCACAATACATGGTGGCCAGAATTACAGTTATTGAGGAAGGAACGAAAAACAAGAAAGTAAAGATACTAAGATATTCTCCAGTGGTTTCTAAATGCCAGTCAAAAAACCACCTGCATTAAAATCACATGGGGCTAGGCGCAATGGTGATAAGTTTACATGCCTGTAATGCTAACACTGAGAGGGTGAGGCAGGAGGATTGCTTGAATCCAGGAGTTCGAGACCAGCCTGAGCAAAAAAGGGAGACCCTGCCTCTACAAAAAATAAATAAAAATTTAAAAAACTTAGCCGGGTGTGTTGGCGTGTGCCTGTGGTCCCAGCTACCTGGGAGGCTGAGATGGAAGGATCACTTGAGCCCAGGAAGTTGAGGCTGCAGTGAGCCGTGATCGCGCCATTGCACTCCAGCCTGGGCAACAGAGCAAGACCATGTGTCAAAAAAAAAGAAAACAAAAATTACACGGGAGCTTCTTTATGTCCTTTATTCTGATAATATTCTGATTCAGTAAATTCAGCACAGAGCCCAGGGATCTTCCTCTTTAATAAGGGCCTCAACCAGTACACCATTTTGGAAAATCATTGTCACTTTTTTTTGTTTGTTTGTTTGAGACAGAGAATCTCGCTCTGTCACCCAGGCTGGAGTGCAATGGTGCAGTCTCGGCTCACTGCAACCTCCGCCTCCCGGGTTCAAACGATTCTCCTGCCTCAGCCTCCCAAGTAGCTGGGACTACAGGCGCCTGCCACCACACCCAGCTAATTTTTTTGTTGTATTTTTAGTAGAAACAAGGTTTCATTATGTTGGCCAGGCTGGTCTCAAAATCCTGACCTCGTGATCCCCCTGCCTCGGCCTCCCAAAGTGCTGGGATTACAGGCCATGAGCCACCGTGCCCAGACTTTGTTTTTTGGGTTTGTTTGGTTTTTTTTAATTTTTTTTTTAGATGGAGTCTTGCTCTTGTTGCCCAGACTGGAGTGCAATGGCGCGATCTCCACCTCCCAGGTTCAAGTGATTCTCCTGCCTCAGCCTCCCGAGTAGCTGGGATTACAGGCACCTGCCACCATGCCCAGCTTTTTTTATTTTTATTTTTTTTTATTTTTTATTTTTAGTAGAGAGGGGGTTTCACCATGTTGGCCAGGCTGGTCTTCAGCTCCTGACCTCAGGTGATCCACCTGTTTTGGCCTCCCAAAATGCTGGGATTACAGGCATGAGCCACCACGCCCAGCCTTTTGTTACTTTTTTTTTTTTTTTTTTTTTTGAGACAGGGTTTTGCTTTGTTGCCTGAACTGGAGTGTAGTGATTCAATCATAGCTTACTGCTGTCTTGAACTCCTGGGTTTAAGCAATTATCCCACTTTAACCTCCCGAGTAGCTAGGACTACAGGTACACACAACCAAGTTCAGGTAATTTAAGAAAAAAACTTTTTTTTTTTTTGTAAAGATGGCGGTCTCACTCTGTTGTCTCACTGTGATGGAGACTCTGAGTCTCCAACTCCTGGCCTCAAGTGATCCTCCCACCTCGGCCTCCCAAAGGGCTGGGATTACAGGTGTGAGCCACTGCATCCAGCCTCACTTTCTTATAAAACTAAACATACACCTATCCTATGAAGGGCAAATCCACTCTTAGATATTTTACCCAAGAAAAATAAAAACATATGTCCACAAAAAGACATGCATGAGAATGTCCATAGCAACTTTTTAAAAATATAGATAGGAGTCTTGCTTTGATGCACACGCTGGTCTCAAACACCTGGCTTCAAGCAATCCTCCCGCTTCAGCCTCTCAAGGTGCAGGGATTACAGGTGTGAGCCACCCTGTCCAGCCCATAGCAACTTTATTTACAACAGCTAAAACTGGACACAACCTCAAATGATCGTAACAGGAGGACAAAACAAATTGTACACAGGGGACAATCTATTATAAGGATTACCAGCCAGATGTGGTGGCTCATGCCTGTAATCCCAGCAGTTAGGAAGTCTGAGGCAGGAGGATCATTTGAGGCCATGAGCCTGAGACCAGCCCTGACTCTACAAAAAAAATTTTAAATACACAGGTGTGGTGGCACACAACTGTAGTCCTAGCTACTCAGGAGGCTGAGGTGAGAGGATTGATTGAGCCCAAGAGTTCAAGGCTGCAGTGAGCTATGATTGTGCCACTGCACTCGTTTGAGCAACAGAGCAAGACCCTGTCTCTTAAAAACAAAACAAAACAAAACAAAAAGCCAGGCACAGTGGCTCACATCTGTAATCCCAACACTTTGGGAGGCCGAGGCAGGCAGATCGCGAGGGCAAGAGATCGAGACCATCCTGGCTAACATGGTGAAACCCTGTCTCTACTAAAAATACAAAAATTAGCTGGATGTGGTGGCGGGCGCCTGTAGTCCCAGCTACTCAGGAGGCTGAGGCAGGAGAATCGTTTGAGCCTGGGAGGCAAAGGTTGCATGCAGTGAGCCGAGATCTCACCACTGCACTCTGGTCTGGGGACAGAGCAGGACTCTGTCTCAAAAAAAAAAAAAAGAAAGAAAGAAAATTAGAAAGGTACAGAGAGATTAGCATGGTCCCTGAGCAAGGATGACAGCAAATTTGTGAAGCATTCTATATTTTTAAGAAAAGATTACTAAGTAGCATTGAAGGCCTGATCACAACTGAAAATCAGACATTGGAGCTAGTGAACATAGTTTCGTGGTTTTCTCTAGTAGCCTGGAGGCAAGAGGCAGAAACAGAGAAAACGAACCTTGTCTGATCTTGTGGAAATTAGAGTAGGAGGGACAAAATGACCAGAGGCAAAGGAACTGGAGGTAGTAGTGAGAATGGAGGGAAAATGACTATTTGTCCAAAAGCAGTTTAGAAACATACTGTCTGGAGCGTCCCTTGTTCTGTTCCCCACACTTCTGTGCTTCATGCCTCCACCTGGACTCAAAGGTAAGAAAATCAGCTAATCCTCTTTGTATACTGGGACCCAGGCTTAAAGGAGAGAAGGTAGTAGAAGCCACAGTTCGTGTTAAAAGGAGGCTCAGCAACAGATCCAGGGCAAGGCAGGGGTGCCCCTGAGATGTTGCTCTAATCTGGGAATGCCAGGAAGGGTAGGGGCAAATCCTGACTTTGTGTGGCCACCGAGGAGGAGGATGCTGCTCTGAGGGTTTGAGGAGCTGTCATCTGTGATGTGTGGCAACTCACGGCCTGAAAAATTAATTGGGCTGCTCCAGATAGGAAATAAAATGAAAATTCTGTCCAAGCAGGTGTCCCACTAACTCAGCAGGAAGCTGGGAACTGATTTGCATGTTCCAACATCCTCTTCTCTCTCCCTTCTCTGTAGTCACAGCTGGTTTTACGCTGCTCTCCAGGGAGGGGCATCAGAGATGTACAGTCTTACAGAGCTGGGAAAGAGACTTCCTTGGGAGAGAAGTCCAGGAAAAGAGAATGGAAATGGTTGTACCATTACAACTCTAACTCCACTTCCTCTCTGTCCCTGCAGGCTCAGTAGAAGGAAAAAGAAATAAACTAACACTTGTGAAAGGTCTACTTCATGTTAGGGCATGGTGGCTCATGCCTGTAATCCTAGCACATCGGGGTCCTAGGTGGGTGGATCACTTGAGGTCAGGAGTTCGAGACCAGCCTGGCCAACATGGTGAAACCCTGTCTCTACCAAAAATACAAAAATTAGCTGGGTGTGGTGGCGGGTGCCTGTAATCCCACGTACTTGGGAGGCTGAGGCAGGAGAATCGCTTGAACCTGGGAGGCAGAAGTCGCAGTGAGCTGGGATGGCACCATTGCACTCCAGCCTGGACAACAGAGCAAGACTCCATCTCAAAAAAAAAAAAAAAAAAGGTCTACTTTGTGTCTAGCCCTATGCTAAAGACTTTCACATTAATCTTCCCAACAACTCTGCAAGTCCAAAATCATACTCATTCTTACACATAAGGAAAATGGAGTTTGGGGGAGCAGAAATATCACACAGCTAGCAAGGGGCAAGCCAGGGACCCAACACAGGGCAGTCTCACTCAAACTCTGAACTTTTTCTACTCTAGTAAGCTCAGTCATGTTTTCTGTGTGTATTAAAGATTAATTGACCCTATGGTTAGTGTAGGCACTGCACACAGTTTGTTGAGCACTGACGTGTGGGAGAGGGCTCAACTGCCCAATTCTCAGGGCACCTAGGGACACACAGACCAATGACTGAGACTGTTATTCACCAATAATAATAACAACATCAACAATGAGATCCACCATTTCTTCAGATTTTACTAAGTGGTGAGCAACTTTTTAAGTGCTTTATATGTATTATCTAATATATTCTCACCATAACCCTGAGAGGGAGCCAACAATTATTCTTTCAAGAATCCATGGAACATCTGAGAAAACTGATCACATGCTAGGCCTGAAAGCACATCTCATCAGAAACCAAAAAATCAATTTGTTAGCAGCCGAACATATCTGAGTCACAAGTCACATGGCACCAGAGTATATTACCAGTGGCGAATCTGTATGGGTCTGCAGCAATGTTGATTGTTGCCTCCTCAGAGGAAATAATTTGACCAAGGCGCATAAGACAGAAGGAGAGACCGAGGCAAGTTTTAGAGCAGGAGTGGAAGTTTATTACAAAACTTTAGAGCAGGAATGAAACTAAGTAAAATAGCCTCTCCCTCTCCCTCTCCCTCTCTTTCCACGGTCTCCCTCTGATGCCCAGCCGAAGCTGGACTGTACTGCTGCCATATCGGCTCACTGCAACCTCCCTGCCTGATTCTCCTGCCTCAGCCTGCCGAGTGCCTGCGATTGCAGGCGCCCGCCGCCACGCCTGACTGGTTTTCGTATTTTTTTGGTGGAGACGGGGTTTCGCTGTGTTGGCCGGGCTGGTCTCCAGCTCCTAACCGCGAGTGATCCGCCAGCCTCGGCCTCTCGAGGTGCCGGGATTGCAGACGGAGTCTGGTTCACTCAGTGCTCAATGGTGCCCAGGCTGGAGTGCAGTGGCGTGGTCTCGGCTCGCTACAACCTCCACCTCCCAGCAGCCTGCCTTGGCCTCCCAAAGTGCCGAGAGTGCAGCCTCTGCCCAGCCGCCACCCCGTCCAGGAAGTGAGGAGTGTCTCTGCCTGGCTGCCCATCGTCTGGGACGTGAGGAGCCCCTCTGCCTGGCTGCCCAGTCTGGAAAGTGAGGAGCGTCTCTGCCCGGCCGCCATCCCATCTAGGAAGTGAGGAGCGTCTCTGTCCGGCCGCCCATCGTCTGAGATGTGGGGAGCGCCTCTGCCCCGCCGCCCCGTCTGGGATGTGAGGAGCGCCTCTGCCCGGCCGTGACCCCATCTGGGAGGTGAGGAGCGTCTCTGCCCAGCCGCCCCGTCTGAGAAGTGAGGAGACCCTCCGCCTGGCAACCGCCCCGTCTAAGAAGTGAGGAGCCCCTCCGCCCGGCAGCCGCCCCGTCTGAGAAGTGAGGAGCCCCTCCGCCCGGCAGCCACCCCGTCTGGGAAGTGAGGAGCGTCTCCGCCCGGCAGCCACCCCGTCCGGGAGGGAGGTGGGGGGTCAGCCCCCCGCCCGGCCAGCCCAGCCGCCCCGTCCGGGAGGTGAGGGGTGCTTCTGCCCGGCCGCCCCTACTGGGAAGTGAGGAGCCCCTCTGCCCGGCCACCACCCCGTCTGGGAGGTGTACCCAACAGCTCATTGAGAACGGGCCATGATGACAATGGCGGTTTTGTGGAGTGGAAAGGGGGGAAAGGTGGGGAAAAGATTGAGAAATCGGATGGTTGCCGTGTCTGTGTAGAAAGAAGTAGACATAGGAGACTTTTCATTTTGTTCTGTACTAAGAAAAATTCTTCTGCCTTGGGATCCTGTTGATCTGTGACCTTACCCCCAAGGCTGTGCTCTCTGAAACATGTGCTGTGTCCACTCAGGGTTAAATGGATTAAGGGCGGTGCAAGATGTGCTTTGTTAAACAGACGCTTGAAGGCAGCATGCTCGTTAAGAGTCATCACCACTCCCTAATCTCAAGTACCCAGGGACACAAACACTGCGGAGGGCCCCAGGGTCCTCTGCCTAGGAAAACCAGAGACCTTTGTTCACTTGTTTATCTGCTGACCTTCCCTCCACTATTGTCCTATGACCCTGCCAAATCCCCCTCTGCGAGAAACACCCAAGAATGATCAATAAAAAATAATAATAATAAATAAATAAAAATACATTTGGCACTGGGTGTGGGGGCTCACGCCTGTAATCCCAGCACTTTGGGAGGCAGAGGTGGGCAGATCACCTGAGGTCAGGAGTTCAAGACCAGCCTGGCCAACATGGTGAAACCCTGTCTCTACTAAAAATACAAAAACTAGCTGGTCATGGTGATGTGCGCCTGTAATCCCAGCTACCTGGGAGGCTGAGACACGAGAATCGCTTGAACCCGGGAGGCAGAGGTTGCAGTGAGCCAATATTTGAGACTCTGTCTCAAAAAAAAAAAAACACAAAGGAAGTAAAGTACACTTGAGAGATCACATGCATGGGTTTATATGTTGCCATACTTGTAGGGTCTGGAGTTATTTCTCCCCTGATTCTTCCCTTGGGGCCTTGGGGTGGGCTGTCCGCGTGAGCAGTGGCCTGCTAGCACATGGGAAGGGAGCATATGCAGTGTGCTTACTGGAGTCATAGCACGCTCACTTGAGGCGTTCTTCCCTTACCAGTCTAGCATCTCTAGAGCAAGGTCATATACCAGTTAAACTCCACCATTTTGCCTCTTAAACTGCATTCTTGGGCCCCCTCACTCAACTCCTGAGATCTTACCAGAAAGCCGCTGATAGCAGTTTCAGGTGTTTTCTATATATTAGGAGACTGCCTTTCCCTGGCACTGGCTGTCACCAACTATTTGTTTAGAGAGACAGTTAACAACTGCCTAACCATCACCTGATGGTCACCTGGCATTCCTGTTGTATGAGAGCAGCCCTCTCCTGCCCTGCTTATGCCTGACTAAGCTACCTATTGTAACAAATTGACCACTTTCTCTAATCAAAATAGAATTCAAGGCCAGGCACAGTGGCTCATGCCTGTAATCCCAGCTCTTTGGGAAGCTGGGGTGGGTGGATCATGAGCCCAGGAGTTTGAGACCAGCCAGGGCAACATAGTGAGACCTCATCTCTACAAAAAATAAAAAATCCTTCATCAGCTTAGGGAGATAAGATAAATAAATAAAAATAAAAAATAATTAATTAAAAATAAAAAAATTTAGCTGGGTATGGTGGCACATGCCTGTGATCCCAGCTACTCAGGAGGCTGAGGTGGGAGGATTGCTTGAGCCCAGGAGGTCAACACTGCAGTGAGCTGTGATCACGCCACTGCACTCTATTCTGGGTGACAGAATGACACAACATTTCAAAAAAAGCAAAAAGAAACACAACAAAATAGAACTCAATGACAGAAAGATAACAACAGCCCCATGCATTTGGAAACATTTCTAGAATTATGGGATAAAAAATAAATCAAAATGCAGATATTTCTAAATAAAAAATAGCCATAGAAGACAAACTTGTATTTAAAGGGAAATGTATGGCTTTAAATGCTCATATGAGAAAAGCAAGCTGGGTGCGGTGGCTCATTGCTGTAATCCCAGCACTTTGGGAGGCTGAGGCAGGCGGATCACCTGAGGTCAGGAGTTCGAAACCAGCTTGGCTAGCCTGAGGAAACCCTGTCTCTACTAAAAATACAAAAATTAGCCAGGTGTGGTAGCATGCACCTGTAATCCCAGCTACTTGGGAGGCTGAGGCAGGAGAATTGCTAGAAGCAGAAGTTGCAGTGAGCTGAGATTGCGCCATTGTACTCCAACTGGGTGACAGAGTGAAACTCCATCTCATAAATAAATAAATAAATAAAAATACAGAAATTAGCTGGGCATGGTGGCAGGCACCTGTAATCCCAGCTACTCAGGAGGCTAAGGCAGGAGAATAGCTTGAACCCGGGAGGCAAAGGTTGCAGTGAGCCAAGATTGCACCATTGCACTCTAGCCTGAGCGACAAGAGCAGAAAAAAAAAATAGAGATACTATAGAGAATCAACAAAATTTTTTTGACAAGCTCAGTCAAGAAAAAGGCATAGATAAACAATATCAAAACATTTAAAAGGGCTGGGCGCGGTGGCTCATGCCTGTAATCCCAGCATTTTGGAAGGCTGAAGCAGGCAGATTACCTGAGGTTGGGAGTTCCAGACCAGCCTGACCAACATGGTGAAACCTCGTCTCTACTAAAAATACAAAAATTAGCCAGGCATGGTGACTGGCCCCTGTAATTCCAGCTACTTGGGAGGCTGAGACATGAGAACAGCTTGAACCCGGGAGGCGGAGGTTGCAGCGAGCTGAGATCACGCCACTGCACTCCAGCCTGGACAACAGAGCAAGGCTCCATCTCCAAAAAAAAAAAAAAAAAAAATTTAAAAGAAGATATAGCTGTATAGCAGAAAATTTAAAGTCATAAGAGAACACTGTAAAAAAATATTTTAAAGCAATAAGTTTGAAAATTTTGATGAAATGGGTAATTTTCCTTAAAATGGAAAAAAAAATCCTATAATGGAGATGTTATTATTTCTTTTCCACAGATAAGAAAACTGAGAAGCAGAGAAATAACTTGGTCAGATTCCCATAGCTAGTAAGAGACAGAGTCTAGATTTGAAGGCCCAAGCAGTGGACTTCTGATTCATCTTCCCTCTTTCCCTCCCACAAACATTTACACTGAGTACCTACTAGACACCAGTCGTTGTGCTAGGGATTACAGGGATAAAAGACAAAATTCTTGCCCTCTGGAAGCTCCCAGCCTAGGAGACAAGACTGGGCCAAGACTAGGATAAGTAAAGCACCCAGGGCACAAGATTTAAAGATGTGTTCATTCTCACTTGCAAAACAACTTAAATTTTGTGCCCTTGCCCTGGCTCTCCTAATAAGCATAACCACAACTGCAAAAATACATGCTTTCAACAACTTGAAGCCAGTAAGACTTCTGAGCTCCAGATGTGAGGAAAGGGCATTCTAGGCAGGGAGACTAGTACGAGCAAAGGACAGAGCAGAGAAGCAGCATGATCCCTGATGGGAACTACAAGCAGTTTGGTATTTCTGAGGCACACAAATCAATGCAAGGTGGAGAATGGCAAGAAGAGAGGGTGGAGGAGTGGCCAAGGTCCAGGTCATCACAGGCACTTTATATCATGCTAAGGAGCTTAGACTTTACCCTAAGGGTTTAAGCAAGGGAGTGACACAGGCATAACAGTATTTTACAATAATTCTTCTGGCAGGAATGTAGATGGTGGTGGGGATGGAAACATGGCAGAAAGCGGACAGATGAGTTACATGGCTGCAGCAGCATCCAGGCAAAAGAGGAAGAGAGCCTGCAGCAGGGCAATAGTAGTTGAAATGAAGAAAAGGAAATGGGTTTGAGAAATATTTGAGATGCAAAATTGGCAGGACTTAGTGGTTGATTGGATGTGGGAGGTGAAAGTGTGGAAGGAATTATGAATGAGGCCCCTCATCACCTAGTTTTCACCTGAATAACTAGAGAGTATAGTAGTGGCAGCAACGTCCATCCATCTGTTTCTCAATTCATTCATACACCCAATAATGTGTCCATCTGGTTAGTATTAATTCATTCATTTGTCCATTCATACATCCATGTATCCATCTATCAATACAACTATACTTTGATCAAATTCTTATAACATCATGAAGAATGCATATGTAAAAAGGCACAATACTTGGCCTTACTAATTTATTCATTCATTCACTAAGCTTTTATTGATATCCTCCTGTGTGCCAGATACTATTCTAGGTAATGAAGATATAGCAGTGAACAAGCAGAAAAGGCCCTGATTTTAAAGGCCTAATGTTCTAGTGGGAGATACAGATAGAATGCCAAGAAATAACAATTTATTTTTTTTTTAGATACAGAGTTTCACTCTTGTTGCCCAGGCTGAAGTGCAGTGGCACTATCTTGGCTCACTGCAACCTCTGCCTCCTGGGTTCACTGCAACGTCCGCCTCCTGGATTCAAGCGATTCTCCTTCCTCAGCCTCCTGAGTAGCTGGGATTACAGGTGTCTGCCACCACACCCAGCTAATTTTTTGTATTTCTAGTAGAGGTGGGGTTTCACCAGGTTGGCCAGGCTGGTCTCGAACTCCTGACCTCAGGTGATCCACCCGCCTCGGCCTCCCAAAGTGCTGGGATTACAGGCGTGAGCCACTGCACCTGGTCAGAAATAACAATTTTAGATATGAAACATCTTTGTAATAAAATAAACCAGGCTCCTTGGAAATATGGCTGATTTTAGGTTGGGGCAGGAAATATATAATGTGAGCCTGGAGAATCTTGTAGTATCAGAAGGAAAGGAAGGGTTCAGACAAAAACACATGTTGGGAGTGTGTCAAAGAGACATAGGAACCAACTGAAAGAACTACCAGTGACCAAAATTGGAACCATTTGAGCAACAAAATGAAGCATTATTGGATTAAAACCCAAAGTACAAAATAAATATCCATAAGTATATACTGATGTAAATTAATTAACTGAATAAACAAAAGGCAAAGAAAAATCTTTCTTGCAGAGTTCCAAATAATTTATTTAGACACTTATCCCTCAAGGACGTGGATTACAGCTCCCCACTCCTTCAGTGTAGGCTGTGAATAGTAACTTCATTCCAAAGAGTATAGGATGGGAAGAGGGAGATAAAGGACTAACTTTATAGTGTTGAAACCTGGCAAACGTAAGCTTAGGTGATCAAGCTTAAAATCAATAGTAATAAGTCATGTTGCTTGATATGATGTGATGAGAATGTCACTTTATTTCTGTGGTCTTCCTTCCAAAACTCCATAACCCTAATCATGAGAAAAACTTAGATAAATCCCAGTCAAAGCATGTTCTACAAAATATTTGACCAATACTCCTCCCAAGTGTTAAGATCATCAAAAATGGAAAAAGTCTGACTGCCGGGCACAGTGGCTCACACCTGTAATCCCAGCACTTTGGGAGGCCAAGGCGAGTGGGTTGCTTGAGCCCAGGAGTTCGAGACTAGCCTGGACAACATGGTGAAGTCCTGTCTCTACAAAAAATACAAAAATTCATGGGTATGATCATGCACACCTGTAGTCCCAGCTACTTGAGAGGCTGAGGTGGGAGGATCGCTTGGGCCCAGGAGGTCGAGGTTCAGTGAGCCGTGATTGCACCACTGCACTCCAGCCTGGGTGACAGGGTGAAACCTCATCTCAAAAAAAAAAAAAAAAGAAAAAAAAGTGGCTCAGAGCATGTGAGGAACGTGGGGGTCTGCAAAATTTATCAGGCACAGAGAGAGACATGAGCCTGAGACTCAGTTACATCCCCCAACCCATGGCTGGTGGAAATTGTTTAAAGGTATTTTGTTTTTCTTCTTCCCTTTAGTTTCAGATTAGCTGATAAATTATCTAAAATGTTGCCACAAGTTGCACAATATGATCCTCACTCATTATTTTCACGTTCCTGGAATTTGTGATACAAAGAACAATTATAGCCAATCGATAGCTTATGTTATTTTAATGAACCAATAAGTTATTGGTAAACAATTTAGGAACTATCCTCTCCCTTCTTTTTTCTTTTTAACCTCTTAAAAACTCTCTTGTAATTGCTGCTAATTAGAGCATATATTTAGGGCAACTGGAACCTATGACTCTGGGCTATGGTTTTCAACCTTGGTCTAAATAAATTATCTATATTAACTTTGCTTCATTTTATTCTTTTAGGTCAACAGTGCCATATTAATGTAAGATGATAATAGAGGGGGAAACTAGGTGTGCAGTGTGTAGGAACTCTATACTGTCTTTCCAACTTTCCTGTAAATCTAAAACTATTCTAAAATTAAAAGTTTGCCGAGGTGCAATAGCTCACACCTGTAATTCCTCACTATGCCAGGCCAATGAGGGAGTGTTACAGTCTCCCCAGTGCACCACAATGTAGCGGTCTCTTGTTGTGAGGTATCACCTGGAGTTCTTTGTCTGATAACCAAGAGAAATAAGGAGAACGGACACAAAGGGTGAGGGTGGAGCAAAAGTTTAACAAGCAAAAGAAGAAGGCTTGGCCGGGCATGGTGGCTCACGCCTGTAATCCCAGCACTTCGGGAGGCCAAGGTGGGTGGATCACCTGAGGTGGGGAGTTCAAGACCAGCCTGACCAACATGGAGAAAAACTGTCTCTACTAAAAATACAAAATTAGCCGGGCGTGGTGGCGCATGCCTGTAATCCCACCTGTAATCCCAGCTACTCAGGAGGCTGAGGCAGGAGAATCGCTTGAACCTGGGAGGCGGAGGTTGCGGTGAGCCGAGATCACGCCATTGCACTCCAGCCTGGGCAACAAGAGTGAAACTCGGTCTCAAAAAAAAAAAAAAAAGAAAGCTCTCAAGAGGAGAGGGGACCCAGAAGAGGGTTGCTGTATTTACAGTTGAATGCAAAAGCTTTTATAAGAAACAGATGAGGGCTTGGCATCTCATTTGCATGTGGCACGAATTTCTGGTAGCTCCACCCCATCCTCCGAGTGCACATGTGGGCCCTTAGCTTGAGTTACTCTATATTGCTTTTTTTCCCCTTACTGTGCATGTGTCAGAGGACAGAATTTTGCATTGCGGGCAGGTGTGGGCAAGTCTCCTGTGTAGCCTTTCTTATCTATGCAGCTGTGGGAATGTCTTAGACAAGCGCCTCTGTGCAAGCTCTCTTATCTGTGTCTGCAGGGTGTTCTTTTGTTTTGAAGAATTCAACCAAGGACCCACCCTAACTGCCTGCCTGACCAGCTTCTTTCTTTCTCCTCTCTCAGGAGGATCCCTTAAGGCCAGGAGTTAGAGACCAGCCTGGGCCTGGGCAATACAGTGAGACCCATCTCAAAAAAAAAAAAAAAAAAAAGGCCAGGCACAGTGGCTCATGCCTGTAATCTCAGCACTTCGGGAGGCCAAGGCGGGCAGATCACAAGGTCAGGAGATCGAGACCATCCTGGTTAACATGGTGAAACCCCATCTCTACTAAAAATACAAAAAAATTAGCTGGGTGTGGTGGCGGGCGCCTGTAGTCCCAGCTACTCAGGGGGCTGAGGCAGGAGAATGGTGTGATCCCGGGAGGTGGAGAGCTTGCAGTGAGCTGAGATTGCACCACTGTACTCTGGCCTGGGTGACAGAGTGAGACTCCGTCTCAAAAAAGAAAAAAAATTAGCTGGAAGTGGTGGTGCATGCCTATAGTCCCAGTTACTCAGGAGGATCACTCAAGCCCAAGAGTTCAAGGCTGCAGTGAGCTATGATCCTGTCTCTGCACTCCAGGCTGGGTGAAAGAGCAAGACCCTGTCTCATAAGTAAATAAATAAGGTTGTTAAATTTTTTTTAATTTTCAAAATTTATTTAAAATTTATTATTTTTTTCACAACCCATATGCTATGGAATATGTTTTTTAAATTATTATTAATAATTTTTTTGGAGATGGAGTCTCGCTCTGTCACCCAGGCTGGAGTGCAGTGGCAGGATCTTGGCTCACTGCAACCTCCACCTCCCAGGTTCAAGCAATTCTCCTGTCTCAGCCTCCCAAGTAGCTGGGACTACAGGCACCTGCCACCAAGCCCCACTAATTTTTGTATTTTTAGTAGAGACAGGGTTTCACCATGTTGGCTAGGCTGGTCTCGAACTCCTGACCTCAAGTGATCCACCCGTCTCGGCCTCCAAAAGTCCTGGGATTACAGGTGTAAGCCACTGCGCCCAGCCCAAGTTTATTTTTTAAAAAGTGCTTTGAATGCTAGGCACGGTGGCTCACGCCTGTAATCCCAGCACTTTGGGAGGCCGAGGCAGGTGGATCACTTGAGGTCAAGAGTTTGAGCCCAGCCTGGCCAACATAGTGAAACCCTGTCTCTACTAAAAATACAAAAATAGCTAGACATAGTGGCAAATGCCTGTGATCCCAGCTACTTAGGAAGCTGACGTACAAGAATCACTTGAACTCAGGAGGCAGAGGTTGCAGTGAGCCAAGATCGTGCCACTGCATTCCAGCCTACGTGACAGAGGGAGACTCTGTCTCAAAAAAAAAAAAAAAAGTGCTTTGAAGAAAAATAAAGCCAGGTATGGGATAGCAAGTGCTGGAATGGTGCCTACCTTAGATGATGGTCAAGGAAGGCCTCTCAAAAGTGATACTAGAACAGAGTCTGAGTGAAGTGAGAAGATGAGCCAAGGACATATTACAAGAAAGACTTGACTGGGCAGAAGGATCAGCAGATGCAAAGATTTTTGAGATTAGGGCATGTTTAGTGTGCTCATGGTTAATGAGCCTGGAAAAGAGGAAATGTAGGCAAGGGCCAGATCATGTGGGGGCTTTATTTTATTTTATTAATTGCGGAAAAATACACATAACATACAATTTTATCTTTTTTTTTTTTTTTTTTGAGATAGAGTCTCACTCTGTCACCCAGGCTGGAGTGCAGTGGTGTGATCTCCGCTCACTACAAGCTCTGCCTCCCAGCTTCATGCCATTCTCCTGCCTCAGCCTCCTGAGTAGCTGGGACTACAGTCGCCCGCCACCACGCCCAGCTAATTTTTTTATACTTTTAGTAGAGACGGGGTTTCACCATGTCAGCCAGGATGATCTCGATCTCCTGACCTCGCAATCTAGCCCGTCTCGGCCACCCAAAGTGCTGGGATTACAGGCGTGAGCCACCGCACCCAGCCACAATTAACTATCTTAACCACTTTTAAGTTACAGTTTTCAGCCAGGTGCAATGGCTCACGCCTATAATCCCATCACTTTGGGAGGGCAAGGTGGGTGGATTACCTGAGGTCAGGAGTTGGAGACCAGCCTGACCAACATAATGAAACCCCACTGCTACTGAAAAATGCAAAATTAGGCCTGGTGTGGTGGTTCACACCTGTAGTCCCAGCACTTTAGGAGGCCGAGGCATGTCACCTGAGGTCAGGAGTTCGAGACCAGCCTGGCCAACATGATGAAACCCGTCTGTACTAAAAATATAAAAAATTAGCTGGGCATGGTGGCAGGCACCTGTAATCCCAGCTACTCAGGAGGCTGAGGCAGGAGAATTGCTTGAACCCAGGAGGCAGAGGTTGTAGTGAGCCAAGATCGTGCCATTGCACTCCAGCTTGGGCAACAAGAGCAAAACTCCATCTCAAAAAACAAAAACAAAATACAAAATACAAAATTAGCTGGGCGTGTTGGCACATGCCTGTGATCCCAGCTACTTGGGAAGCTAAGGCAAGAGAATTGCCTGAACCCGGGAGGCGGAGGATGCAGTGAGCTCAGATCACACCATTGCACTCCAGCCTGGGCAACAAGAGCGAAACTCTGTCTCAAAATAAATAGATAAATAATTAAAACAAACAAACATAGAAAAGGTACAGTAAAAATACAGTATTATAATCTTTTTTTTTTTTTTGAGATGGAGTTTCACTTTTGTCACCCAGGCTGGAGTGAGATGGCGTGATCTTGGCTCACTGCAAACTCCGCCTCCTGGGTTCAAGCGATTCTCCTGCCTCAGCCTCCCAAGTAGCTGGGATTACAGGTGCCTGCCACCATGCCCGGCTAATTTTTCTATTTTTAGTAGAGACAGGGTTTCATCATGTTGGCCAGGCTTGTCTCGAACTCCTGACCTCAAGTGATCCACCCACCTCAGCCTCCCAAAGTGTTGGCATTACAGGCATGAGCCACTGCGACCAGCCACAGGATTATAATCTTAACGGACGACCATTGTATATCTGGTCCATTCCTGACCAACATGTCATTATGCATATGCAATACTTTTTGTATTTTTTGGTAGCAACAGGGTTTTGCCATGTTGCCTGGGCTGGTCTGGAACTCTTGAGCTCAAGCGATCCCCCCGCCTCAGCCTCCCAAAGTGTTGGGATTATAGGCGTGAGCCACCGTGCCTGCAGCTGGCCTAGATATGTTTAGATACACAGATGCTTACCAGTGTGTCATATATTCAGTATGGTGACATGCCACACAGGTTTGTAACCTTGGAGCAATAGGCTATACCATAAAGCCTAGATGTGTGGTGGGCTATCCCATCTAGGTTTTTTTTTTTTTTTTGAGACGAAGTCTTGTTCTGTCGCCCAGGCTGGAGTGCAGTGGCATGATCTTGGCTCACTGTAGCCTCCAACTCCTGGGTTAAAGCAATTCTCCTACCTCAGCCTCCCAAGTAGCTGTGACTACAGGCCTGCACCACTATGACCCACTAATTTTTGTATTTTTTTGTTTGTTTGTTTGTTTTTGAGATGGAGTTTCACTCTTGTTGCCTAGGCTGGAGTGCAATGGCATGATCTCGGCTCACTGCAACCTCTGCCTCCTGGGTTCAAGCGATTCTACTTCCTCAGCCTCCTGAGTAGCTGGGACTACAGGCACATGCCACTGCCCCCGACTAATTTTTGTAGTCTTTTGTAGAGATGGGGTTTTGCCATGTTGACTAGGCTGGTCTCGAACTCCTGACCTCAGGTGATCCACCCACCTTGGCCTCCCAAAGTGCTAGGATTACAGGCGTGAGCCACCATGCCCAGCCCCCATCTAGGTTTCTATGATGTTTGCACAATGACAAAATCACCTTACAACTCATTTCTCAGAGGGTATCTCCATTGTCAAGCAAGTCATGACTGTGTACAATTGATTTAGCCATTCTCTCATTGGTGCGTATTTGGGTTATTTCCAACTTGGGGCTATTATGAGGAAGATTTCTTTGAACATGTCTTTTTGTAGATGTATGCACTCATTTATCTTCAGTAGTTACCTAGGAGTAGATTAATAGGTAATACAAAAGGTGTATGTTTAGCTTTAATAGAAACTGCCAGGTACCTGCCAGGTTACCTAAGTGCATGTATCAGTTTACATTCCCACTAGCAGCTGGTGAGTATTACAGTTGCTCCATATCCTTGTCTACACTTGGTGTTGTCAGAATTTTAGCATTCTGGTTGGTATGTAATGGTATCTCAATGTGGATTTAATTTGCATTTCTGAAATTGCCTTTGTAAAATTATGACAGTAAAAGAAGTCTGACATGGCTCATTCTATCTTGCTTCTAACCTGTAAACCATCTCTGCTCATTCTTGAGCATAGGCCAAGCCAACCATGGGAGGAATTATAGTTGATAGTTTAACTTGAAAGCAAGGATGATAATAGTCCTTGCCTAAAACCAGCCACCTCCTTGCTCAGGGACCAAAAACCAGCTTTGTAAAACTAATGAAAGACCACGAGATTAGGATTATGGGAGGAGGCTCAATTCTGCTAAAATGTCGGCATAGTTTCTATAATCCCTTACTACTCAGGAGTCATGTGACCAGAGGCCACAGGATTTGTGACTTCCCCAATTGCTCCTATAGATAACATCACTATTGTAGAATCTAAGATTCGTCTTTTGAGATTATTTTAGATATTTTGGCAAACAACTGATCCTGCCCAATCCTGAGACTCATGACTTAATGGGTCCTGTGACCCCACCCAAAGGCAGACTCAGTGCAGGAGAACTGTTTTCCACACCCCAGTGATTTCATGCCCAACCAATCTGCAGCACCCATTCCCTGGCTCTCTGCCCACCAAATTGTCCATCAAAACCATCATCTCTGAGTTCTTAGAGAGATTTCAGTTCTCCTGTGCGGCCTTGCATCAATTAAACTTTTTTGTTGTTGAGACAGGATCTTGCTCTGTTTCTGTCTGTCACCCAGGCTGGAGTGCAGTGGCACAATCTCAGCTTACTGCAGCCTCAACTTCCTGGGCCCAAGTGATCCTCCCACCTCAGCCTCCTGAGTAGCTGGGACCACAAGCACTCACCACTTTCCTAGCTTTTTATTATTTATTTATTTTGGTAGAGATAGGGTCTCCCTGTGTTGCTCAGGCTGGAAACTCTTTCTTTGCTGCTATACCACAGTTTCAGTGAACTGGTTTTGTCTGTGCAGTGGGAAGGAAGAACTTGTTGAGTGATTACATTTCCTCAAAGAATAATAATGTTGAGTACCTTCTCTCTTTTTTTTCATGAATAAAATAGGATTCATTTTTTTTAACACCTTCTCATTGGACAACTTTGAGAAGAAGGCAGATAAGATTTGTCTTAATAGTCTTTTTTTTTTTTTTTTTGAAACGAAGTCTCACTCTATTGCCCAGGCTAGAGTGCAGTGGCACAATCTCAGCTCACTGCAACCTTCACCTCCTGGGTTCAAGCAATTCTCCTGCCTCAGCCTCCCCAGTAGTTGAGATTACAGGTGCCCACCACTGTGCCCAGTTAATTTTGGTATTTTTAGTAGACACAAGGTTTTGCCATGTTGGCCAGGCTGGTCTTGAACTCCTAACCTCAGGTGATCTGCCCTCCTCCGCCTCCCTAAGTGCTGGGATTACAGGCGTGAGCCACTGCACCTGGTCTTGACTTAATTTTTTTTTTTTTTTTTTGAGACATAGTTTTGCTCTGTTGCCCAGGCTGGAGTGCAGTGGCGTGATCTCGGCTCACTGCAACCTCCACCTCCCACCTCCCAGGTTCAAGCGATTCTCCTGCCTTAGCCTCCAGAGTAGCTGGGATTATAGGTGTGCGCCACCACACCCAGCTAATCTTGTATTTTTAGTGGAGATGGGGTTTCACCATGTTGGTCTGGCAGCTTCGAACTCCTGATCTCAGGTGATCCGCCTGCCTCAGCCTCCCAAAGTGCTGGGATTACAGGCATGAGCCACCTCGCCTGGCTGGTAGGTGTGATTCTTGATGGCACACAGGAAGAAGACTACTCTGACTACTGAGTTGAAAATAGACTATAAAGTAAGGTGGAAGAGGATGATGGCTCAGACCAGAGTGGTAATGACAAAGTGGGTGTGAAGTGGTCAGATGCAGAATATATTTTGAAGACACTGCTTACAGAACTGACAGATTCGTGGGGACTAAGAGAAAGAAAGGGGTCAGGGGTCATCCCTAGGTATTTGACTTGAGCAAAAAGGTAAATAGAGATACTGCTTGGAGAGAATTGTGTCCTAAGCAGGTCCAGGGGATGGTGGACAAGGAATCAAGAATTCTGTTTTGGACATATCAAGTTTGAGATTCCTATTAGACATACAAGTGGAGATGTCAAGTAGGCATTAGATATCTGAGTCTGGAGCTCAGAAGACAGGGTTCAAGCTAGAGATATAAATTGAGAGTTGTCAGTATTGATAATACTTAAAGATTAGTGCTGGAGAACATAACTTAGAAATGAGCATGGACAGAAGACAACTCCATGGGCATTCAACACTCAGAGGATGAAGCCGTCCTCACAGGGTTAACAAGAATTCTGGACAGAAACACAGTTTAAGCATTAATCAGGCTGCACTCTGACCTTCTTCCTTGTAACTGAAAGTCACATAACACTAGATACTGACCATCTGCATCCTTGTTGTTCCTATAGATAGGATGTCTCACATTAGAATCATCAGGCTACTATTTAAGAATTGCTTAAGGAGGCGGAGCTTGCAGTGAGCAGAGATAGCGCCACTGCACTCCGTCCTGGGCGAAAGAGCGAGACTCCGTCTCAAAAAAAAAAAAAAAAAAAAGAATTGCTTCAGTAGATCCTGAATTCCAGCAGAACAGCTGATACTAACTGGTTTAAAGACCCCGCAGAGGAATCAAATCGGCATCAAAATTGTTTCTTCATCTCCCTGTCCCATAACTTCACCCTGCACTCTTCGACCAATCCACAGTCTCCATACTTTGGCCCACTCCAAAACCTTTAAACACCCTCGCCCCGGCCGGGCGCTGTGGCTCACAGCTGTAATCCCAGCACTCTGGGAGGCCGAGGCGGGCAGATCACAAGGTCAGGAGATTGAGATCATCCTGGCTAACACGGTGAAACCCCGTCTCTACTAAAAATACAAAAAATTAGCCGGGCGTGGTGGCGGGCGCCTGTAGTCCCAGCTACTTGGGAGGCTAAGACAGGAGAATGGCATGAACCCAGGAGGCGGAGCTTGCAGTGAACCAAGATTGCGCCACTGCACTCCATCCTGGGCAACAGAACAAGACTCCGTCTCAAGACAAAACAAAACGAAACAAAACCCTAGCCCCAAATTCCTAAGGGAGATGGATTTAAGAATTCCTCCCATTTCCTCATTCAGCAGCCCTATGATTAAACCTCTTTCTCTGCTGCAACCTGGTGTCTCAGCACATTGACTTGCCATGTGCATCAGTCAACAGAGCTATGAAGTTATAACGACATGAAGACAGGGGAAGGAGCTGCTAGGAAAACAGGAGGAAAACCAAGGGAATGTTGGTGCCCAGGAAGCCAAGTGAAGAGTGTGTTTCAAGAGGAAGGGTATGTATGATAAACTAGGTCAAATGTTGCTTAGACCTTGAATAAATGACAGCTGAAAATTGAATAGATTTGGCAAGAGGCTTCAAGTTGCTTCTTATTCAAGAGAGGAGCTAAGAAAAGTGAGGAAGAAAAGGGACCACCTGTATTGCTCTGGGAAAAAGCCAGAATATAATCCTTAACCAGGCTGAGGGTGAGGGTGGGGGATATTTAGAGAAAGAAGATGAAATGCTCCAGATTGTCCACATCAAATGCCTGTGTCTCAAGCCATCAGCCCAAACAAGGCAATTACTGAATCTTCTGGCTAGAAGGATCATCACTGAACAAAAGAATCCCTTGTCTTCCAGGGAACTACAGCCAAACTAACCACAGGTCTTAAAAATCCTATCCTTTAGTCTCCACCATTTATTATCTCCAAAACTTATTAGGTCCCTGGTGGGGAGGGGAGGATCTTGCAAAGAGAAGGGCTTCCTGGCTGAAGGGATCATTCTGGGATTTTATTCCTTCATTCATTAGGTATTTATGGAACCCCTATTACGGTCTCAGTAGTCTACAGATACTATGAAATCAGCAGAGAGCAAATCAGACAAAACTCCCTGCCCTCAGGGAGCTGATAGCCTCCACCATCCCTGTACTTTCCTCTAGTCTCATTCTCTGTCTTCCATGCTCAAAGGCCCTACCTAAGGTTATCAGGCAGAATTGGACAGGTCCACCCATTACCCCCTGAGCCTTCAGAGGACATAAAAACTCTCCCTTTTAGAACAAAGTACAAAGATCAGCTCCCTTCTCAGAAGGTGAATTTTCCTCAGGGCCAAACTCACATCTGGAGTGCAATTAGTTTGGATGTCACCGCAGTTACCATGTTGGCTCCAGACAAAGCCCAGTCACAATTGAGGACAGGATTTTAAATCACAACTTTCCAGAGTCTCATTAGGTAATTGATGCTGATCACATTGCTTAACGGGGACCCATAAAATGCTTGCTATTTATATTACAATGGGTAGAGAAAAGGCTCAACTAACCAGATAACTAACAGATGATATGAGGGACTAGACCAAGGGGTATAAAGAGGAAAGGAGACCTGGTGAAGTTTGCCTGTCTCTGTGTTTTAACTTTTTGTTGGTGAAAATTATTTGACCAGATTCAGAAGAGACTGTGCCCTGGTCTTCACAAAGCCCAAAGCCGCTCTTCCCAAGAGCAAGAGACTGAGATAAGAATTGTCATTTAATAGGATTTTCTACAGCTGGCTAAATCGTTTGCTAAGTGAGCAATTTCAATCATCCTTTCTCTATCCGCTAGGAGGGAGTTAAGCTCATTTCTCTTCTATCCTGTACCCCCACCTCTCATAGCCTCACTCCCTCACCAGTTATTAGCTGGAAAGATGGTCTGGTTGAGGTACAGAAGGCACAGATTGTAGCAAAACACTTTGGGCCAAGCTGAGTTCGCCACATCATGAGGCTGTAAGAGTCAACCCCATTCCCCACCCTGCACACCCCACAGCACCCTTAGGGACCCATGAACACCCTCTATATGCCAGTCTCTCCAGAACAGAGGTCCCAGGGCAGGCCAATTCCCCTGATACTCACCAAGAAGGGTTGTAACACTTCCCACTGCAGAAAAGGGGTGGGAATGAAATTCATTTATTTCCATTATTGAGACTTTTCTTGGGGCTTTTATTTTATTGGGGCTTTTCAACAGGGAGCTTTCATTAAATCCCATAAACCAAGGCATATAAGGCATCCTCATGACCACCAGGTATTTGGAAGAGATCCTGGGGAGAAGAGGAAGATGATATGGGGAGGTAAAAAGCCAGGCCATCTACCAACATGTGGGCTGAAATTGTGGTTAATAGAGTATGTACCTGTTGAGTTAGAATTCATTTTTCCCGAGATTCTGCCTCTTGATTGGCCTGGGACCTCCCCACCCCTGGATTCACTTCGGCTTGCTCCATATGGATGCCTATTGTTCCTTTCTCCTCTTCCTCCTCTTCTCTTCTCTCTGTCCCCTCTTATATGCTTTTCTTTTCTCCATTTGCACTGGAATGGAGAGATGGTATGGTGTCTTGGCTAAAGGCAAGGGCTTTCTCCCCAAATTGATCTACAGCTTCAACAGAATCTCTATCAAAATCTCAGCTGCTTTCCTTGCAGAAATTGACAAGCTGATCCTAAAAATTATATGGAAATGCAAGAGACCTAGAATAACCAAAACAATCTCGAAAAAGAACAAAGTTTGAGGATTAAGGCTTTCTGATTTCAAACCTTACTACAAATCTATAATAATCAAGACAGTGTAGTACTGGCCT
This sequence comes from Pan troglodytes, assembly GCF_028858775.2. Lineage (NCBI taxonomy): Eukaryota > Metazoa > Chordata > Mammalia > Primates > Hominidae > Pan > Pan troglodytes. The sequence continues at coordinate 136,962,659 of NC_072402.2, forward strand.
AAAGACAGACTTGTAGATCAATGGAATAGATTTGAGGTGACAAGCAGTGGGTAGCACACACCTGTAGTACCAGCTATGTGGGAAGGTGAAGTGGGATGATCACTTGAGCCCAGGAGTTCAAGACCAGCCTGGGTAATATAGCAAGATCTTGTCTCTATTAAAAAATAAAATAATTTTTAAAATAACAAAAATAAAGATGGGCAAAGGATCTGAACGGACATTTCACTAAAGAAGATCTGCAAGGCTGGGCGTGGTGGCTCATGCCTGGAATTCCAACACTTTGGGAGGCCGAGGCAGGCGGATCACAAGGTCAGGAGTTCGAGACCAGCCTGACCAACATGGTGAAACCCTGTCTGTACTAAAAATACAAAAATTAGCCAGGCATGGTGGCACACACTTGTGATCCCAGCTACTCAGGAGGCTGAGGCAGGAGAATCGCTTGAACCGGGAGGCAGAGGTTGCAGTGAGCTGAGATCACGCCACTGCACTCCAGCCTGAGTGATAGAGGGAGACTCCATCTCAAAAAAAAAAAAAAAAAAAAAAAGATCTGCAAATGGACAATAAACACATAAAAAGATGATCAGGCTGGGTGCAGTGGCTCACACTGTAATCCCAGCACTTTGGGAGGCCAGGGCAAAAAGATTGCTTGAGCCCAGGAGTTTGAAGTCAGCCTGGACAACATGGAAAGGCCCCATCTCTATAAGAAATAAAGAAATTAGCCAGATGTGGTAGCATGTGCCTGTAGTCCCAGCTACTCGGGAGGCTTCAGTCCAGGAATTTGAGATTGCAGTGAGCTATGATCATGGCATTGCACTCCAGCCTGGTCAAAAGAGTGAGACTTTGGCTGGGCGTGGTGGCTTACTCCTGTAATCCCAGTGCTTTGGGAGGCCGAGGCAGGCGGATCACCTGAGGTCAGGAGTTCGAGACCAGCCTGGCCAACATGGTGAAACCCTGTCTACTAAAAATACAAAATTAGCCGGGAGTGGTGGTGTGCACCTGTAATCCCAGCTAATTGGGAGGCTGAGGCAGGAGAATCACTTGAACCAGGGAGTCAGAGTTTGCAGTGAGATGAGATCACACCATTGCACTCCAGCCTGGGCAAAAAGAGCAAAACTCTGTCTTTAAAAAAAAAAAAAAAAGTAAAAAAAGAAAAAAAAAGAAAAAAAAGTGAGACATTTTCTCAATAAAATTAAAAAATACATATATAATCAACATCATTAGCCATTAAGGAAATGAAAAGCAAAACATCAGATGCCACTTCACACGACTAGAATGGCTATAATTTAAAAGATAAATAATAACAAGTGTTGGAGAGGATATGAAGAAATTGGAATCTTCGTAAACTGCTAGTGGTATTACAAAATGGTGCAACTGCTTTGGAAAACAATCTGGCAGTTCCTCAAAATGTTAAACATAGAGCTACCATATGGCCCAGAAATTCTACACCTAGATATATACCCAAGGGAATTGAAAACATGTGTTCACACAAAAATTTGTACACGAATGTTCCCAGCAACGTTATTCATCATAGCCAAAAAGTGGAAACAATCCAAATGCTCATCAACTGTTGAATGGATAAATACAATGGGTATAACAATGGAGTATTATTCAACAATAAAAATAAATGAAATACTGATACATGCTACAACATAGACTAATCGTGAGAACATTATGCTAAGTAAAAGAAGCCAGTTGGCTGGGCACGGTGGCTCATGCCTGTAATCCCAGCACTTTAGGAAGCTGAGGCAGGTGGATTGCCTGAGCTCAGGAGTTCACGACCAGCCTGGACAACACAGTAAAACCCCGTCTCTACTAAAATACAAAAAATTAGACAGGTGTGGCAGCGTGCGCCTGTAGTCCCAGCTATTCAGGAGGCTGAAGCAGTAGAATTGCTTGAACCCGGGAAGCGGAGCTTACAGTGAGCCAAGATGGTGCCACTGCACTCCAGCCTGGGCAACAGAGTGAGACTCTGTCTCAAAAAAAAAAAAAAAAAAAAAAGCTGGGCGTAGTGGCTCACGCCTGTAATCCCAGCACTTTGACACTTTGAGAGGCCGAGGCAGGCAGATCACGAGGTCAGGAGATCGAGACCATCCTGGCTAACACGGTGAAACCCCGTCTCTACTAGAAATACAAAAATTAGCCAGGTGTGGTTGGCGGGCGCCTGTAGTCCCAGCTACTCGGGAGGCTGAGGCAGGAGAATGGCGTGAAGCCAGGAGGTGGAGCTTGCAGTGAGCCGAGATCGCGCCACTGCACTCCAGCCTGGGGGACAGAGTGAGACTCCGTCTCAAAAAAAAAAAAAAAAGCCAGGGAGGAAAAGCCACACACTGCATGATTCCATTTATATAAAAAGTCCACATTAGACATATCTATAGAGATGGAAAATAGATTAGTAGCTGCCTAGAGTTGGGGCAATTTGGGATTGACTACAAATGGGTAGGAGGTTTCTTTCTGTGGTGATGAAAATATTTTAGGATTGGTTGTGTTGATGGTTGCACAGCTCTGTAAATATACTAAAAACTTTAATTGTGCACTTTAAATGGGTGAATTGTCTAGTATATAAATTAAATCTCAGTAAAGAAACAGGCAACCCACAAAGTAACAGAAAATTCTATATGAAATTGTTACCACTAAGATGTCTAATAGTTATATTTAAAAATAATAATAACAATAGTTTTCTTGGTGTTTTGTTTTGTTTTCTGAGACACAGTCTCGCTCTGTCACCAGGCTGGAGTGCAGTGGCACCATCTCAGCTCACTGCAACCCCCTCCTCCCGGGTTCAAGCAATTCTCCTGCTTCAGCCTCCCGAATAGCTGGGACTACAGGCGCATGCCGCCACGCCCAGCTAATTTTTGTATTTTGTTGTTGTTGTTGTTGTTGTTGTTTGAGACGGAGTCTTACTCTGTCGCCCAGGCTGGAGTGCAGTGGCTCCATCTCAGCTCACTGCAACCTCTGCCACCTGGATTCAAGTGATTCTCCTGCCTCAGCCTCCCGAGTAGCCGAGATTACAGGCGCGTGCCACCATGCCTGGCTAATTTTTGTATTTTTGGTAGAGACGGGGTTTCAGCATCTTGGCCAGGCTGTTCTTGAACTCCTGACCTTGTGATCCACCCATCTCAGCTTCCGAAAGTGCTGGGATTACAGGCGTGAGCCACCATGCCTGGTCTTTTTTTGTATTTTTAGTGAGATGGGGTTTCACCATGTTGGCCAGGATGGTCTCAATCTCTTGATCTCCTGATCCGCCCACCTCAGCCTCCCAAAGTGCTAGGATTACAGGCGTGAGCCACTGCGCCCAGCCAATAGCTTTTTAAAACAAAACAAAAAAGTGAGGGCTTTGCTGTCAAATCTCATTTCTGCCACCTGCTGACTATGTAACCTTGGACAAGTTACTTAACCTCACTGAGCTCAGTTTTCTCATCTGTAAAATATGTATTAGGTCATTTTGAGGATTAAATACATGAATATGTAAAGTCATCTGGCACATAGTAGGTGCTCAGTAAATGAAAACTATAAAGAAGAGCCAAGGAATGCCAACAATTAAAGGAGTGAGGAAGAAAAAACAATATTTGTGGGCCAATGCTATATCCATACATTTATGCCTAACATTTGGCTGTGTTCTAAGGACATAAGGAAGACCCTGACTAAGAAGCTGGAAGGCTGAGGTATAAGGCATTTCTGGAATAAAAATCCCCATAAATAAGCTAAGGGCCAAAACAGAGTCATGGGCAGGTTGTTCAGAAGCAGAGAGAAAGGCTTTGAAAGGGGAGGAGACTTTAAGAGTCAGCCAGGTGGAAAAGGGCAGAGTAGACCCTTGTCCCCTCCCCTACTATGGGTAACCAGAAGGATATGAAACAGCCCTCTCTGGAGAAAACTGGATAGAGTTTACTCAGGACAGGCAGAGGCAGAAATCAGAAGAGAAATTGTAGGTTGATTTTTCATGGCCAGGATGGGGAATGAAGCTGGCACAGGAGGTAGAAGATAAGGCCTGCCTCCCTGGCCTTGCAATAGGTGAACTGAGCCCTAGGAATTCCTGCCCTCTCCCCTGGACTAGCTCCCCTTGGCCCCTAAGCTCTGGATCTCCCTCTGCCTCCCACCAGTCCTCTTTTGGGGAACAGAACCCGATGCTCTGTGGGCCGAGCATGATGGCTCCAGCACTCCTCCCTCTAGTGACTCATTCCCAAGACTGGGGGTGGCAGGAAGTGCCAGGGCCCCAGAGTTGCAGCCCCATCCGGATTCTGGCAGCTTAGAGACATCCTATATTCTTCCTTCCTCCCCCCACCCCCGCCACCTCCCTCACTTTCAGCTCTGACTCTTGACATTTCTACATAAGAGACACCCACCTCCCCCAAATCTCTTCTTGCCTTTCTATTGCCTCCTACAGTACCTAAACTGCAGCCCCTAGGGGCTGCTGGGTTAAAGCAGCCTGATCCCAAGGGGGAATGGACACAACCCACATCTAAGGGCCCTTTCCTAGGAAAGGTGACCAGGCAAGTTCTGTACCCTCATGGCCAGATCTTTGACCGGCAAGGCACATGATCTAGAAAGCATTCTGATTGATGCTTAAAACAACAAAATGGTTTTGCTCCATGCTAAGGTCTTCACAAGTCTGTCTCATTTATTCCTTACAACAACTCTAATACAGATACCATTATCACCGGCATCTGGCAAATAAGAAAAGTGAGAGGAAATGTGAAAAGTAGAAGAGCTCGGCCGGGCGCGGTGGCTCACGCCTGTAATCCCAGCACTTTGGGAGGCCGAGATGGGCGGATCACAAGGTCAGGAGATCGAGACCATCCTGGCTAACACGGTGAAACCCCGTCTCCACTAAAAATACAAAAAAATTAGCCGGGCGCAGTGGCGGGCGCCTGTAGTCCTAGCTACTCGGGAGGCTGAGGCAGGAGAATGGCGTGAACCCGGGAGGCGGAGCTTGCAGTGAGCCGAGATCTCGCCACTGCACTCCAGCCTGGGTGACAGAGCGAGACTCCGTCTCAAAAAAAAAAAAAAGAGAAAAGTAGCAGAACTGGGGCTTAAACCCAGGACTCACATCCTGGGCCTTTAACTGCCAGGATCCTCTTCCTGTCTTGGGAACAGAGGGCAGTGTAGGCCTCTTTGAGCACAGCCCCCTGAGTAATCTAGGGCAGCACATGCAATCTTGAGGCCCTTGGCACAGCTGCTCTGGGGTCTGGCTTCAACTCTAGCCTCCCTTCTAGTTCTCCGTCCCTTTCTGGACCTGCCCCACTCTCCGGGGTGGAAATGTGGAGGGCTACTCAGAGGATTCTCAGCCCCATCAACAGCTTATCTTCCTATTCAACTATTAGGACAAACAGACATCAATGTGATTCCAGGGTTCCCAGGGACTACCTAGAAAGAGGGAAATCAGATAGTAATGCTTATAGGTGCAGGCAGGCAAAAGGAGGCTATAGATACCCAAGCATGGGGTTAGCTGAGGCTTGCAGGCAGAGCAGACATCTGTCAAATCAAAGAGGCATAGAGACAGCCCACATGACAATAGAAATAATGATACCCTTGAATTATGTAGCACTTTATAATTTCTCAAGCACTTTGCAAACATTTGATCCTCCAGATGACCTCCTAGGGCCCAAGGAAGCAGAAAGCATCTTTTATAAGCTGTCACCACCTGTCAAGTTGTCCCCCAAGATGGGGAAAGGCAGGAGCCAGGCAAGGCAGTGAGTGAGTTAACCAAACCCAAGCCACAGTGAGTAATTGATAGTTTTTATGGAGACTTTATCCTCAGACTCCTTAGATATCATATTTCCGTTAGATTACATTTACATAACAGTGCAGGGTGAGAGACCCTGATAAATCTTCTCAGAGGCATGGGGATGAATACTGTGGAAATGTACTTTTGTTGATAGCAATTTGTTTTACTACACTACTGCCCTTCAATCTAGGGAGGAAAGAGCAAGGCTATTGCTTTATGGAGGGAGGGAAGGAGGGAAAGGAGAAGGGGAGGTATATAAAGATCAGAGATCTGGAACAAGAGGAATGAATGAGAGGGGAAGAGACAGGGCTCCGAAAGGGAAAGCTTTAGGCAAGAGGGGCAGAAGGAAAGGACAGGAAAAAGGAAAGCTGGGCCAGGTGCGGTGGCTCACGCCTGTAATCCCAGCACTTTGGGAGGCTGAGGCAGGCAGATCACCTGAGGTCGGGAGTTCGAGACCACCCTGATCAACATGGTGAAACCCCATCTCTACTAAAAATACAAAATTAGCCGGGTGTGGTGGTGCATGCCTGTAATCCCAGCTACTTGGGAGGCTGAGGCAGGAGAATCACTTGAATCTGGGAGGTGGAGGTTGCGGTGAGCCGAGATCACGCCATTGTACTCTAGCCTGGGCAACAAGAGCAAGACTCCATCTCAAAGAAAAAAAAAAAGAAAAAGAAAAAGAAAGAAGAAAGGAAAACTCAGTAGCCAAGGGGCTAGTGGTGAAAGAAATGGATGATTCTGCAGGAAATGTGGCTTGCTGCTGGGGAATAGCCCTCAGCTGCAAGAATGAGCAAGATTCAGATGTCTTTTCGGTGGGTGCCAAGCTCTTCTTGTCTTTGTAGTTGGTCAAGAGAGATTGGGAGAATAAGGAGAGTCACAGGGCACAGGGGTCCTTTTAAGCCCACTTTTGAGGTGGGATCAAAAGCCTCTCTGGATCTCTTCCAGCCACATCCCACCATTCTCCATCAACCTTTATCCAGAGAGCACATGGGCTCTAGAGCCATCAGGACTGAGCTCTACCAATCCCTGGGTCTGGATCCTTCTCATCCAGAGGTTTAGGTTCTGCCACTAACTTAGCTGGATGGTTTTAATCCTCAAAACTCTCAGCCTTGGTTCTTGGTTTCTCGCTTTTTTTCTTTTCTTTTCTTTTTTCTTTCTTTTTTTTTTTTTTTTTTTTTTTTGAGACAGGGTCTAGCTCTGTTGTCCAGGCTGGAGTGCAGTGGCACAATCCTGGCTCACTGCAACCTTCTGCCTCTCAGGCTCAAGCCATCCTCCTACCTCAGCCTCCTGAGTAGCTGGAAATACAGGTGTGTGCCACCATGCCCGGCTAATTTTTTGTATTTTTTGTAGAGATGGGGGTTCCACCATGTTGCTCAGGCTGGTCTTGAACTCCTCAGCTCAAGAGAGCTGCCCACTTTGGCCTCTCAAACTGTTGGGATTACATGTGTGAGCCACTGTGCCCAGTGGGCCTTGGTTTCTCTATTGGTGAACTGAGAATTTGTGGTCAGGTGTGATGGCTCATGCCTGTAATCCCAGCACTTTGGGAGGCAGAGGTGGGTGGATCACTTGAGGTCAGGAGTTTGAGACCAGCCTGGCCAACATGGTGAAATGCCATCTCTACTAAAAAACAAACAAACAAACAAACAAAAATTAGCGAGCCATGTTGGTGCATGCCTGTAATCCCAGCTACTTTGGAGGCTGAGGTAGGATAATTGCTTGAACCCAGGAGGCAGAGGTTGCAGTGAGCCAAGGTTGTGCTACTGTACTGCAGCCTGGGCGACAGAGCAAGACTGCATTTCAAAAAATAAAAATAAAAAAAGGCGGGGGGGTGGAATTTGCTTACTTATCCAACAAATATTTACTGATTATATGCCAGAAATTGTGCTGTGGGGTTGTCTTTTCAACAGAAAACAATATACACAATAGTCCTTTCCTTCAAAGAGCACACAGTCCAACAATGGTAACAAAACACCCTCTAAGAAATGGACCCTGCCTGCACTAGGATAATAATGATGAGAGTCGCTGTCTGCCAGGCACTGTGCTCAGCGCTTACATCCATTAAGTCCTACAATCCTCATGGTGACCTGGTAAGGAAGGTCCTGTTAACTGCTGTCGTTGCCCAGGTGAGAACACCTTAGTTGGGAGGCAGCCTCCTGGACACATCCCATCGTTTTACTGTTTCATTTTCTTCATTGTATGTGCTGCTGTCTAAAATGGGTTTATTAACTCACTTACCTGTTTATTGCCTGCTCACAATTATATCCCCAGCACCAGGCCGGGCGCAGTGGCTCACACCTGTAATCCCAGCACTTTGAGAGGTCATGGCAGGTGGATCACTTGAGGTCAGGAGTTGGAGACCAGCCTGGTCAACCTAGCGGAAACCTCGTCTCTACTAAAAATACAAAAATTAGCCAGGGATGGTGGCACATGCCTGTAATCCCAGCTACTTGGGAGGCTAAGGCATGAGAATGGCTTGAACCCGGGAGGCGGAGGTTGCAGTGAGCTGAGATTGCACCACTGCACTCCAGCCTGGGCAACAGAGTGAGACCCTGTCTCAAAAAAAAAAAAAAATTATAACCCCAGCACCTTGAACAGTCTCTGACCCAAAGTCAGTTCTTAATAAATATCTGTTTAAGGAATGAAGGAATGGAAGGACGAGAAGCTCATGGGGAGCCATCGCCGCCCTGCCTCTCCCGCGGGGTGCCAGTGAGAGTGAACTGAGCGCAGATGCTGAAGCTGCTATATCGCTCTGTAGAAACAGAGGGGACAATGATCAGCTGGCATTTATTTCAGAGAAATGCATTTTCTCCTTACTACTTTTCAGCTGTTTTCTTTTTTTTTTTTTTAAATAACTTTCCTCAGACATTCTGCCCCTTCCTGCCCCGATTCATTCTGCATCCTCTAATAGTGTTATCCTCAGTTTTTCTAGCTCTCTGTTGTCCTTTTGGCTTTCCTGCTTCTTTGTTTCTCTTTCCCATGCCTCTCTGGAGGGAAGCTCACCCAGCTGAATTGTAATTGGTGATTTCCAAGGCCAAGAGGAAGTTCATTTTCATGCCAAAGTCTTCTGCCGGCAGAGGGCACTTTTCTCCATCTGTAAAATGGGCGGAGTATTTTGCAGGGTTTTTTGAATCAGTGCTGGTGAGTCTGTGGGAGAGGGGCCTCAGGACCACAGCACTCACATTTCCCCTGTAGCCAGAGGCTTGCCAAAGCCTTGGCCACAGGAGCCCCATACCCCAACAGAACAATTTCCTCTCCCTCTGTAGGTGCTATTTAGTGTTACAGTAATACTAGTTCGAGGATAAAAGGCCTCAGCATTTTGAGAACTCCTCAATCCACTGCATGGCAGGGTCTGCTGGGGGTATAACCGGCAAGACCATGAGTTAAGTGCAGGAGGGGCTTGTCACATAGGACCAGCAGTGTGTCGGGGTAGATGGAAATGTAGGTCTTGAAATTCAGACAGCTCTGAGTTTGACCTGGCTCAGCCACCTCCTCCGAGCCTCACAGAAGGATGGTTGCTGTTAAAGTGGGCACAGAAACACCTCTGGGCTTTTGAGAATGCTGTACTTTCTGCCTAACAGTCCCTTTCTCTCTTCTCTGTTTAGCTAACACTAAGTCTCCTCTTTGGTACTTTGCCCAAATCAGGCATTCCTCCCAGCACCCTCAGAATCCCTATGCTGAACCAGCTGTAGAACTTAGCCCGTCATGTTGGAATTATTTCTTGCAGGAATGTCCAACCCACCCAACTCAGCACCTCAAAGTCAAGAAATGAGTTTTCTCTTCCTTATAAGCCCTGAGCCAAGCCACATACTGAGCATAAAAGAATAATGTTCAAACCCAGAGATTTTCATTTCCTCCTCTTGAAACGCTGCTCCTTGCTCTATTGTACTAAGCACCCACTATGCATCAGGCACCCTAAATGTGTTGTCTTATTTAATCTTCATAATGGCCCTTTAGTTAGAGATTAAATTAGATAATAACCATTATCTCTCACCTGGACTATGGAAAGAGCCTCCTGCTGAAGGAACACTGAGTTTTTCCTCATCTGACATGCAGCTTCCACTCTTGCCATCTATAGTCTATTCATACAGCAACCAGAGTGATCCTTTTATTTTTTATTTTTTTTTTTTTTTGAGACAGAGTCTTCCTCTGTCACCAGGCTGGAGTGCAGTGGCATGATCTTGGCTTACTGTAACCTCCACCTCCTGGGTTCAAGCCATTTTCCTGGCTCAGCCTCCCGAGTAGCTGGGATTACAGGCGCCCACCACCACACCCAGCTAATTTTTGTATTTTTAATAGAGATGGGGTTATCACCATGTTGGTCAGGATGGTCTCGATCTCCTGACCTCATGATCCGCCCGCCTCGGCCTCCCAAAGTGCTGGGATTACAGGCGTGAGCCACCGCGCCCGGCATCTTTTTTTTTTTTTAGACAGAGTTTCGCTCTTGTTGCCTAGGCTGGTGTGCAATGGTGCGATCTTGGCTCACTGCAACCTCTGCCTCCCGGGTTCAAGCAATTCCGCGTCAGCCTCCCGCGTAGCTGGGATTACAGGTGCCCACCACCACACCCGCCTAATTTTTTTTAATTTTATTTTTAGTAGAGACAGGGTTTCGCCATGTTGGCCAGGCTGGTCTTGAACTCCTGACCTCAGGTGATCCACCCGCCTCGGCCTCCCAAAGTGCCGGGATTACAGGCATGAGCCACCATGCCTGGCCACTGACGTCTTTTTTTTTTGAGGCGGAGTCTCGCTCTGTCACCCAGGTTGGAGTTCAGTGGCGTGATCTCGGCTCACTGCATGCTCTGCCTCCCGGGTTCACGCCATTCTCCTGCCTCAGCCTCCTGAGTATCGGACTACAGGCGCCTGCCACCATGCCTGGCTAATTTTTTTTGTATTTTTAGTAGAGACAGGGTTTCACCGTGTTAGCCAGGATGGCCTCGATCTCCTGACCTCGTGATCCACCCGCCTCGGTCTCCCAAAGTGCTGGGATTACAGGCGTGAGCCACCGTGCCTGGCCACTGACATCTTTTAACTGCAACCTCAAGAGAAATCTTGAGTCAGAACCACCCAGCTAACTCCTCCTGAATTCCTGACCCTCAGAAATCATTAAGAGATAATAAATGATCACTGTTGTTTTAGGCCTTTAAGGTTTATTTTATTTTATTTTGTATTTTTTAATTTTTTTGAGACAGGGTCTCACAAAATCTCTACTCACTGGAATCTCTGCCTCACAGGCTCAAGTGATCCTCCCACCTCAGCCTCCCAAGTAGCTGAGACTACAGGCCCACACCACCATGCCCGGCTAATTTTTGTATTTTTTGTAGAGACAGGGTTTTGCCATGTTGCCCAGGCTTGTCCCAAATTCCTGGACTCAACCCATCTGCCCGCCTTGGCCTCCCAAAGTGCTGGAATTACAGGCATCAACCATCACCCCTGGCCTCAATTCCCCTTTTCCCCTTAACTTTCCTAATATCTCTTGCCACGTGATATGTGATACGTTTGTTTATTAACTTCTTTCTCCACACTAGAATCTGAGCTACATGAGAGTAAAGTCTTTGTTCTGTTTGTGTCTCCAGCATCTACACTGTGCCCAACATACAGTAAACGTTCAATAAAGGATAGTTGTATTTATTATCATTAGATAACAATGTTAGGTAAAAATTCATTTTCTGCCCTCACCTGGAAAAAAAAACCCAGCCCCTGAGGTTGGGGGATAAATGATGGGGCGAATGTGAGTGAGGCAATGTGGCCCTGGGAAATGTGAGCAGAAACAAGTCTGAAACTCTGAGTTCTGGGTCTAAGTTCCTCATCCACTGAGAGACCTTAAACAAGCCTCTTCTTTCCCCTGGGTCTCCATTTCCACAACTGCAAGATTCAAAGATTGGAATGACCTACAAAATCACTAAGATTTCTTTCAGCTCTAATAATCAATGATTCTATCTGGGCACAGTGGTTCATGCCTGTAATCCCAGCACTTTGGGGGGCTGAGATGGGAGGATCGCTTGAGCCCAGGAGTTCAAGACCAGCCTGGGCAACGAGGGAGACCCTGTCTCTACTAAAAATTTGAAAAACTAGCCAGACATGGTGGCACACGTCTGTACCCCAGCTACTGGGGAGGCTAAGGTGGGAGGATTGCTTGAGCCCAGGAGTTCAAGAGCCATGATTGTGCCACTGCACTCCAACCTGTATAACAGAGTGAGACCCTGTCTCAAAATAATAATTATCATCATCATCATCATCATCATCATCATCATCATCATCATCAATGATTCTAAGGATGAGCCAGGACAGAGAGAAGCAAGGAGAGCTCAGTTCTGGAGATGGAGGAAAGGAGAGGGAGTGAAGAATCTAGGCCGGATGCGGTGGCTCACGCCTGTAATCCTAACACTTTGGGAGGCAGAGTCGTGCAGATCCCTTGAGGTCAGGAGTTCGAGAGCAGCCTGCCCAACATGGCAAAACCCTGTCTCTACTAAAAATACAAAAATTAGCCAGATGTGGTGGCACATGCCTGTAATCTCAGCTACTTGGGAGGTTGAGGCACAAGAGTCGCTTGAACTTGGCATGTGGAGGTTGTAGTGAGTCAAGATCCCACCACTGCACTCCAGCCTAGGCGAAGGAGCAAGACTTTGTCTCAAAAAAAAAAAAAAAACAAAAAAAAACTACTCTCCCTCTCTCCCTCTCCTTTCCTTCTTTTCCTCCATGTCCAGGGACCAAGCACAACCTGACTCCATTCATGTTGTGCTCATCACCTGGAAACCCTTTCCCATTTGATAATCTCCTCTTTTTCCAAGGCCAAGCTCCCCTTCTCTGTGAAGCCTTTCCAGGTTCCCCTAGGCTGGGACAGCTATACCTTCTTCCTGGCTTCCACAGTCCTTTGCACATGTCTTTCTTTCTTTTTTTGTTTTTGTTTTTGTTTTTTTGAGACGGAGTCTCGCTCTATCACCAGGCTGGAGTGCAGTGGCGCGATCTCAGCTCACTGCAACCTCCACCTCCCAGGTTCAAGCAATTCTCCTGCCTCAGCCTCCTGAGTAGCTGGAACTACAGGCGTGTGCCACCACGCCCAGCTAATTTTTATTTTAATTTTTAGTAGAGGTGGGGTTTCACCATGTCAACCAGGATGGTCTCAATCTCTTGACCTTGTGATCCACCTGCCTCAGCCTCCCAAAGTGCTAGGATTACAGGCATGAGCCACCGTGCCCGGCCCTTTTGCACATGTCTTTCTAAAGCACTTTCCAGATAACTGGACCTTTGTATCCTGGTGCTTTAGTAGAGCCTCCTAAAAGGAAAAAGTGGGTATTTGGGCTACACTCCCAGGCTTACAGTTACCGCCCAGAGAACTTGGCCCCTAATGGAAGGAAGGAGAGAGAAAACAGGGAAGGAGGTGGAAGGCCAGGGCTATGCTGGGGCTTCCCTAAACCTTTCCACTTTCCTTCTTCTCTTCTAGTCTTAGCCTCACTACCAAGACAAGCCTGCCCAAAACCTGCCTGCCTGTCCCTCTGTCTCACCTAAGTACTCTGTCAAATGTTTATTTGAGCCATATTAACTTGCTTGGGTGCCTCCTTCTCCTTAGTGCATGGTGCTCCTCTCACAATATACATACCCTGAGTTCCTTCCTAACCCCTGCTCTAGGGCTCTGAAGGCTCCCTGATATTTGGCGCTGAAGACAGGTTTGAGGGGCCATTTTCTTTCCAGAAGAACAGCTTGTGCAAAGGCTTGAAGAGCATGGTATGTTCTGGGAATCACAAAAGGTGATAAAACAGTCTGTAAAGTGAGGTTGTAAACAGTGGGTGATGAGGAAGGACAGGTAGGCAGGAACCAGTCTTGGTGGAGGGTTTTGCTTTGTAGGCTATGGAAGCCATTGAAGGATTTGAGCATGCTGGAACTCACTCCCTTTCCACTCAGTCCTTGCTGCTTTGCACACCTTTTCTCATCTGGCTCATACCAAAATCTTAGTAACACCAAAGATTTCTTGAGAGCCTTCATTATGTCAGCTTTCTGTTCACATTACCTCATTTCAAACTTTTAGTACCCATGGGTGATGAAACGGGTTCAGTAAGTTATTTGCCCTAAGTCACAGATCAAGGAAGAAGCAGAGCCCAGTTTTTTAACCGTTATACTAATTTTGGTCTATCCTCTCTATCCATTTCTAACTCTCTTCTTTGGAGAACAAATTAGATATTTTTCTTTCCTCTTCTTTTTTTTTTTTTTTTTTGAGACGGAGTCTGACTCTGTCGCCCAGGCTGGAGTGCAACGGTGCAATCTTGGCTCACTGCAACCTCCGCCTCCCGGGTTCAAGTGATACTCCTGCCTCAGCCTCTCAAGTAGCTGGGATTACAGGTGCCCACCACCATGCCCGGCTAATTTTTGTATTTTTAGTAGAGATGGGGTTTCGCCATTTTGGCCAGGTTGGTCTTGAACTCCTGACCGCAGGTGATCCACCCATCTCGGCCTCCCAAAGTGCTGGGATTACAGGCGTGAGCCATTGCGCCCGGCCACAGATTCAAGATATCTATCAAGGCACCTTTGAGATCTGGAGGCAGAAGAGTAAAGATTGAGTCCTGGGGCTGGGCAGCTCTGCAGGAGGGATTTCCAGGTTCTGATGGGGTCCATCTCACTCAGTCTTACCCACCTCTTTGTGCTTGGCAGATGGTCTCTCCCCATTCTCCTTACTTATTTTCTTAGTTCACTTGCTTACTCCCGTTTCCAGGCCCTACTTCACTTCCTTGGACATTGTTTGCCCTTGTGTTCTGGGTCCTGGGTGATATGTGTGTTCTGAAAATGCCTGGATGGATCATGACCCTCTGGAACCCCTCTGGGTATTTTGGGTAACTGCAGAAGATCGCCATACCTTCTCTCTCCTTCCCCGGCTCTAACAAAATGGCTTTGGCTTCACCCTGGGCTTCCCAAATTCTTCAGCAAAGGTTGGCTCCTTCCTACCTCATCTCTAAATACATAATCACATGTGCTTCCCAGAACATGACAAGTTCTTGAAACCTTTGTATGTATATTTTCTCTCTCTGGAATGCCAGTATTCCCCCTACGTTTTAGACCAGGAAAATTCCTAACTATCCTCAATCTCAACTCAAATATGACCTCTCTCCCCACCAACATCATCATCACTCAGATCATCATTTCTTGCCTGGACTACTCCCTAACTCATCTCTAGGACTGCCACTCTGGCCCTACCCCATCCATTTTTCATACTGCACCCAGAGTAATTCTTTTAGAGACAGGGTCTGGCTTTGTCACCCAGGCTGGAATGAAGTGGCATGATTATAGCTCACTGAAACCTTGAACTCCTGGGATTAAACGATCCTCCTGCCTCAGCCTCCAGGGTAGCTAGGACTACAGGTGCATGCCACCATGCCTCACTCTTTCAAAAAAATTTTTTTGTAGAGATGGGCTCTTGCACTGTTGCCAAAGCTGGTCTTGAACTCCTTGACTCAAGCAATCCTCCCGCCTCAATCTTCCAAAGAGCTGGGATTGCAGGCATGAGCCACCTCACCTGGTCTACTTTCTAAAATGCAAACTTGATTGTATCACTCTCCTTAAAACTCTTAAATGGTTTCCCCTGCCCTAAAGGTAAAGTCATGACCCCTTAACCCAGTTTGGGCTCTTCTACCTCACTCCCACCCACTTCTCTTGCTTCTTGTTTTCTGGCCCCACTTACTACCCTACTGGTACCTCAGCCAGAGTTCCTGACACATTTTCTCAGCTCCTTGAAACTTGCCTCTCTTTTTTTTTTTTTTTTTGAGACGGAGTTTCGCTCTTGTTCCCCAGGCTGGAGTATAATGGTGCGATTTCCGCTCACTGCAACCTCCGCCTCCTGGGTTCAAACGATTCTTCTGCCTCAGCCTCCCAAGTAGCTGGGATTACAGGTGCACGCCACCATGCCTGGATAATTTTTTGTATTTTTAGTAGACACGGGGTTTCACCATGTTGGCCAGGCTGGTCTTGAACTCCAGACCTCAGATGATCCACCCGCCTCAGCCTCCCGAAGTGCTGGGATTACAGGCATGAGCTACCGCGCCCGGCCTGCAACTTGCCTGTCTTGACCCTACGTGATGTTCCCTTGGCTTGGAACTCTCTCTCTTCTCCTAGCTAACTTCTACTGACCCTTCAGGTAGGTCTTAGCCTGAACTCACTTCACTATAAGCCCTTCCCCAGACTCAGTGAGCTGCCTCTGCTTCCTGCTCTTACTGCCCAGTATTTTTCCCAATACAGCAGTGATCCTGTTAACTGCTTATTTATTTACTCATATGTCTCCCACATCCAATTGGGAGCTCCTTGAGGACAAGGGCCTACCTTATTCCTTGCTTAGCCCAGAGTCTACTAGGCTCTTTATGAATAATTGTTGAATTAGTGAGTGAACCAAGCATTCCCTGTCTTCACAGCACATACTCAGGCACTGCTGCAGCTTCTACCACCATCATTCTCATAGTTACTGTTCCAGATCATAGGTGACTGATTGTCTGGGTGTTCTTCTCTTTATGGACTGGGATTGCACCTTTAATGTTTGTACCCCTAATACTTTTTTTTTTTTAGACAGAGTCTCGCTCTGTTGCCTAGGCTGGAGTGCAGTGGCACAATCTTGGCTCGGCTCACTGCAACCTCAGCCTCCCAGGTTCAAGCGATTCTCCTGCCTCAGCCTCCCGAGTAGCTGAGACCACAGGCGCATGCCACCACACCTGGCTAATTTTTTGTATTTTTAGTAGAGACGGGGTTTCACCATGTTAGCCAGGATGGTCTCGATCTCCTGACCTTGTGATCTGCCCACCTCGGCCTCCCAAAGTGCTGGGATTACAGGCGTGAGCCACCACGCCCAGCCCTGTACCCCTAATACTTAATACAGTGCTCAACATTCATCTTTCCATCCCCCACTCATTATTTTTTAACAATTATTTCTTGAGTATCTACTGTGTGCTAGATATGGTGGGTATAGCAGTGAACAAGGTAGACAGGGCCCTGCCCTCAAGCTCACATTTTAGTGGCAAACAGTGAGTGCTCAGTGAACAGGAGGCTCAGTGGACCTCAGCCCTACTGGGAAGCCTCTGGAGTATTTCCTGTCAGGAGCTACAAAGCAGGGAGTACAGGTTCTGTGGGGAGAGAGTAGATTTTCTTGGTGACCTCTGGACCTCTCTTTGTCCAGGTCTCCTTGGGACTGGCCATCAGGTATCAGCAGCAGGGAGGGAAGAAATGAGGAAGGGAGAGAGAGGCAAGTATAGACAAGGTCTGAGTCCCTAAAGACAGGGAATTGTGTGTGGCTCAATGCCCATGGCCACTTTGCCGAGGCAGTTTGGTAGTCAGCTTTCTTTCCTACACTGGAGCAGAAGAAAGAAATAGAGCCACACAGTGAAAGACGTAAAAGGATAGAGATGATAGAGGAAAAAGGAAGGAGAGAAAAAATGGAACAGAGAGGAGGAGGAGCATAAGGAGAGGGAGTAAGATTGAGGCACAGAAAGAAGGCCTGCAAAACTGAGCCAGGCCTGCAAAACTGAGCCCTGCCTGTGTCATTGGCGGTCAGCTCTGGGGTATAGCTCTTCATTTGGGTCATCAGGGGAAAAAAAATATTCAATTTTGAACCCTTGGAATTCCCTCGATGCTTTCAGTAGCCCACTGATCCCTCAAGTTGTCTTTGGCTCCATCTGGCCATCCCAGGAGGCTCCCGCCAGGGACCTGCCAGCCCCCAGACCAAGATATAGTCATTGTGGACCCTCTCAAGCAAAGGGCAAGTGAAGGAAAAACAGCCTGTCTGAGAACAGCAGCCACTGATTTTCTTCGTTTAAAAAAAAATTTTTTTAGTGCTTATATAATTGCAGAAACCACTGATTTTTTATCTTTCTCAGAAAAGACCCTGTGTTCACCATCTGTTTCCTGACTAGGGGCTTCAGGCCCTATTCTCTGAGACACTGGCCTAACAGTATCCTAATCTGTAGGCACAGAGCAGAAACTTCCCTGAGCTGGGAGCTGGGGAGGCAGGGCTCCCAGATGCCAAGCCGCAGTCTGAGTTCCTTACAGTGATGCTGCTCTTGCTAGAAACCTCAGCTGCTCGCTCCTGAGGCTGGGATGCCATCTGCTGCTCAGCTTAGGAAACTGGCTGATGGGCTGCACAGCCAAGGCTGAGTCTGGTGGGGGCTGGGCAAGAGGCCCGCCCTGGGTCTCAGGAGAGCCATGTTTTTTGTTTCTGGATAAATCCAGTACTGGCCTTCCGGGACAGAGCAAATACTCTGTCCTCAGTCATTCTTCTTAGACTAGACAAGATGCCTCTCTTCGACAAGAAGAGACCTAGGGATTTTAGGGGGATGGGTGGGTCTGCTCTGCCCTTCGCAAAGTTCAGTGTCATCTCAAGGTTAAATTACCGAGAGAGGTCCAGGCTGCCTCTGAAGTTCTATAGATTTCCTCAAAGGGTTTATTTTTGTCTTTTCTTTTCTTTTGCTTTTTTTTTTTTTTTTTAATTTGCAGGTTTAACTAAGATTATTACAAGTTGAGTTAATTGGCTGAATGAAATAATGAGGCCAGGCCTAGAGGAAGTGGGGCTTTGAAGAAAAAAGCATGCTCATGCAGAATTGAAATAAAATCTTCAGACTCTCAGCAGTTTTTGAAGCCCCTGCTCTTTGGACTGTCCTCGTTCAGGCTCCAACCCAGATAGGGTTGGGAACTCTAGTATTTTAGGGGCCACATATTTGTTGGTATTTCTTGAAGAAATGGTTATTCTGAGGAAATTTTCTACAAGCCAGTGTGGTAGCCAGCCTCCAGGATGATCCATCCCCAATGCTGTCCATGTACTGATATTCATGCACTTGTAAATCCCCTCTCCCATATGGTACCAGGGTTTGTCTGTGTGACCAATAGAATATGACAGAAGTAATCATATGTAACATACAAGATTAGGTTATAAAAGACACTGTGGCTTCTTTCTTGGTCACTCTGTCATCTGATCACTCACTCTGGGGCAAGCCAGTTGCCATGTAGTGAACAGTGCTGTGGAAGGTCATGTGATAAGGAACTAGGCCTTCTATCAACAGCCACATGAGCCATCTTGGTAGCAGATCCTCTGGCCCTCATCAGGGCCTCAGATGACTGCAGCCCTAGTGGACGGCTTGACTACAACCTCATGAGTGACCCTGAGCCAGCTTAGCTGAGCTGCTCCCCAATCCTGACCCCCAGAAACTGTATGAAATAAACATTTGTTACTTTAAGTTCTTGAAGTTTTGGGATAATTTGTTTTGCAGCAACATAATAAATTTGTTGTATGGTATTATTATTATATCATGGTATATCATCTGCATTATATCACTTCTTTTCCTTATAAAGTCTGGTGTCTGGACTCCACCCCCTTAATCTCTCTAACCTCATCTCTTACCACCCTGCCTCCCCGCCGGCTTAGTCTCACCCTTGGCTCAGTCTGCCACAGACCCGTTGAATTTACTTTTCTCTCTGATGGAACTCCCTCCCACTCAACCAACCCCAAAATCTCTGCATGGTAACTTCTTTATCTCCTTCAAGTTTTCATTCAAATGTCACCTCCTCAGTATAGCCTGTCTTGACACTCTTCACTCCTTGTATAGTAACTCCTACATCTTCCTTTTTTTCGCTACTGTATTCTTAGCCCTTATAGTTATATAACATGTAATAAAATATCTTTTACATATTTATCTTGTAATTTCTGTCTTCCTCCACTAGAATGTAAGCTCCATGAAGGCAAGAATTTGTGTTTTTGTCTATTTTAGTTAATGTTCTATTCTTAGCATCTGGAATGGTGACAAGCATATGGGAGATATGCAATATATTTAGTTGAATGGGAAAAAAATGAATGTCATAATTTGCCATTTATATCTTCTAGATTCCATGTTATATATCATATGCCATAGTATGATAGTTGACATATATGTTGTATTTAAATGCAGTGCAAGGCAGTGCAGATACAAGGGCCATAAATAAGAAGATCCAACCAGGCATGGTGGCTCACGCCTGTAATCCCAGCACTTTGGGAGGCCGAGGCAGGCAGATCACTTGAGGTCAGGAGTTCGAGACCAGCCTGCTCAACATGGTGAAACCCCGTCTCTATTAAAAACACAAAAATTACCTGGGCATGGTGGTGGATGCCTAAATACCAGCTACTAGGGAGGCTGAGGCAGGAGAATAGCTTGAACCCAGGAGGTGGAGGTTGCAGTGAGCTAAGATCACACCACTGCACTCCAGCTTGGGGGACAGAGCCAGCCTATGTCTCCAAAAAAAAAAAAAAAAGGAGACCCAGCCTTGTTGCTTGTTGGCCAGCTATGTGACCATGAGCCAGGCATGTAACCTCTCTGGGTCTGTTTTACTCGTCTGTAAAGCAAGACTAATATAACTTCCTTGTCTTATCATAGAGTAGTTGTAGGGATCAAATAAGATGACAAATGTTACAGCATTTTTAAAGAGTCTAACACATGATGTAAGTGTTTCTGAAATGTGTTCCAAAGACCAGTTATCCCAGGGTATGAAGAAAAAGAAAGGTCAAAGAGGTTTGCAAAATGTGAGTTCCCATATTCTAACTCCTGCTGGACATTCGCAACTCACATTAGCACATGACAGGCTCTGAAAATCCTGCACATAAATATCTACTCCCAGTGCACCTAAATATACATTGGGAAAACTTGCTCTCTACAAATACAGAGCATTATCTTTATTATCAGAATAGTACTGTTAGTTTATAATTTATTATTATTTTTTTTTGAGACAAAGTCTTTTGCTGTCACCCAGGCTGGAGTGCAGTGGCACAATCTTGGCTCACTGCAACCTCCGCCTCCCAAGTTCAAGAGATTCTCATGCCTCAGCCTCCCGATTAGCTGGGATTACAGGAGCCTGCAACCACGCCCAGCTAATTTTTGTATTTTTAGTAGAGACAGAGACATGTTTTCACCACGTTGGCCAGGCTGGTCTCAAACTCCTGACCTCAGGTGATCTGCCCACCTCAGTCTCCCAAAGTGCTGGGATTACAGGCATGAACCATCACACTCAGCCTATTGTTACCTTAGATCAAGAAGGAGTGCTAACGTTCTTGGAACAGAAATTCCAGTGGGTTGGGCAATGAGATCCAGCAGCTGAAATGGAGATTGGAGGAGGGAAGAAGGAGGAGGAGAAAATAGAAAAGGAGGTGGCACAAGAGAGGAAGAAAGGAAAAGAAGAGCAAGGAAAATAAGAAGAAACAAAGATGGTGGTGAAGGGAGAAAAGGACAACTAAACTAATCCCCTTTGCAAATAACTGTAGAAAAAAGGCAGGTCTGGCACGATGGCTCACGCCTGTAATCCCAGCACTTTGGGAGGCCAAGGCGGGCAGATCACCTGAGGTTGGGAGCTCGAGACCAGCCTGACCATCACGGAGAAACCCCATCTCTACTAAAAATACAAAATTAGCCAGGTGTGGTAGCGCATGCCTGTAATCCCAGCTACTTGGGAGGCTGAGGCAGGAGAATTGCTTAAACCTGGGAGGCAGAGGTTGCCATGAGCCGAGATCACACCATTGTACTCCAGCCTGGGCAACGAAAGCGAAACTCCATCTCAAAAATAAATAAATAAATAAATAAAGGCAGCCTGAGATCTCCTACGGATGGGGTGGGAGAGAGAATCCTGGAATCCTAGCGCTGCCTGCCGAGCCCTGCTTGTTCCTTGAAGTGTGACCTCTGCCAATTTCCGCAGTTGCAGCTCAGGCTTCCTTTTCAACTTCGGGGAATCTCTGATTGAAGATATTTCTTCCTTTTTTTTTTTTTTTGCACTTGGTTGTTTTATTTCCTCAAAAAAAAAATCGATATTTCTTCCTTATCAGAGAGGAGGAATCAGGTAAAACAAATCAGCAATTTCTGTCTTTTTTTTTTTCGAGACGGAGTCTCGCTCTGTCGCCCAGGCTGGAGTGCAATGGCGCGATCTCTGCTCACCGCAAGCTCTGCCTCCCTGGTTCACGCCATTCTCCTGCCTCAGCCTCCTGAGTAGCTGGGACTACAGGCATGCGCCACCTCGCCCGGCTAATTTTTTGTATTTTTAGTAGAGACGGGGTTTCACCGTGTTAGGCAGGATGGTCTCGATCTCCTGACCTCGTGATCCGCCCACCTTGGCCTCCCAAAGTGCTGGGATTACAGGCATCAGCCACCGCGCCCGGCCTCCAAATCAGCAATTTCTTAATTTAGTATACTTATTAAGTGCCTGAAATGGCAGCTGCCATTTTTTTCCTTTCCTTTTGAGCAATAAGCCTTGGCAGCACGCCTGGCTTGGAAAAGGAAGAGGACCAGCAATTCCTCCTGAAAGGATTCCTTAGGCTAAATGGGACATGAAGAGGCCATCAGGTTTATTCTTGACCTCCAGGTAGGCCTGCCCTGGGCCAGCCAAAACAGATGCTCTTAGAAAAGGAGATTTTGCAGCTCTCTCAGGCATCCACTTATATTTCTAGCCCTCATGGTGAGGAAGTCCTTTGTTATATCCCATTTCAGTCTTTTTCCTATAATTTCGGGGTTTTTTTTGCCTTTCTCTTATCCCAGAATAAGACAGTGATCTGTCATAAGTTGCATGCATAGTGCAATGTATAGTAAACAATATAGAAACAACCCATTTCTCTGGTCGTATAATTGGTGAATATCACTTGAGACTCCTCATTTCCAGTCAATTGGGAGACTAGGCTTTATATTTATTTATCTATTTATCTTTATATCTCTACTTACTTATTTATTTAAATAAATAGAGACGAGGTCTCACTGTGTTGCCCAGGTTGGTTATTTATTTATTTTAAACTGTGGGATTCAAGTGTAGGATAGGGAAGTAATGGAAAGGAAGCAACATGCATTGAGTACCTGCCTGATCTCTTATATATGACATCTCATTTAATCCTCACGACAGCTCTAAAATATAGAGATTACTATTCCCATTTTATAGGTGATGGAACTGAGGCCAGAGGTCATGTACCTAAAAGTCAAACAGCTAACATGTAAGTGGTGGAGTCAGAATCAAATCCACATCTGACTCCTAGGTTCATGTTCTCTCTACCCAGGGAGCTTGTATATATCACACAGAAACCTAGGTCTTTAGTTTCATTACATTGCTGTGAGATATTTGGTTTATTGTCCAATAAACATGCTGAGGTTCTGGCTATTTTACATGCCTATTTACTATTTGGTAAACTTAGCACCACAAAGGTGCAAGTAACTCCATCAAGTGGATGCCTGAGAGAGCAGCAGAATCTCCTTTTCTTAAAGTATCTGTTTGAGCTGGGCCAGGGCAGGCCTACCTGGAGGCTTTCCTGTGACCAAATCTGAACTCACTCTACCTGATGTCCATTGTAATCTCCATAAAGGTAAGGACTATGTCTGTTTTATTTATCATTGTATCCCTCCTAGAGCCTAGCACAGGGCCTGCCACATGGCAGATACTCAATATTGGTTCAATGAATGAATGATGAAGTCAGACAAAGACTCTAAAAACAAGGTAAGAGAACCAACCTGACAAAGATTTAAAAGGGTCAATGTTTAGTTTAAAGAAGCAAAGAAGAAGAGAGGTAGCCAGAAAAAGAATGAGAGACAGCAAGATAAGAAAACTCAGCACAAACAAGCAAGATAAAAATAGCCTCTCACCACCACTGTCCTTTTAAAATTACTTCCTATATTTGAGCTTAAGCGACAAGTGAAATCTCCTCTGTAATTTCCCATGTGTTCAGTTTAATGAATTTCCGGCAAATGGTTTCAGTATTGGAGGGCCAATTTGGACATTGTGGGGGTGGGGCTGGTGAGAAAATGAGGGGTATGGAAATAGACTAACAAATTGAGCTAGAAACCAAATGAAGAGGTGATTGAAGGCATGTGAGGAAGGAACCAAGTCCTGGAACTTGTTCAACTCCAAGAAGGACTGGAAATTGATCTTACTCTAGCTGGTGTCATGATGATGTTTCCCTTCATGCTGTAGAGGGAGCCCACAGTCCCAGGCTGCCTTGCAACTATGCTTTGTATCACATTGCCTATTGTCTAAAGAGCTTTGTTTGTTTAAACAGAAGGCAATATGTTAATAACAATTTCAAACATTAGAGGGAATAAAGAGACTGTGGCTCTTTCAGGTCCCACATGCCTTCTACATAGCAGGTATGCCATACATGTTAAACTGAGTCACAGTGAGGGGGTTGAGTTACGGAAGAAAAGCATGGGAATGCCCAGTCCACCCCTTTGCATCTGTGCTGCTGGCCAAATGTCTTCAGTTTTTCCATAGATAGAGGACAGAGCTCTGAGAGGCCACAGGACCCAGAATACAAAGTCCTTTTTATTTTAGTCCTTAAAATTGACAATGACAGGCCAGACGTGGTGGCTCATGTCTTAATCCCAGCTCTTTGGGAGGCTGAGGCGGGCAGATCACTTGAGCCCAGGAGTTCGAGACCAGCCTGGACAACATGGTGTAACCTGGTCTCTACAAAAAATACAAAAATTAGCTGAGCATGGTGGTGCACACCGGTAATCCCAGCTACTCGGGAGGCTGAAGCAAGAGAATCGCTTGAACCCAGGAGGCAGAGGTTGCAGTGATCATGCCACTGCACTCCAGCCTGGGTGACAGAGTGAGTGAGACTCTACTTCAAAAAAAAAATTGACAGTGACCATGCAGCCCACAATTACAAGCAGAATTACAGATTTTTTTCAGGCTCTCAAGTATGCTGCTTTCTTTTATAACTGTGTGTGTGTGTGTTTATTTTATTTTATTTTATTTTATTTTATTTTATTTTATTTTGAGACGGAGTCTCACTCTGTTGCCCAGGCTGGAGTGCAGTGGCGTGATATTGGCTCACTGCAAGCTCTGCCTCCCGGGTTCACACCATTCTCCTGCCTCAGCCTCTAGAGTAACTGCGACTACAGGCACCTGCCACCACACCTGGCTAATTTTTTGTATTTTTAGTAGAGATGGGGTTTCACTGTGTTAGCCAGAATGGTCTCAATCTCCTGACCTCCCAAAGTACTGGGATTACAGGCGTGAGCCACCGCACCCGGCCGTATTTTGTTTTATTTTATTTATTTATTTTTTAATATATAGAGACAGAGTCTTGCTATGTTGTCCAGGCTGGTCTTGTGCTCCTGGGCTCAAGTGATCCTCCCACCTCAGCCTCCCAAAATGCTGGGATTACAGGAGTGAGCCACCATACCCGGCCCCACATGCTTTTCATTGTTGTTATTTAAACAGTTTTATTGAGATATAATTCACACACCCTAAAACCTACACATTTAAGGAGTGCAATTCAATGGTTTTTATTATAGTCACAGCTACGTGCAACCATTGTCACAATTTCAGAACATTTTCATCACATCAAAAAGAAACTCCAAGCCCCTTAGCTATCACCTTGTCCCCCACTCAACCCTAAGCCACCCCAATCTACTTCCTGTCTCTACAGATTTTCCTATTCTGGACTTTCATATGAACGGGATCAAACAATATGTGACATTTTGTGACTAGCTTCTTTATCTTAATGTTTTCTTTTCTTTCTTTTTTTTTTTAGATGGAGTCTCGCTCTGTTGCCCAGGCTGGAGTGCAGTGGCACAATCTCGGCTCACTGCAAGCTCCGCCTCCTGGGTTCACGCCATTCTCCTGCCTCAGCCTTCTGAGTAGCTGGGACTACAGGCTCCTGCCACCATGCCTGGCTAATTTTTTCTATTTTTCAGTAGAGACGGGATTTCACTGTGTTAGCCAGGATGGTCTCGATCTCCTGACCTTGTGATCCGCCCGCCTCGGCCTCCCAAAGTGCTGGGATTACAGGCGTGAGCCACTGCACCCTGCCTATCTTAATGTTTTCAAGGTTCATCTATGTTATAGCATGAATCAGTACATGATTCATTTTTTTCTTTTTTTCTTTTGAGACAGAGTCTTGCTCTGTTGCCAGGCTGAAGTGCAGTGGCTCCATCTCTGCTTGCTACAATCTCCGCCTCCCGGGTTCAAGCCGTTCTCCTGCCTCAGCCTCCCAAGTAGCTGGGACTACATGCACAAGCCACCACACCCAGCTAATATTTTGTATTTTTAGTAGAGACGGGGTTTCACCATGTTAGCCAGGCTGGTCTCAAACTCCTGACCTCAAGTGATCCGCCTGCCTCAGCCTGCCAAAGTGCTAGGATTACAGGTGTGAGCCATCACGCCTGGCCTCTTTTTTTTTTTTTTTTTTTTTTTGAGACAGAGTTTCACTGTCACTCAGGCTGGAGTGCAATGGCATGATCACAGCTCACTGCAGCCTCAATCTCCCAGGCTTAAGCAATCCTCTCACCTTAGCCCCCTAAAGTAGCTGGGACTACAGTTGTGTATCACCATGCCCACCTAATTTTTTTATTTTTTGTAGAGATGGGGTCCCATCTCTATGTTGCCCAGGCTGGTCTTGAACTCCTGGGCTCAAGCAATCCTCTTGCCTTAGCCTCTTCAAAGTGCTGGGATTACAGGATTAATTCCCTTTTATGGCCAAGTAATAGTCCATTGTGTGGATATGCCACATTTTGTTTATCCATTCATCAAGTAATGAACGTTTGGTTTTGGAGGGCTATTATGAATAATGCTGCTGTAAACATTTCTGTATAGGCTTTTGTGTGACGGGCTTTAATTTCTCTTGGGTACATACCTAGGACTGGAATTGCTGAGTCATAAAGTAACTCTGTGTTTAATCATTTGAGGAACTGCCAGACGGTTTTCCAAAGCAGCTGCACCATTTTACATTCCCACCAGCAGTGTATGAGGGTTCCAATTTCTCCACATCCTTGCCAATCCAACTATGCTTTTGAGAAATAACAAGGACAACTGAAGAGCCCCGCTCTAATTGGGTAGCTAGTACATAGCAGCAAGAGGAGTGCAGGGATGGAGGAGGGGTCCCTCCTCTACTCTAAGCCCTTAGGATCAGCCAGAGAGAATACAGCTATCTCTAGTACTCTTCCTGACCCCCTAGGCTATGTTAGCTGCCCCCAGACATGTGACCAAGTATACATATAGTACTTGTCATTCTTCTCCACTAGACTGTAAGCTTTAGGCAGGCAGGAATCTCTATTGTTCTGACTTTATCTGCAGCATCTGAACAGAGTCTGGCACATGATAGATGTTTCATAAATGTTGATTGACTGAGTGACTGACTAACTGAACAAATGACTAGATATTTCTCTACTGGTGGTTTTTCTCCCTGTCCAGGGAGAAAGAAAAAGAGCAGTCTTAGAGGCAGAAAGCATCAAGGAGGGAAGCAGGAATGAGAGGAGAGATGGAGGAGAAAGGGAAAGGCAGGGAAGAAGCTTGGGGACCTGGTGTCACTTGAGGTCAGCTTTAAGTTATGAGGTCAAACTCAGAGCTAATGGACTTCCCCTAGTCCTTTGCTTTCCATCTAGCTGCATCTTTTTTTCTAGAAATGTTCCCTTTTATTTTTTGTTATTATTCTCAATAATTTTGTCTTTGCAAGAAGAAACAAAAAAGTAGAAAAATAGTTGATATTACAGGTAAAAGAAAACATAAATCAACCCATCAAAATTAATTCAGAATTTAAAAGGATGGAAGTCAAAAAGGTTGACTATGAAGGATTTTTAAGTTGGAAACGAAATCATCATCTAGGTTTTTCTCCAAAGGTCATTGAAAGACCTATAGCCCAAAAAGTTGACCACTTGTTCAACAGGACATGAAAATATGGCTTACCTCACAGCCTTATTTATAATGGCTGGCCTTCCACACAAATCCTGCCTTCTACCTGGACTAATCTGAATCCAGTCATCACCAGATTATTGGTCCCTCTCTCCCCAAAGGTCTGCATAGCTCCCTGTCCTCAGTTACTTCTTGTCTCTTCTCTGAAAGCACACATGCACATTCACACACACACATACACACACACACACACACACACACACACACACACCCCCTATCTTTCCTTTTCATGAATCTTCAGGGTAGCTCTGCCCTCTCCACTTTGTGTGTTTGGAAGGAAAGAAAGCGAAATATATGAGATGCCAATGCAATTTCTCCTTTAGCAGAGCTCGGTAGGACAATTACCCACCCAATCTGCCTGGTTTTATAGCTCTCATAACCTTCCTTTATGAACACGCTATGACAGCCGGATGTGGGCATTGATTATGGCAGCAGTCTTCAGCCACATTCCTATTTAACTGCAAAGCAGAGCTCCTGCCTACCAGCCCAGCACTGGTCATGTGACTTTTTAAATTACTGTATTTATGTAAGCCTTTTCCCAACCAGAGCCTATGTCCAACTGCATCAAAACTGGGGAGGATTTGAGCTTGCCACTTCCCCTCCAGTGGCTCTTTGGCCCTACAGCCTAGGGTCTCTTGCTGGAATCAAACTGGGGCTCTGGGCTTTCTTAGGAGAGGTCTGCAAGAGTTGGGGTGCACAAGAAGCATACCTTTTTCATTATGAAAGAGCTGAGGAAATAGACAATGAAACATGTTGGCAGATGCCAAGGGCAGTGGCTTGGTTCCCAGGGGTTCACCTGGCAATGGTGCCAGGTGCAAGAGATCAGCAAAACTTACAGGATTGGTTGTTGTTGTTGGGGGGCGGGTGTCAGAAAGGAATTTGGGGGAATTAGAGAATGGAGTTGGGAATCACTTCTTGTAGGCCTTCCACTCTGGACCCCAGCAGAATCATATGGACTCTAGCCACTGGGAGAGGGAAGTTTTAGTGTTCCAAAGAAATCCTGGTAGCCTCGCAGGCAGTCTGTCCTGACCAAGGACTCTGCCTGACTGTGCCATGGTGCAGGGCAAGTCTAGCAGAGAAAGCAAGTGTTCTTCAGTTACTGCAGCTCGGCGAAGAATCCCACTGCAGGGCACTAGGGATGCCGGTCCTGCAGAGGTAAGCAGTAGGAGTGACTGGCTTAATCTATTCGAAAACCTCCTGGAAAGATCCCGAAGACCGTGGACCAAGGTGACCTGCGTGGGTGAGCGATCCATTAGCCGAATGATAGCGCTGCGGCAGAAAGCCAGAAAAAGGATATGCGTGGGAAGCGCAAAAGCGTGGGCTGGGCCTGCAGCAACGGAAAGGCGCCACGCTCGTGAGGGGAACCAGCGTTCCGGGGGCGCTCAGTGTGGGCAGGCAGGAAGCCTGGCTCCACTAGGACACACAGATTCTCTCCTGAGCAGCTGCGAACTGTGCGCCCCTTCTACCCTTAAGAGATGGGATGGGAGTTCAACAAACGCAGCCATTGCTCAGACCCCAGCACTTCTCTCCTCTAAGAAGCAGGTTCACCTCTGCCACCGCACTCGCATTTTTTTTTTTTTAAAAGCCCGGCCTTTCCTAGGCGGGGTCAAGGGCCCCGCCCACCGAAGCCACGCCCAGTAGCCGCCCCGGGGCGGGGTTCCCCTCGGCTCCCGGCTGCCCTTTCCCCTCCGGCCTCTGCCGGTGCTGCTGCGCCCAGCGGAGCTCCGAGCACGTGCGCGTGAGTAAGGACCCAGAGGGGAGAGTCCTTGGAGGTTTCCCAGCCTGAGGAAAGAAGCAGTGCAGGGTGGCTTCTGCCGGGGCATGGGACGAAATTGGGGTTCGTCCCCTCGTGACCCCGAGCTTGGAGGGCATCTGAAAGAGACTTGGGCCTCGGAGTCGTCCCCTGTTTTTCTACCATCCCTCTTCCCTCTTCTCCCTAGGGAGTCCCATAGAGCCTGACTCCGAGAGCCTCGATCTCCCAGGGCCAGGGGCAGGGACTTTGGAAGGTTTGTGAGGAACAAATGTCCGGTGGAACTGAGTCAGCCCCTTTAACCCGAGCCTTGAAAGGGGCAGGCTATTTTTAGATCTGTTTTTAGACCCAGCGAACAATGAACCCTCTCTACTCATTTTCCTGTTCCTCTAAATTATTTGGAGGAAGTCAGGAGTGAAATTTGGGGATGGCTGGAAAAAGGTATGATCTTAGCCTTACATAAATTATAATGGTGACTGTGAGGCCGGGCGCGTGGCTCACGCCTGTAATCTCAGCACTTTGGGAGGCCGAGGCGGGCGGATCACGAGGTCAAGAGAAGAAGACCATCCTGGCCAACATGGTGAAACCCCGTCTCTACTAAAAATACAAAACCTAGCTGGGCGTGGTGTCGCACGCCTGAAGTCGGGAGGCTGAGGCAGGAGAATCGCTTGAACCCGGGAGGCAGAGATTGCAGTGAGCCGAGATAGCACCACTGCATTCCAGCCTGGTAACAGAGCAAGACTCCGTCTAAAAAAAAAATGGTGACTGTGTAGGAATATTTATTATCATTTGTGCAAACATTTTGGTTATTTTTATTTTTTTTAACGGAGTCTTGCTCTGTTGCCCAGGCTGGAGTGCAGTGGGGCGATCTCGGCTCACTGCAAACTCCACCTCCTGGGTTCATGCCATTCTCCAGCCTCAGCCTCCCAAAGTGCTGGGATTACAGGCGTGAGCCACCGCGCCCGGCCTAACATTTTCGTTATTGCTTTTAATCAGTAGTTGAGGTCTTGGCACGACTACTGCCTCCAATTCCCCTCACATCCAATACTGCAGTTATTTTTCCAAGTGCTGTTTTTATTGTCCTTCAGGAAGTATTGGAGGCCCTCCTCTATCCAGTGTTCCCACTGTTCACTGCCCGTTTCTCTCACTGGATAACTTTTCCCTTTTTACTCACTCATATTCACCATCTAAGCCTTTTTTGGAATGTAGCTCCTCAGGTGTTTACTGAGTGCCCACACTATACCAGACATTATCCTGAGGATTAGCTTATATTTCACTTAAGCCTCCCAACCACCCTATTTACAGAGTACTATTAGTAATATCCCCATTCGGCTTGGTGTGCTCGCTCACGCCTGTAGTCCCAGCTACTCAGGAGGCTGAGGTAGGAGAATCACTTGAGCCCAGTAAGTGGAGGCTGCAGTGAGCCATGATTGTGCCACTGCACTCCAGCCTGGGTGGCAGAGAAAGACCCTGTAATATAATACCTCCATTCTACAAATGAGACTGAGGTATAGAGAGGTTTCTCACCCAGTATCATTTGGCTAGACACTGGTTAGGGGATAGAGCCAGGCTCCCTGATCTACTCTTTTGCTTTAATCGACTCTTTTGCTACTATTGAATGCTGTGGTGTATAAGTAACAAGAGATGAAAACAAAGCTAAACAAGGATAAGCTATTGGTTTTATTGTCTGCTGTTGTTTCTGTGGCTTAGGCCTAAGTTACCGTGTTTTGAGGGGAGGGACTCTGACTGCACACGTGTTCACTGTTGGCTGACTAACCTGGAGTTGTTTCATTGCAGAGAGGCTGGCTGTGGCAGATGCAACTGCAGGTGAGTGCAACCCCTTCAGCTCTCTTGGCTCCAGCTGTAGGCAGCTGCCTAGGTTGTCTTGTACCTAGGCAAGTGTTACACTGCTGGGAGAACAGCAGCCAATAGCTGGTTGGCATTCTGGCCCTGGTTCATGCCAACTCTTGTGTTGACTACCCCAGGATGCCAGCATAGTTGCTTATCCATTAAGGCAGGCGTGTTTTTTGGCTTCCCTGGGCCACATTGGAAGGATAAGAATTGTCTTGGGCCATACATAAAATATAGTAACACTAACGATAACTGATAGCTAAATTTAAAAAAAAATTGCCAAAAATAACTCCTCATAATGTGTTAAGAAAGTTTACCAATTTGTGTTGGGCTGCGGGTTGGAAAAGCTTGCATTAAGGTTTAATCTGTGAGAGCATGACTTTTTGCAGAGAATAAGTCCAGACCTTCCTGAATAGTTCTGGTCCAACAGGTTTGGGTAGCATGAAGTTACTTGAATCATACCTTGGAAACAGAACAAAGCTAATGGGAAGAGGGGGTTGGTAAAAATAGATGGAAAAGTCACACCTTTATTTTTAGTGCCTACCAAGTGCTCAAAGGGGGCCAGATACAATGGGATTTTTGCTAATTTCACTGAAATTAAAGTCCATGGCTCCTACTACCCACCATAAAAGCTAGTCATGACACCCTTTGTAGAGGGATGGATTCCCTATTAGGGAAACATTGATGGTAATTCACTTTAAAATTATGGGCATTCTCTAGCTGTTTAATAAAATATTAAAATATTGATTGAGGGGGCTCTGGGTACTGAACAACTACAACCACACTAATTTCTCCTTTGGGCTGACAGTATATTTGCTTTAGTTGCTTACTGATTTTCAGAAATGAACAGTTGTTGCCCCATTAAAGTGGTAGATATTGAGTTACCTTTGTAGTAATTTTGTTTTGGAATGCTTTTTCCCAAGTAGTTGGGATGATAGGTGTGTGCCACCACAACCAGATAATTTTTTTTTTTTTTTTTTAATTTGTAGAGACAAAGTCTCATTATGTTGCCCAGGCTTTAGTAGAGACAAGGTTTCACCATGTTGTCCAGGCTGGTCTTGAACTCCTGGGCTCAAGTGATCTCCTGCCTCTCAAAGTGCTGGGGTTACAGGCATGAGCCACTGCACCGTGCCTGGCCTGGAATGCTAATCTTTTGAGAAGAGATGACCCTCGGTTGCTGTGAAAAGTGACATACTAGTTTCCACAGGAGGAAATGGGAAGGATGTTGGGGGGCAGGGGAGTTGTTTATCAAAGCTTGTTTTGTTAGATCAGTTGGCATTCCCTTAATAGGATTCTCTCAACTAAATGTGAGTGCTTTGTGTGAATGCCTCAACTGTGAATAGCCTTTTACATATGGGGTCTTAAGGCTAGTGATATCTGTAGGGCTTGGGGGATGGTTAGCTTTATAGTACTATAGGCAGGGAAAAGGCAAATAATGGTAAATAAAATAATTCCTGAGGCTATAGAAATTGGGGTAAATGGCAAGCAGCATTCTATTTCCATCTCTCCAGATAAGGGTCCTTAGGAGCTGCTATTTTAGACCAGGGTGCCAAACATTCAAATTCATGGGAAATATATCATGTCTGCTCGTCTTTTTTTTTTTTTTTTTTTTTTAATTGACAGTAGTTGTATATGTTATATGGGGTACAATATGAGGTTTTCATACATGTTTACATTGTGGAATGAGTAAATCATGCTAGTTAACACATCTAGCACCTCACATACTTATATTTTGTTGTGGTGAAAACATTTAGTATCTTTTAGCAATTTTGAAATATACAGGCCAGGCACGGTGGCTCGCACCTGTATTCCCAGCACTTTGGGAGGCTGAGGTGGGAGGATCATTTGAACCCAGGAGTTTGAGACAAGCCTGGGCAACAGAAAGAGATCTCATCTCTATAAAAAACAAAAAAGAAATTAGGTGGGTGTGTTGGCATGCACCTGTAGTCCCAGCTGCTTGGGAGGCTAAGCTGGGAGGATCACTTGACCCAGGAGATTGAGACTACAGTGAACCATGGTCATGCCACTGCACTCAGTCTAGACAGAGTGAGACCCTATCTCAAAAAATATATATATATATACACACACACATAATGCATTGCTATTTATTATATTCTGTGTACTAGATCACTAAGTTTGCTTGTCTTCCTTTTTAGGATGACTTGAAAGTAGGGCATCCTTCACCCATCTGAAGGGAGGAAATAGTGGCAGGTGACAGTCTGCATGTGCAGTTTTCAGGTAAATATCCCTATTCATTCCAACATTGACTACCTCCTCTGTGCCAGGCCTGTGGGCTAGTTGGTATCTATCAGGAAACAAATGGGAGGTAAATTAACCTGTATTTGTAAGATCCATGAAGGAAAGGACAATATATCTTGTTTTATTCACTGCTAGATCCCAATCTCAGTGCTTGGCACATGGCAGGAACTCCCTGAATGTTGGATAAAACAACTGAAAACACAGAAGGGGATTCCTGTTAAAGGGTTTGACAACAGGGTCTGCAATTAGTGCTTCCACGCCTGTTTTGCAGTCAATATTCAACTGATACGTCTTCTACCTGGAGTGCCTAGGTATCTGAAACAAATAATGAGAAAGCTGTTTCAGGAATCATCCAGCGGTTGTCAGCTATCCAGGCTCATGTGGTGCCTGTGATGGTGTTACACTGTTGGAAGAGCAAACACTGTCTTTATTGAGGTTTGGCTCCAAGCACTGTTTTGGTGTTGTAGCTGAGTACCTTTGGGCAGTGTTTTGCACCTCTGAGAGTGGAATGACTCCTCCTGTGGAGTTGATCCTAGTCTGGGTGCAAACAATTTTTTTCTGTTAGAAAAAGGACCCTGTCTTAGGGACAGCCTGTCATTCTTTACCTCTTTGAATCCTAGATGCCTTCACCTGAATGACATCTACCTCCGTCAGGACCCCAGATGTCTGACAGCCCTGTGTGACACCAAGATAAGTAACGTATGTAGTCTTCTTGTCATGTAGGTCCCAATTAAATTACTATAGCTCAGATGGGGGTAGGGAACTTAAAATTATGATTTGAAAAATTATGTAGAGTATCAGACTTTTTTTTTGGGGGGGGGACGGAGTCTTGCTCAGTTGCCCAGGCTAGAGTACAGTGGCTCGATCTCGGCTCACTGCAACCTCTGCCTCCTGGGTTCAAGCGATTCTCCTGCCTCAGCCTCCCGAGTAGCTGGCACTACAGGCACCTGCCACCATGCCAGGCTAATTTTTTTATTTTAAGTAGAGACGAGGTTTCACCATATTGGCCAGGCTGGTCTGAAACTCCTGACCTTGCGATTTGCCTGCCTTGGCCTCCCAAAATGCTGGGATTACAGGTTTTTTTGTTTGTTTTTTGAGACGGAGTCTCACTGTCTCCCAGGCTGGAGTGCAATGGCGCAATCTCGGCTCACTACAACCTCTACCTCCTGGGTTCAAGCGATTCTCCTGCCTCGGCCTCCTGAGTAGCTGGGATTATAGGCGCGCACCACCACGCCCAGCTAATTTTTGTATTTTTAGTAGAGATGGGGTTTCACCATGTTGGTCAGGCTGGTCTCGAACTCCTGACCTCGTGATCCACCTGCCTTGGCCTCCTAAAGTGATGGGAGTACAGGCATGAGCCACCGTGCCCAGCCAAGTATCAGAATTTTAGAGAATTCTTAGGATCTAAAGTCCATCCCTCACTTTTCTGGAGCTCTGCTGTGCAGTAGGTATATGCTACATGTGGCTGTGTAAGTTGATAAAAATTAATCAATTTCTTAATCTCAGAATCTGGCTGCTGACTACCCTATTGGACAACTCCAATATTAGAGAACATTTCCACCAATTCAGAAAGTTTATTATGCACTGCTGTTCTAGAGCAGGGATCAGCAAACTTGCTGTAAAGAGCCAGGTAATATTATGCTTGTTCAGCCATGTGGTTTTTGCAACTATTTTTGCAGCTCTAGTGCAAACACAGCCTTAGACAATATCAACACATAAGCAAGTCTATAGTTCTAATAGAACATTATTTATGGACATTGAATTAGAATTTCATAAAATTTTCAGTGTCAAAATTGTTTTCAATGATTTACAAATTTAAAGACCATTCTTATTTTGAGAGCCATACAAAAACAGCAGGCTGGAATTGGCCCGTAGGCTATGGTTTGCCAACCTCTGTCCTGGAGAATGAAATTCAGGCCTTGAAAGTTGAACAGCTCATTAGTGACAGGTTCAGAGCCAATAGCAATGTGTCTTTCTGAAAAGTTTAATGTTATCAATAGCTTTGCCTTAGAGCATCATACTCTTCATCTTTTAGGGCACTAAGGTGACTGCAAGAAATTAACCAGTAGTAAAAATAGTCTGTTTTTTTGTGTGTTTGGGATTTGTTTATGTGTTTTTTTGCATGGGTTACTTACAGCAGTTCTCTCCACTTTTAATGTGCTCCAAAGGGAGAGGTCTTAAGAAAGAATAGCAGTCTGCACTTATCAAACTCAGCCACAATCTCAGTCTGAGTTGGTAAAACCGAAATGGCTCCTAAGGAAAGAGGAAAATTTTGTGTCATGAATAGTCACAGTACTTTAAATCTGAGGCCTCAAGTTCTAAGCATACAGGTTGTCTTCCTGACTACAGTAGTGCTATCCATGTGCAGAGACGTTCCTATATTGCTACTTGAAAATAGATAATTCATTGGTATTTCTGTTCCTGTATTCAATATCCCAAAAGGCATCAATGGTGTAATCATGTGCATTTAAATAATTTGATGGGATTTCCTACTTGATAAATAAAGTTACTCACCTACTTATCCCTGTCGATTTTTTTTTTTTTTTAAGCAAAGAAATATATTTCCTGGTGAGTCTAAGAAGATTAGTTTTTAAAATCTTTTTTGATACAGGGTCTCAACTGTGTCACCCAGCCTGGTGTGCAGTGGCACAAGCACAGCTCACGGCACCCTTGACCTCCTGGGCCAAGCAAACCTCCTGCCTCAGCCTCCCAAGTAGCTGGGACTATAGGCATGTGCTACCATGCCTGGCTTCAAAGTAGTTATTTGTTTTTTTTAGAGACAAGGTCTCACTCAGGCTGGTGTGCAGTGGTGTGGTCACAGCTCACTGCAGTCTCAACTTTCTGGGCTCATGTGGTCCTCCTGACTCAGCCTCCTGAGTAGCTAGGATTACAGATGTCACTCTGCCTGGCCTCGAAGTAGTTTTTTTTTTTTGCTCTGTTGCCCAGGCTGGAGTGCAGTGGCACGATCTCAGCTCACTGCAACCTCCACCTCCTGGGTTCAAGCAATTCTCTTGCCTCAGCCACCCAAGTAGCTGGGACTATAGTCACATGCCACCACACCTGGCTAAGTTTTTTTTTGTATTTTTAGTAGAGATGGGGTTTTGCCATGCCATTTCAGCCAGGCTGGTCTCAAAACTCCTTACCTCAGGTGATCCACCCGCCTCAGCCTCCCAAAGTGCTGGATTACAGGTGTGAGCTACCACACCCAGCCGAAGTAGTTTTTTTCTGTTAATCTTTTCCCATGCTGCAATGAGAACTTGAATGAGACTGGCAGGGTTACTGGTCTGTAAATACCCAGGCTGCCAGCTGCCATAGGTAGCAGTAAACACAAGTGCCTCTTTTCATTGCTTAGGCCAAGTTTCAGGTCTTAGGCCTGTACCATATTAAGAGGAAAAACTAAAAATAAGGAGGGTTTCCAAACACCCCCACCAACCTTGAATTTTTTAAAAAAGGAGGGAACCACAATTAATAAACACTATTCCTGGCACCTGTCCATGATTTCACTTGCTGGGTTGAAACAAACTAGTGTCAGTGGGATTTTATGTTGAAATTTTGGATCATGTCTCACTCAAATTTAAACCAGAAAAGCAAAACCCAGAGGGATAAATTCTGCAAGTCCCAAAGGGACACAAAGAGGTGGCTAAGTGCCTAGGAATTCACACAAAGGAAAACACCGTGCTAAGAGCAACTAATTAAGAACTTAAAAAGAGTGACAATGACTCCTGTGAATGTTGTTGCTTAATTAGGGCTTTATGAACACAGCTCCAGTTAATGGACCTGTCAATATACTCTTGAAAAACAATTTCACTGAATTAACAAATTAACTGTAATAACTTAAAATCTCTGCTTAGCAACATCTTTCTCCTTAATGCTATTTAGGAACACTTGTAATAAGCCAACTTGATGAGTCATAAATTTGTCAGTTTAGTAGCCTAAGGCTTGTTCAGAGGAGACCCTGTTACTTGTTTGGTCTTCCTTGCCCTCCAGTAAAGGCCCTTTAGGATGTAAGAATGTTCTGTGCTGCTTCTTAAGGGTGATATACTCATTGGGAAAGTACAGTAAAAAGGACTTTAAAATTTATTTTATTTTACAATACTTTTAGATTTATAGAAAAGTTGGGAAGATGGTACAAAGAGTTCCCATATATACCATACCCAGTTTCCCCTAATAACATCTTACATTGGTATATTATGGTTGTCACAATTAAATGGGCTAATATTGATACATTAGTATTAACTAAAGTCCATACTTTGTTCAGATTTCATTAGTTTTTATGTAATGTCTTTTGTCTGTTCCAGGATCCCGTTGAAGATACCACATTACACTTAGGCTCCTGTTGGCCATGACAGCTTCTTAGACTTGTTTTTAATGACCTTGACAGTTTTGTTTTTTTTTTGTTTGTTTTTGAGACGGAGTCTCTGTCATCCAGGCTGGAGTGCAATGTAATGGCTCAATCTCAGCTCACTGCAACCTCTGCCTCCCGGGTTCAAGTGATTCTCCTGCCTCAGCCTCCCCAGTAGCTGGGATTACAGGCACGAGCCACCGTGCCCAGCCGCCTCCTAAATTCTTAAAACGTTCCATTTTTATTCTGTGGTCTTAGTTTATTCTGTCATGTAGAGAATAGTGGTTGAGCCTGTTGTCTTTTGAGAGTGGATGCTGTAGTCCTTACATGGCTGACTTTCACCCCGTAAGCTTATAGTAGAGGATGGGGATTTTGTTATCAGCTGCTAAAAGGGAGAAGCCAAGCCCAGAACTAAGGGTTCTGATGAGTTGAAGGAGAGGGAAGATGCCCCTCAAGGCAAAGAGCCTCTGAGTTAGAATCTGTGCTTCACCAGAGTGACAATGGTAGAACTTCTCCTTCTCAGTATTAATTCTCCTGGAGAGAACTCTAGGGTTGTCTAAACCTGTTCAAATAGGCTGACTACCCCAGCAAGTGATGGGTTGGACATAAGGCAAAGAACAGGAG
This sequence comes from Pan troglodytes, assembly GCF_028858775.2. Taxonomy (NCBI): domain Eukaryota; kingdom Metazoa; phylum Chordata; class Mammalia; order Primates; family Hominidae; genus Pan; species Pan troglodytes. The sequence goes on from NC_072402.2 coordinate 137,000,846, forward strand.
GGGTGAAAGGGGGCAGAACAGACAAGTTCTGTCCCAGCCTCTGCTACCTCTAACCCCATGGCATTCTATCCTTTTCTACACTGGGTTTCCATTTCTTACCCCAACAATGATCTGTTCTTCCAGGCGCTGTCATTTAATTTCCCAGACACTTGACCTGCTTCTGATTTGTGTACTCCCTCCATGGCTGAGTTGCAGTGAGTGACAATAATCTGTGCTAATTACTTATCTTGCCAGAAGACTCAAAGGGTTTATGGCTTTTACTAATTGAACTCTATGCTAGATGTTAGGGATAAATGGTTAACAGGACACAGTTCTTGATTATCTTGCTATGGTCTGTCAAGCCTTATACAATCTAGCCTTATCTCTCTCACCCTCTTATCTTTATCACCCGTAGATTCCCTTGTTGGCCACTGGTTTCTTTCAGTCCTTAATTAGCCTTTTGTCACTACCTGTCTACACATGCTGTTTTTCCCTTCTCATTCCATCTTGACATTGTCTATTTTGAGATCTCAGCTCAGTTGCAGAGAAGCTGCCTTCCCCATCTGGCAACCCATTATATGTGTCAGAGTACCATGTTGTACCATAGAGCTAGACACAGGTGCCATGTTGTGTCTTGAAATGTATTCACCAGCTTCCAAAGGTTTACCTCAATCCCCTTTACTCAAGAAGCCTCAGTTCTACTGACAGTTGGTAATAATAACCTCTCTGTCATAATGTACCCAAAATAGAGTAAGAATATCATGCTTTTCAGTAATACTCCAGTGAGTGAGGCTAAGAGTACCATTTTTGTTCTTATAAAAGAATTTTTTTGGACATGAATACAAAGGTGTCAGGTTACCAAATCATTTGCTAGTAGACCCTAACAATATCACCTATAGGAAACTAAACGTAGCCTTTAAACATTAAGTGATGATAATGGATTTGGCCAGGCGCGGTTGCCTATAATCCCAACACTGAGAGGCTGAGGTGGGTGGATCACTTGAGGCCAGGACAGGACCAGCATGGCCAACATGGTGAAACCCCGTCTCTACAAAAGAAAAAAATATAAAAATTAGCTGGGTGTTGTGGTGCATGCCTGTAATCCCAACTATTTGGGTGGCTGAGGCACGAGAATCGCTTGAACTTGGAAGGCAGAGGTTGCAGTGAGCTGAGATCGTGCCACTGCACTCCAGCCTGGGTAACAGACTGAGACAGTCTCAAAAAAAAAAAAAAGAAAATAATGGATTTGCAGAGACTTGCTATTTAGATTTCAGACATCTGTTAACTAAAACACACGTGTAGGCTTTTGTTACTTATTTCAGTAATCTGTAAATATCTTTATATTTGAGAAAATTCGTGAGACATCTTTGTGTAAATTATAACTTGAAGAACCTCTCTTACAAGCAGGCATATTGGTAAGTCGCTGCGAGGATATAACTTATAACCAGACTGAAGTGTATAATTATAATATGTTATTATTCTGGGGTTCTATAAAAAATAAAATCTTTGAATCTATGATTTTTTGTCATTAGGGTATACTTTGGGACATGTGGCGCCATAGAATATCAACACTATTTACTACATGTTGACCATGTTAAATACATTTAACACATCTCTTTTTTCAACAGCCCTACAAGGTACATGTTACTTGCCCAAAGTCACAGTCACACAAGAACTTGTGTGGTGCTGAATGAATCTGGCTCCAAAAGTACTGTTTGGTTTAGGAGCTTTCATGTATAGTGCCCTCAAGTCTCGTAAATTTCTGCTTCTTCAATCATCAACCTCGTTCAATCTAACATCTTGAAGGAACTACTCAAATGTCTTACTTACAGATTCTTACAACTATTTCAAATGCCAAATACCTTGTTTCAGATGGTCAACATCTTGGCTACTCTTGCTGTAGTGTGCAGTGGGTTCTGTTTGTCCTAACAGAACAAAACATAGTCTTTCAGATTTTTAAAAAATATTCCTCTGGAAAGCCTTAATGAATGCCACATTCTAATCCCTAGTCTTGCCCCATGATATGATTTATCACTTTTTATTAAAATTCCTCAATGCTTGCCCTGTTGTGTCTTGAAAAAACTATGGGCCAGAATAAGAATTTCAAGACATTTTTTAAATTTTTATTTGAGACAGAATCTCGCTCTACTGGTGGCACAGGCCTCTACTCCCAGTTACTTGGGAGGCTGAGGCAGGAGAATTATTTGAACCTGGGAGGTGGAGGTTGCAATGAGCCAAGATTGCACCATTGCACTCCAGCCTGGTCAATAAGAGTGAAACTCCGTCTCAAAAAAAAGAGAATTAAATGAGATCAAGAAAACAAGACATGAACAATATGAAGTTCAACAAACAGAAATCATTAAAAAGAACCAAATTCTGGAGCTAGAGAACACAATGACTAAATTGGAAAATTCCACAGACGTTTCAACAACAGACTCAAAAAAAGAATCAATGAACTTGAGACAGATCACTTGAAATTAGTCAGAGGAAAAAAAAAATGAAAAAGTGAAGAAGCCTATGGGACACCATCAGGTGAACCCATATATGCACTTTGGGTATTTCAGAAAGAGCAGAATAAAGGGCAGAAAGTTTACTTAAAGGAAACTTCCCCAATCTGGAGAGACAAATGAATATCCAGATCCAAGAACCCCAAATATATTAAAGATATCTTGACCAGGACACATGATTAAACTCTCAAAAGACAGAGTTTTGAAATTCATATATAACCTTTTCAAAAACTCCTTTGTAAGACCTGACCCCATCCTCTTGCCACTGCTAGAAGAGCAGCTACTGGTTAAGTTTTCTGTTTTTAAGTAGCCTTAAAAAATGACCTGGTTCCAGGGCATTAAAACTGTCCCAGTAGATTTCTGAGGTGTCAACTCTGCTGCAGACAGCATAACATTCAAAGGCTCTGCATTTGTTTCTAGCTGCAAGATCATAGGCAATCTTCTTTTTAAAAGCTATTTATTTATTATAAAATAGAAATGGGGTCTCACTGTGTTGATCAGGCTGGTCTCGAACTGCCCTCAAGTAATCCTCCCACCTCGGCCTCCCAAAGTGCTATGATTACAGGTGTGAGCCACTGTGCCTGGACTTTTTAATTTTATTATTTATTTCTGTAGACCTCCTCTGTGGACAAGCTTCTTGATATCTTATGTGAAATAGGAATAATGGTACGTTGGCCAGGCACAGTGACTCACACCTGTAATCCCAGCACTTTGGGAGGCTGAGGCGGGCAAATCGCTTGAGGTCGGGAGTACAAGACCAGCCTAGCCAACTTGGTGAAATCCCTTCTTTACTAAAAATACAAAAATTAGCCAAGCTGGTGGCACGGGCCTGTAATCCCAGTTACTTGGGAGGCTGAGGCAGGAGAATTGCTTGAACCTGGGAGGCGGAGGTTGCAGTGAGCCAAGATCATGCCACTATACTCCAGCCCGGGCAAGAGAGCCAGACTCCGTCTCAAAAAAAAAAAAAAGGAATAATGGTAATTAAAATGTGTTATCAACTGCTTAGTAGAACATGTAAATAGTGGTCTATTCTGCTAGACTCCTGAGCTCCATGAGAGCAGAGACCTTTTATTTTGTTTTATTTTGTTTACTATTATGTACTGGCAAGTGCCTAGTATACAATAGTAATAAATAGTCTCTCAAATATTAGTTGGCTGCTGAATATCAAATGGTTGACCTCAAAGGTGTGAATTCCATAATTCCATTTTGTCGTCTTTTAGGACTTTTACCTTTGTCAAGCTTAATTTTCTCATCAAAATAAATTTCAAGAAAAATAATGTCATTGATGGCAGGACTCCTCATATTCACATAATATATTTTAATGGATTTTGTGGCGTCAAAATATATGTCCCCAATCTTTTCTTGCTTTTTCCTCTACTCAAAATTGGAAAAGGTCCTCATTATAATCTCAAATCCATACTGTATTCTGGCATTGAAAGTTTCATTACAGGGCTGGGAGAGGAGGCTCACGCCTGTAATCCTACCACTTTGGGAGGCCAAGGCGGGTGGATCACCTGAGGTCAGGAGTTCGAGACCAGCCTGGCCAATGTGGCAAAACCCCATCTCTACTAAAAGTACAAAAATTAGCTGGACATGTTGGCGCACACCTGTAATCCCAGCTACTCGGAAGGCTGAGGCAGGAGTATCGCCTGAACCCGGTGGGCGGAGGTTGCCGTGAGCCAAGATTGCGCCATTGCACATTAGCCTGGGCAACAAGAGCAAAACTCCGTCTCTAAAAAAAAAAAAGTTTCATCATTAAGCTGTACCAAACTTGTCACTTAGACCTTTCAAAGTCTCACCAGCAATTCTTGCTTTGAAAGGCCCCATTCTTTACCATTCCTGATGCACACCCACTCCCACACCCAAATGTGAATACAGCTTTTTACCCATGCCTGCTCACAAACAGGCCCACTTTGAGGTCAAACTCCTTGTCAATCTCCATCAAACCAAGATCCTAAGGGCTGGAAGTTTGTCTTTTCCATCATTGTAGAATGTCCTTCATGAAATAGGCATTTGATGAGTGAAATCTTGCATTAATTTTGGTGGCCGGGCATGGTGGCTTACACCTCCAATCCCAGACTTTGGGAGGCCAAGGCAGCCAGATCACATAAGCCCAGGAGTTCGACACCAGCCTAGGCAACATAATGAAACCCCGTCTCTACAAAAAATACCAAAAAAAAATTAGCTGGGTTTGGCGGCGCGCTTTTGTAGTCCCAGGTACTCGGAGGCTGAGGTGGAGGAACACTTGAGCCCAGGAAATCAAGGCTACAGTGAGCCAAGATGGCACTACTGCACTCCAGCCTGGGAAACACGAGACCCTGTCTCAAAAAACAAACAAACCAACAAACAAAAACCAAACTTTTTTTCCTTTGTGTCTTTTTGCTGATAAGCCCCTAAGCACCTGTTATATTTCTTTTGAATCTCCCACATCATCACTAAGTTCCTCAATAAATAATTACTTCGTTGAAAAAGTTTGACTTTCTCTGCACGATCACCAGATGGCATTAGAACCTTATGCAAACATGGGTAGGTGTGTATCTGAACTGAGATTTGATAAGCAGTCATGTTTCTGTCTGCCAAAGGACCAGAGGCTGTTGTTTCATCTAATAGTTGAGAACAAGATCAGTTGGAATCAGACTTGCAGAGCAGAAAGCAGATCAGCTTTTGAGTGGAAGACTCAAGAGTCACTGAAAAGTAAGATTCCCTCCAAAAAAATTTTGTCTTTCCAAAGCTAGCTACATGGTGGGTTTAAACATCATCTCTTTTTTTTTTTGAGACGGAGTCTCACTCTGTCGCCCAGGCTGGAGTGCAGTGGCGCAATCTCAGCTCACTGCAAGCTCCGCCTCCTGGGTTCACGCCATTCTCCTGCCTCAACCTCCCGAGTAGCTGGGACTACAGGTGCCTGCCACCACACGCCCAGCTAATTTTTTTTGTATTTTTAGTAGAGACAGGGTTTCACCATGTCAGAAAGGATGGTCTCGATCTGACCTTGTGATCCACCCGCCTCAACCTCCCAAAGTGCTGGGATTACAGGCATGAGCCACCACGCCCGGCCACACCCAGCTAATTTTTGGATTTTTAGTAGAGACATGGTTTCACCATGTTGGCCAGGTTGGTCTTGAACTCCTGACCTTGTGATTTGCCCGTCTCAGCCTCCCAAAGTGCTAGGATTACAGGCGTGAGCCACCACACCCGGCCAACATCATGAGGGAAGCCCCAGCCTTTGATGAATCCTACCAAATTCCTTTTCCAAGCCTGTCAAATGATTGGCCTCAAAGATGTGAATCACATTTTGTAAGCTTTGCTCAAACCTTTGAAAAACAGAACATAACATACAGATGTAAGATTGCAGTTCCACTTTCACAATGGCTATTTAAACATTTTCCTTGCCTGGGCGTGGTGGCACACACCTGTAAGTCCCAGTACTTGGGAGGCTGAGGAAGGAGGATAGCTTATAGCCCAGGAATTAGAGGTTACAGTGAGCCACAATCAAGCTACTGCACTCCATCCTGGGTGAGAGAGCAAGACCCCATCTCTAAATATATACCCTGTCTCTAAATTTATAAATATGATAAAAAATACATAAATATATATAAATATATTTTATATTTATATATAAATTTAATATATAAATTATATATTTATATATTAAATATATATTTATATTTTTATATTTAATATATATATAAATATATATTAAATATATAAATAATATATAATTTATATAAATATATAAATTTCCTTCTTGCAGCTCCAGCTCTCAACAGAAGACTTTCTCACAGAGTAAATTGATATTAGCTGACTATAATGTCCATGTCTTCCTTCTACCAATCTAATGAAATTTCAGCACTGTCTGCTCCATACCTCCTGTTACTGTAAAGGAAATTATCTTTCTTCCCTATCCTTTCAGGAACCTCTATTATGGATTATCCCATCTCCTTGTCTTTCCTACAATTCCTTCATTAAGATATCCTTACTGCCAATTCGTTGTGCTGAAGTCCCTCACGTAGTAAAACAAAAAAACCTTAATCCTGCTTTCTCTCCTCTAGTCTCTTCATAGCCAAAATTTTCTGCATTGAGTACTTTTTGTCTTCCTTCTTCCCATATTCAGCCTTTCCAGTCTATTTCACGCTTCAGTGGAAGCAACTCTCAATGTTACCTGATATCCATGTTGCTAAATCTTGTAGATGTCATTGGTCTTCATCTTGACCTCTTGGTAGCATTTGACCCTGTTGATCACTTTGTCCTTGAAGTATTTTGTTGTTGTTTTCAAGGCAACACAATTTCCGTGCTTTCCTTCCTCTGCCTTCCCCTCATATATACATATATTTGCTTTTCTCCCCCTACCCCTGTCCACTAAGTTTCCTTTGCTATACTTGATTAAAGTTCCTCAAGGATTGGCGCTCAGGCCTCTTTTTTCACTGCATCCACTTAAGGTTCTTTTTTTTTTTTTGAGACAGAGTCTTGCTCTGTTGATAAGGCTGGAGTGCAGTGGTGTGATCATGGCTCACTGCAACCTCAGCCTCCCAAGTAGCTGGGATTACAGGCGAGCGCCACCACACCCAGCTAATTTTTTATATTTTTGGTAGAGATGGGGTTTCACCATGTTGGCCAGGCTGGTCTCGAACTCCTGACCTCAAACGATCTGCCTCCCAAAATTCTGTGATTACAGGCATGAGCCACCGCGCCTGGCCGCTCTTTTTTTTTTTTTTTTTTTTTTAACAGGGTCCTGCTCTGTTGCCTAGCTGGAATGCAGTGCCACCCCCTCCCAGGCTCAGTCGATCCTTCCACATCAGCCACCCCTGACCCTGTCTACCCCTGCCCCGGAGTAGCTGGGACTACAGGTGCGTATGCCACCATGCCCGGCTAATTTTTGTATTTTTTGTAGAGACATGGTTTCACCATGTTGCCTATGATGGTCTTGAACTTTCTGGCCTCAAGCGATCGGCCCACTTTAGCCTTCCAAAGTGCTGGGATTACAGGTGTGAACCACTGCGCCTGGCTTTAAGTTTATTTTTCAACTCCTGTTACTTCATTTACGGCATTAACTTGTAAATTTGTCACTAACTCACAATCTTTCCCTGGGCTCAAGACCCATATATACCACTCCTTACCTTAAAATTCATGTGTCCCCAACTGAACTTGTGTTGGATAGTATTAAATAGGACTTGTATTACCCAGTTTATCTTAGATTCTGCATTTGAATTTGTAACCCCAGGGAAATGGCCCTTTCCTACATCTCCAGCCCTTTTTAATGTCTATGCACAGGAGGCTGAGGCGGAAGGATTGCTTAAACCCGGGACGCAGAGGTTGCAGTGAGCCATGGTCACACCACTGCACTCCAGCCTGAGCAACAGAGCAAGACCCTGTCTCCAAAAATAAACAACACACCAAAAATTCTGCAGTTTCCCAAAGTCTACCTCAGAGTTTTCACACATTCTGATCCCTCTGCCTGGGGATGCTTTATTCCCTTCACCTAGTTAATTGCCTACTCGTCAGATATTAGCTCAAACCTCAGTTTCTCAGGAAAGCTTCTCATTCCCTCAGATTATTCACTCGTCTCAAATACATATTTATTGGTTTAATGTCTGCATAAAGTGTAAGCTCCATGAGGGCAGTGCCTTTGTCTCCTTTCCTGCTCTTTGGCTGAGGCCTAATATATTGACACAGTAGGTACTCAAGAAATATTTCTTGTATCACTGACTAAATTAGATTGAGATAAAGTAATATTGTGAATCAGTGGCTTACTACTTATTTTGTAGATAAAACAATTTACCCTGTCTTGAGATGGTAACTTCATTTTTTTTTGAAACGGAGTTTTGCTTTTGTTGCCCAGGCTGGCGTGCAATGGCGCGACCTTGGCTCACCGCAACCTCCGCCTCCCGGGTTCAAGCGATTCTCCTGCCTCAGCCTCTCGAGTAGCTGGGATTACTGGTATGCACCACCATGCCCGGTTAATTTTTGTATTTCGAGTAGAGACGGGGTTTCTCCATGTTGGTCAGGCTAGTCTCGAACTCCCGACCTCAAGTGATCCACCTGCCTCGGGTTTCCAAAGTGCTGGGATTACAGGCATGAGTCACCGCGCCTGGCCAAGTAACTTCATTTTTATGGCTATGCCATTTCAGGTAGTGCTTCGTTGAGGCATCAAGACTCCACTGACCAGCTTTTTCACTTTATTGAATTACATAACCTTTTTTTTTTTTTTTTTTTGAGACAGTGTCTGACTCTGTAGCCCAGGCTGGAGTGTGCAGTGGTGCACTAGGCTCGCGGCAACCTCCGCCTCCGGCTCAAACGATCCTCAACCCCGTCCTCCGTACCAGGTGAGTAGCTGGGACCACAGGCGTACACCACCACGCCCAGCTAACTTTGTGTTATTATTATTATTTTAGTAGAGACGGGGTTTCGCCACGATGCCCAGGCTGGTCTGGAACTCTTGAACTCAAGTGATCCACCCGCCAAGGCCTCCAAAAGTGGTGGGATTACAGGCGAGATCTACCGTGCCTCAAATCACATAACCTTTTAATGTCTCAGTTTTGTGATCTACCAAATGGTATCCCACAGTAGCCGCCTCTCAAGGTTATTGTAGGGTTATGTGTAAACTGCTTATTGCATTGCCCACCTTATAGAAAGCACTCCATATTATAATCATTAACTGTGCTGGAAAATTCCCAACTCTCCAGATGCGGAGTTCTGCAAGGATGGTTGGGGAGAGAGTTGCAGCCAGATTAGGTCTCCAAACAATTTACTTAAGCCTCTGAAGGCCGGAGCTCAAATCCCGCCAACCCAGGTACCTAACCAGTACCTCAGTCCCAAGAGTGTATTGCATTCAGTCAAATTCACCAAAAGGCGGCGGTGGTCTTTAGGAAGGAAAAGGCTTGCGGTCCTCCGCCTCAACGACCCTCCTGCACAGAATTCCTGATTTTAAAAACCAGCTGGCCACTTTGGGAGGCCGAGGCGGGCGGATCACAAGGTCAGGAGATCGAGAGCATCCTGGCTAACACGGTGAAACCCCCGCCTCTATTAAAAATGCAAAAAGAAATTAGCCAGGCGTCGTGGCGGGCGCCTGTAGTCCCAGCTACTCCGGAGGCTGAGGCAGGAGAATGGCGTGAACCCGGGAGGCGGAGTTTGCAGTGAGCCGAGATCGCGCCACTGCACTCCAGCCTGGGTGACAGAGTGAGACTCCGTCTCAAAACAAAAAACAAAACAAAAAAAAAACAGCTGGCTGGGCGTGTAGGCTCACGCCCTTAATCCAATGCTGAGAGGCGGAGGCGGGAGCACTGCTTGAGCCAAGGAGTTCCAGACCAGCCTAGGCAAAATAACAAGACACCATCTCTACGGAAAAAATAAAAATAAAAAAGTTAGCTGGCCACGGTGGTGCGAGCCTGTAGTCCCAGCTACTGGGGAGGCTGAGGTGGGAGGATCCCTTGAGGATAGGAGTTCGAGGCTGCAATGAGCCGTGATAACGCCAGCGCACTCCAACCTGAGCAACACAGTTTATTTATGATAAATAAATAAACATACCTAAATAAAAACCAGCCAAAATGGTATCGTTTTCCCTTTGTGGCCCCAATATCTGGCGCTTTCCACCATTCCTTGGCAAACAGAACAACCAGAGAGCATAAAAGTCTGGTCTAAGCCAGGGACTCTCGCGAATCCCTTCTAACGCATACCCTATTTAAACTTTGTATTATGCTATTCAGGAGGTTGACAAACAGCTTTTTCGGGAATGGGACTCGAACTCGTAAGCCACGTCTGTTCCTCCATTTCCCGCCTCAGCTGGATGACGGAGAGGGATCTCCCGGATTAAAGAACAACGACCGCAGGCGAGGGCACGAGCGAGGTGCGCGCGCTGAGTAGGGGGAGGTGCCTGGCGCGCGCCGAACCAGATCGAGGGGGTGGGGGCGAGCTCTCTCGCGAGAGTGGGTTTGTTCTTGGGCTGCAGCCGCTGCCGCCGCTTCTCGCCAGCGCCGTTGCTGCGGGGGATTGTGGGAGTCTCCGCGTCCCGCTCGCTGGGAGAGAGGTACCTCTCCTTTTCCCTCTCCCTTTCCCTAAGGTAGGCGTGAAGCGGGTAAGAGTCGGGGTCGGGTGGCTGGGGGTTCTCCGTGTCCGCCGGGAGGGGACAACGACGGCGACAGGGGCTGCGGGGAGCCGGCGGCGCGCCTTTCTTGCTCGCTCCCGCTCTGCCTCCCTCCGCGTTGCGTATGTGAGCCGCCTGATCGGCGGCCGCCATGTTAGGAGCGCAGTGGCGGCGCAACCAGCCTTCTAGGGCGGCGGAGGTGAGCGGTCCGGGAGGGAAACACGCGGCCGGCCAAGGGCCCAGGGTGCGGCAGGAGATTTTGGGTGAAGAGGTGCGCTGACCGGCCGAGCTTCCTGCGCGTCCTGGGCTCGTTGTGGGCGGGGGCAGGACGACTAGCCCGTTACACGCGGGCCGCGGCGCTGAGGGGGAGGGAGGAGCTCGCTCGAGGCCTGAGGGACAGACTGTACACTGGGGGCTTGCCGTTTGAGGAGGATGGTTAAGATAGCTAAGTCCTTGGGTAGCGCCAAATAACCCGTTCGCCTTTTTTTCTCTGAAAATGTTCCCCCAAAATGGAGGATTTCGCAGACTCTGAAGAGCCTGCTTGTTTGAGCAGCGTTTCTTTCTTTTCCCGGTGTCTCGGCCTTCACGCCGCTCCTTGCCCATCGCCTCAGAGCGCCCCCTAAGACTCCCGGCCTACACGCGCGCGCGCGCGGCGTTAGCTGGACATCAGAAACAATTCCTCCCCGCCCCCCATCGCGTAAAAATGGCCGAAAAATGAAGCGTTAACGCTTGTTTTTCGTACTGCGTCGTGGAACAAGCCGCCTGCAGTACAGTGCGAGGCGGGTGATTTGCACTTGTTTAGTCAAGTCACCTCACATCCTTTTTCTCTTTATCAAAATAGTATTAGTCCAGGTTCCTCCAGAGAGGATCGTGTGGTGTAGGACCTTCCGGTTTCCAGACAAAGGGTTTTGGAGTACCGTGGTGTAGTCGCCGCATCGTTCTTTGCATTTCGAGCTCTGTGCCATGTTCTGTGTTTGGCATTTACCGTGGATGAATATCCCCTAGGTGTTTATCCTGCTCTGTGGCCCTGTTCTGTGGAATATTCCTATTGGATCAGTTACAGTTTTTTAGCCAGATATTTCTAGAACGGTTATGGTGGTTCTGAAATGGCTAGTCTTTCGGGCGCGCTGGAATAATGTGAAGAATGGTTGATTTCGTAGGTAGGGGTCACGAGATTTTGTATTGGTACTGCGTTCTGTGTTTTAAACCTTGGCTTAAGATTTCTGAATAGTCGGTAAAATACATTTTTCTCCCAGGGAAATCTAAACAGTTTATGCGGACAAAAATGATGTTTCAGGCTATTTTAATAAATGTTTAAAATTTCCCTTTAAAAACATTTCTTTACTAATGGCTCAGTCATCTACGCAGTCTATCGACGTTTTTCACAGTATTGTTTTAAAAATCAAGAAAGGCTTGACATTTTCGTTGCAAAAACGCTCTGGATGATGCCTTTTCCACTTAAATAGAATGTTTTTGCAAACTCGAAATTAAACAACATTAAAATACTGCATGAAGTTTCTTGGTTATGTAAGATTTGGAAAAGATCATTTAGCCAGATGTGTGTTGAAGTGCTTTAAATTTGTATTTCTTCCTTTGCACTTAACAGTGTATACTTAGAACATTACTTTGTACTTTACCCAGAGAAGTTTCGCTTTATCATCTTTATATATTTTTCAGCCGTGTACAGCTTTTATATCACATTTTGAACTAACTTGGAAGGATTTAACTACCCTTGATCTGTGCATTTGTTTTAGTCTTTAAACATACTGATTTTTTTTACTAATGCTTTTAGAGTTTGTAAACGCTAATATTACAAGTCAGTTAATGGTTTTTACTGAGGAGTGCAACGGTGGTGTCGTATTTTAGGAGCATCACGTAGTTCAAATCCCTAATTTTATAGAAGAGAAGGTTAAAGCCCAGATAGGTCGTGACCAGTTGCAAATAGTAGCAGTGCTGTCAGTGTGGTCTACAGAGGTCTTGGATCTTTTTTTTCTCTGAAACAGGATCGCTCTGTTGCCCAGACTGGAGTGCAGTGGTATGATCAGTGGCTCACGGCTCACAGCAGCCTTGACCTCCCAGGCTTAAGTAATCCTCCCACCTCAGCCTCCTGGGTAGCTGAGATCACAGGCGCGCGCCACCACACCAAGCTAATTTTTTGATAGTCTGTAGAGACGTGTTCTCACAATGTGGCCCAGGCTGGTGTCGAACTCTCGGAGCTCTTAGATGTTGATTCAGACTCCTTCATAGTATAATAGGCTTAAAATGGAAAGACTGTGCGTACAGGAATTTATCCTAAGGAAGTAGTGTGTCAGATTTGCGTATATAAATTTAATATCAGTTATTAAGAATTTTTTAAAAAATATTCAAGTTTTGGGAATCTGCTAATTCTGTTGTGAAAGTGGAAATCTATACAGCCACTTAAAACAGTATCGTAGGTGAAGAGTATGATGGGAAAATGGTAACGGTATACAGTTTTAACTGGAAAGGAAAATGTTGTAAAACTACTAATGTCGTTTGATTGTTTTTTAAACGACAATGTAAACATGAAAATAGAGATATACCCCAAAATGTTTGCTCAGATGTTGGCATTGTTTCCTCCCTGATGTTTTTCTGAATTTACCACGAGAAATAACATCAACTTTAGTAATGAGAGAAAAAAATGAAAAACATATTTTGTAAATACTGTAACTGCTTAAAATATTAGAGTCTTCTGTATTAAGCGAAATTGGCATAGACATAAACTAGCTGCTTCAAGTCAAGTGAAAAGTACTGAGAAGTGACAGAAAGTAGTGCTTGTTGTGTAACATTTTGGATATTGGGTATAAGCAAACACAGGAATCAGAATATTCTTAGGCAAAAATGTTAAAATCATTATTATTGGAAATAGTACTAATTAGCTTACAATATGAATTGCAGCCAAAGAATTGAATAATGGTTAGTTGTTCTTAGAACATCTTTTTGTTAGGGATACTTGATTTTATATATCTCCTTTAGTTAGAATTACAGTACAGCTATCCCACACTTCTGGCAACAGGTTCTGAAAGTGGATGATTGCGGCCAGTGGCCCGTGATCCCAGCACATTAGGAGGCCAAGGCGGGCGGATCATCTGAGGTAAAGAGTTCTGAGACCAGCTTGCCCAACATGGCGAAACCCCATTTCTACTAAAAATTACAAAAATTAGCCGAGAGTGGTGGCAGGCACCTGTAATGTAATCCCAGCTACTTGGGAGGGTGAGGGAGGAGAAATCACTTGAACCCAGGAGGCGGAGGTAGCAGTTAGCCGAGGTGGCGCCACTGCATTCCAGCCTGGGCAACAGAGCGGGACTCCATCCCAAAAAAAAGTAAAGTGGATGATTGACTTAACATTTGGGATGGACAGTGCTAAGTTTGTTGGGATGGATTGGAAGGGTTATAGGCTGGGAGTGTAGTTTTGCCATTTTCTGTATATGTGGTTGGTTATTCTAAGGCACAACGCTGTCCAGGAAATAAAGTGCTGTAATTTATAATTATTAGCTATGTAGCAAACCTTTCTCATTGGATCATTAGGATTAAGGGCTCTGAAGTTCTTGATAAAAGTTTATGTGTAGAAAATTTAATGGATAATTAAAAGTAAAACAAAACAAGCCTATGGGTTGAGTTTTAGATATGTACCTTTAAAGGGGTTTTATGCATAATTTTAAAAATTAAGTATAAGTGTTAGGTTTTAACGCATTTCTATTATAATCCTATTTGTAATACAGTAAAAGTTACATGATAAAGTGCTGTTATCTGGCCTAACCTGAATATAATTTATTACTGTGGCACTTCTGTGTGGATGGAGTGCAGAGTGCCTTTGATGTGATGTATAATTTTCCAGTTGTACATCAAGCCCTAATGTTCTCTGTATAGATAAAGCTCAAGGCTCTTTGGAAGTGGGAAAAAAAAAGTGAAGTAGTAATGAAAGCTTAGGTTTGAAAAAATTTTAAAGCTATTCCAAAATTTAAAGTATGCTTGCTCCCCACCCACCAAACCTTAAAAACATCTTATCTGACATTCTCTTTAATGTGGTTCAGGCAGAAACAGGTTAGTAGGAAAACAAGAGGGGAGCGTGCCTGTGGAGCAGGAGAGAGTAGTTTGCAGATGGGTAAGAAAAGTAAAAGCAGAGTGCCTATGGTAAATGTCTTAGTGGGCCAGCAGTAAATGCAGCAAGTATGGAAAGTAATCATTTAATTAATATTAGGGAGCAGTATTATCTGCATTTACTTCATGAAGATGCATAACTTTCAGATCTTTTAGGATGATGTGTTTGGTTTTTTTCCTCCTTTGTGAGGATTATTAGGATATTAACCGTCCCTCTTTGGTATAGTAACACACAGGAACCTATACCATATGTGAAAATTAAAAGTCAATTATTTGAGCACCCAACTTAGGCAGTAGTTGGGGAAAGAATAATGTCAAAGAAGTACAAACATTTGGCTGGGTGCAGTGATTCACACCTGTAATCCCAGCACTTTGGGGGCTGAGGTGGGCAGATCACTTCAGGCCAGGAGTTCGAGACCAACCTGGGCAACATACGGAAAACCTCGTCTCTACTAAAAATACAAAAATTAGCGGGTCGTGATGGCGCGTTCCTGTAATTCCAGCTGTTGGAGACGCTGAAGCCGAATTGCTTGAACCTGGGAGGCGGAGGTTGCAGTGAGGCGAGATCGTGCCACTGCACTCCAGGCTGGTGACAGAGCAAGACTGTCTCAAAAAGAAAAGAAACACAAACATTTGAACTCCAAATATTCTTTGCATGTAGAAAAATCTAATGGATAATTAAAACTAGAGCAGAGAGAAAAGCCTAGGAGTTGAGAGATTTTTAGATATGTGACTGAAAAGATTGGAAAAGGCTATCAGTTTTAATGCTTGTGTCTGTCTTTGTGTGGGCCATGGTATTTTGGAAGAGCACCATGGAGGAGGAAGTTTTGCAGTTTTGCACCAAGGGACACCAAGAAACAGCGTTGTTCTTGGTAATGGCAAGAAATTGAAAACAACTTAAATGTTCATCATCTGCAGAATAGATAAGTACATGTGCATACATAATGATACCTATATTGCAGTGAAAATGTAGGTTTAACTCACAATTGTGGATAAATCAGTTTTTAAAAGCAAGTCAGAACAGTACATTTTAAGTCAATTTGCATGAAGTTCAGAAATGCAAAAATAACACTTTTTAAGGGTACATACATTAAGTAGTCAAACTTAAAAACAAGGGGAGTCGTTGGAAATTGCTATGTAGATTTATTTCCAAAGTCTCGTTAATGTTTTGTTTCGTATTTTTATATACACTGGTTTGTATAATACATTGAATGATTAAAAGGGGATGCTGGGCCTTGAGAAAATTAACTGGTATTACATGAAATGACAGAGGGATGCATCCCAGCTAATAATTTTATTTACACAAGCATTGAGTAGTTTCTGTAAATGGAATAGTAAGCAGACGTTTCTATAAGGTGTTTGGTTATGGTTGGGGAAAAGGTTTAGAGAAGTAGAATGGAACCAATATATGAAAGGCAGTGAAAATTATACATGAGGCAGGGCACAGTGGTTCATGTCTATAACCTCAGCACTTTGGGAGGCTGAGGGAGGAGGATCACTTGAACCCAGGAGTTCATGACCAGTTCATGACCAGCTCATGCAACGTAGTGAGACCTTGTCTCTACTAAAAATGTTAAAAATTAGTCGGGTATAGTGGTGCATGCCTGTGGTCCCTGCTGAGACCAAGGAGGATCACTTGAGCCCAAGAGATTGAGTCTGCAATGAGCCAAGATTGTGCCACTGCACTGGGCAACAGAGGAAGACCCTGTCTTGAAAAAGGAAATCGTAGTGTGGATTTCATGTGGTAAGTGGTAGGGAGTAGTAGGTTTTTGAGCCAGGAGAGTGTGAAATGAGTGATGTTTCAGGTTGTTTATGTTGAAAGATGATGAGGTGTGAGCTTTGATGCCAGGAGGCTAGCTAAAAAGCAGGAGGACTAAGATTATGGCAGAGAGAATAGAAAGGTAAGATCTATGGCCATACCACCCTAAACGCACCTGATTTCGTCTGATCTTGGAAGTTAAGCAGTGTTGGGCCTGGTTAGTGCTTGGATGGGAAACAGGTTAAGGATGCAGGGTGAAGGGTGATTTAAACACAGGTTGGCAATACAGAATGAAGAAGGAAGATGTTTAATTTTTCCACTTTTACTAGAATTACTGCAATATAGATGGTGTATTGTTCTTTAGCTTGTCTGTTGAAAGTTACTACCAGTTGGCTCACACCTGTAATCCCAGCACTTTGGGAGGCCAAGGTGGGTGAATCACAAGGTCAGGAGTTCGAGACCAGTCTGGCCAACATGGTGAAACCTTGTCTCTACTAAAAAATACAGAAAATTTGCCAGGTGTGGTGGTGTGCGCCTGTAACCCCAGCTACTCCAGAGGCTGAGGCAGGAGAATCACGGGAACCCGAGAGGCGGAGGTTGCAGTGAGCCAAGATCACACCATTGCACTCCAGCCCTGGCAACTGTGCGAGACTCTGTCTCAAAAACAAAAGTTACTACCAGTCTTTAAGTCTGTTTTTGAAAGCTGATTCCTGGTGACCAGTATGACATTAAAGTTGACACATGAAAGAGACTATGGTGCAGATAAAAAGTTTATAAGCTCTTTATTCGTTTGTCTTTGGATCTCAGTCCTTTTGCCTCTAAAAGTTTTTCTCATCTAAAAAAGAAAAATAGATTTTACCTTCTTAGGTTTATGAGGATCAGATTATACCAAATGAGATGATTACTACGGTGCTGTGTGTCAGACACTATTTTAGATGTTTTATTTAGACTAATTTATTAAGTCTTTTTGAGTCAGAGTCTCACTCTGTCGCCCAGGCTGCAGTGGCTCACTGCAACCTCTGCCTCCAGGGTTCAAGTGATTCTTCTGCCTCAGCCTCCCCAGTAGCTGGGATTACAGGCACATGCCACCACACCTGGCTGATTTTTGGTGTTTTTTGTTTTGAGACAGAGTTTTGCTCTTGTTGCCCAGGCTGGAGTGCAATGGCATGATCTCAGCTCACTGCAACCTCTGTCTTCTGGGTTCAAGTGATTCTCCTGCCTCAGCCTCCCGAGTAGCTGGGATTACAGGCGCCTGCCACCACACCTGTCTCTTTTTTGTATTTTTGGGTAGAGACAGGGTTTTCCCATGTTGGCCAAGCTGGTCTCGAACTTGTGGCCTTAAGTGATTCTCCCACCTCAGCTTCCCAAAGTGCTAGGATTACAGCCATGAGCCACTGTGCCTGGCCTAATTTATCGAGTCTTTATGGTCTTATGAAGTAGGTATTATTTTTATTTCCCACCACCCTTTTTGGCTCAAGGTCACACAGCTGTTTGTAATAGAACCAGGATTCGCACGAAGGCTTTTGGGCCCCCAAAATTCAGTATGTATGAAATAGTTGTAGAAATGTTTATGGAAGTCAAGAGAATAGGGCTCTTAGGGATACAGAATGGAGCCTTTTTTCTTTATTTGAGACAGAGTCTCACTCTGTCACCCAGGCTGGAGTACAGTGGCACAATCTTGGCTCACTGCAGCCTCCACCTCCCGGGTTCAAGCGATTCTCCTGCCTCAGCCTCCCAAGTAGCTGGGACTACAGGCGTGTGCCACCACACCCGGCTAATTTTTGTATTTTTAGTAGAGATGGGGTTTCGTCATATTGGCCAGGCTGGTCTCGGACTCCTTACCTTAAAGTGATCCTCTCGCCTCGGCCTCCCAAAGGGCTGGGATTACAGGTATAAGCCACCGCGCCCAGCCCAGAATGGAGCCTTGAAAGAAATCACTGATTTTGCTTAAGCAGAGAAGAAAGTAAAGAGCCAAGTTTATGTCGTAGTTCAAATAGACAATGAACATCATCAGGTAAACGGGGTAACTTTCTGTCTTGTAATACGGGTTTACTCCATCAATTCTGTGTAGTTCTAATCTGAAACTATTTCTTGCCTGATTGAAGGTCACTGGGAAAAAATTTTAAACCTAGAAAGAAGACAATATTATTCCGGGTCTGAGTGGGAATTTCTTACACTGGTTAACAAGTAGTTTTCTGTCTTCTCAGCAGCTGCCGCCACTCTGCAACATTCTTGTCATTCATTAGCCTAAGGATCAAGAAGTGGACTAAAAATTGACTTCACGTCTGTTAGATGGATTAAGAACAGTGGTCTTAAAGCACTTGAAAATATTCATGCTTGTATTTCAGCCTTCCTGGCACTACACTTTTTTATCTTTTCTATTGTATGATGACACATGCTACTTTACCACACCCAGCTAATTTTTGCATTTTTAGTAGAGACGGGGTTTCACCATGTTGGCCAGGCTGGTCTCAAACTCCTGACCTCAGGTAATCTGCCCGCCTCGGCCTCCCAAAGTGCAGGATTACAGGTGTGAGCCACTACGCCTGGCCTATTTTAAAAACTCTTAAGCCACTCAAGGTACATGCCATACTGAGATGAGATTGTGACACTCAAAAACATAGATTAGAGAGCATAAGATTTGAAAGTGGCTGAAACTCTAGGAAAAAAATGTAGTTCTTCAGCATACTTCAAAAAAACCCTTAAATGAAATAATTGTTACAAAATATATTAGGAAATATTATATACACCATTAAAATGAAAACTTGTAGTACTTTTAAAATGGAAACTATGGTAAATTCTTTATAAAACCATTATAAAATTTAATAAATGAAGAAAAATTTAAATAGTAACTGAAACCTGTTCTTGAATTGAAAATAAGTTGGATGCTTGGTTTGAAAGTCCTGACCGCAGGAATCAATATTTTTGTGTGATTTATGACAAAAATCAAGCAGCTACCTTCCAAATGGTGCTGCTTTGAAATTACTGACAGTCAACTATGTCTGCCATCTATCAGTGACATAGGTTAAGACATTTTTACTAAATTGGTATTGTTGACTGCTACCTAAAACATATTTGGTATATTTTCACATGAATAAGCTAATAAATGATCAAGGTGATTGGCCTTGATAGAACATTTGGAAAATCTGAGCATTTCTTGCAATTCAGAAGAGGAAAATATAAGGAACTGTAGTTTTCTAGCTGTTGCTTGTAAGTTTCAATGTGAAGTTAAAATAATGTCATTATGAAGGTATTTTTTTCCCTGAGTATCTCTAGTTTTATGGTTAAACCATAAATAATCTTTCATAGTTTTATGGGTAAACCATCTCAAATTAGTTGTTTTTTTTTTTTAATTCTGACTACAAAGACTGAGAAGAGAAAAATTATTTTTTTATTTGTTTTGTTTTTTGAGACGGATGTTTGCTCTGTGGCCCAGGCTGGAGTGCAGTGCCCCAATCTCGGCTTAGTGCAGCCTCCATCTCCCAGGTTCAAGCGATTCTCCGGCCTTAGCCTCCCACGTAGGTGGGACTACAGGTGCGCGCCACCATGCCCAGCTAATTTTTATATTTTTAGTAGAGACGAGGTTTCACCATGTTGGCCAGGATGGTCTTGATCTCTTGACCTCGTGATCAACCCACCTCAGCTTCCCAAAGTGCAGGGATTACAGGCGTGAGCCACTGCGCCCTGCCAGAGAAAAATTATTTAAAGGAGTGATTATCTCACACAGTTGAGAGCATAGCTGAAGATCCATGTGGAGTAGTTAGATACCTCTTAGCATTTTGGGAGGTCAAGGCGGGAGGATTGCTTGAGCCCAGGAGTTCGAGACCAGCCTGGCCAACATGGTGAAAACCCCCTCTCTACCAAAACAATGAAAACTAGCCGAGCATGGTGGCATATGTCTGTAATCCCAGCTACTTGGGCTGAGGTGGGAGGATGGTTTGAGCCTGGGAGGCAGAGGTTACAGTGAGCCTGGGCAATGCACTCCCAGGTGTGATGCCATTCCACTCCAGCCTGGGCAATGAAGGAGGCAGACACTGTCTTTTTTTTTTTTTTTAAACTAAAAATCTTTTCATTTTTTTGTAATACCTTCTAAGAAACTAAAGTTAGCTTGCGCTTATTTTAGTAATTCTGCTAGATATTACTCTGAAAGAATGACTAAGGACTTACCGGTAATCTTTAAGGAAATTTAGATCTGGAACAGCTGTTTGCTTCTGTTCTCCGTGAATTTTCAGGGTATGTGAAATTTTTCAGAAATATTTTAGTACTCTAGTTCTTTTAATTGGAGAAGAAAAAGCCAATAACAAAAATCAGATTCTCATGTAATGGGAGGTAGAATATTAACTGAAATGTTTCCTAACCATACATAGGGATGATATTCAGATTTGTTTAGATGTTGAATGTGAAGCTAACATTTTTAAACAGCTTAAAATTGTATCATAAAATAATTTTAAGTTACAGTTTGTTTTGAGTTGCCTATAAAAATGAATTTTTAAGCTAATTTGTTAAGAATTTGGTTATTGGGCCAGGCGTGGTGGCTCATGCCTATATAATCCCAGCACTTTGAGAGGACGAGGCAGGGGGATCACCTGAGGTCGAGACCAGCCTGACCAACATGGAGAAACACTGTCTCTACTAAAAATACAAAATTAGCTGGAAGTGGTGGTGTGTGTCTGTAATTTCAGCTACTTGGGAGGCTGAGGCAGGAGAATCACTTGAACCTAGGAGGCAGAGGTTGCAGTGAGCCGAGATCGTGCCATTGCATTCCAGCCTGGGCATCAAGAGTGAAACTCCATCTGAAAAAAAAAAAAAGAATTTGGTTATCAAGATTGTAGTAAATGGCATTTGTGTAGTGAAATTGTGGGTAATGTTGATAGTTTTTAGGGGGGTGCAGGTGCTTTCTTTTTTGGAAGTGAAGAGTTCTGCATTGATGGGCATTTACACTAGTATATAGAGATTTTAAATAGGTAAATTGGATTTTGATAATAAATGTTCTCCCAAAGCTACTATATTCAAAATTGTTTTAACCTCTAGTGCAGTTTCCTATAGAAAGGCAATTTTATAATTACAGGAAAAAACAATACAGTAAAAGGAGCTAATCTTTTGTAAATCTTTAGTAAATGTCTCCATATTGTGCTGCCTTTGCTAATAGGCAGTGGGGCCCATGTGAATGAGCCTTTAGAAGTGGCTTGTACATCTTATGTTCAGCATTGACATGATAGAGGAACTGTTTTCATAAATGCTTTTTCAACAATGTTGCCACATCTGGTTTCTCCCAACTTTGTTCTAATAAAACCATTTTTAAGAATTTAGTTTAATTTGTGGTTTAATCCAAAATCTAACTTAAGTTGCTTTTCACTAATTTTACCCTAATATCCTTGATGGAGCTGCATTTTACGTTGAAACTGAGTATCTTAAAACTACTAAGGTGGTTGTTATGGAATTACACGTTGTCATGGGATTTACATTGTTTGTCTTGACTCTTTTCTGAGTTTTTCTGACATTCATTTTCTGTTTGTCTTAAGGTTATCCTTTACCTTTGCTTCTCTTAACTTTTTCCTTTTGTTGATCCACTGTTTTCCTATGAGCTACCAAAAAATGTAATTCAGAGCTCTGTAGTCTAACAGTCACATTTCCTTAAAATATGGCCGTTTTAAAAATTTTAAACATAATTGTAATACCATTATATAATTTCTCTTAGGGAAAAAATAATTCAAAAGACTGACTTTTCAGTAATGCAAAGCTTTGGCTACAACATGAAGGTCAAAGCTGCAGTTAATAACCCTGATACTTCAACATTTTTATTTTGAAAAACCCTCTAAAGGATTTGATTTGTAAAAATATGTGTGAAAATTTAGAGGGTCCACCACCATTTACATAGCATCTCAGCTGCCATTCTGTCTCGCATTTATAAGACATATCAAAGAAACTTTCATCCGAAGAAGTCCACTTATTCTCGTCTTTATTAATCTTAAAGCTTAAGTAGTTTACATAGTGGATCTTGTCTAGAACTATTAATAGTTTCTTTGGTGTATTTTCTCAAATTCATCTTTCTTGGTGTGCAAAAACATCTTCCTGTAACTCCAGCCACCTCTTATAGCATTTCTGTGTCTTTTAAAACTTGATTATATCTATTTTTAAAAATCCAGTCTAAATCTTTCTTGCCTGCAACTTTTTTTATACTTCCTTTGCCACTGTATTTGTCCATTGTATCCTTGCTTTAATCTATCATTGGTGAAATTGATCCTGTAATAGACTTGTAACTACTGGATATTGTCTGGTTTTACTGTTAAAGTTTAACATATTAAGCTACCAGTGCTGAGTGTATTGGTGATCAAAAAATAGAAAATTTAAGCAATGCCTCATAGAATTCTGTACCCAACAACTTCAGATTTACCTCTGTATGTAGTTGTGATTATAAAATTGTTTCACTGAAGATGTTATGTATATCTTTCAACTAATATTTTATGACAATCGTGATATAAATGATTTGGAAATTCTTATGTGACAGTTTCTGAGGTACAACAATAATGATTTAAGAAAGAAAACAATTTCATCTAGAAACACGTCTTGGGGGATCATAATCAGAACATAAATTTACCAGGTGATTTGGGCTATTCTTGTGAAAAGTTTACAGGAAACTGTGTAACCAAGATCTCATTTTCATTTTTACCTGTTTTGTGCTCTAGATGTGCTGTAGCCCTGAGCATTAAATGAGTACTGATGGATGCTGATTTGGGGAGTTCCCTTCTTTAAATCACCTGTATTTCCTGTACCTAGGTTTTTTCTTGGGAGGGCTCCTATTCCTGTACTGACCAGAGTTAGTTCTCCTTACTTTAAAAGACTAGATATGAAGTAAACACTGCCTGATGTAGGATGGTCAGTAAGAAGGCAATTAGTTGTATAACTTAAATTTGGGCAGCAATCCTTAAAACTATAGGAAATGACTTATTTTTCTTATTCACATCTATCTTCACCTCAAATTGATTTTGCTGTATAAAGGTCTCAGCTATTATGTTTGGTCTTATATCTTATATTAGGTACTTGAAACCTAAGCTTCATTTACTTGTGATTTTACTTGGTTCTTTCTGATAGTGATAATAGGTCTCATTTTCCAAAGCACAGTACAACTGATTCATCTTTGACTTGCTGACCTTGATTTTTTTGTTTTTAGTCTTCTGGAACTTAAGCATCATACTATAGGGTGTATTTTTATTCTTCTAAAAGAAGAAACCCATCTATATTTTTACTGAAATTTTGATGTACTCAGACATCTAACCTTTCAATTTACATGTTTTTAAACTCAGTATGAAAGTCCCTTTAATAGTTAAGCTTTAGCATGAAATACTACTTTTTAAATATCTATATGCAGGCTCTGCATACATCACGAATCTGTTTAAGATATGTAATAAATTCCTTGTAAGTTTGAGATCTTAAATGTTTTTTTTTTTAAATCAACATGATGCATAAGTTTTTTTTTCTTAAAAAAACGGCATCTGCTTAAAGGGATTTATGACTAAAATTGCTTATTTTTCTACAGAGTTGTCTGCTGGTTCTCAGCTTGAAGAAGATTCTGCAGTCCTTATTGATCCTTTTTCTTGGCGTTACCATTTTTTGAAGCAAAGTTAACCTAGCTTTCTAGTTTGAGCTTTCTTTTTGGCCGTCTTAAAAAAAAATTTTTTTTTTAATCTATAAAATAGACAAGAGCTAGTTCTACAATGTCCAAGTCATTCCAGCAGTCATCTCTCAGTAGGGACTCACAGGGTCATGGGCGTGACCTGTCTGCGGCAGGAATAGGCCTTCTTGCTGCTGCTACCCAGTCTTTAAGTATGCCAGCATCTCTTGGAAGGATGAACCAGGGTACTGCACGCCTTGCTAGTTTAATGAATCTTGGAATGAGTTCTTCATTGAATCAACAAGGAGCTCATAGTGCACTGTCTTCTGCTAGTACTTCTTCCCATAATTTGCAGTCTATATTTAACATTGGAAGTAGAGGTCCACTTCCTTTATCTTCTCAACACCGTGGAGATGCAGACCAGGCCAGTAACATTTTGGCCAGCTTTGGTCTGTCTGCTAGAGACTTAGATGAACTGAGTCGTTATCCAGAGGACAAGATTACTCCTGAGAATTTGCCCCAAATCCTTCTACAGCTTAAAAGGAGGAGAACTGAAGAAGGCCCTACCTTGAGTTATGGTAGAGATGGCAGATCTGCTACACGGGAGCCACCATACAGAGTACCTAGGGATGATTGGGAAGAAAAAAGGCACTTTAGAAGAGATAGTTTTGATGATCGTGGTCCTAGTCTCAACCCAGTGCTTGATTATGACCATGGAAGTCGTTCTCAAGAATCTGGTTATTATGACAGAATGGATTATGAAGATGACAGATTAAGAGATGGAGAAAGGTGTAGGGATGATTCTTTTTTTGGTGAGACCTCGCATAACTATCATAAATTTGACAGTGAGTATGAGAGAATGGGACGTGGTCCTGGCCCCTTACAAGAGAGATCTCTCTTTGAGAAAAAGAGAGGCGCTCCTCCAAGTAGCAATATTGAAGACTTCCATGGACTCTTACCGAAGGGTTATCCCCATCTGTGCTCTATATGTGATTTGCCAGTTCATTCTAATAAGGTGAGTTAACTCAACAGATGCTTCTAATTTCTTTTACATTGTAGTGCCTATTTACCTATATCTTTGACTCTAATTCTGTAGTCTGATGACATTGAGTTGATCAAGCATTTTTAAACTTTTGAGAACACTTACTTTATTTGGAAGGTAATTGTTTTTGAGCATTTTAAACCAGGGCTTTACATTAATATATTCTGCCTAGATTACTTCTGGCCACAAAGCTATCATCCACTGAGATTATCTTGTTGGTTTTTGGCATCAATATGTTCTTCTTAATCATATATTTAAGCAGGTTTTTTTTGTCTGCTTTGTTGAATTGTTTTAAGTATTTTTTTTGCAGTCAATGTGCTCTGCCATTCAGGATGCTAGATTTCAGCTCTCCATCTGTCTTGATTGCTGATTTGTATGTAGTAAAGATGTATTCTTGAACAATTCTCTTTTTTTCCTTATCTGTGGCTACAGGGAAAGAGTTAATGTAGAGCCCTGGTGTTTGTTTCAGTATGTTTCATATTTTAGATTAGTTCATTCTTCCTTTTTTAATTTCCCTTTAACACAAACTCTCATACTATGACTGAAATTTTTCATCATTTTTTTTCTCCTTTTCCACAACTTTCTTAAACATACTTCAAAACTCACTTTTTATTATCCCATATTACATCTATCCCTTTAGAGACTTGGACAAATCAACTACTACAGTATCCTGCTCTGTGTTCCTCATAAACAAATTCTTTTTCTGAGTTAGGCTTAGACTTCTGAAATAGTCATTTGAAAAGAAAATCTAATTCTCCTTTGCTTTAATTATCACATCTGGCAAAATGGGAACTTTTTCAAAATGCCCTTTTAAATATGTTGTCCTTTCTCTTTCAACTTTTTCAGTGTTACTCATTCTGACTTTTTTTCCCCCAATATATGGTGCAGTTGACTTAAAGTCATTGTTATAGCACCCCACTAGCTTGATCTATAATCTGTGACCGTCCATTTTTTCCTGATGTGCTCTACTTAACTGGAACAAGTTGCTGCCATGAAATTGATTTGATGGTTACTGTTACAGGGTTTTTCTTTACAGTAACATCTGGAAGGGTCATTTTCTTTTCATAGCTAATCCTTTGATAAGCATTTTTTAGTAAATGAGTATGGATTTTTTTTTAGTAGACTAAATCATACCATTGTTTTTAATATTCTGTTAAAGAGTATTACCAATCACTCCCTTTCCTTGTGTTTGGATCTCAGTATTTTTGTCTTTTAATCTTTAATCTGTACCAAAGTAAATTAACATAAATGCTAAATTTAGGTTTATTTAAACATTTAAGAAGATGTATTTTCATTAAGAAATACAACCCCAGACTCACAAAAGCCAGCAAATTTTAATTGGTATATGTTTTGGGTGTTACCTTTTCCTAAATTTGTTGGCTCTACTAAATATATCGTGGAATTCATTTTAGTTTCTGATCAGCACTAAACTTTAAATTTTAGGTCCCGTGTGAATTCATAGAATGAAAAGGTCCATTAAACACTGGTGACTCCAATTTTTTCTGCGTTATTTCTTGCCTGTTTATAAGGAAATAATAGCAGAAATGTCAGTATGACCAATATTCTCAGAAAGGGTCTCTAAATTCTGAGGAAAATAGATAGTTACAAGTGTCTCAAATGAGAGTGATGTGAAGGGACTTAAAAAATCTTCGCTACTGGAGTCATTAAGCTGTTGGGACATCATAAAGGAACACAATGGAACCATGAGAGGACTTCGAGAAAAGTTTCTGTTTTTATGTATGATTATGCTTTTTTCCTTCAAATTTTGCTACTTTCTAGTTCCTGAAGAAGGCTAATAACTTAAATGGATCTAAATTAACAAAAGAGCAGTTTTTACATATTTTGATGAAACTATGGATTCAAGAGTAAGATACACTACCCTAGTGCAAGAGGTACTTTTAGCCTGTAAAAATGCTTAGGTCCTAGCTAGTTTTGGTATTCTGTCAAAATACTGAGTACATTTGAGAACTATTTTAGAGGCCTTTTGTTTAATTCTGTGGTTTAAATGTGTAAATTGGACCAACTTTAAGAAGTTTAAACACATGGATTATCTGAATTTCTAGTTTTCTAGTTGCTTTACTATGTTTTTTACGTATATGCATTATATTGAAAAAATCTTTACTCACTTTAGCAGTGGACCCTCTAACCGCTATAGAAATGACCTTAGAGAAAATTTCTGTGATGGAAGTAGATAATGAAAAATTTTTAAACATTTAATCCTGCTCTCTGGTATTGCTGCATAACTTGGAAAATCTGTTCTTTTTACTTAGTGGTATTGTTAAATAGTCTACATGATCAAAAATTCTTACTGTGAAGTAAGAAACTTAAGTTGAAAATAATTTGTCATGGAGTGTCATTATTTTTAGGTGACTTAAAGTGATGGTGTTGTTTTTATTTCTTTATAGGTCATTTTAGATCATCAAATTGCTTTTCTTTTCTTTTTTTCTTTTTTTTTGAGACGGAGTTTCACTTTTGTTGCCCAGGCTGTAATGAGTGCAATGGCGCGATCTCGGCTCACCTCAACCTCCGCCTCCCAGGTTCAAGCAGTTCTCCTGCCTCAGCCTTCCGAGTAGCTGGGATTACAGGCATGCGCCACCACGCCCGGCTAATTCTGTATTTTTAGAGCCAGGGTTTCTCCATGTTGGTCAGGCTGGTCTTGAACTCCTGACCTCAGGTGATTCACTGCCTTGGCCTCCCAAAGTCCTGGGATTACAGGTGTGAGCCATCGCACCCAGTCATCAGATTGCTTTTCTATGCAATCTCAAGCTTTCTCAGCTTCCTTTCACTTAAAGAAAATTACCCACTACAGCACTTTGGCTGTCTTGTCACTTGAGTTTATATTAAGTTATACTTTTTTCTGCCATTCTGTAAGTGCTTCCCAAATTCTTTTTTTCTCTCTATAAGGTATCTCAGATACAGCAAGGTGAATGTAGTTTTCCTACAGAAATGTCTGAATTTAAAAAGTGCACGAATCCTTTATTAATCTGATTTTACAGGAGTTACCTCAGTGTAGAGTCCAGGGATATATATTTTTATAAAACTCTTTCACTTAGTCCTCACCGTAAACCAACCAGTAATAGATCAGTAGTACAGATTAGTCATGGATGAGTTTGGGAGGTATGTGATTGATTTTTTGATCTTGGCCTTCCTTTTTACACTTTGAAAGACCAGACACACTTTTCCTCTAAGTTTGAACCTTTAAACAACGTGGAGGATTGGATATAATTTCTGTTCAGCTATGTACCCTTTCTAGCTCCTATGAAATAGAAGCATGCGTAGTAGGATAACATTTATTCCTCTCCCACAACTTAAGAATATTTTAAGTAAAATCTGAATATTTTTAGTTCAGAGAATTGTAAGTCGTTAATTGGTATTTAATTAATCCTTTTTTTTTTTTTTTTTTTTTTGAGAAGGTTTCTCGCTCTGTGTCCCAGGCTGGAGTACAGTGGCGTGATCTTGGCTCACTGCATCCTCTGCCTTTCGGGTTCAAGCAATTCTCCTGCCTCAGCATCCCAGGTAGCTGGGATTACAGGCATACATCACCATGCCCAGCTAATTTTTTTGTATTTTTAGTAGAGACGGGTTTCACCATGTTAGCCAGGCTGGTCTCTAACTCCTGACCTCAGGTGATCCGCCTGCCCCGGCCTCCCAAAGTGCTGGGATTACAAGTATGAGCCACCACGCCCAGCCAAGGCTTCTAAATTTTGTGAACTTACCTGTGGCTCCTCTGACTTAGAGCCATTTTTATTTTATTTTATTTTGTTTTATGTTTTTGAGAAAGGGTCTTTTGCTTTGTAGCCCACGCTGAAGTGCGCTTAGGTGTTCGCAGCTCATTGCACTCTCTACCACCCAGGCTCAAGTGACGCATGTACCACCACCACATCTGGCGTTTTTTTCTTGATAGAGATCAGGTTTCACTGTGTTGCCCAGGCTGGTCCCAAACTCCTGGGCTCAAGTAATCTGCCTGCTTTGGCCTCCCAGAGTGCTGGGATCGTATGCGTGAGCCACTGCGCCCGGCCCTTACAAGCCATTTTAAAACTGGTCCCCAAGAAGGCAGTGGTCCATTACTTCCCAGTTGAAACTTTAGATATCCCAAATAGCTGATGATTAGAGAGCTAGCTGGAGAGATCTTGAGTTCCTTAGCTATTAGCCATTATTTTAAAAAGATAATCTAGCTTTGAGGGACCTGGAAATAGTAGTTTATAGCTTCCAACATTTTAAGGAAGGTACCATTCTATTTGGATGAGTTCCATTTTAGTTTACAGGATTTTATTTTTATTTATTTATTTATTTTTGAGACAGTTTCACTCTCGCCCAGACTGGAGTGCAATGGTGTGATCTTGGCTCACTGCAACCTCTGCTTCCCAGGTTGAAGCTATTCTCCTGCCTTAGCCTCCCAAGTAGCTGGAATTAACAGGCACCTGCCACCATACCTGGCTAATTTTTGTATTTTTAATAAAGACAGGTTTTCACCATGTTGGCCAGGCTGGTCTTGAACTCCTGACCTCAGTTGATGCTCCCACCTTGGCCTTCCAAAGTGCTGGGACTGCAGGCCTGAGCCACCGCACCTGGCCTTTCACAGGATTTTAGATAATTTTACTAGAGCATAGGAATGTACCTAAACTGTTGTCAGGTAAATATAAACCAGTTTTTTTTTTTTTTTTTTTTTTTTTTTAAGGAGCTCATTTATAAAATACCAATCCGCAGCTTTTTGAAAGCACCTATCTTGTAATTTGGTACCTTGGTACCTTACTCTAATTTAGTTCAGCTCTCAGACATCCCCCTTTAAAAACACATCGCCTGACCATGTTTTATATTCCAAATATAATTGTATTGGGTAGTGTGGGTGTTACAGAAATTACCTCAATTTGTGGGAGTTTGTGAAACATCAATAATAGTTGTAAAGCAGGAATTGTAAAACAAGACTGCTTTATAATCAGTGTAATAATAGTTCTTTTTTTTTTTTTTTTTAAGCACATTCCATGTGCCTGGCAAGGGTCTGATAAGCAGTTTACCTTTATTGACTCATTTGCTTTTCACAACAACCCTATGAGACTATTGTCCCAGTGAATTTAAATAACATGGACCAAAGATTCACATCTTTGTAATTTGGGAGTGAACCTAGGCAGTCTAATAGCAGAGCCCACTTTTTGTAACTTCTCTTTCTTACATTGCCTAAAAAGTTAACTCATTTATATCTGCATTTTTTCCTAAAGAAATTTATTTGAATAAAATAAGAGTTACTTCAATTTAAAGTAAACCATAAAAGAGTGAATAGTGATAGAATGTCATGTTTCCCGCCCTAAATTTGGAAAGAGGCATTCCTTAAATTTGCTTATTTTGGGGAAATACAAAGGGAGCATAATATTTTGATAAATGGGATTCGTTTTCTAGAAAAGCCATTCCTGTTGAATCATGTTAGCATTTTATGGTAATGCTAATCATGGTGTATTTTTCATTCACTGTGTATTTAGTAGGTAGTAAACCTGGAACATCCTCAAAAGCTGGAAGTGATTAAAGTTTTAGTTTTTGTTTTTGTTTTTGTTTTGTTTTGTTTTGTTTTGAGACGGAGTCTTTGTCACCCAGGCTGGAGTGCGGTGGCGCAATCTCAGCTCACTGGAATCTCCGCCTTTTGGGTTCAAGAGATTCTGCTGCCTCAGCCTTCCAAGTAGCTGGACTACAGGCGTGTGCCACCATGCCTGGCTAAATTTTGTATTTTTTGTATAGATGGGGTTTCGCCATGTTGGCTAGGCTGGTTTCAAACTCCTGGTCTCAAATGATCCATCCATCTCAGCCTCCCAAAGTGTTGGGATTATAGGCATGAGCCACCATGCTCGGCCTAAAAGATTCTATTTTAACTAATTGTTCACATTTATAGTATATAGTTTCTAGAAAAGTAGATATAAACATGGATGTTTTATTCAGAGTGCTATAAAGTAGCATACAATGAATACTTCAGTTTGGTCCACAGTAAAAATTAATAAGCCTTGCTGATCTCAAGGTTAGTTACTACTCTTGATCTTTATTAACTCTATATCTTTTCCCTGTCAAATATCTTAAGTATGTTGACAAGTTAATCCAGTTTTTCCAAGAATGTGCATAGCGTATTTGAGGGCAGGATCAAGCCTCAAGGATTCAGAGAAATGGTTTTAAATTAAATCAATGTGATTTAGTGAATGGGCAGGAGTTTGTACAGCCTATGATACTGCATAGACATTAATATCCTAGAGTTTGAATGGTTCAGATGAAAATATTTCAGCTTTATTTTTGTTAATTCTACTAATTTACTTTGCTGCAGGAGTGGAGTCAACATATCAATGGAGCAAGTCACAGTCGTCGATGCCAGCTTCTTCTTGAAATGTAGGAGTTTGAAATACCTTTAAAACATCCTTATCGTGAATCAGAATCAGCCATTATTGGTTTTTGGGAGTTCATCATTTACTTGTAATATCCACAATGTTAATATCACATAGTGGTATTGTATGGACAATACTATTTACAAGTAAAATGTTTAGATCTGGAAATTTCATATTGAATATTAGATGCAGTAATAATGATATTTTGTTAGTTAACATTTCTAGGATACATATATTGGTCATTATACAAATTGGTGATTTTTACTAGACATAGTGAAAGATAGTATTTGATATGTAGAGTGGATTAAACAGTAGCATTTTTAATAATACATGCTCTAAAAATGTAAAAGATACGGAAAAGAGGGTAGGTTATTAAAAGATTCTAATTCGTTGTCCAGTAAAATCCTTGGTGATGATTTTTTTTTTTTTTTTTTGCTTTTGAGATCTTTGGTTTTGAGTTCAGGCTGCTACCATGAAATGGAATTCCTAAAGAAACTCCCTGCTTAAGCAGCACACAGTGCTAATTGTTCACTGGAGTTGGAATTTTCACATATGCCTAACTCTGTTGGGGCTATTCTTTCTTTCTAATGTCACAACTCAGCTGTGCTCTTGGTATTAATATTGGAGAACGAAAATCTGTGCTCTGTTCTTGTTTCTATGTAACCCACATTTCTAATTCTTTGTGCAGCACTTCCTCCTTACAATTTAAGAAATAGAGGAAAAACTTAATTTCAACATTATCTGCATTTGCAAGCAATACAAAACAAGTTTATTCTCGTGGATTAGTTTGAAGTTCTGAAATTTTTCTTTTGAAATATCTATAGGAAATGCTTTAAAACTATGTTTCTAACACTTAGACTCTCAGATAACTTTACTAATAAATGATCTCTATTTTAGAGGCCAAACAAGGCTGTTTTGTGAAAAGGACAGTTTTATTTTAAAGTTAATTTTCTGGTCTTTTTAAAGCTACCCAGAATGGAATCCTGACAATGATACAGGACACACAATGTAAGTTAAATTTTTTAAGCTACCATTTGTAAAGGAGATCAATGTAAGGAATTCAGGTTTAACTTTCAACATTTCATAAACAGTATTTTCAGAATTTCTTTACTGAAAATGAGACTTTGATAAAATTCACTTTGGTTAACAATTTTTAGAATATATATTATGTAGTAATTTGTATTCTTTTATTGTTAATGTAGACTTTGACCTAGTTACTTCACAGATACTCTGAAAGATTGAAGTGGTTGTCATATATTGGGGTGCTTTAACATTAAATCTTAATTCTTTCCAATGGACCTCTTTATTATGATTTATATTTTATGTCTTCACTTTACTAGGGGTGATCCATTCATGTTGCAGCAGTCTACAAATCCAGCACCAGGAATTCTGGGACCTCCACCTCCCTCATTTCATCTTGGGGGACCAGCAGTTGGACCAAGAGGAAATCTGGGTAATTATATAAAATTCATGTTACTTTTCCCTACAGAGCCGTTACTGAAAATTTTTCTTTTTATTTATTTAATTGAGACGGGGTTTTGCTCTTATCGCCCAGGCTGGAGTGCAATGGCGCGATCTCGACTCACTGCAACCTTTGCCTCCTGGGTGCAAGCAGTTCTCCTGCTTCAGCCTACCGAGTAGCTGGGATTACAGGTGCCCACCACCACGCCCAGCTAATTTTCGTATTTTTAGTAGAGACGGGGTTTCACCGCGTTGGCCAGACTAGTCTCGAACTCTTGGCCTCCGGTGGACTACCCGCCTCAGCCTCCAAAGTGCTAGGATTGCAGGCGCGAGCCACTGTGCCAGGCCGCAAATTTTACTTATTTATTTTAGACAGATTCTCACTCCGTCACTCAGGCTAGAGTGTAATGGTGCAATCTCTGCTCACTGCAACCTCTGCCTCCCGGGTTAAAGCTATTCTCATGCTTCAGCCTCTCCTGAGTAACTGGGATTACAAGTATGTGCCACTACACCCAGCTAATTTTTATATTTTTGGTAGAGGCAGGGGTTTCGCGGTGTTGCCCAGGCTGGTCTCAAACACCTGGCCTCAAATGATCTGCTCAGCCTCCCAAAGTGCTGGGATTACAGGTGTGAGTCACCACACCCGGCCCCATTCTGAAAATTAAAGGCAATGATTATAGGTGAAAGAAGGCTCATTCAAATATTACACAGAAAAAACATTGCATGAAAAGTGATGGTAATCATATATTTGTAAGAGCTTTTCATTTGTGTTTGGAAGATGCACGTTTTTCAGTAAAATTGCTTCTTTAAGCAAGTATAGTG
Source organism: Pan troglodytes (assembly GCF_028858775.2). NCBI lineage: Eukaryota > Metazoa > Chordata > Mammalia > Primates > Hominidae > Pan > Pan troglodytes. The sequence goes on from NC_072402.2 coordinate 137,034,580, forward strand.
ATTACAAGACTGAAAACTTTCTCTTCCCATAAAGGTGCTGGAAATGGAAACCTGCAAGGACCTAGACACATGCAGAAAGGCAGAGTGGTCAGTAATGAAGCTTTTGGTTTTACTGTATTTATGATTTTTGGGAATATGATTTGACCTAAATCCTTACTAGTTGAGTATGTATCGTGGTCCTTATGGGAACATTGCTATAATTTGAAAACAATCACGTTTTTCTATGGCTTTGTGATAACAGTTAAAACTTTAAATTTTGCATGCCCATAGTCCAGTGAGGTCACCTTGATTCAGCATCTTGGAAGCTTTGCTGTCCAGTTACGCGTACAATATTTAATTTAAAAATCACTACAGAGAGTATGTTTTGACACTTTGAAGTAGTTTAACCATTTGGTTATGGTCAGAAAGAACTTACCCAGTGACGTTTGATGTGTAGTTTTAAAATTCTCTAGAATGTTACGAGTTGTTTTACTTACACTCTCCTGGTTAATTATAGATTATAAAAAGTCCTAATGCATAATTGGTTTCATATTGCTTTAAAGAGACTTAATTGCTTGTTTTTTTTCCCCTAATGGATAGGAAACTAGCAGAGTTGTTCACATCATGGATTTTCAACGAGGGAAAAACTTGAGATACCAGCTGTTACAGCTGGTAGAACCATTTGGAGTCATTTCAAATCATCTGATTCTAAATAAAATTAATGAGGTATGAATTGAAATATTGGTATTATTCATGCCACTAATATATGTTCTGCAAGAATTAAATGATTTTGTATTAGAAAAATAAAACTCAAGGTAATCTTAAGTTTATCAAATGCAGAATGTAGTAAAGGAAAAGGCCAGTAGTTGATGAATATAATAGGGTACTAATGGATTATTAGTAACTATAAATTATGATCCATAGGTAGTAATTGTCATTATACTACTATAAAAGTTGTAAAAGGAAAATTCTGTGGAAAGCCATTTCAGATCTATACCAAAATGATGGTTTCAAGTCATTATTTTTAGTCCAATTGGCATAGTAAATGATAAAGTAATGCAGTAGAAAATTAATCTGAGGTGGCCTTTGTAATAAAATAGCAAATTGGCAACACTGTTTTTTGGGGTTTTTTTGTTTCTTTGTTTTGGGAGACGGAGTCTTGCTCTGTCACCCAGGCTGGAGTGCAGTGGCGCAATCTCAGCTCACTGCAACCTTCGCCTCCTGTGTTCAAGCGATTCTCCTACCTCACCCTCCCAAGTAGGTGGGATTACAGCCGCCCACTATCATGCTCAGCTGATTTTTGTATTTTTAGTAGAGATGGGGTTTCACCATGTTGGCCAGGCTGGTCTCGAAGTCCTGACCTCAGGTGATCCACCCGCCTTGGCCTCCCAAAGTACTGGGATTACAGGCGTCGGCCATTACACCCGGCCAACATTTTTGTTTGTTTGTTTTTGTTTTGTTTCGTGTTTGAGTGTCACTCTGTCACCTGGGCTGGAGTGCAGTGAGGTTCACTGCAGCCTCCACCTCCCAGGTTCAAGCCATTCTCCTGCCTCAGCCTCCTCCCAAGTAGCTGGGACTACAGACGTCCACCATTACGCCCAGCTAATTTTTGTATTTTTAGTAGAGACGGGGTTTCACCATGTTGGTTGGCCAGGATGGTCTTGATCTTTCAACCTCGTGATCCGCATGCCTCGGCCTCCCGAAGTGTTGGGATTACAGGCATGAGCTACTGGGCCCAGCCTGTTTTTTGTTTTGTATTTTAATTCTTGGAAGTATTTTCTACTTAATGATTAAATATATCTGAAAAGATTTGGGGCATTGTTATTTTTTAGGAAAAAAAATCTTTAGTTCAATGTGAGAAAGCTGATTGGAAAAAACAGAGAAATAACTTTTTGTATAATTTCAGGCATTTATTGAAATGGCAACCACAGAGGATGCTCAGGCCGCAGTGGATTATTACACAACCACACCAGCGTTAGTATTTGGCAAGCCAGTGAGAGTTCATTTATCCCAGAAGTATAAAAGAATAAAGGTAATGTTTATTTTTTCAAGCTGTATATCAGTTTAACAAATGCTTTTAATAGTTATTAACTGTGGTTATTTAAAATTATTGCTAAGGCCAGGTGTGGTGGCTCACGCCTGTAATCCCAGCACCTTGGGAGGCCAAGGTCAGAAGGATTATGTGAGGCCCAGGAGTTCCAGGCAAGCCTGGGCAACATAGCAAGACCTCGTCTCTATAAAAATAAAACAATTGGTAAAGACTAGGATGTTTTTAACTGTTAACTAATAATTATTGCACATTTGTCCTTTTGTTGTTGTTATTTATTAAAGAAACCTGAAGGAAAGCCAGATCAGAAGTTTGATCAAAAGCAAGAGCTTGGACGTGTGATACATCTCAGCAATTTGCCGCATTCTGGCTATTCTGATAGTGCTGTTCTCAAGCTTGCTGAGCCTTATGGGAAAATAAAGAATTACATATTGATGAGGATGAAAAGTCAGGTAATATACATAAGGAAGTTTTAGAGAAGATAATTTATTAAAATCCTTAAGATTTTTCAATATGGAGCTGGGTGTTGTTCCTCAACCTGTAATCCCAGCACTTTGGGAGGCCAAGGCGGGCAAATCACCTGAGGTCAGGAGTTCAAGACCAGCCTGGCCAGCATGGTGAAATCGTATCTCTATTAAAAATACAAAAATTATCCAGGCGTGATGGTGTGTGCCTGTAATCCCAGCTACTTGGGAGGCTGAGGCAGGAGAATTGCTTAACTAGGGGAGGGGCGGAGGTTGCAGTGAGCTGAGATTGCACCACTGCACTCCAGCCTGGGCAGCAGAGCGAGACTCCCAACTCAAAAAAAAAAATTTGCTTTTTTTTTTTTTTTTTTTTTTTAGTATATCCCTATTTTTAGTGATGAAATCTGGAGGACTAGTTGTTTGCTTTTCTTTCTTTTTTTTTTTTTGAGACAGGGTCTCAAAAATTAATATTTCATACTTTTTTTTCTTGTATTTAAAAAATTTAGAGTTAGCCAGTCGCAGTGGCTCACGCCTGTAATCCCAGCACTTTGGGAGGCGGAGGCAGGCAGATCACGAGGTCAGGAGATCGAGATCATCCTGGCTAACACAGTGAAAACCCCCTCTCTCCTAAAAATACAAAAAAATTAGCTGGGCGTGGTGGCGTGCGCCTGTTGTCCCAGCTGCTGGGGAGGCTGAGGCAGGAGAATGGCATGAACCCGGGAGGCGGAGCTTGCAATGACTCGAGATTGTGCCACTGCACCCATCCTGGGTGACAGAGCAAGACTCCATCTCAAAAAAAAAATTAAGAGTTAGGCTGGATGCATTGGCTCATGCCTGTAAATCCCTAGACATTGGGAGGCTGAGGCCAGAGTTGCCCAGGAGTTTGAGACCACCCTGACAACATATTGAGGCCACATCTGTATAAAAAAAAATTTTTTTTAACCAGGCAAAGTGGCATGCTTGTACAGTTTTAGCTACGGGAGTCTGAAGTCAGGTGGAACACTTAACCCAGGAGTCCAAGGTTGTAGTGGGCTATGATTGTGCCACTGTACTTCAGCATAGGCAGTGGAGTGAGACCCTGTCTCAAAAAGGAAATAAGGATGAGGAGAACATCTTTTTTGTTTTTCTTTTTTTGTTTTAAACACTTCTGTAATTCAGCATTGCAAGTTCATGTCCTTCCAGACTTTTATTTTTCTTACACTATTTTAATATCTTAAGCTTATTAGTTTTTTTTTTTTTTTTTTTTTTTGAGACAGTCTCGCTCTGTCGCCCCGACTGTAGTGCAGTGGTGCAATCTCAGCTCACTGCAAGTTCTGCCTCCTGGGTTCATGGCATTCTCCTGCCTCAGCTTCCCCAGTAGCTGGGACCACAGGCGCCCGCCACCACGCCCGGCTAATTTTTTTTTTTTTTTTGTATTTTTAGTAGAGACGGGGTTTCACCATCCACAGGATGGTCTCGATCTCCTGACCTTGTGATCTGCCCATCTCAGCCTCCCAAAGTGCTGGGATTACAGGCTGAGCCACCGCGCCCAGCCAGCTTATTACTTTTTTGCAGAGTGTATATAGATGGTTTAGTATTTGGCACTACAGTGATTCTTGGGGATTTTGTAAATCTGACAGGTTGGTTTTTTGGTTTTTGGTTTTTTCTGAGACGGAGTCTCGCTCTGTCGCCCAGTCTAGAGTGCAGTGGTGCCATCTTGGCTTGCTATAAACTCCGCCTCCTGGGTTCAAGCAGTTCTCCTATGTCAGCCTTCCAAGTAGCTGGGACTACAGTAGGCACACTCCACCATGCCCAGCTGATTTTTGCATTTGTAGTAGAGATGGGGTTTCACCATACTGGTCAGGCTGTTCTCGGAATTCCTGACCTCAGGTGAGCCACCCGCCTTGGCCTCCCAAAGTGTTGGGATTACAGGTGTGAGCCACTGCGCCCAGCCCTGATATTCAGTGACTTTTTAACTCTGTGCTAAAGATTAAAATTTTTAGCCGGGTGTGGTTGCTTTCACCTGTAATCCCAGCACTTTGTGAGGCCAAAGCAGGAGGATTGCCTGAGTCCAGGAGCCCGAGACCAGTCTAGGCAACATGGCGAAACTGCATCTCTACAAAAAATACAAAAATTAGCCAGGCATTGGTGGTGCATGCCTGTAGACCTAGCTACTGGGGGGCTAAGGTGGGAGGATCAATTGGGCCCAGTACATCAACGCTTCAGCAAGCCAGGATTGTGCCACTGCATTCCAGCCTGGGTGACACAGTGAGACCCTGTCTCAAAAAAGAAAAAAAGTAATGAAAATTTTCTAACCAGTAGGTAGAATACATAATAAGGTTTTATACAATTTTGTAAAATATAATGTGCTTTGTGGTTTCTTTTCTTTCTTTTTAAGGCTTTTATTGAGATGGAGACAAGAGAAGATGCAATGGCAATGGTTGACCATTGTTTGAAAAAAGCCCTTTGGTTTCAGGGGAGATGTGTGAAGGTTGACCTGTCTGAGAAATATAAAAAACTGGTTCTGAGGGTATGTAGTATTTGATTTGTCATCATTTAACAGCTTGTTTTTACATATTTAAAGCCACAACATTCTTTTAAACATTTTTGTATGCTAAAAATACAGGATTATTGAAACCTATTGAAATAAGTTATTGAAAAAGAACAACCTTTTTTTCTGGTCTTTAATGGCAGAAGTTTTTAAACGAGTCTTCCCTAAAGAACACCTTCATTGCTCTTATCTGTTTAAGTTTTTAATAGCGTTCTGCTACCAGAATGTTTTATTTTCCACTTCTCTGTTGGTATGGTCATGATGAATGTCTGACTGTAGGCAGCTTAGGTTCTCAAATAAGATTACGGGAATTGAATAAGCTGAGTTGATTATAGGGATTGTCTCCAATTATTAATTCACTGGATAATTGTGTATTCTGCAAATGTGTTAACTTCTGCAAAACTTTTGTCTTTTAGATTCCAAACAGAGGCATTGATTTACTGAAAAAAGATAAATCCCGGTAATTTCATTTTGTTTTTCATATGTGTGAGTATATTCAACTTTACTTTTTCAGACAACAAATTAATTGTGTGTCCTTTTGATTTCAGAAAAAGATCTTACTCTCCAGATGGCAAAGAATCTCCAAGTGATAAGAAATCCAAAACTGATGGTTCCCAGAAGACTGAGAGTTCAACCGAAGGTAAAGAACAAGAAGAGAAGTCCGGTGAAGATGGTGAGAAAGACACAAAGGATGACCAGACAGAGCAGGAACCTAATATGCTCCTTGAATCTGAAGATGAGCTACTTGTAGATGAAGAAGAAGCAGCAGCACTGCTAGAAAGTGGCAGTTCAGTGGGAGACGAGACCGATCTTGCTAATTTAGGTGATGTGGCTTCTGATGGGAAAAAGGAACCATCAGATAAAGCTGTGAAAAAAGATGGAAGTGCTTCAGCAGCAGCAAAGAAAAAGCTTAAAAAGGTAAAGATACATTGATTTATTTTAATAGAACATTAGTTCAGATCAGTATTTCAAGTTATTTACCTAAGCAGGATCAGATAGAATTATATGATTTAAATCAGAAAATAAATCAGATATGAACCAGAATATAAACATTTAAATCTAAACTCTGCAATAATTAAATAAGACATTTTATTATAGTTGGCAAAAAACATCAGCTCAAAGAGGAAACTTTTCAGTAAAAATGAGGGAGAAAGACTCAAAATATATGTGCTTCTGTATTGTAGTGGTAGCATATAGGTAGGCAGCCTTATAGTGTAGCTTTGAAAAAAAAAATACAGGACGTGAGTTTGCAGTAAGTTAACTGACCCAACATAGTTAAAACTTTTGCCACTCATTCAAAAATTATTGAATAATTTTTCCTATTTGAGAAATGTTGGCCTGGTCGGATACTTTAGTATCCTTTAAAACAATTTTATTTGAACATGTAAGTCATTTAGAAGCCACGTATAAAGTGAATATAAATATAAAAATACACACATGCTATAAAGAAGAGTAAACAAAGGACCCACATTGAGCTGACTGCCTAGCTTAAGGAGTAGGGCATTAAAATGCCTTTGAGGCAAACTTTTTATGTTAAATGGCTCATAAAATGTCGGAGTCAGGCGGGCCCAGTGGCTCACGCCTGTAATCCCAGCACTTTGGGAGGCCCAGCAGATCACTTGAGGCCAGGAGTTCAAGACCAACATGGTGAAACCCCGTCTCTACTAAAAATATGAAAATTAGCCGGGCGTGGTGGCACATACCTGTAGCAGCTACTTGGAAGGCTGAGACAGGAGAATTGCTTGAATCTGGGAGGCAGAAGTTGCAGTTAGCCAAGATCACATCACTGTACTCCAGCCTGGGTGACAAGAGCAAGACTGTCTCAAGAAAAAAAAAAAAGTAGAGTGAAATGAGATTTTTGCCATCCTATTCCATATTCCATTGGTTCCTTTTATGCAACATTCAACTCAAAACCAATATTTACCTCAGTTTTTATTTGATGGCTTGGTCAAATAACTTCATTTATTTTTCTCACAAGAGCTGATCATTATGTTTACATTTGTAAATGCTAATAATTACTGATGTTTATGGCATTTAATGCCATATGTTTTTCTAAGTTTAAATTTATTAATTTAATCCTCACAGTAACCATATGCATCTCATACTGTGATCTCCAGTCCATAAATGAGGAAAATTGAAGTATGGAGAAGTTAAATAATCCCATACTGCTTATAAGACACAGAGCCAAAATTTAAACTTGGGCAGTCATTCTTCAGAGCATGATTTTTTTTTTTTTTTTTTTTTTTTTGGAGACGGAGTCTTGCTCTGTCGCCCAGGCTGGAGTGCAGTGGCGTGATCTCAGCTCACTGCAACCTCCACCTCCCAGGTTCAAGTTCTGCTGCCTCAGCCTCCCAAGTAGCTGGGATTACAGGTGTCCACCACCACACCAGGCTAATTCTTGTATTTTTAGTAGAAACGAGGTTTCGCCATGTTGGCCTGGCTGGTCTTGAACTCCTGAAATCTCAGGGTGATCCGCCCACCTCAGCCTCCCAAAGTGCTGGAATTACAGGTGTGAGCCACCATGCCTGGCCCAGAGCTTGGTTTTTTAGCCATTACACTATTTGAGTGTTTGCTCTAAAGAGTAGGTATTTGCAATATACTGTCTTACAAAGGACATTGCTGAACTTTTACCAAATCAAGTTTTTTACACATTGCCTAGCAGCATTGTAGTCTCAGAAAAGATAAAATATGAATATTCTTATCTCATTTAACTTCTGCTCTTTGTGTGAGGCAGACCTTCCATTTTTTAGTTTTAAAATAAGCTAAATTATTTTTCAAATTATCAGTAATTTTTTGGAAGAAAGGAAGAAGTTACTATTTTGAGCCAATGAATAAAGACAAAGACGCGGCCGGGCACGGTGGCTCACGCCTGTAATCCTAGCACTTTGGGAGGCCGAGGTGGGTGGATCACGAGGTCAGGAGATCGAGACCATCCTGGCTAACACGGTGAAACCCCATCTCTACTAAAATTACAAAAAAAATTAGCCGGGCGTGGTGGCGTGCGCCTGTAGTCCCAGCTACTCGGGAGGCTGAGGCAGGAGAATGGCATGAACCAGGGAGGCGGAGGTTGCAGTGAGCCGAGATCTCGCCACTGCACTCCAGCCTGGGCGACAGAGCAAGACTCCGTCTCAAAAAAAAAAAGGCAAAGACGCTATCCGTTTCCCTTCAAGTAAAGCAGACGGAAGGGATGCTGCAGGATAATTGTTGCAGAGTAAATTTGTCTTTCTTAACAGCGTCGTTTTCCAGGGAGTATGGAAGGTTTTGTCACTCTAGATGAGGTTGGTGATGAGGAAGATTCGGAACTTCAGAAACTTCGTAAATCGGGCATGGCATTTAAATCTGGTGACAAAAATGATGATGGTTTGGTTGAAATTAAGGTGGACAAGATGGAGGAACTTGATCAAGAAAACGAAGCAGCGTTGGAAAATGGAATTAAAAATGAGGAAAACACAGAACCAGGTGCTGAATCTGCTGAGAACGCTGATGATCCCAACAAAGATACAAGTGAAAACGCAGATGGTCAAAGTGATGAGAACAAGGAGGACTATACAATCCCAGATGAGTATAGAATTGGACCATATCAGCCCAATGTTCCTGTTGGTGAGATTTAAGTCTTTGTTCTTCACCTTCCTCACTCTCCTCAAAACAAACACTTAGGTTTTAAAATAAGATTTTAAAGTTGGTCTTACATAAGCTGTGATAGCATTTTAAATTTGCTTTGTTTCTATGGGGAACAATTTATAAATCTTAATTGATATATTTTCCTCTTATGCATGTCTCTGATTTTGTATTATTTTCTGTTGTTATTCCACAGTGTATTCCCTTTTTTCGTAAAATTTCTTGCAAATTACACGCTTTTGTTTTGCTTTTCTGTGTTGTTTTTCTGTATTATATTTCTTTTTTTAAGAATACAGTTAGGTGAGACCTCAAACATCAATTAGGTAAAAGCAAAATGTGGTTCGGTTTTTGTTTTTTATCTTAGGCTGTATTGGACTTCTCAAAAACATGTTGTTTCATTTAAATTATGTTGACAGGTGAAATTGTGAATACTAAATAAAATCTTCAGTTTAATTTGTAAGAATGTATGTTTGTGTTTCTAGGTATAGACTATGTGATACCTAAAACAGGGTTTTACTGTAAGCTGTGTTCACTCTTTTATACAAATGAAGAAGTTGCAAAGAATACTCATTGCAGCAGCCTTCCTCATTATCAGAAATTAAAGGTAAGGTTGAATGTAAAACAGAGTTCTTTTGTGAAAACTTAACAAGTTATGGAAATAAGTGGGGTATATAAGTAAAATGTGTATAGTGTTCTCTCTAGACTCAGTGCAGTGCTTTCTCCTGAAGATAACTTTTTATTTACTTTTTTTTTTTTTTTTAAAGACAGTTTCTCTCTTGTTGCCCAGGTTGGATTGCAATGGTGCAATCTTGGCTCACTGCAACCTCTACCTCCTGGGTTCAAGCAATTTTCCTGCCTCAGCCTCCCAAGTAGCTGAGATTACAGGCATGCACCACCACACCCAGCTAATTTTTGTATTTTTAGTAGAAATGGGGTTTCACCATGTTGGCTAGCCTGGCTGGTCTTGAACTCCTGACCTCAGGTGATCCACCCACCTCAGCCTCCCAAAGTGCTGGGATTACAGGCCACCGCGCCTGGCCTTTTCTTTCTTTATTGATGGGTTATCAAAACATCTGTTGAACCTCTTGTCATAGTTTACCCTTGTTACATAACAATTTAGTATTTTCTAACCATATTATAAATTCTGTGGTAGAATTAAACTTATTCATGTATTCTCAGATTGTTGTTGGGCTGTACTTTCTCTAATGTGAAAGATGCTGGGAGTCTGAATACTAAAAGTGGCATGACCATTCATATTAAAATAATTTTTAATATTGACATTATTAATGACACCAGTTATTTTTATGACCAAAAGTATATAAAGATCAAAAGCATAAATACATAAACCACAACATCACTAAAGAATAATTCCTATTGAGATATATTGAAATTTGTTTTTGTAATTATCAGCTTCTTTGGACTACCTATTGAAATAGTGACTGAAACTTAAAGGTAGTTGCTAAACAAGTCAATCATAGATACCTTGGTTTTTCACACTGCTTTATAATAAGTTAACTATAGTTACTCAATCATTAGATATGTTCTCTGTTGACTAAATGGATGAATGTAATCTTTAATTTTGGAAATAATTCAAGTTCTTGGCTGTGTGTCATTTCTGTTTTTTTTTTTTTTTTTAATGTAACTGCTCTTTGCCACCTATATGTCTTTTACCATCCTGTATATGAAGAAAGAATTGTGGCTATTTGCAATGGTGGCAGCAATGTAGTACAAATTATTTTATTTTTTTGAGACAGTTTTGCTCTTGTTGCCCAAGGCTGAAGTGCAATGGCGCGATTTTGCCTCACCCCAACCCCCGCCTCCCAGGTTCAAGCCATTCTCTTGCCTCAGCCTCCTGAGTATCTGGGATTACAGGCATGCACCACCATGCCCAGCTAATTTTGTATTTTTAGTGGAAATGGGGTTTCTCCATGTTGGTCAGACTGGTCTTGAACTCCCAGCTTCAGATGATCCTCCCACCTCAGCCTCCCAAAATGCTGGGATTACAGGCCTGAGCCCTAGTGCCCGCCCTGGTACAAATATTTTTATCTGCTTTGATTTTAAGCTGTTTGGGGTCAAAAACTATATGTATTGAGAAGAATATGGAAATAATATAAAAGATTGCTAGGTGCTTCTTGTGGCTCCTTTTATTATTTCCTTATTTATTTTTATTTTTATTTTTATTTGAGACAGAATTTTGCTCTTGTTCCCCAAGCTGGAGTGCAATGGCACAATCTCAGCTCACTGCAACCTCTGCGTCCCGGGTTCAAGCAGTTCTCCTGCCTCAGGCTCCCAAGTAGCTGGTATTACAGGCGTGTGCCACTACGCCTGGCTAATTTTTTGTATTTTTAGTAGAAACAGGGTTTCACCATGTTAGCCAGGCTGTTCTTGAACTCCTGACCTCAGGTGATCCGCCTGCCTCAGCCTCCCAAAGTGCTGGGATTACAGGCGTGAGCCATCATGCCCGGCCTATTATTTCCTTTTATTTATAAAAAAAAAAAAAAACTTTGTCACCTTCATCAAGAAACTGTTAAGCATTACAGTAACTTGCTAATGGTAAATTGATACTTTCCTAACTGGATGTTTGTGGGGTGATTTTTTGTTGTTGTTTTTCTTTAAAAGATATAATGGCTTTTAATTCTTACTATTTTGCATTAACTATATAAAGTTGAAATTCCAATGAGATGGAAAGAAGCTTTGGACATTTTAGGTTAGATTTTTTATTATGTCTTTTGTACTTTCATTAATGTCTTAATGGAGCTCCCGTGTCTAGAGACTCTAGCAGTCACAGGTTTAATGGCAGGGGTCAGCAAGCTACACTCGTGGCTCAGTCATCTGTTTTTGTAAGGTTTTATTAGAACCCACAGCCATAATCATTTAAGTGTCATCTATAGTTGTTTTAGCTTATAATTGAGTGCAGGATTGAGTAGTTGTAACAAAGACTGAATGGCTCAATGAGTCTAAAATATTTACTGCTGGCCTTGCAAGAAAATGTTTGTTCAGGTGATTTAATGAGTAGTGCATTGAGGCCAGATGTGATAGCTCTTGCCTGTAATCCCAGCACTTTGGGAGGCGGGGACCGGCAGATCACCTGAGATCAGGAGTTTGAGACCAGCCTGGCCAACACGGTGAAAACCCCGTCTCTACCAAAAGTACAAAAAAATTAACTGGGCTTGGTGGCGGGTGCCTGTAATCCCAGCTGCTTGGGAGGCTGAGGCAGGAGAATCATTTGAACCTGGGAGGTGGAGGTTGCAGTGAGCCGAGATCACGACACTGCACTCCAGCCTGGGCAACAGAGCAAACTCTCCCTCAAAAAAAAAAGAATAAAAGTGCATGTCATTTAGACCCATAGTTCTTGAATAGTGTCAGTTCAGTGTGACTGTGGTCTTTGTTTTCTCATCTCTAAAAATTAGTGTTAATTATAACATTTGAAATACCCATTTTTTACCTTTTACCATTTTTTCCCCGTGCCTTATTGTAATGTCCTGAAAGTTTTTGTGTGCTAATGAGGATTAACTAATTGTTGAAAATATTGACAAAATTATAGTTTAAGTCCCTAAACTTGGATATAGGATATTTGATTTTGGAATTAATCCATTTTGCTGCGTTTCTCTTAGGTGACTTAATGGCTGTAATTCTCTTTCTTTATAGAAATTTCTGAATAAATTGGCAGAAGAACGCAGACAGAAGAAGGAAACTTAAGATGTGCAAGGAGATTTAATGATTTCAAAGAAAATAATGGTTCTTTGTTTTTAATGTTAACCTTTTTTAAATACAATACTGATAGTTAGAAGAAAACTATTGTACTCTTTTGTTTTAGTGGAGAAATAATAGATGTCTGTTCATGTGTTAAGTGTTATAGCAAAAAAAATACACATGGTTAAGTTAATGAATAGTTTTTGTTTTATCAGAATGGCAACAGACAGAAGTACTTTGTAGAGATTGACTTCCTAAGCTACTTAAGACAACTTGCACCACTAAGAAAAAAATGTAGAACCATTTGGAAAAATGAAATTTAGTAGTTCCAAGTTTCAAAGAAATGTCAACATTTTATTCCATTCAATAAAGAACAAAACCAATAGTGTTTTTATTACTTTCATCTGAAACATTCCATGTTTTAATCTGAGCCTTGCAGACTTTGATTTGGAGTTTGAACCTGTTTTGGTTGCATTTCATTTTTGGAGAACTTAATTAACGTGAGATTGGCAATTGAAACGCAGGTGCAGTTTTCTGTTAATGTCATGCTGTTGTTTAGGTAATAAGAAATATTAAGTAATTGGCTTTAGATTTTGTAATTTTTTTCCCTGAGTTCCTGCTAGATTTCGTATTCTAGTAGTCAATGTATTTTCAGTGAAATGTAAAAATATTCCCGTTATCTTTGACCAGTATTAATTTTTGAGATCTTACTGCTTGTCACTTGAATCCCGTGATTGTCATACATCTCTGGTATAAGCAACATTTGATTTTTGAAGTGTGTAGACCATCTCTTCATATTTTCAAGTTGTAATTTTACATTTCTGCATTTTTAAAACAGTTTGGCCATAATCCTAGATGCACGCTTCTAATTCATGTACCTGCACATGTGACCTTTGTGAACAGAAATTTGCATGTATAATTTGTGTTTACTTGTAACTTTCTGGTTATATACTGCTTATATCTGTGGATTCAAGTTACTGAAGTGAATACCAATAAAAAAGAAAACCCTAGGCCATGTTAATTGGTTATACATGTTTGGAATGTTAACCAATGTATTTGTCAGTTGTGGTTTTTATTCGCTCTTAAACTTTGTGCATGCTTTAACAATTTATTACTTTTAAATCTAGAGTGAATTCTAAAGACTGCCGCTAAAGATCTGAGTTTTAAAAATGTTGTTGCTGGTGGATTTCTTGTTCCTGTTACATAACTAAAAGTGAGGCCATTTATGGTTTTTAAAAACCTTATGAATTAAAAATGCTACAGGTGAACAAACAGCAGAAGCTTGTTTAGACATATTGATGACTTAACAGTACAATTGGAAGTAATACGGATGAGCAAGAATTAGTTCTGCCAGCTTTTCAAAATAATTATGTAGAGACTCATGGTATATTGGATTATCTGTTGTAAACAATTTTTTTTTCTTCCCTGACACAGGGTCTCACTCTGTCACCCAGACTGGAGTGCAGTGGCACAGTCACAGCTCTCTGCAACCTCAGCCTCTGGGCTCAAATGACCCTCCTACCTCAGTCTCCTGAGTAGCTGGGACTACAGGCTCATGCCACTATACCTGGCTAGTTTTTGGTTTTTTTGTATAGATGGGGCTTTGCCATGTTGCCCAGGTTGATCTTGAATTCCTGGGCCCAAGTGATCTGCTTGCATCAGCCTCCCAAAGTGCTGGGACTGTAGGCATGAGCCACCATCCCTGGCCAAGAAAAAAAGTTTTAATTTCAAAAAAATCTACAAGAACAGGATAGGCATTGTCTTTCAAATGTTCAGACCCCAGTTTATTAAAGGATACTTCAAATAGTTGGCTAAATTTTATGATCTCTCCCGTTGAAAAGTAGGTGATGATTTTAATGTGACATGCACAAAAAATCCTTGCCAGTTTACTTCTGCAATTTAATTTTAGCCTGTACTAATTACCCACTTCTGTTTAATTCCAATTTTTAACAGCAGGTACATAAAGCATTATGTGCACAATGGAGTTCTTCAGTGTTTCCTTTCAGTGATGGCTTTTTCATAGCTTCAACTTTGTTGGATTTAGCAAGTTGAAGGAAAGAATGCTATGTTTTTAATACCTACATTTGAGAGCATTTAGAAATCAGAAATTATAATAAGCTGTTAGTGATAAATCTGTAACAGCCCTTAGATTACGAGAAAACCTCTTTTTAGTAGGAATGTTTCCACTCATGTTTGCTGTAAAGTTTAAGAACATTTTTCCTACGGCTATGTCAGCCCTTAGTTTAATCTTACATTATCCTACAAAAGTGAATGAAGCTTCTAGAAGTGCCTTGAGTTTGCTTTACAGTTCTTTTTTATTGACTGATTGCTAGTAAATTTGGGATCTGAGAGTGTCCTTTATAAGACTTTAATTGGATAGCTGTAATATTGCTTTGAGTATTCCAAAAATAAGTTCATTTGAAATGTTATTCAAGAATATGAATTTCCAACCATAGTGTGTGTGCATCAGTACCTCTAGAGATTTATTTATTTATTATTATTATTATTTTTTTTTTTTTGAGACTGTGTCGCCCAGGCTGGAGTGCAGTGGAATGATGTTGGCTGAATTCTCCTGCCTCAGCCTCCCAGGTAGCTGGGACTACAGGTGCATAACTGCCACGCCCAGCTAATTTTTCTTAGTAGAGGCGGGGTTTCACCATGTTGACCAGGCTGGGCTCAAACTCCTGACCTCAAGTAATCTGCCTGGCCTCCCAAAGTTTTGGGATTACAGGCATGAGCCACCACACCCAGTCCCTCCAGTGATTTTAAGTGGTAACATCCTGAGGAGCTTTTTAGGAATAGCCATTATTTGAATTCGCTAAGGACAGGTTCCCCTGCCACCTTTTTTTAAGGTGATGGGGACTGGAAAAGGAAATAGTAAACTATTGAATGTTGTGGCATGTAGTAAGGTTATACAGGGAGAAGAGTGTGCTGAAATTGTTTACTTTAGCTTTGTTCACAGTGGATTTTTTTTCAGCCTTAAGATTGTGACAAAAGCAGCTCATGGTATGTAATAGAAATCTGCTGGGACACTGCAGAGCAGCATATGGGCTGTTTAAGATAACTTGCACTAGGACAGAAGCAGCTCTGAGTATAGTCTGTTGGTTGCCTTCCATCATAAATAAAGTTTAGTGTAGCTGAAAGCCTGGGTATTCTGTGTTTAATGAGTTTGAGGTTGTTTTATACCCTGACCTCATTGTTGAGCTAGCTGGGTTTGAATTGCTCTCCCACTTTGGCCATTAGATGATAAGGTCAAGATTCTTAAAATCAACACTGGTGCACAAATAAATAGTTACAGGAATTATTTTCCTTTAAAATGAATTGTTTTCAGCCAGGCACGGTGGCTCACGCCTATAATCCCAGCACTTTGGGAGGCCGAGGTGGGCGGATCATGAGGTCAGGAGATCGAGACCATCCTGGCTAACATGGTGAAACCCCACCTCTACTAAAAATACAAAAAATTAGCCCGGCATGGTGGCGGGGGCCTGTAGCCCCAGCTACTTGGGAGGCCGAGGCAGGAGAATGGTGTGAACCCAGGAGGCGGAGCTTGCGGTGAGCCAAGATGGTGCCACTGCACTCCAGCCTGGGTGACAGAGCGAGACACACTCAAAAACAAATTGTTTTCAAATGTTTGCATACATCAAAATTACCTACAGGTTAAAGCATTGCTGGCTCCCTGCCAGGTTTTCTCATTTCCTAAGTTTGGGATGAGTACTGATAATTTGCATTTTTGAGAGATTGTTTGGAGGTTTTAATGGAAACCCAGCTACACATATACCCTTAAAGGAAGACCGGTCCTCTATTGGTGATGGTTGTCCTCTTCGACACACTGCACAGCTTCGGGAGGGTCGGGAGGGACACACTTGGAGCATTGAGGGAGTAAGGGGACACTGGTTTAGCCAGCCAGATCAGCCAAATCAATTTTTGTATTTTTAGTAGAGAGGGTTTCACCACATTGGCCAGGCTGGTCTCGAACTCTTGACCTCAGTCTTCCCTCGGCCTCCCACTGGGTTCCCAGGTGAGCCACCGCACCGGGCCTGATTTGCATTTTTAACAAGTTTCCAGGTGATGGAAATGTCAGTGACATCAAGCTTTGAGAACTTTACCTATAACTGAAGATGGGTTGGTGGTAGGTGTTTGTAACCAGATCCTACCTGGCTTGGTTACTATTGCCTGAGGTACTGATTTTGCTACCCTTTTCAAAGCTAAAACTAAATGAAAAATTAGTCACCTTTTTAAAAAAACAAAATCATTTATGGGAGACAACCTCTTTCAGAGCCGTAGATACTGTTATCCTTCATTTTTTTTGCCAAACATAAAGTTTTGTAATTTTGTTGGGTATGTGGTAAGAAATTGCAAGGAATGTTAGTGGAATAGAACTACAACAGGAATTTGCCATTTTGCCTGGCCAAGTGGTTTGTATCTTTTTGTTTTTCCTTAATTTTGCACCCCTCAAGCGCTACATAGGAGCTAATGATGATGCTTGATAACAGGTAGTTTGTTGAAATTTAATGTGAATGGAAATGGTTCTGTCACTGGCAGATCTAACTTGCGATGGATCTCAGTTAAAGCACTAGTAATTGGGTAATAGCAGTCTGAAACTTGAGTTTTGTCAAAATAACTCCCTATGGAGGTTAGTTGAAAAAATTCTTGATGAGAACAGTCGAGAAGTAACATGATTAATTTTGAAGAGAATCAATTATATTTTTTATTTTTTTGAGACATGGTTTTGCTGTTGTTGCCCAGGCTGAAATGCAATGGTGTGGTCTCGGCTCACTACAACCTCTGTTTCCTGGGTTCAGGCTATTTTCAGCCTCCTGAGTAGCTGGGATTACAGGTAGAGACAGGGCTTCACTATGTTGGCCAGGCTAGTCTTGAACTCCTGACCTCAGGCGATCCACCCGCCTCAGCCTCCCAAAGTGCTGGGATTACAGATGTGAGCCACTGTGCCCACCACAATTATGTTAATTTTAAAGGATTTGTCCTTAAAGTGTTTGGTCGTGTCCTGCCTTTGAAGTTTTCTTGTTTTTTGTTGTTGAGACAGGGTCTCGCTCTGTCACCCAGGTTGGAGTGCTGTGGTGTGATCATGGCTCACTGCAGCCTCCACCTCCCCAGGCTCAGGTGATTCCCACATCTCAGTCTCCACAGTAGCTGGGGCTACAAGTGCATGCCACCACGCCCAGCTAATTTTTGTATTTTTTGTAGAGGGGTTTTGCCATATTGCCCAGGCTAGTCTCTCAAACTCCTGGACTCAAGTAATCCACCCACCTGGGTTTCCCAAAGTGTTGGGATAACAGGTGTGAGCCACCACTCCTGGCCTCTGAATTGTTAATTCTAGCCTTAGTTGTAATTTCACACCCAGCACAGTGGCTCAGGCCTGTAATCCCAGCACTTTTGGGAGGCTGAGGCGGGCGGATCACACAGGTCAGGAGTTTGAGACCAGCCTGGCCAACATGGTGAAACCCCGTCTTTACTAAAAATACAAAAATTAGTCGGGCATGGTGGTAGGGGACTGTAATCCCAACTACTTAGGAGACTGAGGCAGGAGAATCGCTTGAACCCCGGAGGCAGAGGTTGTAGTGAGCGGAGATAGCGCCACTGCACTCCTTCCTCGGCGACAGACTGAGACTCCAGCTCAAAAAAAAAAAGTTATTTCCATACAATTTTAAGAACTCTGTAAAGTCAGATATATAATTGGGGATATGAAAATTGGTGAAAAGTCTAAACGCTTTTAAGGAAGGGGGTAGTCTATTTAGTACACAAAAGTCAGTAAACATCTCACTTCAGCAGGATTTGTATACTTGGGTTGAAAGTACCTGGTATTCGGTACAGGATTAATGACCTTTCTTTGAACAATGATATCATGCTTCATACATGGTAATATTTATGAGGAGTTTTTTTTTTTTTTTTTTTTTGAGACAGAGTCTCGCTCTGTTGCCCAGGCTGGAGTGCAGTGGCGTGATCTCGGCTCACTGCAAGCTCTGCCTCCCGGGTTCACGCCATTCTCCTGCCTCAGCCTCCTGAGTAGCTGGGACTTAACAGGGGCCCACCACCTCGTCTGGCTAATTTTTTGTATTTTTAGTAGAGACAGGATTTCACCGTGTTAGCCAGGATGGTCTCGATCTCCTGACTTCGTGATCCACCCCCCTCAGCCTCCCAAAGTGCTGGGATTACAGGTGTGAGCCACTGCGCCCAGCCTATGAGGAGTTTCTTCTAAGGACCTGATCCAAAAGGGTATACACAAAGAGCAGCAGGAGTCCTGTCTTTGATTAGGACAAAATGCTTTTCAAGTTTCACTCCTTGCCCCTGCCTATCAAAAACAGGACCAATTTCAGTTGGCTCAATTTTGACAGGGTTGTTAAATCAGAAGTAGCGGCTTCTCATTGGCCATTTGGCTTTTGAGATTTAAATGGAAGAGTTTGTTTTCGTACATAGTAGGAAAATTCGAAACATCACAGAGCAATTAGATCCCAGCTACTTTCTTAACTACCAACTCTACTTATATTGACTTCCTGCCTTTTTTTTTTTTTTCTTTGAGATGGGGTCTGGCAATGAATGACAATCATAGTTCACTGCAGCCTCGAACTCCTGGACTCAAGTGATTCACCTACCTCCACCTCTCAAGTAGCTAGGGCTACAGCCATGCACTGCCATGCCCAGCTAATTTTTGTAGGGCGTGTGTGTGTGTCTGTGTGTAGAAGATGCGGTCTTGCTATGTTGCTCAGGCTGGTCTCAAATCCATGGGCTCAAGAGATGCCCCTACCTTGGCCTCCCAATGTGCTGGGATTATAGGCATAAGTCACCATGCCTGGCACTTTTTACTTTTTTTCCTACACTTGCATAAACCCTAGTTTGTTGGTGGTGGTTTTGTTTTTAGTTTGTTTGTTTTTGAGAGGGGTTCTCGCTCTGACACCCAGGCTGGGGTGCAATGCCGTGATAGCCCACTGCAACCTCCGCCTCCCAGTTTTGAGTGACTCTCCTGCCTCAGCCTCCCCAGTAGCTGTGACTACAGGTGTGCAACCACACCTGGCTAATTTTTATTTTTGTACTTTTAGAAGAGACAGGGGTCTCATCATGTTGGCCAGGCTGGTCTCAAACTGACAAGTGATTCGCCCACCTCGGCCTCCCAAAGTGCTAGGATTACAGGCGCGAGCCAGTGTACCTGGCCCACCCCCACCTTTTTTTTTAGAGACAGCGTCACCGCCTTACCAGGTTGGGGTGCAGTGGCACACTAGTAGCTCATGGCAGCCTTGAACTCCTGGGCTCAAGCAAGCCTCCTGCCTCAGCCTACGAGTAACTGGGACTTACAAGAATGTGCCACCACACTTAGCTATTTTTTTACATTCTTTCTGAACACAGAGTTTTGGTAAGTTTCCCAGGCTGGTTTTGAACTCCTGGCCTCAAGCATTCTTCTGCCTCGGCCTCCCAAAGTGCTGGGATTATAGGTGTGAGCCACAGAACCCAGCCTATGCCCTATTTGAATAGGGAAACCTGCTTTATGGTGTGATAGCCTGTGGAAAGGGACTGCAGTTTAAGTGATGATTGGTGTGAAGGATAGTGAGACTTTCATGATAACTCCTAGTTCATTTTCCTGATTTTGGCTGCTTCTGCTGAAACTCCAAGTGTATCTCTGGCCCATCTTATTTTAAAAGGCAAGCTTCTAGAGAGGTGAACATGGGGAGAACATGGAAACAACAACAACAAAAGCTGAGCTGCTCCTGGCTAACATGGTGAAACCCCGTCTCTACTAAAAATACAAAAAAATTAGACGGGCGTGGTGGCAGGCGCCTGTAGTCCCAGCTACTCGGGAGGCTGAGGCAGGAGAATGGCGTGAACCTGGGAGGCGGAGTTTTCAGTGAGCTGAGATCGTGCCACTGCACTCCAGCCTGGGCGACAGAGCGAGACTCCGTCTCAAAAAAAAAAAAAAAAAAAAAAAAAAGCTGAGCTGCACAAAGTCAGCAGGGAAGGGTTTTCCCAGCTGGAAAAGAGGAATTGCTTCTGCCTTTCCAGTTATTCAGCACGTCTGTAGGCACACATGATGATTCTGCAAAAACGTTTACCTATTCTACACCTACACATTTTCCAAATCCTGCTCATGCTGCATATTCAAACTACACAAGTTTGGCTCTTTTTTTTTTTTTTTTTTTTTTTTTTTTTTTTTTTTGAGACGGAGTCTTTCTCTGTCGCCCAGGTTGGAGTGCAGTGTTGTGATCTCGGCTCACTGCAAGCTCCGCCTCCCGGGTTCTCGCCATTCTCCTGCCTCAGCCTCCCGAGTAGCTGGGACTACAGGCGCCCGCCACCACCCCCGGCTAATTTTTTGTATTTTTAGTAGAAACTGGGTTTCACTGTATTAGCCAGGATGGTCTCGATCTTCTGACCTCGTGATCCACCCACCTCGGCCTCCCAAAGTGCTGGGATTACAGGCATGAGCCACTGCGCCCACCCGAAGAATATTTTACTTTTTTTTTTTTTTTTTGAGACGGAGTGTCGCTCTGTCACCCAGGCTGGAGTGCAGTGGCGAGATCTCAGCTCACTGCAACCTCTGCCTCCTAGGTTCAAGCGATTCTCCTGCCTCAGCCTCCTGAGTAGCTAAGGTAACAGGTGCATGCCACCACACCTGGCTAATTTTTTGTATTTTTAGTAGAAACTGGGTTTCACTGTATTAGCCAGGATGGTCTCAATCTCTTGACCTCGTGATCCACCTGCCTCGGCCTCCCAAAGTGCTGAGATTACAAGCGTGAGCCACCGCGCCTGGCCAAGTTTGGCTCTTTAAGGCCAGGTGAGTTTTAAACTTCACTAAACAACTTTTTTAGGAAAACCCACCACTTACTGTCTGTGTATCCTTAGTGCCTAGATCAGTGCAGGCATAAGTAGGCATTTTAAAAGTTGAATAATACTTGATCCCCTCACCTTCTCATTCAGAGCAGGGACCTTTGCTTACCCTGCAGTGTTAGGCCCTTACTCAACCCTACGTACCCACTCTAGCTAGCTACATTCTCTGCCTACCTTGATACAAAGGAGCATAGGAACCATTACTGAAGCACTATAGGAACCTATGTAAGAGTTCATTTTGGGGGGGTGTGTTTTCTTGTTTATAAATGCAATATGCAATTCAAGCTTTCCTAGAGAATTTAGACAATATTTTTAAAATTCAGAAAATATTGACTCCTTTGAAATCTGTCCACCAGGAAGGCCGGGCACGGTGGCTCACGCATGTAATCCCAGCACCTTGGGGGGCCGAGGCAGGCGGATCAAGAGGTCAGGAGTTCAAGCCTTGCCAACATGGTGAAACCCCGTCTCTACTAAAAATACAAAAATTAGCTGGGCATGGTGGTGCGCGCCTGTAATCTCAGCTACTTGGGAGGCTGAGGCAGGAGAATCGCTTGAACTGGGACCTGGGAAGCAGAGGTTGCAGTGAGCCGAGATCGTGCCACTGCACTCCAGCCTGGGCTACAGAGCGAGACTCCATCTCAAAAAAAAAAAAAAAAAAAAGAAATCTGACCACCCGGAAATACTGCTATTAACATTTTGATGACCATTCTATCAGATACTTGGCATTTATACCTACTCGTGCCTGTTTACATATAAAATTTTGAACGATTTTACAAACATGCTGTTTTGCAACCTGCTCTTTTAAAAAGCATTGATATATTCTATATCAATGAATATACATATTTTAAATAACTATTTTAATGCATCATTATTCATTTAACCAATTTCCTGTTGATAGGCATTTTGATCTTTTGGGTTTTATAACCAGGCTATAAATATTCTTACATGTCTCTCTTTACATCTGTCCATTTGGGTAGATTCCTATATTTGGAATGTTTGGGTAAAAAGGTACATACTTTTTACATTATTGTTGAGAAATGAGGGGTCTGTAGGAAGGTGGTAATTTACAGTGGGGGCCTACTCATAGCCATCCTGGGCCTTCTGATTTCTACTTCAACCTCCATCTTAAGATGGTTACTATGTGAACCAGATAGGTAAATTTTTGCAGTGTTTTAAAACTGGATCTCTCTGTTGGTCCCATTGCAGTGTCTCTCCTTACCATTAGCAAACTTGTTAGCCTTCATTATTTTGTTTTCCATGTATAGATCATCACCATCACTATCCAAGTATAATATTGCTACATTGAAGTTTATTTTGCATGTGAGCAGAGCATTGCATGTCCTTATGTCTAGAGAATGCCAAGGAAATACTGGGCCCCTGACGCTTAGCCACTGTGGTGAACTCTCAGTGCGATCTGGAAATTGAGATCTTAACCCCTTTGTGTGGGAAAAACAGCATTGGCCTTTGAGTGTTCCACATGATTTATCAAATATTTTTTATTACCATTATAACCAGTTAAGTGGCTTGTGTTACTAAATAACAAATTCAATTATCTCATGTTTACCTTTTTGTTTATTTGTTTGTTTGTTTTAAGACAGAGTCTCACTCTGTCACCCAGGCTGGAATGCAATGGCATGCTCTGGGCTCACCACAACCTCCTCCTCCCGGGTTCAAGCGATTCTCCTGCCTCAGCCTCTTGGGTAGCTGAGACTACAGGCATGTGCCACCACATCCGGCTAATTTTTGTATTTTTATTAGAGATAGGATTTCACCATGTTGGCCAGGCTGGTCTCAAACACCTGACCTCATGATCTGCCCGCCTCAGCCTCCCAAAGTGCTGGGATTACAGGTGTGAGCCACCGCACCTGGCCTCATGCTTACCTTTTAAGAGAGTCTGGGTTAGGCCAGGCCCTGTGGCTCACGGCTGTAATCCCAGCACCTTGGGAAGCTGAAGCAGGCAGATCATTTGAGCCCAGGAGTTCAAGACCAGCCTGGGCAATGTGGCAAAACCTCATTTCTACAAAAAATTCAAAAATTAGCCAGGCATGGTGGTACACACCTGTGGTCTCAGCTACTTTGCAAGCTGAGGTTTGAGGATTGCTTGAGCCAGGGAGGTTGCGGCTGTAGTGAGCCGTGATCATGCCACTGCACTCCAACCTGGGTGATGGAAGACTGTGTCTTAAAAAGAGAGTCTGAGTCATCTCAGACTATATAAATACCTATTTTGTTATGTTCAGACTTCCTCCAGCCTCAGATTGATAGCTTATCTTCACAGTTTAGAATATAGATCTGTAAGTGCTGCCAAGGTGGTTGACCCAGGAGCTAGGGCAGAACTATCTGCATTCATTTCTTTGGGGCTTTGGATTGGCCCAGAAGAGTATTCAGTGAATGAAATAGCTCTGAAGAGGAACAACCTGGTTTCTAAATTCAAGCCTTCCCATGGAGGGAATTTTTTGTCTTAGTAAATACTACAAGCATATAGTTTTTAAAAGATTCAAAATTTTCAGGAGAAAAAGATAGTTATTTGCACCCATTTCCTAGTCGGTCATTTTCCCTCTCCAAAGGGAAGAAATTAGTTTGTGTCCCTTTTTCAAAGATAGTATCTACAGATTTGAACATCCAGATTTGTAAAACACATACTCTCGGCCGGGTGCGGTGGCTCACACCTGTAATCCTAGCACTTTGAGAGGCGGAGGCGGGTGGATCACGAGGTCAGGAGATCGAGACCATCCTGGCCAACACGGTGAAACCCCTATCTCTACTAAAAGTACAAAAATTGGCCGGGTGTCCTGGCGTGCTGCGCCTGTAGTCCCAGCTACTTGGGAGGCTGTGGCAGGAGAATCTCTTGAACCCGGGAGGCAGAGGTTGCAGTGAGCCAAGATGGCGCCACTGCACTCCAGCCTGGGCAAGAGAGCCAGACTCCGCCTCAAAAAAACAAAACAAAACAAAAAAACAAAAACATACTCTCTTCTTTACATTGCTTAGTGTCACTAGAAATATATCTTGGGGCTTGTCAACGATGACAGGAAGGAAGCATGGGTAAGAATAACTATGGGGCCAGTGCACCCAGGATCACGGACTACAAAATTCTTGAACCCGGAGGTCACACTCTTCTATCCTGTGTGGACAGGGCATTTCCTCCTTTAGCCACAAAGAAGTTGCACATGTATTTGTATTTTGCGTTTGCATCCAGCTTCAAAAAGTGTGTTTTTGTGCCTGCACGTGTCTGAGTGCGGATGTTTGCGTATCATTTAGTACGCCTCTGTGATTTCCCTTAGTTTATTATTTTTCTGTGTCAGGATCTTGACGTGACTCGGTGCATGTCGCTGTTTGTGTGACATTGTGTATCATTCTTGGGGTGTGTATGGGTATGTGTGTGCTATGTCATTACCTAAATATTACGTTTTTGGGGGGGTGTGTGATGTCTGTAAAAGTCCACGCCTGTGTATCTTGTCAGGGTGCTCTTCAGTCCCCAGCTGCCTCACTCATTGCATATCATCATTCTCGGAAGATGGGCGGGTGTGGGAACAGTGGTACGCCCCCATTCCTGCCTCCCAGAGAGAACGTGCGACAGCGTTCCTGCTACACCCGGCAGCCGGCCGTAGGGGCGCGCTGGAAAGGCTGCTGCGCGTGCACACGTGTGCAGCCTTGGAGACAGACTTCGGGGTCGCGCGTTCTCGCGCGCGCTCTCTAGTGGCTTCGGAGGGCAGAGCTGACAGAACAAGAGGGCGGGGTTGGCGGCGACGGAAGTGAAGTCACTTCCGGGCTGGGGTGTTTGTTTGGACTGGAGAAGGGAGGCGGCGGGCGAAGCGCACGTCGAGCGGGGGAGCGGCGCTGCCTGTGGAGATCCGCGGAGGCCGACAGGATTCGTTGGCTGCCGTCCCCGCTGCTGTGCATTGGGTGAGGGGTCCTCTCGGGCAGAGTGGCGACAGGGGTGCGGAGGTCGAGGGACAGCAAGTCGGCGACGGCAGAGGGGCCTAAAGGGTTCCCTGGGTGGTTGGCCACCGAGTCCATTGCGGCCTCCGTTGTTCATTGCCTCTTTCCACCAAGTCTGAGGGATGAGCTTGGGCCGACTTCGTCTCTGTCTTCTCCGAGACATGGCCGTCGCTTTTTTTTTTCATTGTCATTATTAATGATTTGGATCTCGCAGCTCTCTATCCGGGTCCTCAGTGGCGCGAGGGTTGCCGGGATAGCGCTTTCTCCTGTTCCCCATTCTCCCGGTCCTTTATCCCTCCGCCGGGTACCCTTTCCCCTGCCCCCCCTCCCACCGCCTCGGCAACAAAGCTTATTGTTTCTACCCGCTTTACGCCTGCGCGTCGCCACGCGCAGCCCCTACTTGCTGCGCGTGCGCGCCTCAGCAGAGGCTGGGGTTTGGGGAGAGAGGGGCGGAGGGACTGGCGGGCTCTTGGCGTCCTGGGGGAACGCTGCAACCGTCGACCGGCCTGATCAGAAGATCGTCTTTCTCCCGTTTCTTCGCCATCGCTACCCCTTATTTTTGGTTGTATTGCGGCTCATGCCCTGGAAAAAAGAACCTTTGGGGTACTGGGAACCCTTACCCTAGGAGGGCGTTGAGTTAGATGAACTTTAAGGTCCTCTTACCTTTTAATAATTTTCTGTGCTTACTCTCCTCCTTCCCCACCATCGCCACCAGAAATAAATAAGGCTTGTGGTGAACTTAGGTCTTCAAAACATTTGTTGCAGCAGCCAGCAGTGATATTTTTTAGGGACTCCTAAAAGGGGTCTTACCTGCTTCCTTTTGTTTCTTTTTTCCCTGATTTGGCACACGTATCAACTCATAAAAACCCCAAACTCTAGAAAGAATTTGGCTTCCAATTTGCCTTGGAAGGTGTAGCAGCTGACAGCCTTTGACGTTTATTTCAACGGAAAGTAGATGTTCATGTTGGGTGTGCTGGCTAATGTTGGAACGTGGTGGCATTGTTTTTTCACAAATTTCATTAGCGCAGTTAGATCAGGTGTTGGTTTATATTTTCATTAAGTCGCTTTTGAAATTTCTTCTGGCGTAGGTTGTGTTTGCAATAAGTAAAAGTTCTCTACAATAATTTTTAATGAGACTCCACTATTCGCTTTTGTGATTCTGTTTCCAGTTAGTGAAAGACAGGATATTTGGGGAAAATTAGTCTGTTTATACTACTTGTCAGTTGTGAACTTGAATAAAACTTTTCCACACACACACAAAATCACAGGATAGGTAACTTGACAAGAACTATAGAACCCACTTGTGTTTCTTTAAGGGATGGAGGTTAGGGAATGGAGATTTCCTCTAATGATTCAAGGCTGTGCACGTTGCTCCTTAGGAACTCAAATTGAGGTAGGTAATTTCACCCTCTTTTGGTCAGAATGAGTTTATAGCAGGCTTTTCCTTAAATAAGCACTCTGCACTTTATTCAGGTTTATCACTTTATGACTCTAGAGTGTGATGCTCCAGTTTTAGTGAAAAACTTGAACACTTAGCACAGCAATTTGGTTGATACTGTGGGAGATTAAAGAATGTGGAAGGCAAGACCTCTGCCCACTTGTAATCTAATAACCTTTCGTGCTTTTAAAACATTTTCTTGTAATTTACATCCTATTGTCATTCATTATCATGAAACGTGAAATGGGCAGAGCAAGTTTTTTTTTTTTTTTTTTTTTTTTGAGATGGAGTCTCACTCTGTCGCCAGGCTGGAGTGCTGGAGTGCAGTGGTGCAATTGGCTCACTGCAACCTCCGCCTCCCCGGGTTCAAGCGATTCTCCTGCCTCCGCCTCCCTAGTAGCTGGGACTACAGGCGCTTGCCACCACGCCTGGCTAATTTTTTGTATTTTTAGTAGAGACAGGGTTTCACCGTGTTAGCCAGGATGGTCTCGATCTCCTGACTTTGTGATCCGCCCCCGTCGGCCTCCCAACAGAGCAAGTTTTATCTTGCCCATTTGGGAATTAAAGAAATAGAAGCCTGAAAGATTATTTTTATTTAGCAAATATTTATATAACAATAATGCCAGGCATTGTTCTCATTGCCTTTACAAATATTAACTAATTTGATCCACAACATAGCTAGAAGGTAGGCCCTACTGTAAAATGAAGATGACAAATGAGATGTGAAGTAACTTTCCCAATGTCACAGAGCTATGATAGTCGGAATTCAAATCCAGATAGTCCAGAGATTCTATGCTCTTAACCATTATGTGGTGCTGTGTGATTTAGTGACAGGTCTAGGGTACTTTAAGGTGGCTATGTAGCATAGCTGGGATTTGAACCTACGTCTTCTGACTGTGGTCTAAGATTAAAGTTGTCCAAGTCATTGCCTTTGTGATCTAGACCACCTGTTGCACAGGTGCATGAATAGTTTGCATTTGATATAGGCTAAGGTTCAGTTCCAAAAAACTCCCTTTTTTCTTAATTTTTTCATTGTTTAGAGTGGTGCTGTCCAATGATGTAGGTACTGTGTGTGGTTATGAGCACTTGAGATGTGGCTAGTGTAAATGAAGAACTAAATTTTAATCAAATAGATCTGTGTAGCCGATGGCCACCATATTGGATGGGCACACGTTTGGAGAATTTGAATAGCCTCTGCTTCTTATATCAGTTTGTATAAATTTGGGTGGCATTTCTAATGTACTTGAGCTTTTATCAGTTAGGATGACCCATTCTTGCTCTCACCTAATTACCCTTGTTACACTACAGTTGAGATTAGGGTAGACTTTGGGGTTTTCCTGTGACATTGTTTCACCTCTGTAGATTTAAGATCTCTAATTTTTACCTTGTCCCTTGGTCTAGAGACCTTTAACTGCCCTAAATATTTAATCACCGAGATAGTTAATGCCAATTGTTATGTGCCAGGTTCTCTAACTAGGTACTATTATTAATTCCCATGCAACAGATGAGGAAACCGAGACTCAGGTTAAATAACTTGCCATGGTCACACAGTTAGTAAAGCAGCCTGGTTCCAGAGCCCATGGGTTTTTGTTGTTGTTGTTGTTGTTGTTTTTGAAACGGAGTCTTGCTCAACTGTTGCCCAGGCTGGAGTGCAGTGGCGCGATCTCGGCTCACTGCACGCTCCACCTCCAGGGTTCATGCCATTCTTCTGCCTCAGCCTCCTGAGTAGCTGCGCCCGACACCACACCTGGCTACTTTTGTTTTTGTATTTTTAATAGAGACGGGGTTTCACCGTGTTAGCCAGGATAGTCTCGATCTCCTGACCTCGTGATCCAACGGCCTTGGCCTCCCAAAGTGCTGGGATTACAGGTGTGAGCCACCGCGCCCAGCCCAGAGCCCATGTTTTTTAATCGTTACCTTACTGTGCCAAATAGTAAAACAAAAAATTCGGTGCTTTTCACAGACTTCAGAGTGGAAAACAGACCAATTGAAAAATGTTGCGATCCTCTTTAACTGCCAAAGGAAGTATGCTTCAACGTATATATGCGTAAAATACGATTAAAAAAATATGCAAATAAGGTAAGGATCACAGTGGTTCAAAACAGAGTCCAAGGGAATGAGAAAAGATGGTGCCTATGGAGGTAGATTAATGAAAGAAACAGAAGAGAACTATGCTTGAATTTTTTTTTTTTTTGAAACGGAGTCTCGCTCTGTTGCCCAGGCCTGAGTGCAGTGGCGTGATCTCATTTTACTGCAAGCTCCACCTCCCGGGTTCACGCCATTCTCTTGCCTCAGCCTCCTGAGTAGCTGGGACTACAGACGCTTGCCACCATGCCTGGCTAATTTTTTGTATTTTTAGGAGAGATGGGGTTTCACCGTGTTAACCAGGATGGTCTCAATCTCCTGACCTTGTGATCCGCCCACCTCGGCCTCCCAAAGTGCTGGGATTACAGGCGTGAGCCACCGCACCAGGCCTGTATTTGAATTTTAATGAGAATTCTTAAAAGATGAAACTAGTGGAGAAAGATTGTAAAACCTAAAAGATTTCTGTATTTTAAAATTCCATAGACAATATAAAAGGACACTGCTGGAAACCAATATGTCTAAGAGGCATTTCAGGAGGGAAAAAAACAGCTGAAGACACAATAAAGCCCTAAGTTGATAAATTGAAAGGGTTTGCTGACTTCCAGGCAGTAGTACTGGGAAAAAATTGCTCTTACCTATCCAAAATCTGGTGAAATATATGAATTTGTTAAAACATCTTAAGCTGTCGTCTAGAACAGGATTTTTAAATTTTTATTTATTTTTTTGAGACGGAGATTTGCTCTGTCGCCAGGCCGGAGTGCAGTGGCGCAATCTCGGCTCACTGCAACCTCCGCCTCCCAGGTTCCAGTGATTCTCCTGCCTCAGCCTCCCCAGTAGCTGGGACTACAAGCATGTGCCACCACGCCCAGCTAATGTTTGTATTTTTAGAGACGGGGTTTCACCATGTTGGCCAGGATGGTCTCAATCTCTTGACCTCATGATCCACCCCCTTGGCCTCCCAAAGTGTTGGGATTACAGGCGTGAGCCACCGCACCTGGCCTATTTTTATTTTTTGAGATGCAGTCTCCCTCTGATGCTCAGGTTGGAATGCAGTGGCACCATCTCAGCTCACTGCAACCTTTGCCTCCCAGGTTCAAGCAATTCTCCTGCCTCAGCCTCCCGAGTAGCTGGGACTACAAGCGTGCACCTCCACGTCCAGCTAATTTTTGCATTTTTAGAGACGGGGTTTCGCCCAAGTTGGCCAGGATGGCCTCAATCTCTTGACCTCGTGATCCACCCGCTTTGGCCTCCCAAAGTGCTGGGCGTGAGCCGCTGCGCCCAGCTTATTTTTATTTTTTGAGATGCAGTCTCAGTCTGTTGCTCAGGCTGGAATGCACCATCTCAGCTCACTGCAACCTCTGCCTCCCAGGTTCAAGCAGTGCTCCTGCCTCAGGCTCCCGAGTAGCTGGGACTACAGCTGTGCGCCACCATGCCTGGCTTAGTTTTTGTATTACTAGAGATGGGGTTTCACCATGTTGGCCAGGGCCGGTCTCAAACTCCTCACCTCAAGTGATCCACCTCCCTTGGCCTCCTAAAGTGCTAGGATTATAGGTGTGAGCCACTGCACCCAGCCTAGAACAGGATTTTTAAAAGGAAAGAAAATTGATTTTCTACAACATTGAAAGTTGGAATTATTGACAATAGATTATCAACAGGAAGCACAGACATCTCAGAATTCTGTTACAACTAATTTTTTTTAGCACATTTACATGGAAATACTCATGTTACAACTTTTTTTTTTTTTTTTTTTAAGACACAGTTCCGCTCTGTCGCCCAGGCTGGAGTGCAGTGGCGCGATCTTGGCTCACTGCTACCTCCACCTCCCGAGTTCAAGCGATTCTCCTGCCTCAACCTCCTGAGTAGCTGACACTACAGGCGCCCACCACCATGCCCGGCTAATTTTTGTATTTTTGGTAGAGGCAAGGTTTCACCATATTGGCCAGGCTTTTCTAGAACTCCTGACCTCAAATGATCCACCCACCTCGGCCTCCCAAAGTGGTGGGATTACAGGCCTGAGCCACCACGCCAGGCCATACAACATTTTTATTCAAACATGAAGGCAAAAGATGTTTTGTAGCATTAGGAGATATACCTAATGCTAAATGACGAGTTAATGGGTGCAGCACACCAGCATGGCACATGTATACATATGTAACTAACCTGCACATTGTGCACATGTACCCTAAAACTTAAAGGATAATAATAATTTTTAAAAAACTATGGTACATCCATAAAAAAAAAAGATGTTTTGGACACTGGCTTAGAATGATAAATCCTCAGGTAGCCTTTTGAACTATTTTACAAAGATAGGAAGTTAGGGGAAGATGATGAATATAAGAAACAACTATGAGTGGCCAGTGTGGTGGCTCATATCTGTAATCCCAGCACTTCGGGAGGCTGAGGTGGGCGGATCACCTGAGTTCAGGAGTTCTAGATGAGCCTGGCCAACATAGTGAAACCCCATCTCTACTAAAAATACAGAAATTAGCCAGGCACAGGCATGGTGTTACACACTTGTAATTCCAGCTACTCAGGAGGCAGAGGTTGCAGTGACCCGAGATCGTGCAGCTGCACTTTAGCCTGGGCAACAGAGTGAGACTCCATGTCAAAAAAAAACAAAAAACAAAAACTACGAGTGATGAATTTATTTATTTATTTATTTTTATTTTTTGAGACAGGGTCTTGCTGTGTCACCCAGGCTGGGGTGCAGTGGCGTGATCTTGGCTCACTGCAGCCTCTGCCTCCCAGGCTCGAGCAATTCTCCTGCCTCAGCCTTCTGAGTAGCTGGGACAACAGGGGAGCACCACCAAGCCTGGCTAATTTTTTTTTTTTTTTTTTTTTTTGAGACAGAGTCTCGCTCTGTCGCCCAAGTTGGAGTGCAGTGGCGTGGTCTCAGCTGACTGCAAGCTCTGCCTCCCGGGTTCACGCCAATTTCCTGCCTCGGCCTCCCGAGTAGCTGGGACTACAGGTGCCTGCCACCACACTTGGCTAATTTTTTTTTGTATTTTTAGTAGAGATGGGGTTTCACCGTGTTAGCCAAGATGGTCTAGATCTCCTGACCCCATGATCTGCCCACCTCGGCCTCCCAAAGTGCTGGGATTACAGGCGTGAGCCACTGTGCCTGGCCACGCCCAGCTAATCTTTGTATCTTTTTTTTTTTTTTTTAAGTCAGAGTTTCACTCTTATTGCTTAGGCTGAAGTGCAGGACACAATCTTGGCTCACTGCAACCTCTGCCTCCCAGGTTCAAGCAATTCTCCTGCCTCAGCCTCCCCAGTAGCTGGGATTACAGGTGCCTGCCACCACACCCAGCTAATTTTTGTATTTTTAGTAGAGACGGTTTCGCCATGTTGGCCAGGCTAGTCTTGAACTCCTGACCTCAGGTGATCTGCCTGCTTCAGCCTCCCAAAGTGCTGGGATTACAAGCGTGAGCCACTGTGCATGGCCTGAATGATGAATTTAGTAAAATATAAATGGATGATAATGTGAATTGTCAAGTATTCAATTCAAAAATTATTTTAAAACATAGTAAGAGAAAACCTAATAGTAGGAATCTACCAGTGCTAACTTCCACAAAACTGAAGATTGGGGAGGGAAGAAGTGTGTAAGTAAAATAATTTTAAAGGGCTTGCCTTGGCTCAGAGTAGGCATTGGGTTGGGTATATTGGAGAAGGAAAGGCATTCTAAATGGATGTATAGAGTTGTTTTTTGCTGTTGTTGTTGTTGTTGTTTTTCTCTGAGACGGAGTCTCGCTCTATCGCCGAGGCTGGAGTACAGTGGTGTGATCTTAGCTCACTGCAACCTCCGCCTCCTGAGTTCAAGCAATTCTCCTGCCTCAGCTTCCTGACTAGCTAGAACTACAAGCTCACACCACCATGCCTGGCTAATTTTTGTATTTTTAGTAGATACCGGGTTTCGCCATGTTGGCCAGGATGGTCTCGATCTCCTGACCTTGTGATCCACGCGCCTCAGCCTCCCAAAGTGCTGGGATTACAGGCATGAGCCACTGCCTCCCGCCCTTGGAGTACATTTTTAATTGATAGGAAAATAGTTAAAGTTATTAAGTGTGGGAAAATAAACGCTATAGAAAAGAAATAGTTAATAGAACATTTGAAAAAGCATAAGAAAAGTAAACATGAAATTATTATGAAAGACATAAAACGAAACATCAGTTATCAAAAATGTTAATTCCTGGCTGGGCACAGTGTCTCACACCTGTAATTCCAGCACTTTGGGAGGCTGAGATAGGTGGATCACAAAGTCAAGAGATTGAGACCATCCTGGCCAACATGGTGAAACCCTGTTTCTACTAAAAATAGAAAAGTTAGCTGGACATGGTGGCGTGCACCTGTGATCCCAGCTACTCGGGAGGCTGAGGCAGGAGAATCACTTGAACGCGGGAGGCAGAGGTTGCAGTGATCCGAGATTGCGCCACTACACTCCAGCCTGGCGACAGAGTGAGACTCTGTCTCAAAAAATAAAAATAAGAAATAAAAGTTAGCCAGGTGTGGTGGCGGGCGCCTGTAATCCCAGCTACTCTGGAGGCTGAGGCAGGAGAATTGCTTGAACCCTGGAGGCAGAGACTGCAGTGAGCTGAGATCGCGCCACTGCACTCCAGCCTGGGCAGCAAAGGCGAGACTCTGTCTCAAAAAAAAAAAAAAAAAAAAGTTAATTCCTTATGAGACAGAAATTCTCAGACTGGGTCACATATTCTATCTACTGTAGTAGAGGACTTGGATAAACCACTTTCAGAATTGAACAGATTAAGTAAAAAAGATGAGTGTAATATATACATCATTCTTGTACTTTAGAAATAGAAATCACAGGCCAGGCGCGGTGGCTCATGCCTGTAATCCCAGCACTTTGGGAGGCCGAGGTGGGCGGATCATGAGGTCAGGAGTTGGAGACCAGCCTGGCCAACATGACAAAACCCCATGTCTACTAAAAATGCAAAAATTAGTGTGTCATAGTGGCATGCGCCTGTAGTCCCAGCTACTCGGGAGGCTGAGACAGGAAAAGCACTTAAACTCAGAAGGTGGAGGTTGCAGTGAGCCGAGATTGTGCCACTGCACTCCAGCCTGGGTGACAGAGTGAGACTCTGTCTCAAAAAAATAAAATAAAATAAAATAAAAAATAAAAAATTGAAATAGTTGAGGTTGAAAGATCATACCTGCAACTTATCAAATGGTTAAGCAAAAAAAAAAAAAAGAAAAAAATAGAGAAAACAGGCAAAAGACTGTTTGATGAATCTAGATGAAAGGTTTGTGTTCCTTGTCCTCTTTCAGTTTTTGATATTGGTATAGAAATACACAATTACAGAATAATGAATCTCAGAATAGATTCAGACAAATGGGAATTCAATTATGATAAACATGAGGAATAAGCTTTCTTTAGTGGGGGATGATGTAATTTATATGGAAAAATATAGATCCTTCACATATTCAAATGTTCACATGAACTAAAGATTTAAATATAAAAACTTGAAACTATAAAAATATTGAGAGAAAATACAGGAAATATAATCTCAATGTGGGAAAAGACTTCCCAGAAGCTGTAAAGAAAAACAAATGTCATTTTTAGCTCATCTGATTGCAAAAATAAAATACAATACATATATAATATCTGGGATTGCTGAAGATGCAGCAAAATGGATGCGCCCAAACACTATAATAGGAATGCGTATTGCCACATTTTTATAAATAATCTGTCATCTCTTACAGTTAAAATGCACATGGCCCTTGACACAGTTATTCCCACTTACAGGAATATATCCTATACGAAGCACTACTACCTTGTCTCTACTAAAAAAAAAAAAAGAGTGATCATAGCAAGATTGTGTGTAATGGCAAAAAGTGGGAACATAAATGTACATCAGAAGGGGGTGGTTGAATAAGTGGT
Organism: Pan troglodytes; assembly: GCF_028858775.2. Taxonomy (NCBI): domain Eukaryota; kingdom Metazoa; phylum Chordata; class Mammalia; order Primates; family Hominidae; genus Pan; species Pan troglodytes. The sequence goes on from NC_072402.2 coordinate 137,069,098, forward strand.
GTTGTATCCATTAAAAAGTGAAGTATACCAATACCTGTTGACTAGGGAAGATTTTATGTAATGTATTTAATATAATTCTGTTAAAATACAGAAATGCTTTATGCGTGTTTATATAAACAAAGAATTATGAAAGGATACATATTAAGCTGTTAACATTGATGAATTACCTCTATGATAGGATCGGAGAGGGAAAAAATATATACGCTTTAGACATTTGTATGCCTAACTTTTTTTCTTTTTTTTGTAAGTAGTGTGTACTTTTTACATTCATCCCTGTCACTCTTTTTTTGAGAGATGGGGTCTTGCTGTATCACCCAGGCTGGAGTGCAGTGGTGCAATCATGGTTCAAGTAATCCTCCTGTCTCAGCTTTCCAAGTAATTGGGTCTACAGGTGAACACCACCATGCCCAGCTAATTAAAAATGTTTTTTGTATAGATGGGCTCTTGGTATGTTTCCCACACTGATCTTGAATTCCTGACCCCAAGTGATCCTCCCGCATCGGCCTACACTTCAATGCTTGCTTTCCTAACAAAATTGATCCTAAATTTGTGCAAAGACCCTGCTGTCCAAAAATTTTCAAATGAATACTGAAAGCATAAAGTGAAAAATTACTGTTTATGACAGGTTGAGCATCCCAGTTTGAAAATTTGATATCTGAACTGTTCCAAAGTCCAGAACTTTTTGAATGCCAACATGACACTCAAAATTTCAGATTTGGGATTCTCAACTGCAAGTATAATACAGTATTCCAAAATCAGAAAAAAAAAACACCAAAACACTTCTGGTTCTAAGCATTTTGGATAATCACATTTATTTTGTGATTTTCACTAGGGAAATCTGATTTACATGTATTTTAATGACTACTAGATACATTAAACTAGTTTTTCTGAGTTAGTCTTGCCGTGTTATCAAGACGTGTTATCTCCTTTGCATGAGATTAATACTGAACATTTTTTATTTTTGATATATTTTCTGACAGTTTTAGGGTTTTAAAGCATAACATGCCTTGAAACAAATACAGGCTGTAAAAAACCTGGGGAAAAAATATTGGCTTTCTCAGTTAATTCCTGCCAGGTTTTTTTTTTTTTTTTGGAGATGGAGTTTCGTCCTTGTTGCCCAGGCTGGAGTGCAATGGAGTGATCTTGGCTCACCGCAACCTCTGCCTCAGCCTCCCGAGTAGCTGTGATTACAGGCATGTGCCACCACGCCCGGCTACTTTTGTGTTTTTAGTAGAGACAGGGTTTCTCCATGTTGGTCAGGCTGGTCTCGAACTCCTGACCTCAGGTGATCTTCCTGCCTCAGCCTCCCAAAGTGCTGGGATTACAGACATGAGCCACCACGCCCAGCCTACCTGCCAGTTTTATAGTGGGTCAGAATGAGGCATGAGCCAAAGATAAGATAGTAACAGATGAGGCTGGGTGCGTTGGCTCACGCCTGTAATCCAGCACTTTGGGTGGCCAAAGTGGGCAGATCACCTGAGGTTGGGAGTTTGAGACCAGCCTGACCAACATGGAGAAACCCCCGTCTCTACTAAAAATACAAAGTTAGCCGGGCGTGGTGGAGCATGCCTGTAATCCCAGCTGCTCGGGAGGCTGAGGCAGGACAATCGCTTGAACCCAGGGAGATGGAGGTTGTGGTGAGCCATTGCACTCCAGCCTGGGCAACAAGAATGAAACTCTGTCTCAAAAAAAAAAAAAAGTAACAGCTGAGTATAGTCAGCCTCTCAGTTTTGTGTTTTTTGTTTTCCTCTGTGACTTATTTGTACCAGAGTTTGTCTTTTTACTGTATTGTTAAGTCATTATCTGTTTTCGGTCCTTAAAAGTCATTCAAGCAAATTAGGGCCTTCTTTTGTGTTTCCAGCATTTCCTCTAAGTTTTAATTATTTTTGTTCTGGAGAAAAGCATTCTCTCAGCCAGGGGAGACTCTCAACATATATAGGTTTGAGCTCATTGACTCTTAGGATGTTAAAGACATTTGTTTCTGGCTATTTCTGAATAGGATGATGATATACTCCAGCTGTTGTACACATTTTTACTGTGTATTATTTTCTTAAGGGTTACCCTGGAGGTTATAATTAACATCTTGGTTTGTAACAATTCAGTTTGAGTTAATATCAGCTTAGTTTCAAGCGTATCCAAAAGACTATATAGCTTCCTGTCGCCCACCATTATTACATTTGTAATAATGTAATTACAAAATAATTACATGTCTTTTGTAATTTGTTACTACAAAATACATCTTTATACATTGTATGTCCATTAACATAGATTTATAATTCTTATATTATGCATTGTCTTTTTTTTTTTTTTTTAGGCAGAGTCTCGCTGTTGTTGGCCCAGGCTGGAGTGCAGTGGCGCTGTCTCGGCTCACTGTACCCTCTGCCTCCCGGGTTCCAGCAGTTCTCCTGCCTCAGCCTCCCGAGTAGCTGAGGTTACAGGTGCCTGCCACCACACCCACTTAATTTTTTTGTATTTTTAGTAGAGACGGGGTTTCGCCATGTTGGCCAGGCTGGTCTCGAACTCCTGACCTCAGGTGATCCACCCACTTCGGCCTCCCAAAGTGCTGGGATTACAGGCATGAGCCACTGTGCCCAGCCTTATCTTTTAAATAATGCAGAAAGAAAGAGGAGTAATAAGCCAAAATATGTTATTACAGACTTTTGTGACTACCTGTATAAGTTACTTTTACTGGCATTTTAATTTTGTGTGGATTCAATTTAATGTCTATAGAGTTCTTTCATTTCAGCCTGAACGACTCACTTTAGCTTTTCTTATAGGACAGGTCTACTAGTGACAAACTCTGTCCATTTTTTCTTATCTGTCAGTGACTTAATTTCTCCTTCATTTTTGAAAGGGTAGTTTTGCCAGATAAAGAATTCTTGGTTCGATTTTTTTTCTTTCAGCATTTTGAATATGTTACCTTCTGACCTCCATGGTTTCTGGTGAGAAATCAGCTGTTAATCTTATTGAGGATCCCTTGTATGTAATGAGTTGCTTCTCTTGGTGTTTTCAAGATGCTCTCTTTGTCTTTCAGCAATTCGATTGTAATGTGTATTGGTACGGGTCATATTGAGTTTATCCTACTTTGGGTTAATTGAGCTTCTTAGATACATAGATTTGTGTCTTTTTATCAAATTTGGGGAGTTTTAGGCTGTTATCTCTTCAAATGTTTCTGAACTATTCTCCTTTTCTTCTGGGAATTCCATTGTATATATTTTGGCACAATTGATGTCTCCTGGGTCTCTCAATGTTCTGTTCATTTTTCTTCATTTCCTCATTCTGCTTCTCAGACTGGATAAATCTCAATTGACCTTAACTTAAATTTGCTGATTCTTTTGTCTCTCTGCTCATATCTGCTGTTGAACCCCTCTAGTAAATTTTTCATTTCAGTTGTACCTTTTTTTTTTTTTTTTTTTTTTTTTTGAGATGGAGTCTTGCTCTGTTGCCCGGGCTGGAGTGCAGTGGCGTGGTCTCAGCTCACTACAGCCTCCACCTCCAGGTTCAAGCGATACTCCTGGCTCAGCCTCCTGAGTAGCTGGGACTACAGGCACGTGGTACCACATCTGGCTAATTTTTATACTTTTAGTAGAGACAGGGTTTCACTATGTTGGCCAGGCTGGTCTTGAACTCCTGACCTCGTGATCCTCCTGCCCCAGCCTTCCAAAGTCCCAAAGTGCTGGGATTACAGGCATGAGCCACCACACCTGGCCCAGTTTACTTTTAAACTCCAACATTTCTATTTGTCTCTCTCTTTTTTTTTTTTTTTTGGAGACAGAGTTTTCACTCTTGTTGCCCAGGCTGGAGTGCAGTGGCATGATCTCTGTTCACTGCAACCTCCACTTCTTGGGTTCAAGCGATTCTCCTGCCTCAGCCTCCCAAGTAGCTGGGATTACAGGCATGCACCCCCATGCCCGGCTAAATTTTTTGTATTTTTAGTAGAGACAGGATTTCACCATGTTGTCCAGGCTGGGCTTGAACTCCTGACCTCAGGTGATCTGCCTGCCTTGGCCTCTCAAAGTGCTGGGATTACAGGTGTAAGCCACCACGGCCCACTATTTGTCTCTACTGATATTCTCTATTTGGTGAGACATCATTCTATGGTTCCTTTTATTTTTTTCTACATGGTTTCCTTTAGCTCTTTTAACATACTTAATATACTTGATTTGAAGTCTTTGGCCAGGCACAGTGGCACTTTGGGAGGCTGATGCGGGGAGATCACCTGAGGTCAGGAGTTCGAGACCAACCTGGCCAACATGGTGAAACCCCTTCCCTGCTAAAATAATACAAAAATTAGTTGGGTGTGGTGGTGGGCGCCTGTAATCCCAGCTACTTGGGAGGCTGAGGAAGGAGAATCGCTTGAACCCAGGAGGCGGAGGTTGCAGTGAGCCAAGATCAAGCCACTGCACTCCAGCCTGGGCAACACAGGGAGACTCAGTCTCAAAAAATAAATAGGCTGGGCGTGGTGGCTCACACCTGTAATCCTAGCACTTTGGGAGGCACCTGAGGTCAGGAGTTTGAGACCAGGCTGGCCAACATGGTGAAAACCCCGTCTCTACTAAAAGCTGCAAAAATTAGCCAGACATGGTGTTGGGTGCCTGTGATCCCAGCTACTTGGGAGGCTGAGGCAGGGGAACCACTTGAACCCAGGAGGCAGAAATTGCAATGAGCTGAGATCGTGCCATTGCACTCCAGCCTGGGTGACAGAGCAAAACTCTGTCTCAAAAACGATACATTAAATAAATAAAGTTGGCTGGGCACGGTGGCTCACGCCTGTAATACCAGCACTTTGGGAGACCAAGGCAGGCAGATCACAAGGTGAGGAGTTTGAGACTAGCCTGACCAACATGGTGAAACCCCGTCTCTACTAAAAATATAAAAATTAGCCAGGCCTGGTGGCATGCACCTGTAATCCCAGCTACTCGGGAGGCTGAGGCAGGAGAATCACTTGAACCCAGGAGGCGGAGGTTGCAGTGAGCCAAGATCGCGCCATTGCACTCCAGCCTGGGCAAAAAGAGCAAAACACTCCTCGTCAAAAATAATAAATAAATAAAGTCTTTGTCCAATGTAATATCTGGGCTCCCTTGGGGACAGTTTCTGTTAATTTATTTTTTGCCTGTGTATGGGCCATACTTTTTTATTTCTTTGCATGCCTCATAATTTTTGTTGAAAATGACATTTCGGGCTGGGCACGGTGACTTAACGCCTGTAATCCCAACACTTTGAGAGAGAGTCCAAGGCGAGTGGATTATTTGATGTCAGGAGTTCGAGACCAGCCTAGCCAACATGGTGAAACCCCGTCTCTACTAAAAGTATACAGAAAATTAGCCAGGTGTGCTGGCATGCGCCTGTAGTCCCAGCTACTAGGGAGGCTGAGGCAGGAGAATCGCTTGAACCCGGGAGGTGGAGGTTGCAGTGAGCTGAGATTGAGCCACTGCACTTCAGCCTGAGTGACAGAGCAAGACTCTGTCTCCAGAAAAAAAAAAAAAAAAAAAAAAGACATTTTGAATGATATAATGTGGCAATTCTGGAAATTAGATTCTCCCCAGGTTTGTTGCCACTTATTGTAGTTGTCATTTTAGTGCCTTTTCTGAAAGAGTTTAGTAAAATTTGTATTCTTTTTCTGTGTGGGCCATTGAAATCTCTCTTCCATTAGCTTAGTGGTCAGCTAGTGATTTGACAGATATTTTTTTAAATGCCTTTAAGCAAAAAACAACTCCCCTAGTCTTGGTATATGGGTCCTATGGATGTGTTGAGGCACACCTTCAACAGCTCTGCCTTTGCCTTCACTTCCTGCATGGGCAGAGCCTGAAATTCAGCCAGAGGTGAAAACTTAGAGCCTTTTCAGGTCTTTTCTGAACATCTGCTCAGCACTGACATGCCTATGGCTTTCTAGGACTACCAGGATATGTGGGAGCTTTTCAAAGCTCTTACTCTCAAAGCATCTCCTTCACCAGCTTTTCTTCCCAGGCTTTTTACTGTGTTGATTGTTTGCCCCGTTATTGCTACTAAATTTACCCTTAACTGTTTTTGACAAATATGTGTGCTACTGCCCCACCTCACTCCCCATAGCAAACTCTTGAGCCAGTCCTTCAGGGAGCCAGGTCAAAACAACCAGAGTTTTTTGTTAATATTTATTATATTGCAGCCAGGGGCCGTGGCTCACGCCTGTAATCCAAACACTCTGGGAGGCTGAGGCGGGCGGATCACGAGGTCAAGAGATAGAGACCATCCTGGCCAACATGGTGAAACCCCGCCTCTATTAAAAATACAAAAATTAGCGGGGCATGGTGGCACGTGCCTGTAGTCCCAGCTACTTGTGAGGCTGAGGAAGGAGAATCGCTTGAACCTAGGAGGCAGAGGTTGCAATGAGCTGAGATTACGCCACTACACTCCAGCCTGGGCAACAGAGCGAGATTCCATCTCAAAAAAATAAAAATAATATTGATATTGCTACCTCCAGCTTGTACCAAGAATGCAGGCTATTGTCTTCAAGGCTTACCAAGCTGCAAATGGGAGATGGCACCAGGGTAGTTTAAAATACCACAGAGGTGTTTTACCAGAATTGAACTGTTGTTTTTTTTTTTCTTAAGCATTCCTCTGGAAGTTTATCATTGCATTGGCAGTTCTTTTTAGTAGTTCTGTAGAGATAGGGGTCTCACTATGTTGCCCATGCTGGTTTTCAACAGCTGGGTCTGGAGGCCCACCTCAGACTCACCAAGTGCTGGGCCCTGGTGCATGTTTTAGAGTCAGGCTACCTTGACTTGAATTTCAGCTCCACTGTTCACTAGTTGTGTAACCTGGAACAAGTTACTTAAGACTTAGTTCTTTGTCATGGAAATGAATTTGACCATAATCCCTACATCCACAGGACTTGTGAGTATTAAATAGATGATGACTGTAAGGCCCTTAAATGCAATACTATTGTTGCATATGTGTTTACTTTTTAAGAAAAATATATACCACATTAGCAGTGCTTACTTTTGGGAAAAGGATTGGGAGTGAGGATTGTGTCTGGTGGTGGGGAGGGAGTCAGCTACCTTTTTTGCTCATTTTTTCTATCACAGTTGAAAATGTACAGCTAAAAGACTGACTAGCGTTGAACACATTGGGTATATATTCAAGAGAACTAAAAATGTGCTCATATAAAAACTTGTACACAAATACCGATAACAGCATTATTAATAGCCAAAAAGTGGAAACGACTGCAGATGCTCATTAATCAGAGTAGATAAAATGTGTATCTCTATACAATGGAATATTGTTTGGCAATAAAAAGGAATGAAATGCTGATACATGCTACAACATAGGTGAACCTTGAAAACATTGTAATAAGTGAAAGAAGCCAGACATGAGAAGAAGACACATATTTTATGATTCCATTTATATGCAATGTTCAGAATAGGCAAATCTATAGAGACAGAAAGTAGACTAGTGGTTGCCCAAGTTGGGGGGCTTGGGAAATGGAGAGTGACTACAGATGGGTATGGAGTTTCCTTTTGGGGTGGTGAAAATGTTCTGGAATTAGGTAATGGTGGTGTGTTAAAACCACTGAATCAAACACTTTAAAATAGTAAATTCTTTTTTTGAGACGAGGTCTTGCTCTGTTGCCCAGGCTGGAATGCAGTGGCGTGCGATCATGGCTCTCTGCAGCCTTGACCTCGGGCTAATATGATCCTCCCACCTCACTCTCCTGAGTATCTGGGACCACAGGTGTGCACCACCACACCCAGCTAAGTTATTTGTTTGAGACAGAGTCTTACTCTGTCTCCCAGGCTGGAGAGTGCAGTGGTGCGATCTTGGCACGCTGGAACCTCTACCTCCTGGGTTCAAGTGATTCTCCTGCCTCAGCCTCCTGTGTAGCTGGCATTACAGGTGTGCACCATCACACCTGGCTAATTTTTTTTCATTTTCAGTAGAGACAGGGTTTCGCCATGTTGGCCAGGCTGGTCTCAAACTCCTGACCTCAAGTGATCTGCCCGCCTCAGCCTCCCAAAGTGCTCGGATTACAGGCATGAGCCACAGTGCCCGGTGTGAAAAGTAGGATTTTATGGGCATAAGTTGGGACAGGATACAAATTGGGAAAATAATGAAAACCTGTTTATATTGGGGTGTCTTTGTACCTAACTTAATGATAAGGTTCAGATGCAGATTAACCAAAGTTCCATCCAGTTGTGAGGCAGGATCAATCCCAGCCATTCACAGTATTAGAGGAATATCTAAAATGTAATTATTTAACAGTAAGCGGTTTGGTAGCCTGCCATATAAGAATGAGTAATTTTCAGCCAGACACGGTGGCTCATGCCTGTAATCCCAGCACTTTGGGAGGCTGAGGTGGGCGGATCACTTGAGGTCAGGCGTTTGACGCCAGCCGGGCCAACGTGGTGAAACCCTGTCTCTACTAAAAATACAAAAAAATTAGCCGGCCATGGTGGCACGCTCCTGTAATCCCAGCTACACAGGAGGCTGAGGCAGGAGAATCTCTTGAACCCAGGAGGCAGAGGTTGCAGTGAGCTGAGATTGCACCACTGTACTCTCCGTCTCAAAAAAAAATGGGTAATTTTCTTCTTTTCTTTTTTTTGAGTTGGAGTCGCGCTCTGTTGCCCAGGCCAGAGTGCAGTGGCGCAGTCTCGGCTCACTGCAACCTCCACCTCTCAGGTTCAAGCGATTCTTCTGCCTCGGCCTCCCAAGTAGCTGGGACTACAGGCGCGTGCCACCACACCTGGCTAGTTTTTGTATTTTTAGTAGAGACGGGATTTCACCATATTGGCCAGGCTGGTCTCGAACTCCCGATCTCGTGATCTGCCCGCCTTGGCCTCCCAAAGTGTTGGGATTATAGGCGGGAGCCACCGCACCCAGCCTAATTATTTTCTTTAGAGGAACTGGTTATTATTTAGTCAAAACTTGCTATCAAAATAGTTTTTCATCCAAGTTTAATGATAAAAATAACAGATATCCATTGTCTGTTTTCTGTCTTGTCTGCTTTTACAGTGCCTCAATTTCCTAACAAATCATATTATCATATTTTCTTTCTACCAACACCATAGCACATAACTCTGAGTCTGTTTCTGCCTTTCTTCTTTTGTTTGATTGTATTATTGTTTTTCAAGATAGGGTCTTGCTCTGCCACCCAGGCTGGAGTGCAGTGGCACTATCTCAGCTCACTGCAACCTCCACCTCCCAGGGTCAGGAGATCCTCCTACCTTGGCCTCCCAAGTAGCTGGGACTGCAGGCGTGCACCACTGTACCCAGCTTTGCCATATTGCCCAGGCTAGTATCAAACTCCTGGGCTCAAGCGATCCACCCCTGTTGACCTCCCAAAGTGTTGGGATTACAGGCATGAGCCGCACCCAGTTTGTTTCTTCCTGCCTTTCTTTTTTTTTTTCTTTTTTGGAGACAGGGTCTTGCTTTCTTGCCCAGGCTGAAGTGCAGTGATGTGATCTTGCCTCTCTGCAACCTCTGCCTCCCAGGTTCCAGTGATTTTCTTGCCTCAGCCTCCCAAATAGCTGGGATTATAGGCATGCACCACCACATCCAGCTAATTTTTTGTATTTGTAGTAGAGATGGGGTTCTCTATGTTTCCCAGGCTGGTCTCGAACTCCTGGGCTCAAGCAGTCCACCTGCTTTGGCCTCCCAAAATGCTGGAATTACTGGAGTGAGCCACAGTGCCCGGCCTGCCTTTCTTTTATAGATATACATACTATAACTAGAACAGAAGTTCCCAGAAATTTTTAGTTGAGGACCTCTCAACAATTAAAATTTTCACCACTATGATCCTATTGTCATTAGTATCTAGTATTTGTCATATTACATGAACAGCTATGGATTTTTATTACACTTACGTCCTCTTAAGGATAAGTCCATAAAATTTAAAGGGCCAGGCAACACACATAGGGTTAATCTTTTCCCTGAAACTTATCCCAAAGGGAAAAAAATACATATATTTCCAGTAGGAGATTTTAGATTTAGTGTTTTACTTGATTATGACAAATTTGAGGTGAGCAGACCTCAATAAGCCTTTCTTTGGCACAAGTCACTATACTGCTTGAGTTTACATACAGGTGAATTGTTTTATGTAAATCTATTTTTAGCGATTTCAAACTTAATGAATTGGAATATTTTAGAATGTGAAACCTTGTGCTTCAAATATTTAGCCTGCAATGTATCAATTAGGTTAGATCATGTTATCAGCTATTGAGTAGTATAAGACATCAGGCTTGTATTTGATACTACTTTTACTCAGGTGAAAAGATACTGGGCTGGGCGCGATGGCTCATGCATGTAATCCCAGCACTTTGGGAGGCTGAGACAGGTGGATCATTTGAGGTCTTGAGTTCAAGGCTAGCCTGGCCAACATGGTGAAACCCAGTCTCTACTAAAAATATAAAAGTTAGCCAGGTGATAATGGCATACGCCTGTAATCCCAGCTACTCTGGAGGCTGAGGCAGGAGAATTGCTTGAGCCTGGGAGGCGGAGGTTGTGGTGAGCTGAGATCATGCCACTGCACTCCAGTCTGGGTGAGACCCTGTCTCAAAAAAAAAAAAAAAAAAAAAGATGCCTGAAACTCACTGTACAGTGAGGAACTCCAGACATGGAAGAACTTGACATGGACCTAGAGAAAAAGCAGACACAGAATATGGGCTATCAAGGAGAGATCCAGAGCTATATACATGAAGAACCTAAGAAGTTATTAAAAATCTGTTAGTTTTCACTTTCAATCCCTGGACTTTTTGAAGTCAGTTTTTAAAAATTGAATTTGCTTTTCATCATTTCATCACTTAATGACTCAGTCTTTCAGACCGTGTTTGGTTTTTGTTGTTGTTGTTGTTTGAGGTGGAGTTTCCCTCTGTTGCCTAGGCTGGAGTGCAGTGGTGCAGTCTCGGCTCACTGTACCCTCTGCCTCCTGGTTTCAAGTGATTCTCCCACCTCAGCCTCCTGAGTAGCTGGGATTACAGGCATGTACCACCACGCCCAGCTAAATTTTTTGTTTTTGGGTGTTTTTTTTTTTTTTTTTGAGATGGAGTTTCACTCTTTTTGCCCAGGCTGGAGTGCAACGGCGCAATCTCGGCTCACCACAGCCTCCGCCTCCCGGGTTCAAGCAATTCTCCTGCCTCAGCCTCCGGAGTAGCTGGGATTACAGGCATGTGCCACCACGCCCGGCTAATTTTGTATTTTTAGTAGAGACGGGGTTTCACCATGTTGATCAGGCTGGTCTTGAACTCTCGACCTCAGGTGATCCACCGGCCTCGGCCTCCCAAAGTGCTGGGATTACAGGCATGAGCCACCGCGCCTGGCCTTTTTTGTATTTTTAGTAGAGACAGGGTTTCACCATGTTAGGCTGGTCTCAAACTCCTGACCTTAAATGATCCACCTGCCCCTGCCTCCCAAAGTGCCGGGATTATAGGCATGAGCCACTGCGCCCAGCCGACCATGCTTGCTTTACAGAGCAAGTGATATGTAATATAAAATATAAATTGGATGGTTTGGAGAGTCCATGTAAGCAACTGATGGACTTCATTTACTGTTATCAGAAAACATTAGATGTGGCCGGGCGTGGTGGCGCACACTTATAATCTCAGCACTTTGGGAGGCCAAGGCAGGCAGATCATCTGAGGTCAGGAGTTCAAGACCAGCCTGGCCAACGTGGCGAAACTCCATCTCTACTAAAAATACAAAAATTAGCTGGGCATGGTAGCACATGCCTGTAATCCCAGCTACTTGGGAGGCTGAGGCGGGAGAATCGCTTAAACCTGGGCAGTTGAGGTTGCAGTGAACCAAGATCATGCCACTGCATTCCAGCCTGGGTGACAGAGTGAAACTCTATCTCAAAAAAAAAAAAGAAAACATTAGATGTTTTAGGCTGTCCTCTCCTGTTTCTTAAAACATTAAAATCATTTGGAAAAAACAAACATGAAGCTTTCCAATTATTCAACTTACCGTATATTTTTAATGTATCATCTGCCTCTAACACCTATTCATGATGCCTGCTAATAATAAACAGATGCTCACTAAGAACTGAAAGAATCAGCTGGGCCCGGTGGCTCATGCATATAATCCCAGCACTTTGAGAGGCTTGGGTGGGAGGATCACTTGAGCCCAGAAATTTGAGACCAGCTTGGGTAACACAGACCTTGTTTCTACAAAAAATAAAAAAAATTCAGCCGGGTGGTGTGGTGGTGCACACCTGTAGTCCCAGTTACTTGGGAGGCTGAGGCAAGAGATCGAGGCTGTGGTGAGCCATGCTCACACCATTGCACTCCAGCCTGGATGATGGAGTGAAACCTTGTCTCAGAAAGAAAAAACCCTGAATGAGTAAGTAAATTAACTGTGCTGTTGTTCTTTTAAGGTTAAAAACGACAACCAACATCAGCCATGAAAGATCCAAGTCGCAGCAGTACTAGCCCAAGCATCATCAATGAAGATGTGATTATTAACGGTCATTCTCATGAAGATGACAATCCATTTGCAGAGTACATGTGGATGGAAAATGAAGAAGAATTCAACAGACAAGTTAGTTTTTTGTACAAACATGTTTTTATAGTCCATTCTGGCCCTCAATATGATTGTACTTGTCCCTGAAATGTGTTTATCTTGTCCTTTATGTATAAAGTATGTAGACTGATGTGCCACCACTCCTGTTTATTTGGCTGCTGATTACTACCAGGCTTAACTGCTTACGGAAATAACCTGGGGAGCTTGTTTCAGGGTCCCACCCTAGAGATGTCTGAATCAGGAGGATGAGGGTGGAGCCTGGGAAACTTTTTCAGAGCTCTCAGATGGTTCCATTGAGCAGTCAGATGTGGAAACCACTGCCTTATGCCAGTAAGATTGCTGGTTACCGTGAAAGTCAAGAGAATTCAGGAGTTAGGAGCAGACAGGCACAGAAAAAAGAGACAGGCATCTCTTTTTACTTCTTCCCTGCCACCCTCAATGGAAAAAAGAATGTTCTACTAATAAAAGTAAAAACATAGAAAAACCCTAAACAGATAGATCTTCGTGGGTCATTATGGTAAGCATTTTTTTTCCTTAGCATGGAAGCAGAAAAGAAAGTATGACTTTGTGCCTTTAAATGGTTTAGTTCAAGATATTTTAAGCCATTCCTAGTGATATCTACCAAGTGTGCTATAAATTATCCTTTATTATAAATCTAGATAGAAGAGGAGTTATGGGAAGAAGAATTTATTGAATGCTGTTTCCAAGAAATGCTGGAAGAGGAAGAAGAGCATGAATGGTTTATTCCAGCTCGAGATCTCCCACAAACTATGGACCAAATCCAAGACCAGTTTAATGACCTTGTTATCAGTGATGGCTCTTCTCTGGAAGATCTTGTGGTAAAAAGTTATTTTTCATCTTTTTAAAACCTAGTGCATCTTTTGCATAAGTGGAAAAGCCAGCTCCCATCTATTTAAGAATTCTACATCTCTTTCCCCTTCAGAAATTGTGCTGCTTCTGGCCGGGCATATGGCTCACGCCTGTAATCCCAGCACTTTGGGAGGCCGAGGCAGGCAGTTGACTTGAGGTCAGGAGTTTGAGACCAGCCTGACCAACATGGAGAAACCCCATCTCTACTAAAAATAAAAAATTAGCCGGGCATGGTAGCACATGCCTGTGATCCCAGCTACTCGGGAGGCTGAGGCAGGAGAATCGCTTGAACCCGGGAGACGGAAGTTGTGGTGAGCTGAGATTGCACCATTGCACTCCAGCCTGGGCAACAAGAGCGAAACTCCATAAAATAAATAAATAAATAAATAAATAAATAAATAGAATAAAAAATACAAAATTTGGCCAGGCATGGTGGCTCACACCTTTAATCCCAGCACTTTGGGAGGCCGAGGTGGGTGGATCACCTGAGGTCAGGAGTTCAAGACCAGCCTGGCCAACGTGGTGAAACCCCATCTGTACTAAAATTACAAAAATTAGCTGGGTGTGGTGGTGCATGCCTGTAAGTAATCCCAGCTACTCAAAAGGCTGAGGCAGGAGAATTGCTTGAATCTGGGAGGCGGAGGTTGCAGTGAGTGGAGATCGCACCATTGCACTCCAGCCTGGGCAACAGAGTGAGACTCTGACTCAAAAAAAAGAAAAAAAAAATACAAAAATTAGCTGGACATGGTGGCGGGCGCCTGTAGTTCCAGCTACTTGGGAGGCTGAGGCAGGAGAATCACTTCAACCTGGAAGGCAGAGGTTGCAGTGATCCGAGATTACGCCACTGCACTCCAGCGTGGGTGACACAGCAAGACTGTCTCAAAAAAAAAAAAAAAAGGAAAAAGGAATTGTGCTGCTTTTTACAATGGAAGCAGAGTCTCACGACATGGAATCACTTCCGGCAATACTGTAGAGCTAGTCTTAGACGGACTTCTAGCCCCTGCTTTTAGTCCTGATGTTGCCCTAGGGTACTTAAATGTCCTAAATAATTAATAATTTAAAAATACACACAATATTATCATGTTACTTGCCTATACAAAAGTAGCTTGATGGAGAAGTTTTGCTCTTTAATCTTGTCTTGGCTGGGTGCAGTGGCTCATGCCTGTAATCCCAACACTTTGGGACGCCGAGGCACGCGGATCACGAGGTCAAGAGTTCGAGACCAGCCTGACCAACATGGTGAAACCCCGTCTCTACTAAAAATACAAAAATTAGCTGGTCGTGGTGGTGCGTGCCTGTAATCCCAGCTACCTGGGAGGCTAAGGCAGGAGAATCGCATGAATCTGGGAGGTGGAGATTGTGGTGAACCAAGATGGTGTCGTTGCACTCTAGCCTGGGCGACAGAGTGAGACTCCACCTCAAAAAAAAAAAAAAAAATAGCGGGGTGGGGGGAATTGTGATAACTAAACATCAGCACTAGAGTGAGAACTGGCTGGGTCCACTGAACTAATCTGTACACCATAATTACCTATGAAGCATTAAATACAAAAATCAGTTCTTTAGTTACATCCCAACATGCTCAGTTGTCTGGGCATGTTAATTTTTTAAAAGTACTACAGAGGATTTATTATACAGCCAACTTGCCTGAGTCGGTCATTTGGAAACCATTCTTCTAAAGGATGGTGTAGAGAGCACTGAGTTTACATTGTGGTATATAGCCTTTGTTGCAGTAAGTGATGGTAACCCATTTGAGCAGCTGTATGATCTGAATAGTCTGGAGGGGGGTATGATTACTTACGGCTACATTAGTCACCATAAATAATCCAGTTGCCCTGCAGAGTAACAGTCTTGGCTGAGCATAATGTATAACTTTAATCTGGACCCAGTATAATTCCATAGTACAGAAGCTGGTTTGTTCTCAGTCTATTTGATATTACTTTGTTTCATTCTTATTCTTCTATCGCTCCCAGAAAATTGTTCATTTAAGAACACTGCCTGGATGTGGTGGCTCATGCTTGTAATCCCAGCACTTTGGGAGGCCAAAGTGGGAAGATTACTTTGGCCCAGGAGTTCGAGACCAGCCTGGGCAACAAAGGGAGACCCTGTTTCTACAAAAAGTTTAAGTTAGCTGGGTGTGGTGGCACAGGCCTGTGGTCCCAGGTACTTGGGAGGCAGAGGCCAGAGGATCACTTGAGCCCAGGAGGCCGATGCTGCAGTGAGCTGTGATTGTTCCATTGCCCTCCAGTCTAAGCAACAGAGCGAGTCCATGTCTCAAAAAAAGAGAAAAGGAATGCTGCTTTTTTTTCTTAAACTTCACACTTTTAAAATGTAGATACATTATTTCCCTTGGGGGAAGGGAGAATATATCCTGTCCAAAGAAACTGTATGTATAAATTACGAAACTAAAATTATTTCTTCAACATGATGTTTAATATTATGCATTAGTCTTGAAGTGATGTAGGGTCAAATTCAATGTAAAAGCCTTGCAGCATACCTACATTTCAGGCCCTGGAACCTGCCCTCATTTCTTTTTATTTTTATCAACTTGCAGTCTAAAATATCACAGAGGAAAATTTCTAGCTGTTCTTCCTAGATGCTGACAAGTCTACTTAGGAGAGTAAAGATTTAGAGACATAGCATAACATTGGTACAAGTCTCTAAGACTCAGACTTTGGCCCATTCCCCCCCACCCCCTTTTTTTTAACTGATGCAAAAATTTGAATCCCAGAGAAAGGTGACTTATCTGAGTTTACACAGAAGTTAGTTAGGGGCAGGGCTGGGATTTCAGACTTAGGTCTTCTGGTTCCCCATGTAGTTTTCTTTTCCTGTTATATACCATGCTTCCTGTGGGAATTAGAAGATGGCAATTGTAGAAAAACAACTCCACATTTTTAGTGAGGATTCTAAAGTAAAATTAATCCATCAGCAATTCCCCAGTTACTTTAATCATAATTTCAACACTTGTTTAACATGGTTCCTTGGTATTTAGTGTTTAAAGAAAGCTACATACCATAGTTCGATTAACAGAATTCCTTGTTCCGTGCTATTCCTTTAACTTATGTGAAGTTACTGGATTTCTGGTTACACTTAAGCAAACTGAATTTCAATTCCTACTTTCTCTTTAGAAAATGGATGTAATTTAGGCCGGGTGCAGTGGCTCACACCTGTAGTCCCAGCATTTTAGGAGGCCGAGGCAGGCAGATCACGAGGTCAGATCAACACCATCCTGGCTAACACGGTGAAACCCCTTCTCTACTAAAAATACAAAAAATTAGGCCGGGCGCGGTGGCTTACGCCTGTAATCCCAGCACTTTGGGAGGCCAAGGCGGGCGGATCACGAGGTCAGGAGATCGAGACCATCCTGGCTAACATGGTGAAACCCCGTCTTTACTAAAAATACAACAAAAAATTAGCTGGGCGTGGCGGTGGGCGCCTGTAGTCCCAGCTACTCAGGAGGATGAGGCAGGAGAATGGTGTGAACCTGGGAGGCGGAGCTTGCAGTGAGCTGAGATCGCGCCACTGCATTGCAGCCTGGGTGACAGAGTGAGACTCCGTCTCATAAAAAAAAAACTAACTAAATAAATAAAAATACAAAAAATTAGTTGGGTGTGGTGGCACGCGCCTGTAGTCCCGGCTACTCGGGAGGCTGAGGCAGGAGAATCGCTTGAACCCAGGTGGCAGAGGTTGCAGTGAGCCTAGATTGTGCCACTGCACTCCAGCCTGGGCGACAGAGCAAGACTCCATCACAAAAAAAGAAAAGAAAAAGTTGATGTAATTTAATATGATATATAGCTTACATCTGGTTCTTCCTTTTTGGGGTTTTTTGGGGTTAAGTATAGTCTTACAGACTGAGTTCTTTTGTCTTTTTTTTTTTTTTTGGAAGATGTTTTTGCATGAGGATCTAGATTGAATTAGTACCTGAAACTGTGTTAATGAACTTGCTTTTTTATGTACTTATTTTCCAGGTCAAGAGCAATCTGAATCCAAATGCAAAGGAGTTTGTTCCTGGGGTGAAGTACTGAAATATTTGAGTAGACGGGGCCCTCTTTTGGTGGATGTAGCACAATTTCCACACTGTGAAGGCAGTATTAGAAGACTTAATTGTAAAAGCGCTCTCGTCACTGTGTTACACTTATGCATTGCCAAAGTTTTTGTTAGTCTTGCATGCTTAATAAAAGTGCTGAGACTGTTACTAAGTAAAAAGCTGTCAAACATTTACTGAAAATAGAATTGGCCCCATGGCTTGATGTGAAGACAGCAAGGAAAGAAGCACCAGTCAAGTTGTGAACAAGCACCAAATTAAAAGACCTAAACCTTACCAAATTGTCTTTTTTTGAGGCTAATCTATCACTTGCTAATGTCTAAACTTTAAAATCAGTACATTTAATTTGAGTTCCAACTGTTAAGCATATTTCTCAGACTTAAATTTGATTATGTCCCCATCAAAAAGAATCTCCATTTTCTGAAGGTCTGTTAGTTAATTTGAGATAATTTGTTAAAGACAAGTATGTCATATTACTGAGGCTACAAGTTAGTCAGCAGATGAGTGCCAGTCCAGCCTTTTCTGGTATGTTATTGTTAGAAGTATTGAGTTCTAATGTTACATCTGAGGAAGTATGTAATTTGAGAATTGTAACTTCTAAGGGATTCACTGCATCATAGCTATGCCTGTATGGAGTCTAACATATGACCAATACCAACCCATAATCCAGCTGAACAAAGATACTGTAACATTATGATTTGAGTGGTGCTTTTCCTTGCTTTGTTAACCATCACGAGAGTCTGCAGCACAACTTTTCTTTTAACAAAGCTAGAACAGTTTTGGCTTCTTAAACTTCATATTTGGGTAGGTTAAGCTGCCATACGTGTTCAGTGTGAATAGTGTTTAAGTTGAAAATATTGTAAAAAAATTATATTTTTTCAAAAATATTTAAAAAAATAAATAATAGTAGAACTGAGCAGATGGTTGTGTTTATTGGTGCTGGAATGTACTGTAGTGGTGTTACTCACTTGAGTATGGGCCCAGTGCCTCAGGACAATCTTGCTGGCAAAATGTGCTAAGCTTTCAGGCTTTGTTAGATTCTAACAGGTATGTTGCCATGCAAGTACCTTTCCAGAATATAGCAGTAGAATAACTCCATTGCCCATCCTTGCTTCTTAATCACCTCAGACTTCAGTGTCAGGGGAATCCTAGATAGTCATGTAAGAAACTTTACGGCTGACCAATATGATGGTGACCTTACTCTAATAGAACCTCCATTGTTTTTTGTTCTTCACAAGGGCTTTTTTTGAGCTTATTAGGTTGAAAAAGATTAAGAGAGCCATATAGTCAGTTCTGACTCACATTCTTCTGGCAGTGGGTACGGGGGAGGTTCTTTGGTGTGGGCACCTGTACCCCAGTGTGTGGTTGGTTGGTTGGTTGGTTCTTGGAGACGGAGTCCTGCTCTGTTGCCCAGGCTGAAGTACAGTGGCACGATCTCAGCTCACTGCAACCTTCACCTCCCAGGTTCAAGTGATTCTTCTGCCTCAGCCTCCCAAATAGCTAGGATTACAGTTGTGTGCCACCACACCTGGCTAATTTTTGTATTTTTAGTAGAGACCGAGTTTCACCATGTTAGCCGGGCTGGTCTTGAACTCCTGACTTCAGGTTATCCACCTGCCTCGGCCTCCCAAAGTGCTGAGATTACAGGCGTGAGCCACCGCACCCAGCCTTTATTTATTTATTTATTTATTTATTTATTTATTTATTTATTTTCAAGACAGAGTCTCACTCTGTCACCCAGGCTGGAGTACAGTCATGCAATCTCAGTTCAATGCAACCTCTGCCTCCTGGGCTCAAGCGATTCTCCTGTCTCAGCCTCAAGTAGCTGGGATTACAGGCGCCTACCACCACGCCTGGCTAATTTTTGTATTTTTTTAGTAGAGATGCGGTTTTGCCATGTTGGCCAGGCTGGACTCGAACTCCTGACCTCAGGTGATCGCCCTTAAGAGTAAAGATTCTTGAATGTGGCTTTTGTTGGGAAAAAAATTTAAAAAGAGAAAAGGGGGCTCTAGGCCGGGTGTGGTGGCTCACGCCTGTAATCCCAGTACTTTGGGAGGCCAAGGTAGGTGGATCATTTGAGGTTAGGAGTTTGAGACCAGCCTGGCCAACATGGTGAAACTCCATCTCTACAAAAATAAGCTGGGCATGGTGGTAGACGCCTGTAATCCCAGCTACTCAGGAGGCTGAGACAGGAGAATTGCTTGAACCCGGGAGGTGGAGGTTGCAGTGAGCCGAGATGGTGCCACTGCACTCCAGCCTGGGCGACAGAGCAAGACTCTGTCTCAAAAAAAAAGGAAAAGGGAACTCTAGCCAGACTTCCTGGATGTGAATCCTGTGATCATGGGCATATCACTTAACCTTTCTGTACCTTCCTTTCCACATCTCTAAAATAGCAGTAATAACTGTCTCTGGATTATGTGAGTAGTTAATATATATAAGTACTTAAGACATAGAAAGTCCTGTTTTAAGTGTTGTTATTTTTACTATTAAGGAGTCATCTAGGCTAACCTCTCTTTTTGGGAACTTTTCTTGTCTGTCTGAGGGAACGTGCACAATGAACCCACTTCAGTGTTTAGTAGACAGCCAGGCATCTGCATTACAGATAGTGATGAAAGGTTTCCGAGCATCAGCT
Source organism: Pan troglodytes (assembly GCF_028858775.2). Taxonomy (NCBI): domain Eukaryota; kingdom Metazoa; phylum Chordata; class Mammalia; order Primates; family Hominidae; genus Pan; species Pan troglodytes. The sequence goes on from NC_072402.2 coordinate 137,089,131, forward strand.
GCCCATGCGTTCTGAAGCCCTAAGGACAAAGTATCACCTCATCAGGGCTTGTACAGGCATCGTTTTAGGATAAAGGCATCCTGTTTTAAAGGGTTTTAATTTTATGACGTTATTGAGACAAGGCAGTGTATATGAGAGGATTTTTCCTGTTCTTGTGCTGCATTTCTCAACATTTTCCATGTCGCATATCAAAGTAATACTTGTTTAGCATACTGGAGTACAAGAATGAGGCTGCCAGTGGCTAGAGTTCTTAGCTCAAGGACTCCAATTGGCCCAGATTCTGCCCAGGTGTCTGGAAGGCTAGAGGATCTGCATTTCAGCATACTTGTAGCCTCTTAGTGGCCCACACTAGTTGGGAAGTTCTGCTGTTACTATGAAATGGTAAAGGAATTCCACCCAAAATCCGTATGTTGACTTTTTACCCAGCTCACCTTCTCTTTGAGGACATTCAAACAGTTTACAAGAAAGAGAACTGAGTAGTTTGGTTTTTCTTTGGTTAAAGCATAAGAATGTTTTGATTATTCAACCCTCCCACAAAAACCATAGACACATCCTACCTTTCCTGGAAGTCATTTTTCAGACCTTGGTGCACACAGATGCAGTTTCTGTATTTTCTGGAGTGTCTTCTGGAATTGCAATCTGATCTTTTGAAGTTGAAGAAAATCCTTTGAAGACTGGGCAGATAGGAATGTATTTCAGAAAGGCAATTCTTTTTACTATGCCCATCCCAATGGGGAAATCGTAGCTCTTGAGGCTGGAAGACATGTCACTGTTGGCATGAGCCCCAGCTTTCCACTGTATCAGACCACGCTCCTCTGGGCTCCCTGGAAGAGGATAGTGAGGTCATTTACCAAGGCCAGCAACCCTCAGCCACCCCCACTTCCCATAACCCAGTCCTAAGGCAGACTTCTGGAATCAAGTATCTTCCTTAACTATCATTTGGTCCTAAAACGTGGCTGAATCTATGGTTTCTGAGCTCCTAACTTGGCCAGAGCTCTAAGGAACACTAAAGGATACTAGTTATAATAGTATTTATTGTGTAACTACAGTGTGCCAGGCTCTGTGCTAAGTGCTTTAATTTCATTATCTTGTTGCTTGAAAACATACCCCTGGGAGATGTATAGACACCATTGTACAAATTTTTATTTTATTTTATTTTATTTATTTGTTTGAGACAGTCTCGCTCTGTTGCCCAGGCTGGAGTGCACTGGCACGATCTCGGCTCACTGCAACCTCCTCCTCCCGGGTTTAAGCGATTATCCTGCCTCAGCCTCCTTAGTAGCTGGGATTACAGGCATGCACCACCATGCCCAGCTAATTTTTGTATTTTTCGTAGAGACGGGGTGTCACTATGTTGGTCAGGCTGGTCTTGAACTCCTGACCTTGTGATCTGCCCGGCTTGGCCTCCCAAAGTGCTGGGATTATAAGCGTGAGCCACTGTGCCCGGCCTATACAAAATTTTAAGATGAAGAAAGGGACAAAAAGTTAAGTGATTGTGAACCTAAATCTGTGAGTATGTGGTAATGTGTGTTAGGCCCATGGGGACCAAATCAAGTCCAGATTGCGTTCTGGGGGTAAGGGAGGCATATTTTGAAACACTATAATCAGTGTTAATATTTCATATTATGATTCCATATGTGAAAAACTCATTTTTATAATACAAACTTCAGAAAGTCAAGGTAAATAAAATCTTTGGAGGTAGGGATACACCAAATAATTTGTTTTTTGTGTGTTGTGGTTTTTTTTGTTGTTGTTGTTGTTGTTGTTGTTGAGACAGAGTCTTGCTCTGTTGCCCAGGATGGAGTACAGTGGGTTGATCTCGGTTCACTGCAACCTCCGCCTCCCAGATGCAAGCGATTCTCCTGCCTCAGCCTCCCGAGTAGCTGGGATTACAGGTGTGACCCACCACGCCCGGCTAATTACTGTAATTTTAATAGAGATGAGGTTTCACCATGTTGGCCAGGCACTGGTGTCGAACTCCTGACCTCAAGTGATCAGCCCGCCTTGGCCTTGCAAAGTTCTGGGATTACAGGTGTGAGCCACTGAGCCAGGCTAGTAATTTTTACAACTAGGAATTCTCCCTCAGGTGGGGCAGGGTCACATGAGATCTCAGGTTTTCACAAGAGGGCTGGGATCGACAAAGACTGAAATACTATAAATCTAGCAGAAGGAGTGGGAATTTCCACTTGCTGGCAGCCCAGGCTGAGAACAAACCCATGAGTAGCACAAACCAAGTTATGTTCCAAAATCTCACAGGAGAGGGCACTGAGGGAAGGTGGAGTCCCTAGGGAAGACTACCTGGAAGAGACACTGTTTGGGCTTGGCTCTACAAAGGGCACACACAGTCTGGAAGAGACACTTTGATTGGGCTTGGCTGTACAAAGGGCACACACAGTGGGCACAGTAGAGTGGGATGAGCCATAGGTGTGGTGTAAGGACTATGTTCCTGGTGTCCGATTACCTCGCACCACTGCCAAGACACACATGGCAGCCAGCCCACAGCTCCCTCTAGCAGACCAGTCAGCCTGCCCACTACATCCCAACCTTCAGTGCCTTCTATACTTCTCCAAGCCCCCTCCTTTTTCCTAGGCCTCACCCACTCTCCCTCATCAGTAAACCCTCCCAATAACTCCAGCCCGGCTTCCTTGACTTCATTGCTTGCTTAAATCTAGTTTTACCACCTATCTTGTGCCAGGAGCTCCTCTAAACAAATTGTTACTGACTTACACTTTTTGGCATATCCTCCTCAGTGTCTGATTCAGGGCCAAGCTGGTAAGCTCTAGCAGCATGTGCTGAACTAAACGGACTGCCCTCTAAGGTTGGGCTCTGGATAGGTAAAGACAAAGAGCACCCTGTGTCTACTAAAAATACAAAAAATTAGCCAGGCGTGGTGGCGGGCACCGGTAGTCCCAGCTACTCGGGAGGCTGAGGCAGGAGAATGGTGTGAACCTGGGAGGCGGAGCCAAGATTGCGCCACTGCACTCCAGCCTGGGCGACAGAGCGAGACTCCGTCTCAAAAACAAAACAAACAAACAAACAAAAACAAATGCAAAATGGCCCATCCCCAGCAGGAAGTTAAGGGCTGGAAAAGGCTTTTGCTATTCCATGGTTAAGGACAGGGTTTTGAGCCAGCTAGACCTTAGTTTGAATCCAGGTTGTGTGACCTTAGGCAAGTGACTTAACCCCCCTGAGCTTTAGGTTCCTCAGTGAATACTGAAGACTGCTGAGCTTATGTGGCATGACACACAGGATGATTCCTGGCAGGGACAGTTGTGATGCTCAGGTGGGTTGAAAGGTGGGGTATAAGGGACTCAGGCAGTTCTGCAGCTGTTGTTAAGGATGACTGGATAGCTTAAACTAGCCACCCAAGTCACAAAGAAGCCTCTTCATGTACAGATGCCTACCCAGATGCTCTCCATCTCCTCATATTCCCTAGGCATTGAGGCTGCCACTTGACTGTCTCAGGCCCATAGGATGGTCTGTTCCAGCCCCCAGTCTAGCATCCTCTAAATGGGCAGGGGTACCATGTTCAAATACCCACCCATCCATCGAAGGGACAGCTGCTACCAAGAGCACCCTCCTTTGATTCTGCCTAAAATCCTACGGGGAACCCTGGCCCTCCTCTGTCCTCCCCAGCCCCAACCCACCAGCTGTTCAGAGACAGCCTCTGACACTTATGTTATGTGAATATAAACACTTGGATCTTCAGAGAGAGGGAGGCAGACAGGACCTGTGGCTGTGATCAGGCTGGTAAGTGACAAAATGGAGGCCCATGATCTTGCTACTACCATCCCTTATGTCCCTATACTGATGCAGTCATTAACTCCCGTCTCCATGGAGCCTTCCCCAGTCCTGCAGCCCAGGTTCCCTGAAACCCTCCAGCAGAGGCAGTATGGTGCAGTGGATGGGACACAGGCCATTGACTGCGTCAGATGGATGTTGTTAAAAATCCCAGATTTAGCCAGATGGTATATAGCATGCACCTGTACTCTCAGCTCTTCAGGAGGCCGAGACAGAAGGATTGCTTGAGTCCAGGAGTTTGAGGCTGTAGTATGCTATGATCACACCTGTGAATAACCACTGCACTCCAGCCTGGGCAACATAGACCCCCATCTTAATTTAAAAATAGAGGCTAGGTGTGGTGGCTCACGCCTGTAATCCTAGCACTTTGGGAGGCCAAGGTGGGCGGATCACCTGAGGTCAGGAGTTTGAGACTACCCTGGCCAACATAGTGAAACCCTGTCTCTACTAAAAATACAAAAATTAGCTGGGCGTGGTGGTGCACACCTGTAATCCCAGCTACTTGGGAGGCTGAGGCAAGAGAATCGGTTGAGCTCAGGAGGCGGAGGTGGCAGTGAGCCGAGATCACGCCATTGTGCTCCAGCCTGGGTGACAAGAGCAAGACTCCATCTCAAAAATAAAAAAAAAATTGAGGACAGGTGTGGTGGCTCACACCTATAATCCCAGTACTTTGAGAGGCTGAGATGGGAGGATCACTTGAGCCCAGGAGTTCAAGACCAACCTTGGCAATAAAGTAAGACCCCGTCTCTACAAAAAATTCAAAAATTAGCCGGGCATGGTGGCATGCACCTGTGCACCGGTAGTCCCAATTATTTGGGAGGCTGAGGCAGGAGGGTCACATAAGCCCAGGAGTTTCAGGCTGTAGTGAGCTATGATTGTGCCACTACACTCCAGTCTGGGTGATAGTCTGAGACCCTGTCTCAATTAAAATATACATCCCAGATTTGCGATGTTTTAATTTTTTTTTTTTTTTTGAGATGGAGTCTCGCCCTGTCACCCAGGCTGGAGTGCAATGGCACGATCTCGGCCCACTGCAACCTTCGCCTCCCAGGTTCAAGCAATTCTCCTGCCTCAGCCTCCCGAGGAGCTGGGATTACAGGCACACGCCACCACACCCAGCTAATTTTTGCATTTTTAGTAGAGATGGAGTTTCACCATGTTGGCCAGGCTTGTCTCAAACTCCTGACCTCGTGATCCACCCGCCTTAGCCTCCCACAGTGATGGGATTACAGGCATGAGCCACCACGCTCGGCCGTGATGTTTTAATTTTGTGACTTTATGACTTTGTGGTTTTTGAGGATGAAGTAAGACACTTAGCTCTGCCTTACCCATAGTATATGTTTGCTAAATGTTAACTGTTTGTTATCAGAGCACCTGGTGACATTTATTTTATATATTTACTGGCATCTTTATGTGGGCCCCACAAAGTATCCTCCACGATCTTTGCAAAAAGCTCTGGTACCAAAGGGAAATGTTAGTGGCTCTTCTAGTCGCCATTGTGGCAGGCTGCTGACATATTTGGAGTGGATGGATTTTGCCAACAAACTGACGCTGCATTTATCTCTGTCCTACTCTGAAGAAAGCAAAGACATCCCTCAGCCCAGTGGCTATTAAGAAATGGAGAGGAGGCCAGGTGCAGTGGCTCATGCCTGTAATCCAGCACTTTGGGAGGTTGAGGCGGGCGGATCACTTGAGGTCAGGAGTTCAAGACCAGCCTGCCCAATATGGTGAAACCCCATCTCTACCAAAAATATGAAAATTAGCTGGGCGTGGTGGCAGCCACCTGTAGTCCCAGCTACTCAGGAGACAGGAGAATCACTTGAACCCTCCGGGAAGTGGAGGTTGCAGTGAGCTGAGATCGCACCACTGCACTCCAGCCTGGGTGACAGGGCGAGACTCCATCTCGGAAAAAAAAAAAGGAAAGAAATGGAAAAAGTGGAGAGGAAAGGATTCACAGGACCCAGCAGTGACTCTTCTGGCCCCATCCTCTTCAAGACCTCTGAGGTATGTCTGTGCCTCATTCTCTCCCTCCAGCCAGTGAGCACTCCACCAGCCCATCTATTCCTGATGCTCCCTGCAGGGCCTGCATCGCATGGGACCTAACCACACAGCTCCAGCTCAGAGGCCATCTGTTGGAGTGCATGAGTCCAGCCTAGTTCTTCATTCCCCTCCCAGGACCGAACCATACCTGGCACTGTGTTGTCAAGTATGAAAGCAAGGCACCCGCCCACAAACATCTCCGTGGTCAGCAGCACAGTCAGAATCTGATCCACTTCAAGAATGCCTGTGGAATAGGCCAAGGGCCAATGGGTGTCATGGCCCAATCCGGAGAGCAGAGTTGAGGGACTTCCTCTTGTGCAGCCATGGCAAAGGAACAGTACAAAGCCCTGTCTCAAACCTATCTCTGTCTTTCCTATCTCTGGGTTCAAATCCCAATTCTGCCAGTTGCTAGTTGTTCACCTGGGACAAATCACTGAGCCTCATCTTCCTCATCTGTAAAGTTGAAATGATAATGGAGAAATGATAAATGTAGATAAATGGAGCTGTTTTGAAAATTAAATAAGCACATGTAAAGGTCAATATCTGTCCACAGGAAGTGTCTTAGTAAAGGACAGCTGTGACCCAAACTCTCAGCTGCTGGTTGACACCCAGAGTTGGGTACGATTTGTGGCTGTAGCTGTGTGGAGCCTTTGAGGGAGGGGGCTGTGCTCAAAATTTTGGGCCCACCCCGCCTTTGGAGACAGTAAACAGCTGGAGGCACCTGTATTGATGGCGCCAGGGTTGGACTCCAGGTAATTGGGCAGCGTGAGCCCGAAGAACATGGAAAATCCCAGCACGAAGAGGTTGCGAGAGGAGTTCATGTCCACAAATTGCAGGTTGGACAGCCCAACAGCTGTAATCATGCCTAAGGGCGCAAGAGAACCGCTGGAGGCGCCGCACACGCGCAATCCAGGTGAGTCCCACTCGGCGACCCGCACCGCGACCCGTGGCCCGCGCCAGACACTCACCAAAGAGAGTGCAGAACATGCCCCCCAGGATGGGGTCAGGGAGCGAGGCGAAGAGGGCCGTGAACTTGCCGATGGTGCCCAGGACCAGCATGATAGCCGCACCATACTGCACCACGCGCCGGCTGCCCACCTGCCGGGGAGCCAGCGGGGAAGCTAGACCTGGGGACGAGGCTGGGGCGGGGTTAGTTCCAGGGGCGGGGCCTGTTATAAGAGCGAGGCATAAACCGGCTGGGGCTTGATGCGGGGGCGAGGCCTCTCAAAGACAGGGTGGGGCTAAACCAAAGTGGGGACCGAGTTGGGGCGGGGCCTGCGGCCCACGGAATTAGGGCAGGACTTGGCTCTGGCTCGTCGCGACACCTTGGTAATTCCCAGGACGCCAATGTTGGGACTGGACGAGGTGGACCCGTTGCCCGTGCCCAATAGCCCCGCGATGATGCAGCAAATGCCTTCGGTGAAGATGCCCCTGTAAGGAAAGGGAGAGTCGGGGCTTGGTCCAGCCTCTGCACCAGTCTGTGTTCCGCCATCATCTTAGCAAGCTGCCGTCCTCTGGGGCTGTGGGGGCTGCAGCTATCAGCTGTAGCACTCCCTACTACAGGCCAGAATGCTCAGGCTCCAGAGCTAGTCCTAGTGCCCTGGCACTTACTCCTGTGGGTAATTCTGGCCTTCAATTTCCTCCTGGGATAAATACCGGTGCCCGTCTCACAAAATGCTTCAAAGATTGCATAAGAATGCACAGTCAGAGCCGGGCACATGGAGGGCTGTCAATGACGGTGGTTCCCTTTGGACTCCACCATCTTCTCAGCTACTCCCAGCAAAGACAGAGGGGTGATGAGAGGGCACCCCCATCGCACAAACAAGGAGAATGAGGTCTGGAGCGTGTTCTCGACTTGCCTAAACCTACCCCCTGGGCCTCCACCCCGTTCCTGTGTGTGCTTCCTGGGGGGCCCCTGAGGAGATCAGACACTGAGGAGGGCAGGTAGGCTACCTGTTGATAGCATGTACTGGAGGGGGTGGTGCACCAGCCAGGCGGGCACAGGCGTAGTAATCTCCGATGGACTCAATGATGCCTGCCAGAGTGGCGCTGAACATTCCCAGGACAGCAGCCGCAGTCACCGTGGGCAGGCCCCACTGACCTGTGCTCGGAGGGAGACAGGATGGTGGCTACAGTGAGGAGACTGTGATGGTTAGGAATAGACAGGGCAGTGCTGGAAGGAGCAAGAGCAGATCAGGAGACCTCAGGCTGGGATGGGAGCTATACAGTTGTGGGAGCTTATTTGAGTCACTCAGAGCCAGGAAGTGGGACTGAAGCTTTGTCTAAGTAAAACACCACTCTGCTGGGCGCACTATAAATGTGCGGCTAATGCTAGGTGTGTCACCTGCTGGATTGGGGTCACCAGGAGTCTGTCTCATAGGTGGTCTCAGTTGGGGGCAGAGGGGCCCAAGGGGTGTTGCTCACAGGGGTAAGGGATGCGGATCCAGGGTGCAATAGCCATGATGTCACCACGGGCATCGGTTCGTGCCTGGAAGCCATAGGCTTTTGGGTCTGTGGGCAGCACGTCTGTCAAGGTCAGGACATAGCAGAGCAGCCACACGGTCATGATGGCCAGCACAATCTGAAGGAGGGGGGTGAGGGGGCACTGAAGGCACTGGAGGTCTCTGTCCAGGCTAACCTGCTCCCACCTCAGCCCAAGCCCTGGCCATAGTCCCAGTCCCAGCCGCCTGCCAGGTCCTCACAGGAAACATTTTGAAGATCTGGATGCGGAGGAGAGTGAGGCCCTTGCCCCAGCGGTAGACAGGCAGCAGGAAGGTGAGGTTGCGCAGGTACTGGGAGAAGAGGATGATCAGGAGAATGGAGCTGGGGGCAGAGGCACAATCAGGAAGTGGATGGGAGGCCAGGCTGGGGCCAGGAGCCGGGAAGAAGGACCAAGGACATGAAGAGGGTAGGGTGCTGGGGCTGGGCAGGGATCAGGCCTGGTGCCTGCTCACCAAGCTGAGATGCCCCAGTGGGAGCCAGCTCGGTCGCCAGCAGCTTGGAAGACAGAAAGGCCAATGAGGGAGACAGTGGGGGTGACTGTGAGAGGCCCAATGTAGTTGAGCAGGGCCCCAGGCAGCCCCAGCAGGCCAATCACCACCTCCACCACGCTGGACACCATGATTGCACCCTGGACCTGGAAGGGCAAACATCAGCCGTAAGTCACCATGTAAAGGTCATGACCTGGCTGCTGCTAGCAGGAACAAAGCTCCTGGACCACCTCCTCAAATCCCCAAACTCAGCGGCCACCCTCACTCCCATATAGCCCCTCCTCAAGACCCGGCCTCTTCTATGCTTACATGCAAACCCACCTCCCGTATCCGTGGGTGCCAGATATGAGAGGTGTTCAGGGGCAGACTCCAGTTACCGTAGATCTCCTCTGGGGGTAGAGTCAGGGATACACACACGGACCAGGTACAGAGACAGAGAGGGAGAGAAGATGCTGCCATGGCTGCACCCTGGTGTCGACCCGGGACAGTTGCTCAGACCTCCAGGTCTCTGGGCCTCCCCTTTTCCCCAGTGCAGACCCCAGAAGTGTACCCACCTTCCGGGGGGCATTTCCATCTCTCCAGAGCCAGTATGGCTTTGGCTGGAACCAGAAATGCAAAGGCACTGGCCTGGAACAGCGGCAGCCTGGAGGAGAGGCACAAAGCAACAGGGGTGGGGAGGGGCGGGTGGGGAGGAGGGATAAAGATGCGGGGAGAGATCAGGAAAGGAGAGCACAGAGAGAGTGACAGAGACACAAGGGACAAGGGCAGATGGGAATCGTTGAGGCCCCAGGGAAGACCATCTCTAACATTTTGGCTGCCCAAGGAAGAAAACAAATGGAGCCCCCAGCTCAAAACCTGCCCCCTTCCCACCACCAGCTCCTGCACTGTGAGGAGGGGGCACCTGCCCGGAAGTGGACACCTCAGTTCCCGCATCCAGGTTTCTCTCACAATCTTCCCCTGTCCCCCGCAGCTCAAACAGCTCAAATGCCACCCAGGCCTAGGGCTGTGCACTCGGGGGCGTGCGGCCCCGGGAGGGTGGGCTGTCGAAGAGGCTGGCACCAACCCTGGGAGCTAGCTCAGGGCTGCCATTTGGGCAATATTCAGAATGGGGTTTAAGAGGGGAGAGCCGGCTAGGCTTGGTGGCTCACGCCTGTAATCCCAGCACTTTGGGAGGCCAAGGTGGGCGGATACAAATACAAAATTAGCCGGGCATGGTGGTGCATGCCTGTAATCCCAGCTACTCAGGAGGCTAAGGTGGGAGAATCGCTTGAACGCGGGAGAATCGCTTGAACCCGGGAGGTGGTGGTTGTGGTGAGCCGAGATCACGCCACCGCAATCCAGCCTAGGCAACAAGAGCAAAACTCCGTCTCCAAAAAAAAAAAAAAAAAGAGGGGAGAGCCAGCGAGGGTACATTCCCTTAAACTTGCAGATGCCTGGTCTTTGAAGTGTGCCTAGATCAAGGTTCCCAGGGTTGGGGCCACGCTGCCCAGCTCTAAGGCTGGCCTGGGATAGGAGAAGCAGGTGGAGGCAGAAAGTGGCTTTTTTGTCTCACCAGTGTCCTCTGGGAGCCCACCTGCTCCAGCTGTGTGGATCACAGTGGAGGGGTGGCGGGGGACGGGTGGGGGGGCTGGGCGGCTCACCGGATGCCCACGGTGGTCTGGATGAGAGTGGTGATGCCCACGCACGTGAAGATGGTGCCGATGAGCTGACTAACCATGTGCTGGTCGTGGCCCACACACAGCGCCTCAGCCAGCAGGAAGGGCACGGCGATGGTACCACTGAAGCATGTCAGGTAGTGCTGGGCAGAGGGAGACAGCAGAGTGCATGAGGCAGGACCCCAGAGCTCCAGGGAGAGGGGACAACCTAGTGTCCTCATGCCTGCCTCAGCGGGCCTGGAACCGGCTGCCTGCCCAGGACTGGCAGTCCCCACAAGTGATTCCCAGAGAGCTACTGCTGACCACTCTGGGGGTCACTAATTTCCACCCAAGATATTCCTGCAGCTTCCGTGGAGTTGGCTCTGCTCCCTGTCACCAACACCCCACCTGGCAAGCGTCACACTCCCCCAGGGAGTTCATCTTCTTTCAGGATTCAGCCTCTTCCCGACTCCTGCTTGCTGACAGCCACTGTGCTGACCTCAGGTTTTTCTTCCTGTTACCCAAGATACTCCCTGCTGGCCAGGGAGGGGCTGGAGTCCCCGGGGAGTGTGCAGAGTGAGGGCGGGGAGGCCCTGGGGGACCCACCTGGAAGCCCAGCAGGATGCACAGGTACCAAGGTGGCACGTCCTCGATCTTGTACAACATGTCAAACTTAGGCTCTGTGGGTAGCGGGGTCGGGGGGTCCCTGGTGGATTCATGCTGGAGGCAGCAGAGATAAGTAGCTTAGAGTGGAGTGATGGGGACAGGCAAAATCCATTCTGCCCCAGAATCAATCAGGCAGCCCAAGTGGCTTGTCAGCAACTGAGAGCGGGGTTCCCGCCCTCCCCAACAGTCCGTCCACCCGGCTGCCACTCGGCCTGGCCACAGTTTTCTCCCACTTTGCATTGCTTCCCGCAGGGATGAGTCTACTGTGCCAGCTTCTAGAGCCCTCAGGACCTGCCATTTTAGCCAGGGAAGTGGACCCTTAAGTCAGAAGTCTTGGAGACCACAGGAGAGGGGGCCAAGAGGGCTCAAGACTGTGGACAAGTCCAATCTGGTCCCACCTCTGCCCCCTGGAGATCCTTGGGGTGTCACTGGCCGGGAGATTAGGCCTCTCCTGAACCCCAACCTGGAGTCAGCCAGTCCCAAAGCTGCAGGCTCCTTCACCCCCACCTCCACCCATCCGCCAGTTGCCACATTCAATTTGGGACAGTCACTCTTATCAAGTTCATCAGAACGTTTATCTCTGGCCTCCAGGAAGAAGGCCTGCACAGGCCCTCCAGCCCCCCACCCCCCCTGCCCCCACCTAGCCCCCACCCCCAGCCCCCAGCACCTGTGTCCGGCCCTCGGGGTCCTCCTGGGCCCTCATCTTTGGGGCACAGGTTTGAGCAGTTCCTGAGGAGAAGAGGGGATGACTTGACAAAGGCCAAGGAGGAGGACTTTACTCCACATATCAGGCATTGTTTGAAGTAAATCTGTAACCAGATGCCCAGCTCTGGATTGCGAAAGGGGGGCCCGGGCAGAGGTAATGTATTAACTCTCACTAGGACAGTAAAAGCCACCCAAGCCTCTGCCACATGTGCCCTTCCCTGCCCACATCTGCGCCTGGGCGCTGGACCTGTTCTTGTTTCCCAAGAGAGGGCCAGAGTCGAGGGGGTGAGAACCAGAAGTTTACCAAGCCCCAGGTGAGCGGAGAAAGAGGGAGTGGAAACAGGCACTTATTATGTAACCCCCATGTATGAGGCCCTTCCCCACTGATTAATAACTAGTTCATTATCATCATCATCATAGTCATTCTCGTTATTGAGGAATGGCCTTGGCCTTGTGCCAAGAAACATGGATCTGCACTGTCCCAAGTAACCCCTGTGCTGGGCGGTATTAACCCCTTTAACAGCGAAGGAAACAGATTCAGTAGATGTGATTTGACCCAAGCCATGCAGATAGCAAGTTTGCAGAAACCAATCCTAAAATTCAGGTTGGTCTGAGCTGCCTTGCCCCCACCACCCTGCACCCCTCAGGGTCCCTGAGGCAGGCAGCAGATGGGCCTCTGCAGGCAGAGCTGCCTAGGCTGGCCCAGCCGGGCCTGCACTCTGTGTCAGGGCACAGATCCCTTTCCCCTCCCAGCCACATAATAATTTCTGGGACCCAGTGCAAAGTAAGAATGTGAGGCCTTTATTCCAAAAGTATAAAGAATTTAAAGATAGCAGGAGCATTAGATGGAGCGTGGGGCCTTTCTATGCACCAAGCCCTGTGTGACTGCCCATCACCCAGCCCAGGAAGGCAGTCCTATGCCCAGCCTGTCTCCCCTCCTGGCAGGCCCAGCCCAGCCTGGCCCTAGGGCCTGAGGATGGCAGAGGGGGACATGGGGAGGGGCCCTAAGAACTCAGGCTCCTCAGCTGGTGAGGGCTGGGCCTGAGGTCCCCATTCTGTTCCCCTCTGGGCTGCCCCAGCCCCAGCACTCTAGAGCCCACCTACTTCTGGGTCGCTGTGCCCACGGCCAGGCCCTGCCCGAAGGGCCAAGGGGCAGCACCGCTCTCCAGCTGGGCAGCAGCTTCATGCCACAGCACTGAGTCCGCCCGCCTGCCAGTGTCCACACTGTTCCTCTGTCCGCCTGTCCTCTCCTCTCCCTCTTGGCTACTGCTCCCAATTTCCAAAGTTGCTGGACCAGTTTGAAGCCTCTGCAACTCCCCAGCACTTTTCTCTCCAACTTCTCCTCCCAGAACTCCCCAGGGTGCTGTGGAGACCAAGCCCGACCCCCTGCAGACACAGCTCCATGGACACTCAATTCAACCCAAACCACACAACACGCATAGAGAACAAGGTGGAGAACACGGTCCCAGATCCACAGTAGCATGAAGGGGCCCACACACCCAGAGCTGATGCAGCCTCTCTAATCACCCCACAGAAACACAGGTCCACGTCATGGGTGCCCGGCTCCACACCCTGTCCTGAAAGCTTAGTGGGTTTCTTGGGCCCTGACTTTCCTCCTGGTGTCTAGGGTTTCTCTCCTGAGTGAAGGCCACGGATGGTGGGGCTTCAGGCAGGTCCTGGAACAGGTGAAGGATGGAAGGGGCTGAGTGCAGCTCCCAGGGAAGCTGGAGTGGCCAGGGCCTGCCCCAGGCACCTCCATTCCCCCAGCAGCCCGCCTCCCTGGTCCCCTAAGTCTGAATCCCCTCCCAGCCCTACTACTACTCAGCCAGGGACTTGGCCCAAACCCCTTCTGTTGTCTAAGTTTCGGTTTCTGCATCTGTCAAAGGGGGATTAGATTGTCTTCCTGCACATGGCTCTCGTGCAAAATAAAAATATTTCTAAAAATGAGGGTTAGAATGTTCTGTCTCTCTCCCAGGGCTTGGCCAGATCAGAGACACTCACAAAGGAAACTGAAAGTTCTGGTGCCACCGATCTCCAGTTCCCAGACCTAGGTGGGGTCCAGGGCTCCTTTACTAAGGAAAAGCCCCAGCCAGAAGAATTTCCAGAGAAAGCAGGACTGAGAACCAAAATGTTGAATCTGGCAGGTCAGAAACCCAGGGCCCATCCATACCAGCTGGGGTCAAAGGCAGAGTGTGGAAAATGAACAGCCATTGGGTGTAGACCCAGTGAGACGTGTGTTCTGGGAGGGGTGCAGATAGCATGGAGTGGCTGGAATAGGTGTGCCACAAGGTGACCTGCGTGCACAGTTTTCCTTGGTTCTCTTTTCTCATGAAGGCTCTGAAGACCTGGGATGTCACTGAAACCACCTTTGCAAAATTATGACTGACACAGTGAAAGAGATCTAACTTAATCAGTTCCATCTTGCTTCTAATCTCCAAGTTGTCTTTCTTCATTCCTGAGTGTAGGCTGAACTAACCTTGGGAGAAACTTAGTTTTTAGTTTATAGTCTAAAACAAAGACAATAACAGCCCTTTCTCAAAGCAGACCTCCTTCTTGCCTGAGGACTAGATTGCCTTTGTAGGATGGAGCAACATTAGCCACAAGATGAGAAATTTTGGTTTAGGAGTCATGCAGCTAGAGGTTACAAGATTCTGACCCTCTCTAAACTGCTCCTAAGATCAGTGCTTGAGATACTTTGCAGACCCTGCACTTGATAGATCAGCTGGCATCACCCAGATCCATAAATTGGCTCATTGGGACTTGTGGCCTCCACCTAGGAACGGATTCAAGGCAAGGAGACAGCTTCAACTCCCTATGATTTCAGTCCTGACCAATCAGCACTCCTGGCTCACTGGCTTCCCCGCCATCCACCAAGTTGTCCTTAAAAACTCTGCTCCCTGAATGCTTGGGGAGACTGATTTGAGTAATAGTAAAACGCTGGTCTCCTGCACAGCCAGCTCTGCATTAATTAGTCTTTATTGCAATTCCCCTGTCTTGAGCAATCGGCTCTGTCTAGGCTTGGGCAAGGTGAACCCTTTGGGCGGTTACATCACCACACCATTGATGGCTCCCTCTTACCTCTGGAAGTTGTAGGGATGCAAATTTGGCCTTCTGTAGGAGGGATGTAATATTGTGAAATATATATTTGGTCTTTGACCTCTGTTTCCTGGAGTACAATTTCTAAAATCTTAGAATCCCCCAAATGATGTCTTCTTGTGTGCTAATGATTGACTGATGGCTGGCAGCCCCTAGGGTAGCTTCAGGACAGGGGCTGGTCACCAGAGAGACCAAGGCAGGATTTCAGCCTCCCCTCACCCCCCATCCCCAGTCAAGGGAGGACAGACAGGTTGGAGGGTAAGTTGTTCGCCAATGGCCAATGGCTTAATGAATCATACCTATGTAATGAATTATCCACAGAAACTCAAAATTGCAGGGTTCAGAGATCTTCTGGATAGCTGAACACGTGGAGGTTCCTGGATGGTGATGCATCCATGGAGGGCATGGAAGCTCCGAGCCCATTCCCCATACCTTGCCCTACACATCTCTGCATCTGTATCTTTTGTAACATCCTTTATAATAAACTGGTAAACGTTTCTCTGAGCTCTGCGAACCACTCTAGCAAATTAGTTGAACTCAAAGAGGGGGTTGTGGGAACCTCATCTTGAAGCCAGTAGGCCAGAAGCTCCAGAGGCCTGGAGTTGGAACTGGTGTCTGAATGGGGGACAGAATGGTGGACTGAGCCCTCAGCCTGTGGGATCTGACACTATCTCCAGGTAGATAGTGCCAGAATTGAATTTTGGAGGGCACCCAGCTGGTGTCGGCTGCAGAACTGCTTGCCTGGTGTGTGGGGGAAAGCCCCCACGCATTCGGTCACAGCCATCTTCTGTGTTGTTGTCGAGTGAGAGAATAGAAAAAGCATTTTGAAGGCCGGGCGCGGTGGCTCATGCCTGTAATCTCAGCACTTTGGGAAGCCAAGGCGAGTGGATCACCTGAGGTCAGGAGTTCAAGACCAGCCTGGCCAACATGGTGAAATCCCGTCTCTACTAAAAATACAAAAATTAGCCGGGCATGATGGTGGGTGCCTGTAATCCCAGCTACTCAGGAGGCTGAGGTGGGAGAATCGCCTGAACCTGGGAGGTGGAGGTTGCATCGAGCCAAGAACACTGCACTCCAGCCTGGGTGACAGAGTGAGACTGTCTCAAAAAAAAAAAAAAAATTGATTTTGAGAGTTTTTTTTTTTTTTTCAGAAGGGATATCAGCAGAAACACCAATGTCTGCACTCCCAGCCCCGCAAGCACCTTTTGCAGAGAAAAGAAGTGAGGTCACTGGGTTTTATTTGAGTCCAGAGGGGAAGGCGTTGACTCCCACCCAGGCCCGAGTGCCCTGAGGCTGGAGGAGGGAGGCAGGATGGCAGCACAGAGCAAGGGCTTCCTGCCCTCCTGGCTGCCTGCAGACAGGAGTGGAGACCGTCAGAGCAAGCCCCAGCTTCTTTCAGAGGAGGGTAGAGTCCAGGACTAGAGCTCTTCTCTTGTGGCTGACACCTTCTCTGAGCAGGCCCCCTGGGGTCCCCCACATAGCAATGCCTCCAGAGCCCCTCGGCCTTGTTGGTGGGCTTCATAGATCTGGTCTTCTCCAAACTCCCCCAAGTAGTGCAAACATGTCCTGGAGAGCCTAGGGGAGCCCAGCAGGAGCCTCAGATGCCGCCCAGCCCACAGTGGGGCAAACCAAGGCTCCAGGAGCTTCATCCTATCCCCAAGCCCCGGGCATCACCTGGTAGGCCAGGGGCCCCCTGTGACCATCACGCTGATGCTTGGCTCTGGCCCCTCGCTAAGTCCTGGGCCTGTGAGACGTTTCACTTGGTCCACTTCTCGAACTCCGTAGCTGGTGGCAGTGGAGAGGAGAGGAGTACAGTTTTGGCAGGAGCCCAGCCAGGGAGAGACCCATCTCCACAGCAAGCTGGACACGCTGGGCGTTTGTGGAATTCAGAGAGGGAAAGCCCCTGGCCCAAGGTCACAAGGTGACCTTGTCCACTGGCCCTCTGCTCTCCCACTTGCTCTCAGCTCCAGAGCCCAGACTTCATCCCAGCCAGCCCCTCCCTTGGACTTGAGTCCTAGAGGAGTGTGTGTGTTGTGTGAGCGGCTGAGTGGGAATCTCCACCCACCAGGCCTGCCCTTGGAGGAGGGAGGTGGGGGCAGGATTGGCAACTCACTCCTGCCAGTTCCGGGAGCAGCTCCGGTCCAGGACATCTGTGTAGACCGACTCGCTCAGTTCCCGCCGCCCCCCAGAGTTTGAGGTATGAAGTTTGGTCTCTGCCTTTGCCAGATTTTGCCACATCTGGAACAAGGAGGGACTGGGAGGCAGGGCCTCAGGACTGCTGCTCAGTTAGGGGGAGGTGGGGAGGATAGGAGCAGAGTCTCTGGGGAGAATAAAGTGGCAAGAGAGCCGTTTGAGCAGGAAGCACCTGTGAGGCTGTTGCATGGCCCCTCCCCCAGCCCCCAAAGCTCTCTGGGATGGGGGTGGGGGATGGGAAAGAAATGCTGAAGTGGTAGGTGAGGCCTGGGCACTGGGGTCCCTCCTCCAGGGCACACCTGCCCAGTGGCAAGTGTCATTTTATTTTTATTTATTTATTTATTTAGAGAGAGTCTCACGCCGTTCGTCGCCCAGGCTGGAGTGCAGTGGTACGATCTCAGCTCACTGCAGCCTCCACCTCCCAGGTTCAAGTGATTCTTCTCCCTCAGCCTCCCAGGTAGCTGGGACTACAGGTGTGTGCCACCACACCCGGCTAAAATTTTGTATTTTCAGTAGTGACGGGGTTTCACCATGTTGGCCAGGCTGGTCTCGAACTCCTGAGTTCAGGCGATCGGCCCCGCTCAGCCTCCCAAAGTGCTGGGATTACAGGCGTGAGCCACCGCGCCCGGCCGGCACGTGCCATTTTAAACCACAAGAGCAAGGTAAGAAAAACTGGAGCCCAATATTCAATCACACAAGTACTCCCAGGCCCCCACCTCACAGAGACACTGGCACGCAGGCATGCTCAGCAGGTGTGTGTGTGAAGCCAGACACACGCATACTCACGTGCAGGCGCTCACACGTGTGCACTTGCACCATGTACACATAGCCAAAGCCGCCCTGTCAGGCTTGGGGAGGGAGTCCGGACTCAAGGATGGGCCTGGAAAGGGAGAAGTCTAAGGACAAGTGAGTGATTCCCTGGGGTCTCAAAATACTGAGGAGGTCTCCCAGATTGTCTGCTGTTAGGCAGGCAGATGGGTAAACTGAGGCATGGAATATATGAAAGGCTGCATCTGTGGCTTGATGCCCAGTGGTAGGGATTGGGGATCAAAGGCCGGTGGTGGAATGTGAGGTGGGTGGAGGGGTCTGGCTTGAGAAGGGGTGTGAGCAGGGCAGGGTGACAGTGGCGAAGGACTCACCTGGTAAGCCACAGCTCTGCAGGCATCACAGCGCAGGTGAGCGGGCATGTGGGCTGAGTACATCTCCTCATCATCCAGTTGTGGGGCTGTGGCTGTGAGTGGCGCCCTGTCCCCGAGGCCCCCTGGGATGGCCCAGGCTCCCAGCAGCAGCAGCAGCAGTGGCAGTGACAGCCTCATGGCCCCAGGAGCCAGTTCAGCAAGTGTAGTCTGTGGTTGAGGTGCAGATGTGTGTGTGCTTGTGTGGTGTGGGGACCGCCACAGAACACCTGGCCTAGACCAATGGGGAACTGACACCTCACCCCTCCCATCCTCCTCCCACTCCCTCCTCCAGGGCCCCGAAGATGCCACGTGGGCATTGTCCTCTAGCTGGACCCTGGCTCCAGCCATCTCAGCTCCATTTCACAGATAGGGAGCAATGAGGCAAGGAGAGGGGCTGGGCCTAGACAGGAACACATAGGGGCTGATACTGCCCACATCCTGTGATCTGGCCAAGTGGCAGGCACTGTGCTGAGTGCCTTGTGGGAAGAGTTGGTTGGCTGCCGTCATCATCTTTTTTTGTTTCATTGACCTTTCTGAGAAATGAGACTGTCATGTTTATTCTGCCTCTTCCGACACAAAGGCTCAGAGAGAGGTGACAAATCCAAGGCCACATAGCTAGAGGGGCCATGCTGAGAAACCCAAGCCTGATTGACCCCAAGGCTCCCTGGCCACTCAACCACCAGAAGGAATGAGGTGTGGCTGCCAGCCTCCTGGGAGGCAAGTTCAGGGAGACAGGGATGCTACATTGTTTCCAAGACACACATGGTCTCCTTCCCTAGCCCTGAGGTCCCCTCCACCCAGGCCATACCCAGGCATGGAAGGGCACTGTGGGGGGTGTTGAGAGGCCATGGCAGGAAATCAGGCACCTCACACCAGTTATTTCAGCCATGATGGCTCCATGGTCAGTGATTTATTACACACCAGGATGAGGTAAAGACACCTGGGGTGGCCCCAGGGCCCTCCATGCCATCGGAGCTGGCATCTCCAGCTAGAAAATGGCCAGTTGTTCTGATTCGTAGCTCTCCTAGTCAGCTTCCAGTCCAGGGCAGAGGGCAGGGACTGCTAGGGACCTGGGCCCCCTGACAGGCCTGGAACAACGAAGGCATCCATCCCCATCCCTGCCACTGCTTCTCATGGAAACTGTCCTTCCCAAACTCATCACATCACACACCAGGCTGGCAAGGGCCAGCCATTTCCGGTTCAGAACTATATACAGACCCCCACGCACACCACCTCCCACCTCATGCAGACCCCCCTCATCTCCCTCAGAGGCTCCTGGAATCTCAGGGCAACTGAAGTGCAGGCTCTGGGCCCTGTCCCTTGCTGTGACTGGTCTGTAGGGCCAGCCCCTCTCTGGGCATTGTTGCCACATCTGTTACTGGGGAGTGGAACCTGCCAAGAGCTTCAGATCCCTCTGGATACTCCACCAGGGGTATCGCTTCTACTGCTGGCCCTAACCCACCTTCTGGCCACATAGAGGGGTCAAGAGGCTCCTGTGGGACAACAGCCCAACCCTCCTTCTTCTCAGAGCTTCCTGATGACCATTTCACCTACTCCCGATGTAGGGGGTGGGGGACTGAAGCCCCACCCCTGGCCCAAAAACGAGTCAGCTCAGCTCTGAGGGCCAGGCTCCCCATCTTCCCACCCCAAGTTCCAGGCTCACCCCCAACCCAGGCCCTCCCTGTATTCCTTGCTTTGCCTCCACCTGCTGTCCCCCGCCTTAGCTCTCTTTCTCGGAGCCAGCCTGGCCTGGGCTGTACTGGCCACTTTCCCCCCAGTAACCTCCAGGGCCAAAGCTCAGCTCCTCTTCCTAAGAGCAGACTCGACAGCCAGAGTCCTTCCTGCCACCTCACCAGGGGCACTGGCCAGCCTCACCTCAGCTGGGCCCGCCATCAGGGAGGGCAGACAGTTCCCCGCCCTGTCTCCTGCTGCTCCCGTTCCTGCTGCCCCACGGCAGCCACAGCACCTCCTCTGATCGGCTCCTGGGGACAAGCCCAGGGATGCCTCACTTTCCCTATTTGCTTGCCCGCATATACACATATACACACACCCACACACCACACCACACCACGCCCTGGGAATGCCTGGGAAAGGGATACATAATTTTGTTGGGGGAGGAAGTAGGCAGCCACTTCCTGGGTGACTCCAGCTCCACCAGCCTCGGGGCTCAGATTCATTCTCTGAAGATCACTTCCTGTCCGACGACTGACTGGGATGGGTTAAAGACAGAGGCAACGGAAAGAGAGGAGGGTAGGGGCTTGGATGCCAGAATCTCCCAGGCATCCAAGGGCTCCAACTCCACGGGGATCGGCCCGGGGCCTCACAGCGGGAACAATGAACCCTTGCCGGGCTGGGTGGGACCTGAACTGGAGGGCGGCGCACAGAGGAGCAGAGGAGGTGCGGGGTTGGGGGTCCCGCTCACCGGCAGGTAGTAGGTCCCGTCCAGGGGCCCTGCCTCAGAGACCCAGGGTAGCTGGGGGCTGCCGAGGGCCTGCGGGCCCGGGGACGGTGGCAGAGAGAGGCTGGGTATAGGCCCATAGGCGGGCGGGTAGAGGCCGAGCCCCAGGGCCAGAGGGGTGTAGACGCGGTGGGGCGGCCCGGGAGACGAGGGCGGCAGCAACACCTCCACGTACTGCCCACTCTCAGGGTCGAAGAGCACCCGCAGCCGAGGCTGCCGCGGCGCCTCCACAAAGTAGTAGCGGCCGCTCTCGGGGTCCACCAAGACCTTCCCCAGGGGCGCGGCCCCGGGCTGCCTGCGCGCTCCCTGGGAGGGGCTTTGCGGGGACCGGTCCGTGGGAGGCGCCGAGGCAGCGCGGGGCTGGGCTGGGGCCGTCCTGCCCGCCAACGCCAGGGGCTCCCGCGGGAGTGGCGCCTGGACGGCAGCCGCGGGCTCGGGGGCCGTAGGTGGTGTCTTCGGTTTGGGTGCTATCCCAGGGCTCGGGCTGGCTTGCATCTGAGGGGAGCCGGGGCGGGGCGATCGGACCCCTGCTGGCCCTACGGGGGAGCGCTGGGATGAGCTGCGGGCGCCGCCTAGAGGGCTGGTGCGACCGTCGCCGTCGGGGACCAGGCGCTGGGCCTCTGCATCCCTGTTCTCTCCTCCAGGGCCGCGCGCTCTCACTCGCGAGGTTACCTCGGGCCGGCGACCCAAGGCCAGGGCCCCAGGCAGGCGGATCTCTGTGCGCTTGAAGGGCTTCGCCGTGCTGTTCTCTGCCCTCCGCCGCAGGACCCCGTTGGGCTGTGAGGCGTCCCGGGCGACCGTGTCGAAGGACGGTTCGGGAGGCTCGTAGGGGTGCGGCACCACCGGTAGAAAATCCTTGATGAAAACGGAAGTGTAGTGAGCCGGGGCGGGGGGCCCCAGTGCTGGCGGCTCTTGCGTCTTGGATTCGCCGCCCTCCTCCCCGCAGGGGTCGGCAGGAGGCGCAGGCAGCCCAGAGCCTTGTGCTCCTGCCGGGAAGCCTGGCGCGTACGTGGTCTTCACCAACTTGCGCACGTCTCGAGGCCGCGGAATGGCCATGCGGGGGCGTCCCGAGGCCGCCTCTCCAGGACCCAAGACTTCCGGGCACTTATCCGCGTCCAGGGTGCCCACAGGGTGGCTGCCGGGCGGCTTGGGTGCTGCTACCTCTGGGGACGGCTGACTCCCTCCAAAGGCAAGATCTGAAATTTCCCGCGTGGATGGACTCTGCATCTCTGTTGGTTCTGGAGTCCCGGGTGCGGACGGTGTAGGCGGTGCCAACTCCTCCTGAGTTAACCCATTCTGAGCTTCCTGAGTAAATGCTATCGATGAGCCTGGCCCCATGGGATCCCATGTCTCTTGGGGAGATGGGCCCCAAGTTCCAATAGGACGATCTGGAGCCTCCCACGGGAAGAAGGCCGGCGGGGACGGGCTGCTACGTGGCTCCACCGCATCCGCGACTGCCGAATGTGGAATCTCCCACAGGGAAGGGGCTTCGAGGGACGGGCTCCTTTCCCCAGCAACACACTGATTCCACTGGGAAAGGATCGGAGGGGAAGGGCTTCTCCTGCTGACAGTTTCCTCGACGGCGGGATTTTGATTTTCCCACTCGGAGGAGGCTTCAGGGAACAAAGGGCTACTCACCCTCCGAGTAGTCCGATCCCACGGGGACAGGTTCTGGGGCGACGGGCAGCGAGGACCCCGTACAGCCCCATTTGGAGTCTGCCATGGCGGGGACGGGCTCCTTGGCCTCACAGCCCTACTCGGAACCTCCGAGGGGATCCTACACTCAAAAGGCGGACTCCGTGCCCTCTGAACAGTTCGATCCGGCGCCTCTCGCGGGAACCGAGTCTTCCGCGCCTCCTGGATCTTCTCCTCTGACTGAAGGAAGATGCTGGAACTAACAGGACCCAGCGGCTCCGTCCCGGGCGCAGGCTTGTCGCGCCGAATCGCGCGCTCGCGGAGGCTGGGCCACGGCCTCGGGGCCTTGGCGGGGGCCGAATTATCTTGTACGCGAAGTGGCCGAGACTTAGCCTTCTCCAGGACCACGCGGGTGCTGCAGGCCGTTTCCCGGGTCTCAGGTTCCGACCGCCCCGTGGGCCCGAAGGTGGCGCTGCTCGGGGCCGGGGCCTCGGGGCTCAGTTTTCTGGCCAGCGCCGTCTGCACGAAGCCCGCGGCGGCCTGCAGGGGGCCCAGCGACTCGTCCAGGGAGCCGGTGCGCAGGAGCAGCCGGGGGCGCGGCACGCCGGCCGCCCGCGGGGGACTCTGGGGCCGGGGGCGCAGCTCGATCTGACGCTTGGGCACTGTCCGGGGCCTGGCGGGCGCGGCGCCCTCCTCCAGAGCCACCTCCACACACTCGAACTGCGCTGGGGCGGCAGGACTTGGCCCACGGGGCCGCAGCTCTAGGTAGGTGGCCCAGCGGGAGCCACCATCGGGGACCTGGAACTGGCGTGGGACCGCGGCGGGAGACGCTGGCCCCGGCGGCAAAGGGCGGATGAAGGCCGGCTCCGTGAGCTGTTGTTGCGCCTCGCGATCGTCTGCGCCGGAGCAGCCGAACAGGGGTCCGACGCCGAAGATGACTTCCATCTCCCCCGACGGCAGCGTGCGCAGCTGGGGCTGGGGTGGCCGTGGGCCGGAACCTGGGCCTCGCGGGAAACCCGAGCCGGGCCCGTGCCGCTGGCGGCTATTCTGGGCGCTGACGGACAGGCGAGGCTGCGCGCCCGCCCCCCGCCCAGGAGCCACCCAGGGCCAATTCGCTGGGCCTTCCGCGTCCGGCCCAACGTCCGGGGGCTCCGGAGAACCTGGAGCCGTGTAGTAGGAGCCTGACGAGCCGGAGGAGTCCTGGCGCCGCGCGGGGGCCGTGGGCAGCTGCCTCGGGATCCCAGGCAGGGCTGGCGGGGCGAGCGCGGTCAGCATGGTGGGGCCGGACGCCGTGCACTATCTCCCTCGCATTCGCCTCCGCTGGTGGCGCCGGCACTGTCCCCGCCCCGCCCGAGGATGCCGTGGGGTCACCGCGCCTTAAAGCGGCCGCGTCCACTCCTGAGCCAGCGGCGCCGGCAGCAGAAAAGACCTGGGCCCTGCACCATTCCCTGTCCAGCCCCCATGCCCAACTAACCCCCTTCTCAGGCACAAGCCGGAGTACCTGGGGTGGGCTCCAAGCTTTGGCTGACAGGCAGGTGAGGGAATGGCAGGCCCAACTTTCAAAGCCTTGGAGCCAGGAGTTAGGCCCAACTCCACCTATCACAGGTGAGGAAACTGAAGCCCAGCAGGGATCCGCCTGAAGTCAGGCACTGCTGTGTGCAGTTCAGGCTGTGAGCGGGTGAACCAGACCTTCAGGCCAGGAGACTCAGGTAGAGCCAGCAATTTCATCTTCCCCTCAGCCCCGGGTGCCTTAGCATCACTGCAGGGGACCCCCATTGCCATTGCTGGCCTCAGCTAGAGCTCTTAAGGGTGCACACACCACCTTTCTTGACCCCAGTTACACTCTTCCTGATCCCCTTCAATAGAGTGAAGAGCACCGCTAGAGGCTTCCCTGACTCTTCAGGGCCTCAGGAAGGTACTACCCCTGGCTGGACCCACTGCCCTCGGTGGGACCTATTGGAAGGAGCTGGAGTGGACAGCTCTAGCTTTCACAGTCTGCCTCAGCACCTAGAATAGGCCCTGGATACCGATGTGGGGTCCTACGGGAAGCTTCGAAGTAGCTTGTGGTCCCAGCTCCAAAGGCCCCTGCGGCCAGAACAGCCCTGTGCTCCCCCAGGTATTCACAAGGCCCTAACTTCAGCCCCCACAGCCTTAGGACCTGCGCTGGGGACAGGCGCTGGTGGGGAGGCAACCACCACCTGTCATTGTCTTACAACTGTGGGCACCACTTGCCCTTAAACTTCTGGCTTCAAGGTCCTGCTATGACTCAGGCCCCAGCTGGCCCTGGAGCAAGAGCACTGCCCCCTCCTGTGCACTTGGCCTCAAACTGACCCAGGACAGGCTACACTGGGCTAATCTGACCCCTGAAGTGGGTCCTCTGCCTGGGTGTGTCCCCATGATCACCTAGGGGGCACTCGGTGATGGCTTCTGAAAAAATGTTGCTGCTCCATCCCATCCAGCCTTGCCTGTGCAACTTGTGCAAATCGAGGTCCCTTCCCAGATTGTCTCTCCACCTTAAAACCACACACAGCATTGTCTTTTCTCTTCCTCCCATTGTGAAGCTCCCGTTTGGGGGAGGTGTCAGCAGGTGCAAATGCAATTTGCAGGTATAACATTATTGTCATGTGATGGAAACTGACTTCCCAAATTCCTTGTGGTTCTGGAACCCACTGTCTTTGAAGTTTCTGGTCAGGGCTTCCAGCCCTATAGTCAAGTTGGGAGAGTTAAATTTACCAGGACACTGGGAGTGGGGTGGAATATTACTGGGTAACCAGGGCTGTTTATATAGGAAGGGATTAAATACCCAAAGGAAGCGGTGGTGCCTACCAGACAACAAAGACCCAGCTCCTCCCCTAGGCTACAAGCCCCCACCTTGTGGACCTCTACCACTACCCAAGAGGGAGGGAAGTAGCAGGGGCTAGAGGCTGGGGACTCCCAGAGCAGAGAAGGCAGAGGCTGGGGATTACAGCCAGAGAACAGGAAAGCGGCGGCCATTTTATTTTTCCCTGGGATGCTGGTGGCTGCGGGCCTGACGTGTCCCTGAGGCTTTCTTATGCTTCTGGTCCAGCACTTGGGCCATGTAGCTCTCCTGCTGCTTCTGGATCCGGAAGTCAGACATGTGATTCCTGCAACGGAGCCGGCTGGTGGTGGGCTGTGGACAGCCGAGGGTAGGTAGGGGCCAGAGGTCTGGCTCCCCAGTGTCATCAACCCCCAGCCGGGCCCAGACCCCTCACCTGAAGATCTGTTTCTGCTGGCTGATAACTTGCTGCAACTCTTTAATCTCATTCTCTTTGCCATTAAGTATATCTTCTTGCTTTATAATGTGAGACTCAATCTCTGTGGGGGAGAGAGGCAGGGAGGAGGGGTGGTTCCCATCCCAGGGCTCCTTCCTGAGATAAGGCATTCCCTCACGGGGCTTTTCAGAGCTTGGCTCCCCACCCAAGAGTTCTCCATGAAGAACTGCTAATACCTTAGTATGAATGAGTTTATTATGCAGTCTTGGGGGAGTGCAGTGTTTGAGGATTGTTGTCAATGACTTCACAAGTCTATTCTGGACCAGAGGACCCACATGAGGGCAGGAGAAGGTCCTTGGAGAGAAGTGGGCAGGCCTGCCCAAAGGCTGGAAGATGAATGGCGCCTGCCCTCAACTCCTGCAGGTCTTTACAGATGTTGCCTCCTTGGAGAAACTCTCCCTCATCAAAAAATTACATTTCCCAGTACTTCCTGTTCCCTCTTCCTGCTTTCTCTTTTTTTTTTTTGTATTTGAGACTGAGTCTTGCTCTGTCGCCAGGCTGGAGTGCAGTGGCATGATCTTGGCTCACTGCAACCTCCACCTCCTGAGTTCAAGCAATTCTCCTGCCTCAGCCTCCCGAGTAGCTGGGATTACGGGCGCCTGCCACCACGCCCAGCTAATTTTTGTATTTTTAGTAGAGATGGGGTTTCACCATGTTGGCCAGGCTGGTCTCGAACTTCTGACCTCAGGTGATCCACCCACCTCAGCCTCCCAAAATGCTGGGATTACAGGCGTGAGCCACCATGCCCAACATCCTGCTTTATTTTTCTTAACACTTTTACCTAACATACCATATACTTTACTCATCTGTCTTCTCCGCTGCTGGGATGTAAGGTCCACAAGGACAAGGATCTTTGTTTTATTCACGGCTTTATCCCTAAGGCCTAAAACAGCACCTGGCACATAGTAGGTATACAAAAAGTATATTTGCAGACCGAATGAACGGGATGTCCCTGGGGGTTTAGGACTCAGAAAAAAGACCTAGTTCAGTCATCCCAGTCCAAACAAACTTCCCGAGGGCTGGCTGGATGCCCAGCCTTGTGCTAGGGCTTCAGGGGTGGTGGGAGAAGATGGGAGTTGCCTCGATTTTCAGACCTGTTTCCTCATTTCAAAGATGGGGAAAGAGACAGCCCTATCCCACAGTGGTCTGGGGAGGACCCAGTGAGATAGTGGTGGCAAAGCCTACCCCCAAATTAATCGTACATTTGAGGCAAAGATGACTTTCTGAGGCAGGAGGATGGCTTGAGCCCAGGAGTAAGAGAACAGTCTGGGCAACATAGTGAGACCTCGCCTCTACAAAACTAAAAAAAAAAAAAAAAAAAAACTAGCTGGGTATGGTGGTGGAACATGCCTATAGTCCTGGCTACTTGCTGAGCCAAGAGGATCACTTGAGCTCAGGAGTTGGGGGCTGCAATGAGCTATGACTGTGCCCCTGCACTCCAGCCTGGGTGACAGAGCAAGACCCTGTCTCTAAATAATAAATAAATAAATAAATGATAATTTTTCTGTGTTGGATCAAAATCCAAGGAGGCTGTAGGGATCTGGGGGTGCTTCATTTACATAACTGCCCCACATGGCACCTTGGAAAATTCTGATTCCCATAGAAAGAAAATCCTACTGTCTTCAAAGGTTGGACAAGGGGCCAGGCACAGTGGCTCATGCCTGTAATCCCAGCACTTTGGGAGGCCAAGGCGGGTGGATCACCTGAGGTCAGGAGTTTGAGACCAGCCTGGCCAACATGGTAAAACCCCGTCTCTACTAAAAATACAAAAATTAGCTGGGTGTGGTGGCACATGCCTGTAATCCCAGCTACTTTGGAGGCTGTGGCAGAAGAATTGCTTGAACCCAGGAGACGGAGGTTGCAGTGAGCCGAGATCGTGCCATTGCACTTCAGCCTGGGTGACAGAGCGAGACTCCGCTTCAAAAAAAAAAAAAGGCCAGGCGTGGTGGCTCACGCCTGTAATCCCAGCACTTTGGGAGGCCAAGGTGGGTGGATCACAAAGTCAGGAGATGGAGACCATCCTGGCTAACACGGTGAAACCCTGTCTCTACTAAAAATACAAAAAATTAGCCAGGTGTGGTGGTGGGCACCTATAGTCCCAGCTACCTGGGAGGCTGAGGCAGGAAGATGATGTGAACCTGAGAGGCGGAGCTTGCAGTGAGCCGAGATCTCGACACTGCACTCCAGCCTGGGCGGCAGAGCAAGACTCCATCTCAAAAAAAAAAAAAAAAAAAAAAAGGTTGGACAAGAATTAACTAGAACACAAACTCTGAAAATACAGAAATGTCTAAGCATTTAAGATTTCAAAAGAGAAGACCTGGTAAAAAGTGAAGGCACAGCATGGAAAAGAGGAGACAGGTGAAGGGAGAGAATGAAGACATGAGTTCACCGGGTCATGGGACGAGGACTGTTGAACCTCCTTCCCAGGCGTCCAGCTAAGTGGAATTAATTACTTGTGAAGTTCGTTTGGGAAAAAGAATTAGAAATTTGTGTGACTCTTTGAAAATAAAAGGCTGTGGCACCCGATGGTGAGAGAATGGTTAGAAAATCCCTTTGAGAGTAAAGAACTATGTAAGTGTAAAAACCAAACTGAAACCACACAAGGGGAGTTTGTAGGGGTGGGAGGCACTGGCCAGGGTGAGGTTCACATCACCAGACTGGCTCAGGAGGGCTTGTGTCCCACAGGAGGGGTTTAGAATATTCTGGGGGAGGCAGCCAGGACCTGTCCCCATGACACACACACCTTCCAACAAGCAGATCCAAAGCCCCGTGAGCTTGACTGATCTCTGTTGGAAGGAAATTACCTAGGGGAAGGAGGTCTCTGGCCCTACCAGGAAAGAACCCCAGGTTCTTTTTTGGGAAGTAAGGGGATGCCCAGGGAGAGGGCAAGACTGAGGGGACCAATGGTCTCGAGCATGGGGGCAGTGACTGCCTGTTGCGCCCTGCCATGGCAGGAGCCAGTGACCAAACTACTATGAGACCCTGTCAGCCTGCCTGGCCAGATCAAGATGTCAGCCTGCTGCCATCTTCCCAGTGAGAGCACTCACTAGGGGAGAGAGAAGGCTGAACAGGTGAAAGGCAGGGTACTCAAGGCTCCACGTGGGAGCCCCACCAGTAAGGACCTTGAACCTCTTGCGCTTGGGCTCTGGCCTACTGGAGATCTGCTGCAGTGAACAAAGCAGATGTTGTGCCTGGAATTCATACCTACTTTTTTTTTTTTTTTTTTTTTTTGAGACAGAGTTTCACTTTTGTTGCCCAGGCTGGAGCGCAATGGCATGATCCTGGCTCACTGCAACCTCTGCTTCCTGGGTTCAAGCAGTTCTCCTGTCTTAGCCTCCTGAGTAGCTGGTATTACAGGTGCCCGCCACTATGCCCGGGTAATTTTTGGTATTTTTAGTAGAGATGGGGTTTCACCATGTTGGCCAGGCTGGTCTCGAACTCCTGACCTCATGTGATCCGCTTGCCTTGGCCTCCCAAAGTGTTGGGATTACAGGCATGAGCCACCGCGCCCAGCCCATACTTAAACTGGGTAAGGGGAGTTTAGCATTCCGGGAAATGAAAGGGGCTCCTGAGGTGTACGGGCATGTGTAGCTGACTCAGAAGGTGCCCCACAACTTATGGCACCAACTGAGCCAAAAAAGTGGCCCCCAGGCATCTGCACAGAGCAGAGTTGAAAACTGGCAGCCCACAGATATTTTACTTGGCCTACACGATAGTTTTAAAATTTCAAAATCAACTGCCAACACTAAAAAGTCAGAAAAGCTTCCATTAAAACTTGGTTTTGGCTGGGTGCGGTGGCTCACGCCTATAATCCCAGCACTTTGGGAGGCTGAGGTGGGGGATCACCTGAGGTCAGGAGTTCGAGACCAGCCTGACCAACATGGTGAAACCTCATCTCTACTAAAAATACAAAAATTAGCCGGGCGTGGTGGTGCACACCTGTAATCCTAGCTACTCGGGAGGCTGAGGCAGAAGAATCACTTGAACCCAGGAGATGGAGGTTGCAGTGAGCCATGTGCCACCGCACTCCAACCTAGGCAACAGAGCAAGACTCCATCTCAAAAAAAATAAAACAACTTGGTTTCACTGGGCATGGTGGCTCACACCTGTAGTCCCAGCTACTTGAGAGGCTGAGGTGGGTGAATCACTTGAGCCCAGGCATTTGAGACTAGCCTGGGCAGCATAGTGACACCCAGTCTTAGAAAAATAAAAATAACTCTTAGTTTCCATTTTAAAGATCTGGCAATCCTAGCCCCCTGTCACCACATGCATCCTTCCCTATTGAGTCCTGACCCTGAGACTAAGGATCAGGTCCCAAATAGGACAGTGCTTGCCCTGTGTTCCTCTTGTATCAGTTAGGAGTAACCCATCAAAAGTGGGAAAACAAAAGGTGGACTAAGAAGGTTGTATGTTTCAGGAAAAATGGGAGCAAGCCCATTCCTTTATGACGGTGAAGAATATAGTACACCGACTGCTTCCCTCATTTCCGTGGCCTGCCTGGTCCCTTAAGGCCTTTTCGAAGGTGTGGCCCACCCGGGCCTGCCTGTATCCTCAGCTGGGGACAGGTGTTAGAGTGAAACCCTGCCTTTGACACAGGCACTGGGTGGTTAGGAAAGAGCCCGTTTATATAACCATGGTGGAGAGCACGGGCCTCCCGCCTACCATTGCACTTGGTGATGAGCTGGTCCTTCTTGCTGGACTCCTGAAGGACTTTGCTCTTGACACTGGAGAGCCTGGGTGGGGAAGATAAGATGGGAGGGTGGGCAGGCTAGCAAGCAGATGCATCCCCCAAACCCCACACCCCGTACTGAGGCCCACTCACGCTTTTTCAAAGGCCAGCTTCTCTTTCTCCAGCTGCTTGGATAGCACCTCTACCTCTCCGAGGGCAAACTGTAACTTCTCCTCTTCCTTGGCCAGGAGGACCTTGGTTTTGGCATGGGCAGCTTTCTCTTCCTGCAGGGGCAGCAGCAGTCACCTCATTACCCTAGGCCGCCTTGGGTCTCCTAGACTCCCTTAACCAGCCCCCCTTCTCAGAGGGACACACAGAAGCCAGAGCACAGGGAGATTCTGGCCACCTTGCTACAGGGGCTGGAGGTTCTCAGAGGCCGACCTTTCTTTTTTCTTTTTTCTTTTTTCTTTTTTTTTTTTTAGACAGAGTCTCACTCTGTTGCACAGGCTGGAGTGCAGTGGCATGATCTCAGCTCAGTGCAACCTCCACCTCCTGGGTTCAAGCAATTCTCCTGTCTCAGCCTCCCAAGTAGCTGGGATTACAGGCGCCTGCCACCACGCATGCTTGGCTAATATATATATATGTATGTATATATATATTTTTTGTATTTTTAGTAGAGACAGGGTTTCACCATGTTGGCCAGGCTGGTCTCGAACTCCTGACCTCAAGTGATTTGCCCGCCTTGGCCTCCCAAAGAGCTGGGACTACAGTTGTGAGCCACCGCACCCATCAGAGGCTAATACTTAATGAGCCTGCCTAACCACAGGGATCCTGGGAAATGGGGGAAGATTAGGAGACCGCAGAGGCCATTACTTACCACCAGCTTCTTCTCCACTGCCTGGAACTCTTCTTTACTGACAAAATTTTCGTCCTGGAGAACCATCTGCAACAGAGCCTGGCTGAGGGAGGGCCTGGGGCTGGAGTAGAAGGGGCGCCCTCTAGGGACCAGGACCAAAAGCGGATAACAGGATGATGCTCGTGGTACCTAGGATGAGACTGAGGCCTTGGGAAGGGAGAATTCGTTCCACAGATAAACTGAGACTCAGCTCTAAGTGCTGCCCTCAAGGAGCAGCCAGCCTCATGGAGGAGGCAGTCCACAGCTAGCACTTCTAACATGTTGTGTGCCTTGATGGGGAGACATAAGGGGATCTGGGGCTCAGAGGAGGCCCCAACCCAGCCTGGGGAAGGGTCAGAGTCACTTCCGGAGAAGGGGATGTTAGACCTGAGATCTGACTGCTATATAGGGTGGGCCAGAAGAGGGATAGAGAGAAAAGCACTCTGGATGGTGGGGACACACATGCCAAGGTCAGCTGCCAAGAGGAAGACCTGGGTACCTTCAGGGAATCAAAGGCAATTCAGTGCCTAGAGCTCCATATATTTTGTTGAATGAGAGCATTAGGGTAGCAAATAGGACAGGTCTCTCTCCCCTTTCCCCCACATTCAACTTCCCAGAAGGGAAGAAATTGTCTAAGAACAACTTAGAATGAGAAATAGATGTGAAGCCAGTTTTATTTCTGAGATGGAGATACATCCTAACCTTCTTATCAAGACAGGAAAACAAAACCAGAAAAACCATGAACTCCAGCTGGCCAGGATTCTATCATGCCTACCCAGGTAATCTGTGACTGCAATGCTTTGCACCCATTAGCTGGGGTTTGATTGAGAAGGCAAAAGCTAAGGCATGTAAAGTTCTTGGAGGCCCCTAAGTTAGCGCTGGCAAGGGCCAAATCTGCGCTTACTGCATTCAACACGGCACTGCCTTTGACTCTCGGGAATGGTGTCCATAATAGAAGGGATGACAGTTTCTCTGCCTGCACACAAGGGCCATGGGAACTCAGTGACGTCATCTCCACTGAAAATGGGGAAACTGAGGCTCAGGGACTCTCTACCAGCTCTTGCAGCAACCAGGCAAACGCAAGGGAGAATATGGCTTGATTTTAGTTAAAATTCCCTGGTTCAGGAAGGTCCGCCCCTTTTTGGCTCCACCCCTACCGACTGAGCCCGGCCTCCTCCTGATGACGCCATGGGCCATGCGTTCTAGGCACGGCCCCCGCATCGGAACAGGTTCTGGCCCCGCCCCCACCAGTGAGGCATCCGGCCCCGCCTCTCCCCAAACTCCTCTGGCTGCATACCACGTTCCTCAGCTGGTGGATTAGTTCCTCCTGAGACTCAATCACGTCCCGCAGTTGATCTAAAGCGAGACACACAGATCCTGACCCCGCCTTCGACCACCCGAGGGGCGTCGCCATCTTCCGCCCCCGCCAGCTAGTTGGAAATGGCTGCCTCGGGGGTGATCCTCGTCGTCGCCCACCAATGAGAATGCGACGCCACAGAGCACCCTGGCAACGGGGGGCGGGGACTTCCTATGTTAGCGGGGCGAGGGGCCGCCTCTTAAAGGAGCCGCCTGGAGCGGGGAAACTGCTGACAACCCTTAAGGCATTTAAGTTTACAGGAAATTGCGCTTTTATTGCGTCTTCTGTTTCTCACGCAGTCCTGAGAAGCCGGCAGGGCCCGGCTTGTACTTTCCTTGCCTGCGAGCAGGCAACACTCAAAACACCAGCCCTCAGCCTTCACCCAGGGCCTGTTAAACTGCATGACCACGAAGCAAGAGCCAGCATAGGCAACTCCTGCATCTTTAGCTTCTCATGCCTCTTTCTCCAAATCTTTATCCTAATCTCCAAATTTCCTCCATTGTATGAGATTCCAGCCTCCTGGAACACACTTAGTACTTAGGGGTCCTAAGCCTAAGCACGGAAGATAGACGAAGATAAAAAATGAGAATGGCTACACCTGAGATCAAAGTCTTCCTACTCTGATACCAGGCTCTGGGCACTAGAGTCTGCACTAGAGTCATGTGCCACCACCCGAGGAGGAGGACCCTGAAGAGATTAGGAGGACTGAAGAGGGCTTGAAGGAGGAGAGTTTAGTAAAATGAAGTCAGGGAAGGATACGGTGATTACGCACACTCACCAAGTCTCTATTGAAGGCTTTTTTTTTTTTTTTTTTTCTTGGAAACCCAAATAAGATTAGGTTTGGAGAACATCAGAGCGAATATATATTGTGTTCACTATTTCGTGGCACCGTTATGTTTATATTATTTCATGTGACCCTCATGGAACTCCTATCAGCCCCTTTTTACCTAGGCTCTATGAGAATGAGAATGAATAACTTGCCCAAGGTCACTCTAGTAAGTTGTGGAACGGAGTTCTGCTATGGGCAGTTTGGTTCCAGGGTCCGTGTTTTTGTTTGTTTGTTTTTTGAGATGTAGTCTCGCTCTGTCGCCCAGGCTGGAGTGCAGGGACGTGATCTCGGCTCACTGCAACCTTCACCTTCCGGGTTTAAGGGATTCTTCTGCCTCAGCCTCCCAAGTAGCTGGGATTACAGGCACCCGCCACCACGCCTGGCTAATTTTCATATTTTTAGTAGAGACGGGGTTTCACCATGTTGGCCAGGCTGGTCTCGAACTCCTGACCTCAGGTGATCCGCCCGCCTCGGCCTCCCAAAGTGCTGGGATTACAGGCATGAGCCACCGCGCTGGGCCTGGATGCTGTGCTGCATTTGTGTTGCACGTCATGGGTGGAAGTTATGGAATTTGATACCCCCAAGTAGGAAATGACTATACTAACAAGGAGTT
Source organism: Pan troglodytes (assembly GCF_028858775.2). Classification (NCBI taxonomy): domain Eukaryota; kingdom Metazoa; phylum Chordata; class Mammalia; order Primates; family Hominidae; genus Pan; species Pan troglodytes. The sequence goes on from NC_072402.2 coordinate 137,123,183, forward strand.
TGGAAAAAAAGTTACCAGTGACTATGAAAGGAGGCAGAAAGCTCAGGGTAAGTCATTCAAGCCGCTCCCCAAAACTCCCGGGGGGCCTGACAAACTTGGCCATCCCTGTGGTTCTCTCAGCGGGAGCCCTTGTTTTGTTTCTTGCGTTTATTTTCATGGACTTGGAGACAAGGCCATCTCTGTTGACCTCTCTCTTTTTTTTTTTTTTTTTTTTTTTTTTGAGACAGAGTCTTGCTCTGATGCCCAGGGTGGAGTGCAGTGGTGCGATCTTGGCTCACTGCAAGCTCTGCCCCAACCGGGGTTCACACCATTCTCCTGCTTCAGCTTCCCGAACAGCTGGGACTACAGGCGCCCGCCACCATGCCCGGCTAATTTTTTGTATTTTTAGTAGAGATAGGGTTTCACCATGTTCTCTTTTTTTTTCTTTTTTTCTTTTCTTTTTTTTTGAGATGGAGTCTTGCTCTGTTGCCCAGGCTGGAGTGCAGTGGAGCAATCTTGGCTCACTGCAACCTCTGCCTCCCAGGTTTGAGCGATTCTCCCAACTCAGCCTCCCCAGTAGCTGGGATTACAGGCAGCTGCTATCATACCCAGGTGATTTTTTTGTATTTTTGTAGAGACGGGGCTTCACCATGTTGGCTAGGCTGGTCTCGAACTCCTGATCTCAGGTGATCGGCCAACCTTAGCCTCCCACAGTGCTGGGATTATAGGCGTGAGCCACTGTGCCCGGCCGACCTCTGTTAAAGGGCCTAGAACAATACAGTTCAATAGAACTTCTAGTGATGAAAATGTTCTACAGCTGCACTATTCAATAGCCACTAGCCACATGTGGCTCTTCAGCAGTTGAAACGTAGCTCATGTGACTGAGAAATTGCTTTAAATTTTTTTTTATTATTTTCTGAAGATCACCTTAATCATGGCTCTTTAAAATTTTTAAATTTTTAGTTTAAATGGCCATGTGTGGCTACTGGCTACTGTACTGGAAAGTGTGTGCCTAGAGGGCACTGTGTAGGTTGTGTGCCTCAGCACAGACCCTCTCAGAACTTGGTGTACCAAATGTGAATGTTCACCTGAATCACCCTGCACAAAGCTGCACATTCCTCTGGGGCAGTGATTCCTGAGCCTTCCCCAAGAACTGCATTTCCTCCCTAGGATCTTTCATGAGGCACTGCTTGATGTCCCTTGATATCCAACATCCACCTTCACCAGCTGGAACAGGCTGCTCTCTGCGTACTTGGGGCAAAACCCTGGAGAGCAGTAGGCTCCAGCAGCCACCTGGGGGTGGAAGCTTATGAACAAGAGAGAACCCTGGATCCAGGTCTGCACCTGCTTCCTGGCATGGACATGAGGGGTGGTCACCCTGGTTGAGCACTGCCACAGACTCCTCTATATGCTGAAAGGCACTTTGGGCTCCTGGTCAACCAGGACTCAGTGAGACTCAGGATGACATGACATCACAAACAGCTCTGTGATCCTGCCAGGGAAGGGTTGCCTTTCTGCACAGGCTTGTCATTTTGGCTGATGTTCTGGTTATCTATTGGTGCATAATAAACCACCCCCCAATTTTTTTTAAGTCATTGAAAAAAATCATTTTGTTCATGAATCTGGAATTTGGCAAGGCTCAATGGTGAAAGCTTATCTCTGCTCCATGCAGTGTGAGCTGGGATGGTTCAACGGGGAGTTAGAAGTTCCAGTTCCAACATGGCTCACTCACGTGACTGGCAAGTTGGTGCTATCAGCTGGGAGCTCTGCTAGGGCTGAGGACCAAAGGTCTTGGTTCCTCTCCATAGGCTGCCTGGACTTTCTGATAGCATGAAGACTGGGTTAAAGAGAAATCATTCAAAGTGACAGAAAATGGAAGATGCCAGTTTCTTAAGGCCTGGGCCTGATACCTGGCATAGTGTCATTTTTGCTGTATTCTATTGGTCAAGGAGTGAGTCTAGATTCCAGAGGAGGACACACAGATTCCCCCCCTACCCCACCACCTTTCAATGGGAGTAGTGTCAAAGAATTTGGGCTGCACTTCTAGAGCAAATCCTTATGACAGATGGGGCACCACTCCCTTCAAGGTTCATTTCAGGTAAAACCAGTCAGGAACTTAGTCTAGTGGGAAGAGTCAGACAATAATCAAACAACCAGATAAATCTAAAGAGAAACTTAGCCAGGTGGGGCTAAGATTCTGTGCAAGGGAAAGCTTCTGTGAGGAAGTGATGTTTGAGCTGAAGCCTATTAAGGTAACTAGGAAGCACTTAGCAAAGAGGGTAGGGGCAGATGAGTAGGTAGGGATACCAGAAAGAGGAAGCAGTGTATACTTTGTGTATACAAAGTCCCTGGGGCAAAAGGGGCTGGTAGAGTGTAGTAATTAAAGGGTAGCATGGCATAAAAGAAAAAGATTATAGGGCAAGAGGGGGCTTGGGTAGTGGGTAGAGACCAGGAACTTGGCAGAGCCTTGCTAAGCAAGGTAGGCCATGCTAAGGATTTTGGTGATTTTTATTTTAGGGACAAAAGAAAGCTACTGAAATATTTTAAGCAAGAGGATGACGTGATCCAATTTATGCTTGGAAAAGATCTCTTTGGTTGCAGTGAGGTATACAGATTGGAGTGGGGCTGTGTAAGTGCACAGAGACCACTTTAACCGAGAAGGCTACTGCAGTGAAAGTGGATGGTAGTTTGAGAGTCAGATAGTGTCAGAGATGAGAGTAGGTTTAGGATATTCTGGAGGTAAAATTGATGGAACTTAACAGAGAGAGGGAATATGGGGACAAGGAAAAGGTGTTTTGGCTGTCTATTGCTAAAAACCACCATAAAATGTAATGGCTTCAAACAGCAACTTCTTTTTTTTTTTCTTTTTTTTTTTTTAAAGACAGAGTCTTACACTGTCGCCCAGGCTGGAGTGCAGTGGCACGATCCCAGCTCACTGCAACCTCCGCCTCCTGGCCTCAAGCAATCCTCCCACCTTAACCTTCCTAGTAGCTGGAACTGTAGGTATGCAGCTAATTTTTGTATTTTTCAGTAGAGACAGGGTTTCATCACGTTGCCCAGGCTGGTCTTGAACTCCTGGGCTCAAGCCATCTGCCTGGCTCAGCATCCTAAAGTGTTGGGATTACAGGCATGAGCCACTGCACCTGCAAAAAAATGGCTGCAATCATTTTATTATTTGCTCACAATTCTGCAGTCTGAGCAGGACTTGGTGGGGCAGCACATTTCTGCTCTGCCCATCATCTGGGGTAACACAAATGGCTCAACTTGAATTATGTGTTTGGGTCCTCAGTTCTTGCTGTCAGCTTGGTTGCTGGGTTCTCTTCTGCATGGCTTCTCCTTTGGTTAGTGTAGTGGTCTCAGGTAGTTGAATTTACATGGTAGCTGGCTTCCCTCCAAGTACAAAAATGGAAGCTGCCAGTTTTGCCACATTCTGTTGGTTAAAGGTCAAAGGCCAGCCCCGATTAGAAAAGGGACTACACAAAGGCATAAATATTAGGGGATGCCAAATTAAGTCTACCACACAAAGTTTCCTGGGTTTTTGACTTTTTAATTTTTTTTTTTTTTGAGACGGAGTCTTACTCTGTCGCCCGGACTAGAGTGCAATGGCGCAATGTCGGCTCACTGCAACCTCCGACTCCCAGGTTCAAGCAATTCTTCTGCCTCAGCCTCCTGATAGCTGGGATTACACACACCCGCCATCATGCCTGGCTAATTCTTGTATTTTTAGTAGAGATGGGGGTTTCTCCATGTTGGTCAGGCTGGTCTCAAACTCCCGACCTCAGGTGATCCACCCACCTCAGCCTCCCAAAGTGCTGGGATTACAGGTGTGAGCCACTGTGCCTGGCCAACTTTTTAATTTTATTGTTAGAGACGGGGTCTTGCTATATCACTCAGGCTGGTCTCAAGGTCCTGGCCTCAAGTGATCCTCCCACCTCAGCCTCTGGAGGTAGCTGGGATACAGGTGTGCAAAACCGTGCCTGGCTTGGGTTGCTGACTTTGGCACTTGGATGGGTGGAAGTGCTAGTGATGGTAATGGGAGCACTGGAAGTCTTGCTTCCGTTCTCCTTCACTAAATAAAAATCTACTCATCTCTGTAGGAAGGGTGATTATATTTCACATATTTCTTCCTCAGAGTTGCTTTCACTGACCCCTCAGACTGGGTTAAATCCCTTTGTTATACAGTCTGTGGTCCCCTTGGTCTCCCTTTAGCTATTCATTGCACTGGGGAGTGCTGTGGAAAGCCTGGCCTCCCCATTAGATGTGAGCTCCAGGAGTCTTGGTGCTGGGCCTCACCTGTTCCCTGACCCCCATTCCAAAAACCCAGCCCACCTGGCTCAGAGTAAGTTCTCAATCATTGCTGAATTGAATCTCATCTCACTTTCTTTTTCAAATGAAAGCTATCATGACCAGTTAGGATCATGTAAATATCATTTACTATATTTTTAAACCAAAACTTTCCTAAATATGGGCCACTAGGACCAAAGCCAGCAAGGAACTGGGATAACACCTGAATTTCTGATGCTAAGTGTAGTTTTGATCTGTATATTGGCTGTGAGGTACTGCAACTGCTGTTATCTGATAGAAAATGTGGAACTGATGCCAACAATGCTATCTACTATTCTAAATGCAAATAATCCCACTGACGGGTGAGGGAAGACTGGAGCAGGCGTCAAAAGCTTCTTTAGTCGGAAGTGGCTCCAAGGGAGTCAGGCGATGTGCAGTGGCCAAGGATGCCATGGGCAAAGGTAAAAGAACCAAGGAAAAGTAGCCATTCTTTTAATATAAAATTGTTTAATGTTTTTCTTTGTTGCAGTACACTCAATCCAGATGTAGTGGATGAGGTGGCCAGATTTTTTCAAGATTCTTAGTCCACCAGGAGCTGATTCCATTTGTGTCATCCCTACTCTGGTCACAGAACATTCACATCTTTAATTCCAAATACTGAGCGTGATGTAAATGATGTAATCAGTATCTAACACGAGTATATACTTTCTTGGTGGCCACTGCATGACATATCAACAGTGCAGCCTCAAAAAAAAGATGTTTTGTAACTTGGCCCTTTCCAAAAATAAATATATTAGGACACTAAGCTTACACCTTAAATGAGGGCAGAATAAATATGAATGAAGTGCAAGCTCCTGTGAGGAGCAGTGCATGCAGATGATGTACTTGCTTGTATGGTGTGGCCAGCTGTAACAGAAAGCCACTGGAACCGCACAGTGCCTCCTCACAAAGCCCATCCTGGGTATCATGAGGAAAAAGAATGACACATAGCTTGGCCAGGCTGCTGGAACCCATGTTCCAGTGGCATCTGGAGTTCACTGTATTTTCTTTTTTCTTTCTTTTTTTTTTTTGAGACAGAGTCTTGCTCTGTCACCCAGGCTGGAGTGCAATGATGTGATCTCAGCTTACTGCAACCTCTGCCTCCCAGGCTCAAGCGATTCTTCTGCATCAGCCTCCTGAGGAGCTGGGATTACAGACACGTGCTACCATGCCCGCCTAATTTTTGTATTTTTAGTACAGACAGGGTTTCACCGTGTTGGCCAGGCTGGTCTTGAACTCCTGACCTCAAATGATCTGCCTGCCTCAGCCTTTCAAAGTGCTGGGATTACAGGCATGAGCTACTGTGCCTGGCCAGTTCACTGTATTTTCTAACAATTTCCAACAGAAAGCACAGCAGTGACGTTTCCTTACTGGTCACTGCTCCCGTGCTGTGAGGCCTGGAGCTGATCAAGGAAGCTTACACATTTCCCGGCCTGAGCAGATGAACTCTAGGGTTGCTAATCTGGGGACGTGGATTCCTTCAAGCTCTTTGTGATGAGAAGGATTTTCATCCTCCTTTTCTCACTGCCGATCATGCAGTAGAGAGAGCATCTTCATTTGAATGAGAGCTTCAGTTTCTGCTTGAGCCTCAAGCCCTATTTCTGAGCCCTGCTCCTATCACACACGTCTCCAATCTGCAGTAATGCTCAAAGAAACAGTCTAGAGCTGGGTGCCAAGCTCCGACAGCAAGAATAAGCCCTACCTAGTTATGTATGATCAGGAGATCTTCCAAAGGATGTAGGCGAGAGGAAAAAGCTTATTTTACCACCATGCAGACAACCCATCTAAAATATAACCCAGGAAATTATAGCTTAACAATATTCTGGATAGTATCAAATAGATAAATCCTTCAACCAAAAGCAAATACGGTTCCCTTGAGGAAAAACAGATGTGAATGTTGTGGTCTATTGGCAATAAATAAAACAGTACCATCGGTGCTATAAAAACAGACAATCAGCATGACATTTAATGGAGTTAGTTATTATTGCCTCTATTTAGTATCATCACAGATTACTCATCGCTGCCATGAAGTCCATAAAATGTGTGACTACCTGATTCCTGGGCATCTAGGACAGGGTCTTTTAACCTGTCAAGTCAGTTTCATTATGGCCAATTTTCTAGCAGTGGTTGGGGATGGGGAGAGGAGAGCTTTGATTTTTTTGTGTGTAGAAGAACTTTCCATAAGCCTGTTTGGCTCATGGACATATTTTACAATGTAACCTCCCTCAGTCACTCAGGGGGGATCAAGAAGGGCCCCCTAAAACCAGGAGGACAGATCTAGTTGGGCAGCAAAATCTGGCTATTTCTAGAAATGCTCCCTCTCCCTGCAACTGAGCAGTTGTCCCCTACAAGCCACTAAAGCCCCCAATCTTTACCTGTGAACCCATCTCCTGACTCTGTGGAATGCCTGCAGAGGCATGGTAGGGAACAACCGTTCAGATGTTGATAAGCCATGCTAGGCACGTCTGTGTAAATCATGGCCATGCATTGGGATGAAGAAACTTTACTTTGGAATCTGTTTAATGTAGACTCTTTTTTTTTTTTTTTTTGAGATGGAGTCTCACTCTGTTGCCCAGGATGGAGTGCAGTGGCGTGATCTCAGCTCACTGTAACCTCCACCTCGCAAGTTGCAGCGATTCTCATGCCTCAGCCTCCCGAGTAGCTGGGACTACAGGCATGTGCCACCACACCTGGCTAATTTTTGTATTATTAGTAGAGATGGGGTTTCAATATGTTGGCCAGGCTGGTCTTGAACTCCTGACCTCAGGTGATCCACCTGCCACAGCCTCCCAAAGTGCTGGGATTACAGGCTTGAGCCAGTGCACCCGGCCGACTCTCTACCAGAAACTTTTCTTCCAATATGAAGCATGGAGTGTAGGCTACAGTCACTTAATGATCCTTCCAAGTTCAGAGTCATGATAATTCAGGCAGCTCAGCTCCACAGGAAGGCCCAGAACCACACAGCCCAGGCAGTGACTGAATTCTTCCTAGTCACCAGTGGGAGGGCTGCCTGCCTGTGAGGGACCTCTTATTTTGTGTACAGAATTTATGTTAGACAGGGTCCTGCTTCCTAAAGAGCAGCAGGGATGTTGTCCTGAACAGATGCAAGATTGCCACAGAAAAGATGAGGGGTCATGGGGTTGGGGAGGACGGAGGCATCCTCAGGAAAGGTTCTGCTTTGCCAGTCTGGCTAGAATCACCTGAGACATGAGGATGCTCTCCCACTTTCTACTTGACACTCAGCCTACCGTCTTGCTCTGCCACTACAAGACCTGGGTCATCCTCTCTGGGCCAATGTTCTCATTCATAGAACCAGGGATAATACATCTACTTCAGAGTTGTGAGGAGGTTTAAGTAAGAAAATATGTGTGAGAGCCCCTGCTTTTATAGTAGGCACTCAATAAATGTTGAATGAATGAAAAATCATCTCAAATCACAAACTATAGGATACTGGGTTAAACAAAGTGGCTGCTGGGGCCAAAGCTAGACCCCCATATCCAAGGAGAGAGGATCTGTCTCCTCTATCTCTAGGCTTGAGCAAACAGCCTGGAGAGCTGGCAATGCCTCCTCCTGGGTCTGACCATCTGCCTCTGTGGGATGTAGGAACTCAGCCCAAGTGCGATGACACCAATGATGATACTGAGGGGAAATGACCGAAGGGACATTCTCTGGGTTCTATGATGGAGTAGGGAGGCTTCGTGGAGGAGATGAGGCTCGGTCTTGCATTATACCTTCACCCTGGCCCCCGCCTCCAGATGCTGCTCAGTAGTTTTAATTTCTGGACTCTCTAAAAGAGAGAGGGTTCAGGAAATAAAGGAATCTCAAATTAGGCAGTTTGCTAATGCTACTAACTGAGCAGAGATTGGAATAATAGAAAACTACTGACTACAATAGTTTAAATTTCTCCATATTCCCCTAGAAAATGGAAAGCTGGGCAGGAACATGTTCCAAAGGCTAAATCTTGGCGGAGATGATGACTCTAATGAAGGGAGAGGTATAATTCTTGGTAGACAGTGTAAATAACTAATATTAAGCTTTGGCTAAGCCTAGGAATGCCTGGTTCTTAAGACTTCACTGAAGAAGGGAAGAAGGAAGAAAGCATGGATCTGCTCTGGGATGCCCTGAACTCCATTCACATAGGCAGGGTAGGCATGGAGCAGGGAGACTGAATCCAATGCCTTGCCATTAATTTAACTTAGATGAACTACTCCTGGCCCCTGGAGCCACTCCCCAGGAAGGATCCTGTGAAGACACATCTGGCTCTCGTGCCCATGCTCCTGCCACTCTGCCCAACCAACGAAGTTAGCAAATAGTAAAGTGTTCATCATTACCTAGTTTTGTATTATAAAATGGAATCAGGAACATAAATAGGAACAAGTAGCAAAACCCCAGCCCTGCGTAGGACCATTATCCTCTCAGCCACCTCTGCGTAGGCCAATGAGTTTGGAAAGTTTCTCACAGTTTTCAAGTTTCAGCGACTCTGCTTTCTGTTTCAATCGTTCATCTCTGTATAATCCTGCCAAATTTGTCAGCTCTGACTCTGAAAGATAAAAGAGGTAACCAATTCATCGAGGGCTGAACTCCTTTGTTTCATTTCAATGTTTCTGGAGTCAAAGCTCCTTTTACTTCATTTCAAGCTTTTTCTTACAATTAAATATAAGAAACATTTAATCATTTATTCACAAAACACGTCTTAGGTACTAGACCAGGTGTGGAGGATTAAAGGGCACCTGTGACCCTGCAGTCCAACAGTATCTGTGCTCTCTTATAAAAGCACTGGACTTAGTTCTTACCAAGAAAACATTTGGCACCAGACTTAGGAAACCTGCGCATGTGCAGTGAGACCACCCTATAGCCTCCTACAAACGGGATTCCAACAGCAGCTGGGAGAGAATGGAGTCCAGTGGCCTATTCCTGTCATCTGAAACAGACAGCTGCTTTATTCTTCTCCTGCATTGCTGCATCATAACTCACATGTGCGAAGGCACACAGAGCCTACTGCTGCCGGGTGTGCGTCCACAGAAGGCCAGGGCACTACTGGCGCTGTTCATTCCCTCACCACACGTAGGGTCCCCAACTCAAAGGCCAAAGGCAGCTGGGCCTTTCTAAAAGTTGAATCATCTGGATCCGGTGACCTTTGTCTCCTTGACTAAATTAATTTCATTTTCTCTTTATGGTGGAGAAGGTCATTCTATTTTTAACCAGAATATAATCTCTGCTGTGTTTCCCGACTCAACGGTGGTTTGGTTGCCTCTATTTTTTATTCTTTTGTGAGGTTTCAGACATATTCAGGGAGGAATGCCTGAAGAGCACCTTTAGAGACGTATTGCGTATTAACAGGATGGCATGCTTGGATGTAGTGTGTGTTTCCTGAAAGCCTCCAACAGCAGGCAGCTACTCAATGTTTAAAGGACCAGACTTGTAAAAATGCTATTTTAATTGTTTTGAAATATGCCTATCTATTCTTAATCATCTTGCTGACAGATTTTGTTTTTCTTGGTGGAACGAAAGACACCTGTCTGATTAATCAGCAAACTGCCTGGAAACGGAATTATTATTTAGCCAGGGGGAACAATGGGCATTGCTTTCTGAATACGTTTCTATCAACACAAAACACTGTCTGGCATTTCTGCGCACAATGATGCTATTTACCCCCAAGTAAGGCCCAAAGTGCAGATTAAGTGCAGGACTCCAGAGTGAGGGGTGGATATGCATAAAAACCCTCCCTCTACAATGGAGGCTGCACAGCCTGGGCTCTAGCCCAGCAGTTGCTTGGCAAGCAGTGGGTCTCCCAGGCTCCAGAACAATGTGCTCTCCCTGCTTGGTGAGGGTGCCTGCAGTGCCTGCTAGCCAGGGCTTGCCTTGGCACAGTCACCCTTGCAGGTGATGGGGCGTCATGGAGGATCATGGGCCATATCCAAATGAAAGCTCTCTGCTCCTGCATCCTGCCCAGGGCTCGGCACTAACTCCAATCTCAGGCTACTTTGGCATGTGGGTAACCTTGCCCAGGAGGCCTCTGTGAAGTCAGTCTATGCCTTTAGTCCTCTGGAGTCACAGTTACACCAGTATTGAAACAGATTCTGTGGTTTTGCTTTTCTTTGAAATGATTTCCTCAGGTTTTCCATTTGCTCAGCTTTTCTAAATGCCTCATTCCCTGAAATCTTGTTCCAGGAAACATTAAGGGCTAGTGACTCTTTATATTTTCTACATTGAAGGCCACTTTAACAAGCTGATGAAAGATAACTGCTTTTCTCAAAATATCACATTGCTTTTCATAAAGTTCACTGAAACCAGCTCAGAGACCCCTGCTCCAGAGCAATGACCTTGTACAAGGTCAGTGTTTCAAGGAATCATGTCCCACATCCCCACTACCAAGCTTAGAGCAACTTCTCTCCAAACTGCCAGTGAATCCTTTCATCCTTCAATGAACAAAGGGTCAACTTGAAGAATATGCTACTTTTGACAAATTCTGTTAATATTCAATAAATTCTAAGTAATTTAAAAAAATTTTGGGGAGTGGCAGGTTCCAGAGAATACCTTTTCTTCTTAGCAGAAAGTTCCCCTTCCTCTGAATACCACTGTAACAGATGGACAGAGCATTGAGCCTTAAAGATAAACTGACTCAGGCAAATTGCCAAGAGAAGCAAGACCCAGAACCTCTCCTAAGGTTCTCTGCAAAAGAGCCCAGATTGGTCTCAACAGCTGAAAGACCGCAACAGATCCCAACTGCCCTCATGATGAAGCCCCATGAGATGGTGCTACATCCAGTCTACAGTGCAAAGCCAGGTAAAGCCAGGACTCCACCAGAAATTAGGCACTTTCTATGTGCCAGACACTGTGCTAAGAGTTACACCCATACCATCTTCCATAACCCACACAACCTCTCTAGGAGGAAGTGGATTCTATCCCCATTTCAAAGCCTAAGCTTCTACCCACTAGGTTATCCTGCTCAAGGGTGTGGAAAGAAGTGCTCCTCTACCAGTCTGGGCCAGGAGCTCAGCTCAGCTCAGCTAGGCCAAGAGGCAGTTCCTGCCTGCTACCTTCGTCCAGCCCAGCCTAGTGGTGTGGCCACTTGCCCTGGCATCAGGTTTACTATCTAGATGCAGCTGCGAAGAAGTAAACAGGACAATTAGTGTTTATAGTAAGGGATTACTCATAAAAGTTTGCCCAGATTGGCCGGGTGTGGTGGCTCACGCCTGTAATCCCAGCACTTTGGAGGCCGAGGTGGGCGGATTACCTGAGGTCAGGAGTTCGAGACCAGCCTGACCAACATCCTTGAAACCCCGTCTCGACTAAAAACTACAAAAATTAGCCAGGCACAGTGGCATGCACCTATAGTCCCAACTACTCAGGAGGTTGAGGCAGGAGAATCGCTTGAACCTGGGAGGTGGAGGTTGCAGTGAGCCGAGATTGCATGACTGCACTCCAGCCTGAGCGAGAGAGCGAGACTCTGTCAAAAAAAAAAAAATTTTTTTTTCACCCAGATTAAGCATTCTAAGGAAGAGCAGAGAAAAATAAATGAACCAAACAAAGATTTAAAAAGTCAATGGCTAACCTTGCTAAAAACAGTTTGCATTTGGTATTTTGCCAAGAGTGAACTTTGTTCTCAAGTGGGTTTATTTTTACAACCTCCAAGTGCTAAATTTAACCTTGTTGGCTGCACTTGCTGCTGGATTCAGAGGGCAGATGCTGCTTGTTCTCAAATGGCACTTGGGTTGTGTGGAGGCTCTGCATAGCCGCTGTACTTAAATGCCAGAAATAGATTTTAAAGGGGTTTGTGCTGATAACTGCCATTTGGAACTTGTGGGCACACGCATCATGCTTACTCACTGGATTTTTTTTTTTTTTTTTTTAAGATGGAGTCTCGCTCTGTCACCCAGGCTGAAGTGCAGTGGCACGATCTCAGCAGACTGCAACCTCCGCCTCCCGGGTTCAAGAGATTCTCCTGCCTCAGCCTCCCAAGTAGCTGGAATTACAGGTGCGCACCACCACACCCAGCTAACTTTTGTATTTTTAGTAGAGACGGGGTTTCGCCATGTTGGCCAGGCTGGTCTTGAACTCCGGACCTCAGGTGATCCATCCTCCTTGGCCTCCCAAAGTGCTGGGATTACAGGCATGAGCCACCACACCTGGCCACTCACTGGATTTTTATTTATACCTGGAGAGTGCCGAAGCTCTGAACTAGGCCTCATGGGGATGGGGACAAAAGCTGAGAAACTACCTCTGGTGCAATCCTTACCATGAGCTCTTTGTATAATTCCAGCATCTTACTGCCACAGAGGAAGATGTGGGGCAGGGGGGTGTTTGAAGAATGTGAAATGCAGATTTTCATCCAGTTCTTGCAGAAAGCAACAAAGTCAAAGCCCTCCCAGGACCCAGACAATGGGGATTTTCAGGACATATACTGGCTTTCACCTGATTTGGATCCATGTATATACTGCCTTTTTATTGAGACAGGATCTCGCTCTGTGGCCCAGGCTGGAGTGCAGTGGAGTGATCACAGCTCACTGCAGCCTCGATCTCCCAGGCTCGACCTCCTGAGTAGCTGAAACCACAGGCATGTGCTGCCACACCTGGCTTATTTTTATACTTTTTCTAGAGATGGGGTTCCCAGGCTGGTCTCAAACTCCTGGACTCAAGTGATCCTCCTGCCTCGGCCTCCCAAAGTGCTAGGACTATAGGCATGAGCTACCATGCCTGGCCTATATACTGCCTTTTAATATGAGGCCTTTATCCTGCTCTAAAATTCTTTCCTGATTTTTGATTCTTGTAAAATCTAGTTTAGCAATGGGGTAGAGTATTTCCTGAATCCTCAGTGTTTTTCAATAAATTGGAATTTCCTCTTCCTGTTTAATTTCCTCTTATATCCCAGAGTCATTGCTCACCAACTTCCTAATGCACCTTGAGAGAACAGTAGGACTTTGCCGTACAGAAATACGGGGCAGAGACCAGGTCCCTAAGGGTGAGCTAGGACACTAACCCTGCTGTTGTTATTCACAATCCTCAGCATTTTCATTGTTTTCTACTCCTGAGAATCCTCTCTTCAAAAGACATTTGTTGAGCACCTGTTCTGAAGCAAGGACTGTGCCAGAACCCTGGGACACAAAATTAGTAAGACCAAGTTCTTATTCCCAGACAGCCCATAGTCTCGCAGGGGAGACTGACATATATCCCTGGAACTCTAACACTGTGTGATTGGTACTATGTTAGCAGGCTGAACAAAGTGCTTTAAGAACACAGAGGAAGGAGAGCTTAACTTGAGGGCGGGGTTGGGAGTGTGTGATGGTCAATGAGGGCTTAGCAGCACTGTGACCGAAGAGCTAATTTTATCAGACTCCATTAGGTATTTAATGATACTCAGTAATAAGGCTTTAGAAATGAGTCAGAATTTGCTTTTTAAACATGAGCCAAAACTTCAGTTAAAAGGGTACCTCCTGAAAAATAAAAAAGAAAATAAAAATAATCAAAACCAAGTTTTAGAAGACACAGTCACTAATGCGGTATGTGTGTGTAGAATTCAAGTAGGACCAAAGGTGAAGCTGTTGGCTGAGACGGGGCTACCCCTGCTGCAGACACTCCTAGTAACACTTGCTGGAGCTGTAAGCCAGTGGCAGATGCTATCATCCCCACTGTCTCCAGAGAGGGAAATAGGGGGGAAGGCCTGCCACACCCAAAGGGGCAGACCCAGGGGGTCGCTTTTGTTCTGTGTGGCCACAACCAGCTGGAGGTGAGGGTAAGGGACACCTCATTCCATACCAGAAACCTCTAAACCTTTGTTCTGTTTCAAAAAGTTAGGCTGGCTCGATCAGATTTCCCTCTAGGGAGTGTGGAATTGGGAAACTGTGGACCAAATCAGTGAGCACCAAGAACTTACAGAGGTGTGTGCTGCAGAAAGGGGCACTGACTGGTGAGACTGGGGAATTTGAGAGAGTGATAAGCAGGGTGGCAACCACTGTAAACCATGGCAAACAAGGTTATGCAAAAGGGAAGCTGGAAGAAAGAAAGGAAGGCAGCTGGTGGGGAGAGGAGAGGGGGCAGATTGGCAGAGAGAGGTAGAGACTCAAAGAGAGACAGACATGCAGACAGGTGACTAGTGCCGCCTAAATTCCTAAGATTTCCAAGTCCTGGCCACATGTATCCTGTCAATAAGTTTCCCCTACTTTTTTGTAGTATCCTGAATGGCCTTTGTCCTCTGACTCTGTTCACATAAACATGCGTAGCCTCAAACAAGAAGAGAGGAAGGATCAGGAGGCTGGGGGTGCCTCCTGCTGGGAACCACAGCCACCAGCTAATGCCCCCTTTACAGTATCTTACTTTGTTGTTTCTCCTTCCAACAACTAGTCTGGATATAATCAATGTAATCCTTCTCTATTGTTTTCTCCAGGTCATGCAGAGAAGCTCCTCTGTAGGCCTTGTCAAAGTTTTTATCCACAAAGTAAGGCACCTGCAGGTTCTGAGTTTCTCTAGAAATGGTGTAGCCCAAAGTTCTGAAACAAGGAGAGAGAGGCTCATGTGAGCTCATAATATTTGGCAATATTACTCTTAGCACTGCCCTTACAGATATCATCATCATCATCTGCTCATAGAGCAGAGGCAGATATCATTTTCTAATATACCCAACACTTCTTATTTCCCTAGCAAAGTTGTAAGTATAACATCATCATAATTGTATTATGTAAGCAAGTTCATACTATGAATTCAGCTTCAGCATAAATAGTTTATTCTCTTAAAGGACTCACCTCTCTTATACTGCTCTCTGTGCTAAAAGTAGAATGCTGAATGCTTAAAACAAACAATTTTTATGTTGTGTAGGATCTAGTATGGTACCTGACAGAGTAGGCTATTATAAATGCTCGTTGAATGAACTGATTATGTTATATAGCAAATTATTTACAAAAAAAACCAGATAGCTCACACCAACCTAGAAGC
This sequence comes from Pan troglodytes, assembly GCF_028858775.2. Taxonomy (NCBI): domain Eukaryota; kingdom Metazoa; phylum Chordata; class Mammalia; order Primates; family Hominidae; genus Pan; species Pan troglodytes. The sequence goes on from NC_072402.2 coordinate 137,138,414, forward strand.
AATATTTTGGACATGATAAAAAGTACTTCGCACATAGCTGCTGAGAACTGCAAGAAACTCAGACAAAAGATTTCAATGATGCTTTAGAGCTAACTCTCTGTGGGTCCAAGACATCCAAAGGTATCTGGTGCTCAGCAACATTAATAAGAGTACTGAGCTGACTAATTCTAACCATAAGGAAACATAGAAGGGACCTCAAACTCAAGTTAAAACAATGTGACAGAAATGGTTTTCTTCAAACTGGACAAATTCTACATTAAAGGGGCTATATTTTATTTGGCCCTTTTCCGGCCCTCTCCTTTGATCCTCTCTAATTAGAGTAAGAGCTGAAGCCATGACTGCTCTCCCCTCACTCTAAGGTTTTGGGGGAGCTTACAGAGCAGGTCCGTGCTTACCCCGCTGGCCTCACAAGAAAGAAAGCTAAAGTGCCATATGGAAAAACATGAGAAGCTGGGAAACAGAGGGAATCGGGCCAGTGTGCCTGATGGCAAAAACCTCTCTATGAAGGCTAGGTGCAGTGGCTCATGACGGTAATCCCAGCACTTTGGGAGGCCAAGAAAGGTGGAGGTCAGGCGTTCGAGACCAGCCCAGCCAACATGGTAAAACCCAGTCTCTACTAAAAAATACAAAAATTAGCCAGGTGTGGTGGCACATGCTTATAATCCCAGCTACTCAGGAGGCTGAGGCATGAGAATCGCTTGAACCTGGGAGAAGGAGATTACAGTGAGCCAAGATTGCACCACTGCACTTCAGACTGGGAGCCTGGGTGACAGAGCAAGACTGCTTCGAAAACAAAAACAACAAAAAAACACCTCTCCTTCAGCCTCAGCTTCGCTCTCTGTAAAAGGAAAATACTAGCCGGGCGCGATGGCTCATGCCTGTAATCCCAGCACTTTGAGAGGCCAAGGTGGGTGGATCACCTGAGGTTAGGAGTTTGAGACCAGCCTGGCCAACATAGTGAAACCCTGTCTCTACTAAAATATAAAAATTAGCCAGGTGGGGTGGTGCATGCCGCCTGTAATTCCAGCTACTCAGGAGGCTGAGGCACACGAATTGCTTGAACCAGGGATGTGGAGGTTGAAGTGAGCCCAGATTGCACCACTGCACTCCAGCCCAGGCGACAGAGTGAGACTCTGTCTCAAAAAACAAAAACAAACAAAAAAGGAAATACTGACCTGGATTGACCTGGAATGATGGTCTTGTCTACAGTGATCACTGACAAAGACTCTTCCTGTTATATATTGTCTAATAAATTCTACTTTTAAAAGGTTTTTTTCCCACTAAATTATAATAATGAATAATAATTTATTATTCATTATTAACAAAAAAGATAATCTAGTGATTCTCAAACTTCAGTGTGGACCAGAATCATCTAGAGGGTTTTTTAAAACTCAGACTTCTGGTCCTACCCCCAGAGCCTCTAATTCAATGGATATGGAGGGGCCCTAGAATCTGCCTTTCTAACATGTTGCCTGTTGATGCTGACAATGGCTGGTCTGGGGACCAAACTTTGGGAACTGAATCAACTGAAAGAATTAATTGAAGAAATTTTTAAAAATCCTATCAGAGTTTATAATCTATATGCAAAAAGCATTACAAGGAATTTCTCTATTTTCAACAAAAACAAAAAAATTGAAAATAATCACTTGATCCCCATTATTAATACTATGCTCCGAGACCCACAGGGTGCAGCAGTCCTATCAACAGCTTAACAGAGTCTTTCTAACTCTACCATGGTGTGATAATGAGTTCATCTAAACCTTAAATTCTACTGATCCTTCAAAAACCAGTTACTGCTGTTCTGCAGCTGACCAGATGATGTCACTATAGAACAAGACAATCTATTTCCCGAGGCACACAGGAGACTGCCTCAGTATTTTTGAGTCTCAGCACCATGACTACCCAGCTGTTCCTTTAAACATCAAATCGGTGTTTTCTACAGCAAAAGGTGAAATGAAATGTTAGTAATGTATCAGCAAAACCTTCAAGTCTTTCACCCCCAGACTGTTACTGAGAAAGATTTAGAAATATCAGACTTACGATTTATAGAACAGACTATATGGGGGATTAGTAGCCAGCAGCTGAGTAATGACAGATATAATCACAATCACAAGAACTGGAAGTAGCTGAATAAATGCAGAATATGTAGTCTGAAAAAGAAAAAAAAAAAACAACTTGCTGTAAGTGTTCTTTTTTTTTTTTTTCTGTCGCCCAGGCTGGAGTGCAGTGGTGCGATCTCGGCTCACTGCAAGCTCCGCCTCTCGGGTTCACACCATTCTCCTGCCTCAGCCTCCCGAGTAGCTGGGACTACAGGCACCCGCCACCACGCCCAGCTAAGTTTTTGTATTTTTAGTAGAGACAGGGTTTCACTGCAGCCAGGATGGTCTCGATCTCCTGACCTCGTGATCTGCCCACCTCGGCCTCCCAAAGTGCAGGGATTACAGGTGTGAGCCACTGCACCTGGCCTGTAAGTGTTCTTTATCAATATAAAGCTTATTGAAAATAAGATAGTTGCCCCAAAGAAAACAACAAATTATCAATGCACTGCATAGGAGGATCCACAAAGCCCCAGGCTTTTCTGGGAAGGCTGTACTTTCAGCTGAGAAGTACAGGTTGGGCAGTCCTAATCAGAAAATTCAAAATCACAAATGCTCCAAAATCTAGAACTTTTTGAGTACCAGGATGACACTTAAAGGAAATGCTCTTTGGAGCATTTTGGATTTCCTTTTTTTTTTTCTGAGACATGGTCTTGCTCTGTCACCCAGGCTAGAGTACAGTGACACAAACATGGCTCACTGCAGCCTTGACCTCCTGGGTTCTGATGATTCTCTCGCCTCAGCCTCCTGAGAAGCTGGGACCACAGGTGCACACCACCGTGTCCAGCTAATTTTTAAATTTTTGTAGAGACAAGGTCTTGCCATGTTGCCCAGGCTAGTCTCAAACTCCTAGGCTCAAGCAATTCTCCTGCCTCAGTCCCCCAAAGTGTTAGGATTACAGGTGTGAGCCATAGCACCCAGCCTCAGATTTTCAGATTAGGAATTGTCAAATGTATAATGGTATAATGCAAATTTCCAAAATCCAAAAAAAAAGAAAATCTGAAATCTGAAATACTACTGGTCCAATTTACTTCAGATAAGGGATACTCAATCTATACCAAATAACCTTTACTCTCTCTGCTGAGCAGGCTGAAGGAGGTCCAACAACAACCTGGATTGACACCCAGTAATCCCCCTGCAGCCCCATTAATAAGACCAATGAAGCAAACATCTCTAGGTAAACCTGCCCAGACTGTGCCTTTTACAGGAGTGGGGCTCTAGGAGCCAGGTTAGCATCATGCTTAGCCACAGCTGATTGGACTCAGGGGACATCCAACTCTGGCAGAGGTAATCACGTTTTCTCTCCTAGGAATTTGGGGTTGAGACTCATCACCCTTCACTTCTGGGTCATCACTTTAAGGAAGAACACACACTCTCAGGCACTGTAGACTGGCTATTTGCAAGGGGAAGTAGAACAAGCAAAGCTGCTTGGTGAAAACAAAACAGAGGCAAAGAGTGGCAGGAAAACTGGAGACAATCTGGGCCCAAAGAGTCCTGCAGAGCACAGCTGCTTGGGAGCCTGACAGTATCCCAGTTCCTTGTTCCTGTCTGTCATGAGACCCAGTGCTTCTTGTCCTTGAGCTTCATGAGACTCTTTTGATCCCTTACCTTAAACCCCCTTTAGTTCTAAATATTTTGAAGAGGATTCCTATTTTCTGCAGCCAAGAAAATTTTGAAGCCGGAGCGGTGGCTCATGCCTGTAATCCTAGCACTTTGGGAAGCCAAGGCAGGAGGATCACTTGAGCCCAGGAGTTTGTGACCAGCCTGGGAAACATGGTGAGAAATAATCTCTACAAAAAATGAGCTGGGCGTGGTGGCACGCACCTATAGTCCCAGCTACATGAGAGGCTGAGGTGGGAGGATTGGTTGAGCCCTGGAGTTTGAGGCTGTAGTGAGCTGTGTTTCTACTATTGTACTCCAGCCTGAGTGACAGTGAGACCCTCTCTCAAAAAAAAAAAAAAAAAAAAGCCTTGATGAAGTCAGCCCCACAGATTGCTGAGATTCTGGGAGAGCCACCCAAGAATGGGCAGAGGGAGGCGATACCATTCTGCCTATTTAGGCCAATTTTTCAGCTCTTCTAACCACTGCTTTTGCTTTCCTAAAGCACATCTTTCCTAAAGCAACATATCTCAAGTTCAACTTCTAAAACTTGACCATGTACCATCCAGGTTGGCCAAGTACAACTGTTTATGGGCAGCAGCGCTCCTCCCTCCCTAGGTACCTGAGGTTTCTCTTCTTCCTCCTCCTTCTGAGTCTGTGTCCTCTCATGTCGGTGCCGTCGACGGTAATAGTGAGTGTCATCTGTCACATTTGAAAACATATGAATATTTCCTGGAAAAGAAAGAAAAAGAAATACATGGTATGGGATATGGCAAACACTCCTTCCCTGCCTTTTTCTTTTTTTTTTGGAGATGGAGTTTTGCTCTGTTACCCAGACTGGAGTGCAATGGCGTGATCTCGGCTCACTGCAACCTCTGCTTCCTGGGTTCAAGTGATTCTCCTGCCTCAGCATCCTCAGTAGCTGGGATTACAGGCACCCGCCACCATGCCCGGCTAACTTTTGTATTTTTAGTAGAGATGGGGTTTCACCATGTTGGCCAGGCTGGTCTCGAACTCTTGAACTCAAGCGATCCACCTACCTTGGCCTCCCAAAGTGTTGGGATTACAGGCGTGAGCCACCGCACCTGACCCTTCCTTGCCTTTTTCAAGGTCCTTGTTCCCAGCTAGGTTTGTTAAGGATAGAGTATTGGCCTATTTTACCCAGTAGAAAAATAAGACAATAGGCAAGCCAAGTGAACCAGCTGGAGCTAAAGCGTGCTGAGCTCTCCTGACTTCATTTAAATAGACCTTTGCAACTAGTGAGAGAGAACCCCAAAAGGCTAGAAGAGAGAGAGCATTTGGGCCATGAATCCTATCTGGCATGTTCACGTCTGCTTCCGTGCCCAATACCATATTGTGTCACTGGTATCTTTTAATAGCAACTCATAAAATTCAATTTACTTCCTGGGCATTGAATTATACAAACTTCCAACTTGCTGGGGGGTACTTTCCTATCTTCTATCTTTGTAAGTGCTATTTTACACAACAATAATAGGCATTTTGTTACTTATTTATAAGGCACTTAAAAATATCTAATGCTCACAGTGACCCTGTGAAGTAGGTATTATTAACAGCCCCATTTTTCAGGAGAGGAAACAGGGTCAGAGAGACTAAATGATTTGGTCAAAATTATGCACAGCTGGAGGCTGGAGACTTGCCTCAAACTCCTGCTCAACTGATTCCAGATCCTTGCTGTTTCCATCATACCATTGTACCTCTATTCAGATTTTCAAACAGAAGCTTGCTGAGAGCCATAAATAAAGAAATGTGTTTAAGAATGATAATTTGGGGAGACTAACCTGTAGGAAAATGTCCTCCAAAGAAGACGTTGAACAGCTCTTCTGGAGTGATGTCAGCTTCAAAATCCCTGTAATAATTATAAGGTCTGGCTCGAGGGGCAGTGAAAGTCACCTGTTCATCTCCGTATTCATCATAGCGAAGTCTCTTATCAGGATTGCTCAGGACTGCAAATGCATTTCCTATTGCTGCAACCAACAAGAAGCAGCACATGAGGACACAGTCTTTGCTATGGCTGAGAGTGATCACAGCAGCAGTGACAAAGAGCCTAGAGGTGACTCGTGCTAGACAACTTTGCAGGGGCCCAAGAAGAGATGCTTGGGCCTAGAAAGTTCTCCACAGTGCTTGCCCTTCAGGTTTTCCCTGATCGCCAGAAACAACAACATTGGAATCACAGGAATTAAGAACTACTGCTGCAGTGAGTTAACTCCCAATCAACAGTCCTGGAGTCATCCCAGCTGTCCTAGAAGTTAGGAAGCCCCCCTCAGTTCGGGTTCCCAGTCACCACAAGTCCCAGGCATGTTGGGGAAATGTTCTCCAACTGGTCAGCACTCTCATTCATAAAAAATGTGTTCTGGCCGGGTGCAGTGGCTCATGCCTATAATCCCAGCACTTTGGGAGGTTGCAGTGAGCCGAGATCATGCCACTGCCTTCCAGGCTGGGCAACAGAGTGAGACTTTGTCACACACACACACACAAAGAGTGCTCTTTACTTTAAAAAAAATTTTTTTAGAGATAGGGTCTTGCTGCATTGCCCAGACTGGTCTCAGATTCCTGGCCTCAAGTGATCCTCTCACCTTGGCCTCCAAAAGTTTGGGATTATAGGTGTGAGCCCTGCATCTGGCCAAAAAAGTGTTCTTATTTCACTTGAGTGCAATAGTTTATGTTGGAAACAGTTCACACATCAGTAGTGATATTTTAACTTGTAGTCCAAAAAATTTCCTGAATTCTCTTCTGAAACAATCTTAGTAGAAACCTTCCTGCTTGACTAAAAACAAAGTCTTCATCATAGTCTTATTTCAGTTTACTTTAGACAAATATTTTCTGAAATTAAGAAATGTATTTCCAATGTCTCAAGGAGGGTTCAAAGGCTGCATAGTTACATATGTTTACCAACATGTCTCCTTTCTATGTACAAATGTGCAAACCTTGCCCAATTTCATTTAAACATACAATCAGTAGCACCAATCAACAGAAACCTCAAAAAAAAAAATCTTTTAAGGCATCCCCCACTCCCTATCTGTAATTCAGTCAACACTGTCAGAAACACAGAAAGAGTATTTCTTCATGATTCTTTTACCTGGGGAATTGTTAAATGTTTGCCTTGCCACTCTGTTACCCACAACTCTATATATACATATGTACATATGTATTGTAATAAGTATACATTTATTTTGCTGAACCATTTGAAAATAGGCCACAGATATTACGTCACCTTGCCCCTAAATACCTCAACATATATCTCCCAAGAAGAAAGACATTCTCCTATGTGATCACAACACCATTATCACAGTTAAGAAAATTAACATCAGTCCATTATCATCCAATGCATCCATGCAAGATCAAGTATAGCATTTAGTTTCTTTTAATCTAAAACTGTCCCACCTTTTTTGTTTTTCATTATGTTAAATTTTTTGGAAGAACAGATCAGTATTCTTGTAGAATGTTTCATATTGATTGTTTCCTCATTATTAGATTCAGGTCAAACATTTTGGCAAGAATACCCCATAGGTGACAACTACCTAGCACTCAATGGTTTTAGCATTCACTGAAGATCTTTGCCTGTAATAATGACTTGGAGTGCAGTGGTGCAATCACAGCTCACTGCAGCCTTGACCTCTGGCTCAAGCAATCCTCCCACCTCAGCCTCCCAAAGTGCTAGGATTACAGGTGTGAGCCACTGCGCTCAGCCTGAAGAATATATTTCTTAAAATATCATGGAGGACGGGCACAGTGGCTCATGCCTGTAATATCAGCACTTTGGAAGGCCTAGGCGGGCAGATTACTTGAGCTCAGGAGTTTGAGATCAGCCAGAGCAACATGGCAAAACCCCATCTCCACAAAACATACAAAAATTAGCCGGGCATGGTGGTGCTCACCTGTAGTCCCAGCTACTCAGGAGGCTGAGGTGGGAGGATCACTTGAGCCCGGGAGGTGGAGGTTGCAGTGAGCTGAGATGTCACCACTGCACTCCAGCCTAGGTAAAATCAAGTGGGAGCTATGCTGATTATCACTATTTAAGAGGTGTGGCAGGGGGAAAAAACCCTCCTTATGGCCTTATAAAACAACTATGGGGAAGGCTAAAAGCAACTTATTATGACCAACCATGACAAGGGCACCATTGAGCATTGGTTCAGGATCAGACCTTTGAAAGCATCTGTTGCTCCAGGAGCACAGTTCTTGTCAGGGTGAAATTTCAGGGCGAGTTTTCTGTAAGCTTTCTTAAGCTCTTCGTCACTGGCATCTCGAGAAACTCCCAGAATTTCATAGTAATTTCTGCATTTCTTGATCCTAAAAAAAATCACACGCATCTATGTCTATAAAGGTCCCTTTTGTACAACTAACTGCAAGATAATACATCGATCCTACCTCCAATCTGTGGGACCCAAAACAAACCTGTAAGAAAATTAGTGCACACGTTAATGAAACATTCAAATTCATTAACAATGTCCTTCTCCCACCCAGAACTTAATGCCTTTCAAAGTACTTTTACATCTACTGTTTACTCTTCCTATATCCCTGCAAGTGAGTAGAACAAGTATGCTAATTGTTACACCAAGGTTCAGGCTAAGATCCTGAGAGATGAACTATAGGACAGCAAAGCTGGAAGAAACAGTTAATCACCCTGTTTGTTTATAATTTTTTCTCTCTTTTTCCTATGGCTATCTTTTTAAACTGTGTTTTTTGCTTTTTTTTTTTTTGAGACGTAGTCTTGCTCTTGTTGCCTAGGCTGGAGTGCAATGGCGCGATCTCAGCTCACTGCAACCTCTGCCTCCCAGGTTCAAGCAATTCTCCTGCCTCAGCCTCCCGAGTAGCTGAGATTACAGGGATGCGCCACCAGGCCTGGCTAATGTTGGTATTTTTAGTAGAGATGGGGTTTCACATATTGGTTAGGCTGGTCTCAAACTCCTGACCTTGTGATCTGCCCACCTTGGCCTCCCAAAGTGCTGGGATTACAGGTGTGAGCCACCGTGCCTGGCTAAACTGTGTTTTTAAAAAGTTAACATACACATGATAGAAGAAAAAGAGCCAACAGAACTAAAGTTTATACAGTAAAAATTCTCCTGCTTCATCATTCTCTGTCCCCCAGTTTCCCACCACAGGGATAACCATCATTAGAAGTTTTCTGTGGATCCTATGTACAGAGAGTACAGGTATAGTCCTCTCCATTTTTTTCTTGCCTAAATGGAAACATATTATTATCACTTTTCTACATCTTGCTTTAAAAAAAAAATTATTTTGGGCTGGGCGTGGTGGCTCACTCTTGTAATACCAGTGCTTTGGGAGGCTGAGGCAGGAGGACTGCTTGAGGCGAAGAGCTTGAGGCCAGCCTGGGCAGGATGGTAAGACCCTATCTCTATGAAAAATTTTAAAAAGTTAGCCAGGCATGGTGCCTTGCATCTGGAATTCCAGCTACTCAGGAGGCCAAGGCAGGTGGATCACTTAAGCCCAGGAGTTTGAGGCTGCAGTGAGCTATGATTGTTCCACTACACTCTAGCCTGGGCAACAGAGCATGATCCTGTCTCTAAAAAACAAACAAAAAACAATTTATCTTGGAGATCAATCCTTAACATATAGAGATGAGAAGTATAGAATAATAGTTTAGACTAGACAGTAGTTTAGATTAGAGTGGCAGTTCTGAACTTTTGATCTCAGCAACGTTTTATACTCTTAAAAATTACTGATATGCATGGTACAGGAAGCAAAAAAAAATTACTGAAGACCTCAAAAGAGCTTTCATTTATATGACTTCTATCAGTCCACATCTACTATACCAGAAATGAAAACAAAAAATTTTTAAACAGTGATGATGTAATTACATGTCATGTAGCCTCTCAAAAACTCCACTGTATAATCATGAGAAAATTAGTGAAAAAGACAAGTAACATGTTTGTATCATTATGACTACAGTTTTAAACTTGCAGACCTATACCCTAAAAGGGTCTTGGGGTTCCCCAACCACCCTTTGAGAACTGCTGGATTAGAGATGAGCTCTGGAGTCAAAATGCCTTGGTTTAGCTTTGATTTTGCTGTGTACTTAACCTCTATAGCTTGGTGTTATCTTCTGAAATGGGCTAATAATTATATTTCACAGAGTTGATATTGTGATTAAATAAAGTCTTCATCAAAGTGCTTGAGAGCATTTAATACTAAATAAATGTTACCTAGTATTATATATCTACCTCTTTTTTTTTTTTTTTTTTTTTTTTTGAGACAGAGCCCAGGCTGGAGTGCAGTGGCGCGATCCCGGCTCACTGCAACCTCTGCCTTCTGGGTTCAAGTGATTCTCCTGCCTCAGCCTCCCGAGTAGCTGTGACTACAGGCTTGCATCACCACACCCAGCTAGTTTTTTGTATTTTTAGTAGAGACAGGGTTTCACTGTATTGGCCAGGCTGGTCTCGAACTCTTGACCTCAAGTGATCCACCTGCCTTGGCCTCCTAAAGTGCTGGGATTACAGGCATGAGCCACCACGCCTGGCCTACCTCATTCTTTTTAAAATCTAAATATTATTGCATTGTATCAATGTATAATATATACATTACCTACTAATTTGTATTGAGAAGGTCTTCAGTCTTTTGCTACTATATAATTCAGTAAGGCAGGCAGAGATTCGGAGCTTCGTTGGGAAATTCATCGTAAGTCAGTAACACAGGTTGGACTCTAATGCAGGGTCTGGGCTGTCAGCAGATCCCTTCCACATGAGCTGCCCATGGGGAGTCTTTGAATCCCCAGCCCAGTTTCCAATCTCTGCTTCCATGGCAGACACTCAGGACTCCCTCTCCTAAATTTACTATTTGTTTAATAATGCTTTATTGAGAAATAATCCACGTACCATAAAGTTCACCCTTTTAAAATGTACAATTCATTAGTTTTTAAATACATTTTTAGAGGTGTGCATCTATCACCATTATCTCATTTCAGGACATTTTTATCACCCCAAAAAGAAACTCTATACTCATTAGTAGTCACTCCCACTTTTCCCCCAGCCCCTGGGACCCACTAATCTACTTTCCTCTCTATAGATTTGCTTATTCTGAATATTTTACATAAAAGGAGTTATATAACATGTAGCTTTTTGTATCTGGCTTCTTTCACTTACTGTAATTTTTTCAAGGTTCATCCATGTTGTAGCATGAATCTGTTCATCCCTTTTTGTTACAAAATAGTATTTCATTGTATGGATATACCCCATGTTGCTTGTCCATTATCAGTTAATGGACATTGGGTTGTTTCCCCTTTGGGGTCGTTATGAATAATATTGCTATGGACATTCATGTACAAGTTTTTTTGTGGAAGTATATTTATATTTCTCTTGGAATATACTAGGAGTAGATTGCTAGGTCAATAATCTTAATTTTCTTCTGAACCTTAAGAGGAATTGCCATATTGTTTTCCAAACTGGCTGCATTCCTACCAGCAATGTACAAAGGTTCCAATTTATCTGCTTCTTTGTAAACACTTATCATCCACCTTTTTGACTATAGCCATTCCAGTGGGTATATCTCATTGTGGTTTTGATTTGCATTTCCCTAATGACTAATGAATGTTGAACAAGTTTACATATGCTTACTAACCATATATATATCTTCTTTATTCATATATGGAGGAATATATAGGAGGAATGCCTATTCAGACCCTTTGCCCATTTTTCCAATTGGGTTATTTGTCTTTTTATTGTTGAGTTTCAAGAGAACTTTGTACGTTCCAGATAAAGTCTCTTATCAGATATACAGTTTTTAAATGTTTTCTCCCATTCTGTGGGTTGACTTTTCACATTCTTTTTTTTTTTTGAGATAGAGTTTCACTCTTGTCATCTAGGCTGGAGTGCGATGGCATGTTTTTGACTCACTGCAACCTCCTCCTCCCAGGTTCAAGCAATTCTCCTGCCTCAGACTCCCGAGTAGCTGGGATTATAGGCACCTGCCACCACACCCAGCTAATTTTTGTATTTTTAGTAGAGACGGGGTTTCACCATGTTGGCCAGGATGGTCTTGAACTCCTGACCTTGTGATCCACCTACCTTGGCCTCCCAAAGTGCTGGGATTACAGGCGTGAGCCACCGCGCCTGGCCACAGAACTTATTTTTTTTTTTAGAGACAGGGTAGGGTCCCTGTCACCCAGGCTGGAGTGCAGTGGCACGATCATAGCTCACTGCAGCCTCCAACTCCTGGGCTCAAGTAATTCTCTGCCTAGCCTCCCAAGTAGCTGAGACTACAGGCATGCACCATAACCCTGAGTTAATCCAAAAGAACTTTTTAAGGGCAGTCCCTTAATGGCAAAGTACTTCCTGACTTCACGAAGAAAATACCAATGGAGCCAGTCCAGAAAAAGGGCTCTCATTGCCCAGGCCTTCTTGCTGTACAACCAAAAGGCTGGCAGCTGGTGTTCATCTTTTCCATTCAAGGCTCAGGGGTTAGCAGCTTTATATATAATGGCAGCCCCCATCATAAACTGAACTGCATTTGCACAAAATAGCAGAGTTAGACTATCCCTTCCTGCCTTATATCCTGATGCTCACTTCTCGTCCTTACTAATACAATGTCCTTTGTGACATTTCTTTTCCAGAATAGGGCACTTTTGTCTGCACTAAAAAGTTGATGAGGTAGGGCTGGCCGCAGGGTTCACACCTGTAATCCCAGCACTTTGAGAGACTGAGGTGAGTGGAAGCCTTGAGCTCAGGCATGCGATAAGTAATAATCACATCATGGACTGTATGCCTTTCTTATAGCAGTCCTGCACCCATATAAAAGCTTCATTTTCAATATGAGATGAAAAGGTATTTTGCAAAAAGTGCAATGTTTTCTTACCTGCTGGCATTAAGTGCAGGTGGATCACAAGGCCAGGAGTTCAAGACCAGCCTGGCTAACATGGTGAAACCCCATCTCTACTAAAAATACAAAAATTAGCTGGGCATGATGGTGGGTGCCTGTAATCCCAGCTACTTGGGAGGCTGAGGCAGGACAATTGCTTGAACCTGGGAGGTGGAGGTTGCAGTGAGCCAAGATCGTGCCACTGCACTCCAGCTTGGGTGACAAGAGCAAAACTCCATCTCAAAAAAAAACAAAACAAAACTGGAGAACTGCAAGAGATCACTTTTTACTGCTATACATAATTTACTCAAGAGACAAACTGCTCACAAAGAGATGATTAGCATCATGTGGCATTTTAAGCAGATACTCCCAATACTTGAGGCTCAGCAAAATAACAACAGGAGCTAACTACAAAATTATTACAGTAGTACAGTACTACTGTTAATTTTATGCAGGTGTGATTAATACTGCACCTGTATGTTTACATTTTTCTCAAATGCAGATGGTACCATGTAGTCTCTTAAGTGTTTGTGAGCATATGTTTTGATAGATTTTCACTTTTTATAATAGATTTGTGTATATTTTATGACAGTAAATGATAAAATAGACTAGAATCTAGATATATTTTATGCACTCATATAATTTTCTTAATTTTTTTGGTATGTCCATGCTCCATGGTTTGTGAGATGGTGATGATGATTATTATTATTTGAGACAGAGTTTTGCTCTTGTTTCCCAGGCTGGAGTGCAATGGCACAATCACAGCTCACTGCAACCTCTGCCTTCTGGGTTCAAACAATTCTCCCGCCTCAGCCTCCCAAGTAGCTGGGATTACAGGTGTGCGCCACCACGCCTGACTAGTTTTGTATTTTTAGTAGAGACGGAGTTTTGCCATGTTGCCCAGGCTGGTCTCGAACTTCTGAGCCCAAGTATTCTTCCTGCCTTGGCCTCCTAAAGTGCTGAGATTACAGGTGTGAGCCACTTTTTCAAATTGCTGCAAATCTAAAAAATTTTTCGAATGTATTTATCTTTTAAAATTTACATATAAAAATCCATGGTTCAAACTGATGCCACTCAAACCTGTGTTGTTCAAAGGCCAACTGTATCTCTTTTTTAAAACTATTTATTTATTTCTTTATATATAGAGACAGGGTCTTGCTTTGTCACCCAGGCTGGATTGCAGTAGGGTGATCATAGCTCACCTCAGCCTCGAACTCCTGGGCTCAAGGGATCCACCTACCTCAGCCTTCTGAGTAGCTGGGATTTTGGGTGCATGCCACCACACCTGGCTAAATTTTTATTTTTAGTAGAGACAGGGCCTCGCTATGTCACTTAGGCTCGTCTTGAACTCCTAGCTTCAAGAGATCCTCCTATCTCAGCCTCCCAAAGTTTTGAATTACAGGCATGAGCCACCACACCCAGCCTCAACTATATTTTCTTAATTTCATTTTTTTATTGTTCATTGCTAGTATATAGAAAAATGATAATTTTTGTATATTGATCTTATATCCTGTAACTTTGTCCAACTTGTTTATTAGTTCTAACAGTATTTGTGTGTGTGTGTGTGTGTGTGTGTGTATTCATTAGGATTTTCCATTTACAAGATCATGTCATCTGTGGATGTAGTTTTACTCTTCTTTCCAATTTGGATGGCTTTTATTTCTTTTTCTTGCTTAAATGCCCTGGCTTGACCCTCTAGTACAATGTTGAACAGAGTGGCAAGAGTGAACAGACATACTTGTCTTGTTCCTGATCTTGGTGGGAAAACACCTAGTTGTTCACCTTTAAGTATGATGTTAACTGTGGATTTCTGTAGATGGACTTTATCAGGTTGAGGAAGTTCCCTTCTATTCCTAGCTAAGTGTTTTTATTATGAAAGAGTGTTGGGGCTGGGCGCAGTGGCTCACACCTGTAATCCCAGCACTTTGGGAGGCCGAGGCGGGCAGATCACAAGGTCACGAGACCATCCTGGCCAACATGGTGAAACCCCGTCTCTACTAAAAATACAAAAATTAGCTGGGCATGGTGGTGCGTGTCTGTAGTCACAGCTACTCAGGAGGCTGAGGCCAGAGAATCGCTTGAACCTGGGAGGCAGGGGTTGCAGTGAGCCGAGATCGTGGCATTGCACTCCAGCCTGGGTGACAGAGCAAGAGTCCATCTCAAAAAAAAAGAGTGTTGGATTTTGTTAAATGCTTTTTCTGTACCTATTGAAATGATCGTGTGATTTTTGTCCTTTATTCTATTAACATGGTATGTTACATTGATTGACTTGTGTGTGTTAAACAATCCTGCAATACTGGGATAAATCCCACTTGGTGAAAATATATAATACTTTTTACATTGCTGTATTTGTTTTACTAGTATTTTATTGAATATTTTAAAATCTATATCCATAAGGGATATTGGTTGATAGTTTAGACTTCTCATGATATTTTTGTCTGGTTTCGGTTACAGAGTTAATACTGGTCTCAAAGAATGAAGCCAGCTGGGCCTGGACTTTTCTTCATTGGAAGTTTTTTTGTTTTGTTTTTTTTTGTTTTTTTTTCAGACAGGGTCTCCCTCTGTCACCCAGACTAGAGTGCAGTGGTGCTCACTGTAGCCTCGCCCTTCCAGGCTCCATCAATCCTCCTACCTCAGCCTCCTGAGCAGCTGGAACTGCAGGTGTGCACCACCATGCTCGGCTAATTTTTGTGGGGTCTTTTTGTTTGTTTTTTATTGTACTAATGAAGTTTCGCCATGTTGGCCAGGCTGGTCTTGAACTCCTGGGCTCAAGTGATCCTCCCACCTCAGCCTCCCAAAGTAATGGGATTACAGGCATGAGTCACCATGTCCAGCTAGAATTTTTTTGATTGTTAATTAAATCACCTTATTTGTTGTAGGTCTACTTGGGTTTTCCTTTTTTTTTTCTTTTTCTTTTTTGGAAATAAGGTCTCTGTCACCCAAGCTGCAATGCAGTGGCACTACCATAGCTTACTGTAACCTCAGATTCCTAGGCTCAAGTGATCCTCCTGCTTCAGTCTCCAAAGTAGCTGGGACCACAGGCATGTGCCACCATGCCCAAGTATTTTTTTTTCTTTTTTTAGAGATAATGTATTGCTGTGTTGCCCAGGCTGGTCTCAAACTCCTGGTCTCAAGCAATCCTCCTGCCTCAGCACCCCCAAAACTCTGGGATTACAGGTGTGACCCACCATGCCTGGCCTCCATTTTTCTTGGGTCAGTTTCAGTAATTTGTGTCTTTCTAGGCATTTGCTGATTTTATCTAGGTTATCTAATTTGTTGGCACACAATTGTTCATAGTATTTAGATTGGTAGGGATATCCCTCTTTCTTTCTTTTTTTTTTTTTTGAGAGACAGGGTCTTGCTCTGCTGTCCAGGCAGGAGTGCAGTGGTGCGATTATGACTCACTGTAGCTTCAACCTACTGGGTTCAAGCAATCCTCCTGCCTCAGCCTCCCAAGTAGCTGGGACTACAGGTTGGTGCCATCACACCAAGCTAATTTTTGTATATATAAATTTTTTGGAAGAGAGGGGGTTTCACTGTATTGTCCAGGCTGTCTAGTTCCTTAAGGTAGATTAGGTTACTGATTTGGAGTCTTTTTTAAAAAAATAAGCATTTAGAGCTATAAATTTCCTTCTAAGCACTGTTTTAGCTGCATCCTATACATTTTAGTACGTCGTGTTTTCATTTTCACTCATCTCAAAGCATTTTCTAGCTTTCCTAGTGATTTATTCTGTGACTTGCTTGCTTATTAGGAGCTTGTAGTTTAATTTCCACATATTTGTGAATTTCTCAAATTTCCCTTTGTTTTTGATTTCAGAGAACATACACTGTATGATTTCAATCTTTTTAAATTTACTGAGGCTTGTTTTATGACCTAAGATATGGTCTATCCTGGAGAATATTCTATGTATCCTTAAGAAGAAAATCGTTCTGTTGTTGTTGAAAGAATGTCCTGTAGATGTGTGTTGTGTCTAGTCGGTTTCTGCTGCCTCTCTTAAAGTAGAAGCAGGGTAGTCAGTTCATGTTATACCCTAATATTCCACTTCTACTCAGTCTTCCCTCTGAGGTCAAGAAGCTAGTATGCTTCAATTATCATCATCATCATCATTATCATCAGTCAATACTTACATAGCACATCCAGGCACTCTTCTAAGCACTTTCCATAAAATCACTCATTTAATCTCACCACATGCTCACCTTTGTACCCCAAGCAGCTGTTCCTCACTATACGTGGAGTTCCCCTCACCCTGCCGGGTCTGAGTCCACTCATTCTCACACTTCTTTTCCTTTTGTGCCTTCATGCAGTTACAGCAGCCACAGGGGTCATGACTCTCAGGAGGTGTGTCTTCTGGGTATTTGTTTCTTCTAACTGCATCAATGTAAGCTGCAAAACAACAGCCCCTCCATTAGGTCTCCATCTGACCCTGAAAATCAACTTTGCAACCTGCCTTTCCTCTCTGGGAGGCTGCTCGTAAGCATGAGAAGGTAAGCATGATGGCCAGGGCTAGAGGTGTCATGCTGACTTTTAAGCACTCATACAAAGCTGAATAAACATGTTTCTCTGTGGTCCACGGTCAGAAGAGACACTGCTCGTAAAATAGTATTTTTTGCTGCAGTGCCTCCCACCCCTAAAATTTAAAGTAGAGAGGAGTTCAATTCTTTTACACTAACAATTATAGAACTAATATATACCAAGGAACTTGGCTAGAAGATCAAGAGGGCGGATGGGTAAGACCTACTCCTGACCACAAAGAGGTTAGTTTAATGCAAGCTTGTCCAACCCGCGGCCCACAGGTGGCATGTGGCCCAGCACGGCTTTGAGCTCAATACAAATTCGTAAACTTTCTTAGAACATTATGAGGGCCGGGCGCGGTGGCTCACGCCTGTAATCCCAGCATTTTGGGAGGCCAAGGCGGGCGGATCACGAGGTCAGGAGACCGAGACCATCCTGGCTAACACCGTGAAACTCCGTCTCTACTAAAAATACAACAAATTAGCCGGGTGTGGTGGCGGGCGCCTGTAGTCCCAGCTACTCGGGAGGCTGAGGCAGGAGAATGGCGTGAACCCGGGAGGCGGAGCTTGCAGTGAGCCGAGATCGCGCTACTGCACTCCAGCCTGGGTGATAGAGCGAGACTCCGTCACACACACACAAAAAAAACAAAAAACAAAACAAAAAAAAATTATGAGATTTTTTTTGGCAATTTTTTTTAAGTTCATTAGCTGTCATCAGTTAGTTATTTAGTCGTCAGTTAGTGTATTTTATGTGTGGCCCAAGACAATTCTTCTTCCAATGTGGCCCAGGGAAGCCAAAAGATTGGATACCCCTGGTTTAAAGGGAGAAGATTCAATAACAACACCTGCAGAATGTAAAGAGGGTCATAAGCAATACAGTCAAAAGGGGCAGAGCACTCATGTCTTCTCTGGAGGACCTGAGAAAGGCTTTAACATCTTTCTTCCGCTTAACATCCCTCAGCTACCTCCACCCACTGCT